>NW_027361733.1:22332500-23030000 GCF_039654945.1 Dendrobates tinctorius | reverse complement strand
GCCATCATTGGTGATTGAGTTAGATGGCTTTCTTCTTCCCACTCCCCTTATCCTCTGCCCCAGAGGAGGAATCCTTCCCCCTCTTTAATGACACAGAGGTGTCCATTCCCACGTGTTTTTTCTTTTTTCGTCCTTGCCTTCGGACTCTGGGCCAGTCCCTCCCTCCAGGGACCTTACATTCCCAGAAGAAGAAGGCTCGGCACCGCCTGTAAGCCCCACCAAAGCCAGAACCTCACCCTCAGCTTCCTCCTCAGAGGAAGAGATGTTCTCAAGGGCTTGGAACTGGTTAAAAAGACCAACCAGAGGGGAGTCAAATTTTCCTTCCTTAGGTACCTTGGTCAGAGCGAGAGAAGATGTTTTATCTCCCTTCTTTCTCTTCTTTTTGGTGCCGAGCTTACGCTTGTTCTCTAGCCACTGCCTATTATCCTCATCCATACTTTCATAATGGGAGGATTCGGAGGCAGTGGCACTTTCCTCCCTGTGGATCCTCCTGACCTCCTCATCCAATTCATCATCCCTCGGGGCCTCAGCAGCAAGACTGGCATCCACAGGACAGGGGTCACCTCCGCAGCCCGGGGTTTGCCCAGCTCCCTCTCCTGTCTGCGCTTGTCTAGAGGCCTCAGCTGGGCAGGCGTCTTTTTATTGCTTTTCCTCCCTGGCCCCTCAGCTCCCTCACCCCTGCTAGTCCCTTCCCCAGCAGAATCAGCCTCACAGCTTTCTCCCACTGGGGTCACAACTGCATTAGCGAAGGAGCGAGGACAACGGCTGAATGGGTGACCTAAATCACCACACAGGTGGCACCTTATCTCCACACAAGATGCAGCAAGATGGCCGATATCCCCACACAATGCACATTTCTGCACAGTTTTACACACAAGGTCCTTTGTTATAAATGCCCATAATCTATAGGCTGTACTTACTTTGTCTAACAACTTTTCACGTATTTTTTTGTAAAGATCTTGTTATCCAAGACACAAAAAAAAATTCTTTTTTATTGATTTTTCATTAAAATATTGGTAAATATTCTTTTTTTACAGGAAGCAAGCGAGGAGGCAAGCGGGTTTCTTGACAGCGGCACCACACATTTAGTAATTCGGAGATTTAAGGTAAAATAAATTTTTAGATGGCATGTCAGCATTTTCTATAGATTTATTTTAGTATGTTGAGTGCAACAGCTAAGGGAGAAATATTCAATTGTAGTGTAATACTGCCACCTGGTGGTTTAGCAGTAAAAATATTGAAGGCTTAATTATTTTTGAAAGATTCTCTTATATGATAAAAAGTAGCACTTGGCACTTTATTACATTATAAGTTTTTTCAATTAATAATTATAAGCACATTTTGCACTTTTTGTAATAGATTTTTTAAAACTATCCCACTATATTGAATGATTTAAATCTAACCATTGTATCTGGCATTTGGCAAAACCATATCACGTGATATGTGAATTTACCTTTGTATTAAACTGTCTGCTATTGAATTTTTTTGTCTTTTCTGGTAATCTAATTGTGCAGTAATACTGCCATCTTGTGGTCTAGCAGAGAAGTATTATATATTTTTAGAAATTTTTTTCTCTTATGTGATAGATGCAATACTTAGCACTTTATATTATCATGAGATATTTTTTCTGTTAAAAATTATGAGCACATTTGCACTTTAACAATTCTGCTATTCCACGATATTGATCATTACCATGTTTTTATGGTCATTTGAGAACCCAAAAAACTTCCTATTTTTTCAGTACCTTGTCCTGTAAAAAAAAGAATATTTAGCAATATTTTAATAAAAAATCAATAAAATTTGAATTTTTTATAAGAAAAATAATTTTCTGTGTCACTTCATATTATTTTTTTGTGTTTTGGATAACGAGATCTTTACAAAAAAAATAGGTGAAAAACATTTCTGCACAGTGCAGTTTGCATTGAAGTGTGTGGGGTCGCCGCACCTGTGACAGAGCTTCGGTTGCCCCTGGTAAGAGACCTGGATACGATCCCTACCCAGGAAGGCAGCTGATAGAATGTGGTCAACCGCCTGAATGCTTAAGTTTTACCACAAACGTCCAGGCCCCTGACCAGATACCATACTCAATGCGGTTCTTCTTAGGCATCCCCACCACCTCTCCATATCGGCCAAGCCACGTCATGATGTCATAACAAGAAAGCGACTCCTTACAACTTACAAGTCATCACGGTCACTTTCTTGACTTGGTTTTGGCGAGACACCACCTGAATTGCAAAGTCTTGCCATCCAGGCTCATTTTTTGCCAACTCATAATTCGACCAGAAGAGTTCAATCCCCTCTGGCCGAACAAAGCTGACATCAAACTCAGGCGTGGAATAGGGATGTATCAAGGCGTAGATGTCACTCGCCTTGAAGCCCATCCTCAGCAGGAGCTCCACAACCTTGCACCTTGGAGGACACGCATCACTGCCCCTCCACCGAAGATGGACCACATTCCCACGCACACCACCTGACCCAGCTGTCGGGAGGGACCACACTATTTCCCCCATTTTGCTTTCGGAAGGCCCCGATGCCATGCCTCTCTATCCAGAAGGATAGATCAACCACTCGACCCTCTACCATTAGTGATCTCTCCCCCTTCTTTAGAGCCTCCAGGAGATGCCGCTGCAACATCCCGTCCCCAGAGCCCGGAGACGAGGAGGACGCCCTTTCTCCCCCAGAGGTGACAATGGCATAACTACTAACGGGTGCTGCCACCACCGGGGGGGGCAACCGGACCAGTGACCACATCAACACCAACAGTACTATTATTACCCACCTCCATAACCCCCTCACCCTCCACCAAACCAGCAACCACACGACTAGAGAAAGAATTTTCCTCATTCATACCCCCCACCACATTCACTCCTGCTGGACCAGTGACAACAGGGGGTGACATTTTGACCTCCCCATCATCAGGTACAAGGGGCTCAGTCTCCTCCACAGAACTGGAGGCGACCTCAATTCTAGTCTTACGTGTGACCTCTGCATCATCAGTTGGTAATTTTCGTTGCTTTACTGCTGACACCAGACGCCGCTGATCTTTTGCCGCTGTGAGTCGCCAACACAGAATAGGACTTTGGGAGGATTGAAACGCCCAGCCCTGTCAACCCCCTCACACTGCCGCCACTTCTCAATGAAGTGATCAGCGGCAATAGTATTCAGGGGCGCCGAGGCTACTGGAGCTGCCCCCGACACTGGGCAACTCCCCCCTCCCACTGAGGAGCGTGCCACAGTATTGTGGCCTGACCGTACGCCCATCACCGGGCCGCCCTCACTATCCAGCCTCTCGGCTGATGCACCTCCTGCTACGTCCATGCTACTACAAGCAGAGACGGAGCTCTCCGCCTCACTACCGTGTTCTGTACTCTCCCCGCGCCTTTGCACTGGATCCACAGCAGAACCCGGGCTAGGCTGGCAACGGGGCTTATACAGCGAACTGACTCAGGGGGTACAGGGAGTGGGGCATATACATAGCTTACCGCTTCCTGTAGCTTTGGCTTGGTCTTCTTTGCCTTAGTCTTCTGGCCCCCAAGTGCCTCCTCCAGTAAATCATCACCAAAATGGAAATTCTGAAGGCACACTGGGGACTCCAGGAGCTTGATTTCCACCATTAGTGCCCCTCCCTGACCACTGTTGTCACTGTCCTCCCTAGAGCCAGCAGAACAGCAACCAGATGTCAATGTTGCCTGTCCAGCAGGGAGCTTGCTGCACATGGCCTGTGGGTGACTTTGCAGGCTGCCAGGTGGGGCTTTCTGCTGGTCATCATCAGCCACCTGGCTTTGAGGCTGCAGCCCCATCTGCCTTTGCTCTCTGTTATCAGCCATTTCTCTAAACCTGTCTTCATTTACTAGTTTTTCCTTAAAGGGACCACTCTGCTCTCTTATGAAGGCTTTCCTTACTTCCAGCTCATTTATTTCATGTCTGTTAGGCATCAGGTTCCTGTCGCTGCACATCAGGAATCCTGAGCCTTGCATCCAGCAGTCTCCCATTCCTCTCCGGCTGCAGAGGAGCCTGCTCAGCAGACTCGTCGATCCCGGCGCTCTGCTCAAACCAGCTCTGTGGGTTTGGTTGCTGCTGCCACCTCTGGCCCAGCTATAGCAACGCATGCTGGTCAGCAGCGAGCTACTCCAGGGACTAAGTCCTCCTTTCGGTCCACTGAGCATGCCCGTGGGACCATCTCTCATTGGAGATCGGAGGTCACATGCTCAGGTCCTTCTCCAGCTCGGATTGGACCATCAGAAAGGTCAGGAAGGTCCCGGGAAGGACGCGGCTATAAAGGTTCGCATGGCGCTCAGCCATGCGCTAGTATAGACTGCTTTATCAGACTATGAGGAGTGAGTGTCGTATGCATGTATGAATGTCTCTGGTGAATGACCCATTAAGAAACTCCTACCCTTGGTACGCATGTGTTGTGCAGCCTATCCTGTTAAGCGCCTGTGATACAAATGAGACAAGTATGAGTGTGTACCTGGGTTACGATAGGTATCAAGTTTTCAGAATAGGTGATTATGGAAGTCAAGCTGCCCATATGCTACCATCTTAGAGCGTTATGCTATGATCATGAAGAGTTAACTTTGTGACAAGCAACATATGGGGGAACTTTGAACAGTAACAAACAAACCTTGAAGCATTGTGCTATTGTTAGAAGACATGCCAGTGGCAAACAAATCTTGGGTTGTAATCAGTAACAATCAACCTTGAAGCATTGTGCTATTGTTAGAAAACAACCTATTGCGCAATGGCAAGATACTGATGATTCGGCCTAAACATACTGCAGAGATGTGATAAGGGAGGATGTGGAAGCTGTGTATAAAAAAGGGGACCCTGTGTCAGCGAGGTAGGGACATTCCAGAAGGTATCGTGGACGCACGGTTTCTGTGATGACAAGACCAGAGTATTTCCCTCTCGCTGACACTGTGGTCCCTCCAGTGGAGAAGTGATGTTACAATACTTGATAATGTATTGATGCTTATTTCTCTATGTACTATAATTCATATTAATTGTATGATTCACATGAAATGAATTAACAAAACAGGGTAATATTATATCTGCCATTCCATAATTCAGCATTATCCTGATGTAATCTTAATAAATTGTTACATTATTGTTTTACCATAAAACTGTATTCAGTGTGCCTAATTTGTATATTAGTGAGCGTTACGTAAGTAAGGGCGTACCCGCCCTGTCACTTTGACGTGGTAAAACAGCGCCCAGGCTTAGGTGTAGGTAGGACAGAGTCCGAGACAGGCATCAGTGTCCACGGTGCACGTGCTCGACACTCCATAGTCAGCGTCTATAGTGGCGTCCGCTGGTGCGACGCCGCGCGCTCAGAAGGTCTAGAGGGACTCTGACCCCGTGTCCTTGGGGCAGAGTTCTGTGACCACTTTCTGTGCGCTCCATGGCCAGGTTCTGTGAGCTAAACAGGCACTGGTATTTATGTTCTGCGGTAGCGCAGCTCTGTGAGTTAACAGCGTTCGCTTCTGTTCACACTGGGTGACGTTAACCTACGTGTGACCTTTGGTACACTGCTTTATACTTACGCCATTGCTAAGCAGCAGTTTACCACTCCTGCACAGTGGACCCCGGACTGCGAACGCACCTACTATTATTTTATTATTTGGTGCGTTCCGCCAGCCCTAACATTATACTAGCGCCAGGGTCTGGCTGGTAATGGCGGACGAACAGCGACTGCTGCAGTACATCCGGCAGGTTGGCGGCTCTCGAGCGTTCAACCACAGCTGCGGATGTTACTGCGGTCGCTGCCCAGGCAGCCGCGGAGGCTGTCTCACTTGTCCCCATTATCATACCTACACCAATGTTATCCCGCCTCCCGCTGCCCGAGAAGTTCTCGGGCGATAGTGTCTCCTGCAGGGGCTTCGTGAGCCAGTGCGCTATTCAGTTAGAGCTGCTGGCTGTGCGATTCCCCTTTGAGCGGGCTAAGGTTAGATTCATCATTTCCCTTTTGGCTGGCAGGGCTCTGGAGTGGGCCACCCCACTGTGGGAGCGTGGTGACCCCGTGGTACAGAGAGCCTCTCAGTTCCTAGTCTCTCTGAAGCAGGTTTTTCTGGGACCACGGGTCACACACGATACTGCGCTCCAGTTGTTGGCTCTGACACAGGGTTCGTCTCTGGTCAGCCAGTATGCCATCCATTTTCTGATGCTGGCTTCCGAGTTGGAATGGTCAGACAAGACCCTTATACCAATTTTTTGGAGGGGTTTGGCTGACCACGTTAAGGATGCTCTGGCCACTCGGGAGGTTCCCGTCACTCTGGAGAAGCTTATTACCATCTCCACCCGCATTAATCTCCGCTTCTTAGAGCGAGGGTTGGAGCGCTCCCAGTTCAGACAGTGGTTTAGGTTGGCTCCAACTTTCTTTAAACCTCTTGAACCACCTGATCGAGCGTCCGAGCCGTCGGTGGCTATGGAGGTGCCTCGCGCGGGCTCTAAGTCCCGCTCTGCTCGAACCTCCACAGCCCGTTCCCATTGCCGACAGTCTGGTCACTTAGCGAATAGGTGCCCACAGCGCTCGGAGAAATGCCCGTGCCTAGTGGCAATAGGAGGAGGTCTACTAGACACTACACCATTCTCCTCCAAGCTTACCTTCAAGGGGATGCTAGAGTTCGGCTCCTCCACTCTGGCAGTAGAGGTTTGCGTAGATTCCGGAGCGGAGGGTAATTTTATGTCCTCAGCCTTCGCTCTCCAGCACGCAATCCCCTTGGTTATGCTACCTCAGCCGGTCACCATCAGAGTGGTGAACGGCTCGACACTACCCTCGCAGATTTCCCATCAGACTGCTCCACTAAGGCTCTCGCTGTCTCCATCCCATCACGAGACAATGTCCCTCATAATGCCTGAGGGTATTGATCAGGGTCTCTTGGGAGTTCCCTGGTTGCGTTGCCACGCACCCCATATAGAGTGATCCTCGGGGATAATTCTTAGTTGGAGTAAGTCCTGTGAGGGTAGATGTCTGAGCAAGTGCGTACAGGTTGCCTCCACTGTGGCCCCCGCAGATCTTTCTTCGCTCCCTAAACACTATCAGCAGTACGCAGACATGTTCTCCAAGAGAGCGGCGGAGACACTTCCGCCGCACCACCCCTATGACTGTCCTATAGATCTCTTGCCTGGTGCAGAGCCTCCCCTGGGTCTTGTGCATCCCCTGTCTCTCCCGGAGACGGAGGCCATGTCACTATATATCATGGAGAATCTGGCAAGAGGATTTATTAGGAAGTCGGTGTCACCAGCATCGGCGGGATGCTTCTTAGTTCAGAAGAAGAATGGAGAATTACGGCCTTGCATCGATTACAGGGGTCTTAACGCCATCACCGTTAAGAATAAGTACCCTCTGCCCCTGATATCGGAACTGTTTGATAGGTTGCGTGGAGCGAGAGTGTTTACCATGCTCGATCTGCGGGGGGCTTACAACCTGATACGCATGCGTGAGGGAGACGAGTGGAAGACGGCTTTTAATACCAGGGATGGCCATTATGAGTATCTGGTCATGCCCTTTGGCCTCTGTAATGCCCCCGCCATCTTCCAAGACTTTGTAAACGACGTCTTCCGAGAAATGCTTTCCTCTTCGGTGGTGGTCTATCTGGATGATATCCTCTTTTTCTCTCCAGATATGGAGTCCCACCGGAGAGAGGTTTGCAAAGTCTTCGATCTCCTACGGGCAAACTCCCTATATGCCAAGTTGGAGAAATGTGTGTTTGAGCAGGATTCCTTGCCTTTTCTGGGCTATATCATCTCGGCCCAGGGGTTGGCCATGGATCCTGCCAAACTACAGGCGGTGATGGATTGGCAGGAGCCTCACTCCCTCAAAGCGGTGCAGCGCTTTATGGGATTTATTAACTATTACCGCCAATTCATCCTGCACTTCTCGACTTTGGTAACTCCCTTGGTTGCCCTCACTAAGAAGGGAGCGAATCCTAAATTGTGGTCAGAGGAGGTCTCCAAGGCCTTCCTCTCCATCAAGTCCCACTTCGCTAGTGCTCCCATTTTACATCGCCCCAATGTGGATAAGCCATTTATTTTAGAGGTGGATGCTTCGTCCGTCGGTGCTGGAGCAGTCCTGTTCCAAAAGGATGCTCAAGGTCGGAAGCATCCTTGCTTCCTCTTCTCCAAGACCTTCTCGCCGGCGGAGAGGAACTATTCCATTGGGGACAGGGAGTTGCTAGCCATGAATTTGGCCTTTTCTGAATGGAGACACCTCCTGGAGGGGGCTCGCTATCCCTTCCAAGTTTACACTGACCACAAAAACTTGTTCTATCTCCAAACCGCCCAGCGGTTAAATTCTCGCCAAGCCCGATGGTCTCTCTTCTTCTCCCAGTTCCACTTCACCCTACATTTCCTTTCCGGTGAGAAGAATGTCCGTGCCGATGCACTCTCTCGCTCCATGGTGTCAGCGGAGGAGGAGCCTCGGTTAATTGTACTATCTGAGAGCCTGAGGACAGTGGCTCCGGTTGCCCTTGAGTCTGAACCCCCGGGGCAAAACTTTTGTCCCTGCCGGTTTGCGTCCAGAGGTCCTCTCTTGGGCTCACGCCTCCAGGGTGGGTGGACATTTTGGTACTAAGCAGACAGTTGAGCTTTTGGCGAGGACGTACTGATGGCCACATATGGCTCGTGACGTCAAAAAATATATTCAGGCGTGCATCTCCTGTGCCAAGAATAAGCCTTCCCGACAACGACCTGCTGGGTTACTTTACCCCTTACCGGTGGCGGACAGGCCCTGGGAGATGGTTGGCATGGACTTTGTGGTGGGTCTACCCAAGTCCAGTGGCAGCACAGTTATTTGTGTCGTCACCGACCATTTTTCTAAAATGGTGCACTTGGTGCCTCTCTCTCGGCTACCTTCCGCACGGGGCCTATTAGTGTTGCTCATTAAACACGTTTTCCGGTTACGCAGCATGCCATACAAGATGGTCAGTGACCGGGGTCCCCAGTTTGCGTCTCGGTTCTGGCGAGAGGTCTGTCGCTTGCTCAGTATTGAGCTGAATCTCTCCTCGGCCTATCATCCCGAGACGAACGGGTTGGTAGAGAGGGCCAACCAGACCCTGGTCACATATCTCCGACATTTTGTCTCTGCCAGGCAGGATGACTGGGCAGTGGGCACCCTTGTTGCCGTGGGCAGAGTTCGCCTTGAACAACACTGTGACTGATTCCACTGGCCACACCCCATTCCTCCTTAACTACGGCCAGCATCCTCGTGTTCCTGTGCCCATGCCCGTGTCATCCACCGACTCTAGGGTGGCAGACTGGGCTGGTGGAAGCTTGTGATATTTGGGACCGCACCCAGGATCCTATTCGGGCCTCTAAGGAGAGAATGAGGGTCTCCGCGGACGCACACCGGCGTCCTGCTCCCACCTTCTCCCCTGGCGACTTAGTGTGGCTCTCCGCCCGTAACATCAGGCTGCGAGTCGAGTCCACTAAGTTCGCTCCCCGTTACATTGGTCCCTTTGAGGTCCTTTAACAGATCAGCTCGGTGGTCTATCGTCTGGCCCTTTCACCACACTTGGCTATCTCTGACACCTTCCACGTGTCCCTCCTTAAACTTGTGCACATGTCCCGGTTCTCCGAGTCATCTGCCGGGACATCAGACCTGTCTTCGGACGAGTTTGAGGTCAATGCCATTGTGGGATGTAGGGTGGTGCATGGTAAAAAGTTTTATTTGGTGGATTGGAAGGGTCATGGTCCAGAGGCTCGGACCTGGGAGCCAGTGGAGAACATCCACTCTCCGCTCCTTATTGCAGCAAAGCGAGACTCAGAGGGGAGGGGGCCCTAGGAGGGGGGGTAATGTTAGGCATCGGGTTCCTGTTGCTGCACAGCAGGAATCCCGAGCCTTGCATTCGGCAGTCTCCAATTCCTCTGCGGCCGCAGAGGAGCCTGCTTAGCAGACTCGTCAATCCCGGCGCTCTGCTCAAACCAGCTCTGTGGGTTTGGTTGCTGCTGCCACCTCTGGCCCAGCTATAGCAACGCATGCTGGTCAGCAGTGAGCTACTCCAGGGACTAAGTCCTCCTTTCGGTCCACTGAGCATGCCCGTGGGACGATCTCTCATTGAAGATCGGAGGTCACATGCTCAGGTCCTTCTCCAGCTCGGATTGGACCATCAGAAAGGTCAGGAAGGTCCCGGAAGGACGCGTCTATAAAAGGTTCGCATGGCCGCTCGGCCATGCGCTAGTATAGACTGCTTTATCAGACTATGAGGAGTGAGTGTCGTATGCACGTATGAATGTCTCTGGTGAATGACTCATTAAGAAATCCCTACCCTTGGTAAGCATGCCTAGCCTGTTAAGCGCCCGGGCTTAGGTGTAGGTAGGACAGAGTCTGAGACAGGCATCAGTGAGCCAGGTGCAAGACCCTGAGGTGCATTCCCAGTCTCTGATAGACGCACAGCAGCACACGTGTTGGACAGAGACTCCTGCAGCACTCCCCACTTCGGCTGCGCAGATTTATGGACTAGGGGCTCAGCGGGCAAAACCGGGCACCGCCTGTTGCCGCCAGAATCTGGACTGTGATTTTGTTTGGGATCCATCTGAGGACACCACGCCGGCCGTTGCCGGTACTCCAACTCCCATCAGACTGTGTGTGGATGAGGACCAGAGAAGATTATGATAAGTGCCGTTTAAATACCAGACTGTTGCGTTATCCCTTTACTTCCCTTGTTTACTGTTTATTGTTTACTAACTCCCTGCGAGGAGACCATTGCCATACTTTTTGTTAAAAATGAAATAACATTGCTATACAGCATTGTTCTGCAATCCCTGCGTTACTGCATTCCCGTATCTGCTTACATGTGGCGTAGTCAGATTGGGGACCATGCTCAGCAATCTCCCTAAATTCACTGGGGATAATCTATTGTTGTTGGGCTGGACCGAGCGGATAAAGCATGTTGAGGATGCACCCTATGACTCCTGCTATGTAAGCGGAGATTGCTCTGATGACCCTGGACGTGAGGCTAGATGTTCTGTAATGTTTCGCCCCACTCATGAAAGGGACACGTTGACCAAGTTTTTTCAGATTCTGGAAGAGATGCATGGAGACCACGTCCAATGTTAGGGCATTACAGATGCGCTTGTTCAGCCGTGTCCAAAGGGAGGGGGAGTTAGTGATGCAATACATTAATGTGCTACAAGAGGTGCATGCGCATATCGCCAGATGGGATAATGTGGGGGTAATAGGAGTGGGGTCCCCTGATGTGAAATTGATGGACCAGTTTGTGGCGGGCCTCAGGGACGCGTCGCTTAAGCAAGCTTTGCGGGAGCGCCTGGGTGCTAAGCCGCGTATGACTTTCTTAAAAATTGGGGCAGAAGCGCGCGTAAAAAGCAGGAGGAGGGGACAACAGCCTTGGCAGGGATGGTCCGGAGCAATGAGGTACCTGCCCCGTCCATGGCTGAACCAGAGTAAGAGATTCACAAGGAAATCCGGGAAATGCAGTAGAATGGTCCAGCCTTAGATGAGTGCCCGCTTCAGCCCAACATATATCAAGCGAAAGGAGTGAGTCAGAGTCCTGCTTATTTGTTGAGCCCCATGCTGAGTGGAATCCAACTTGTTTCAAGTGTGGGCACACCAGACACTATACGAGATGGGGACGCTCCCTACCTCGGCAGCCGATTAAACTAGTGGTCTCCGTGGTTGGGGGACACTGCCCGGAGCCTGAGAGACCAAGGAGGAGAGAAAGCAGTTCCGAAAGTTTAATTTCTGCGAGTCCCCTCGTATGGGCTGAGATGAATAGGCGCGCCGTTCGCTGCCTAGTCGATACCAGATCGCAGGTAACCACCATACCGGAAATTTATTTTAGACTTTATTTTTCTGAAGTGACGTAGCCAGAATGGGGCCCAGTAATCAGTTGCCCATCCCAGTCGCAGGGGTGGTCTGGATGCAGATTGTGGTGTGCAGCAAAAATGTGAGCCAGAATGGAGACGTGTTGGTCACCGGAGACACTAGCAACAGTCCTGCGGTGACTCTGGGGATGAATGTGCTGAAGGAACTCAGAAACCTCCTGATCAGCGAGCCACAAGATGCTTTTCTGGACCGATGGAGCCAACGAACCCCCCAGAGGAAGGTTTTTCAACAATTGATATGGGTTGCCCAGGCCCAGGAAGCGTCAAGCGAAGTGAAGGTTCTAGGAAAGGTGATAGTCCCTGCAACTGCTAAGCACATTCTACCACCTGGTCAGACTATGCTCATGTTGCCAGTGTAAGCTTGTATGCCTCTCGAAGGGGTGGAAGTGCTGTTAGAGCCAACCGTAATGGATCAGATACCCTTGGGGCTCCTCGTCGCTTAGACATTAACCACAGTCCATGATGGTAATGTGGTGGTGCGGTGCATCAACTTGGGAGTATAAGACCTCACCCTCTCGCCTAAGAGTGAAGTGGTTCAGGTGCTGGGAATTCGGGAAGAGCTGGTACATCTGGAGGGGTACAGTTGGCAGCCATGCAAGGGGACCCCTGTACCCTAGCCATGACAATGACACCGGAACATACGCCTGGAGGCTTGAAGGAGGGTTGATGAATTCTGGAGCAGATGCAGGTCGAATTGATGGGACTCTCCTCACTACAGGTACAACAGGTGGAAGCTGTACTGGAGCGCTACCAGGAGGTCTTCGCTTGCCACAAAGATGACTCTGGGTGCACCACGGCAATAACCCACAAAATTGCTACAGGAAGTGCTGCCCCAGTCCGGGAGACATATCGGCAGATACCGCCTCAGATGTACAAGGAAGTAAAGGAGATGCTGGCTCACATGCTGCAGAGTGAAGTCATACCGGAGAGTTAAAGCCCGTGGTTGGCTCCCATTGCTTTAGTCCGAAAAGAGGATGGAATCCTGCACTTTTGTGTCAATTACAGACGACTGAATGCTTGTACGGTGCGGGACTCCTATCCAATGCCCAGAATCAAGAAGTCATTACCTGCCTTAAGAAAGGCAAAGTATTTTTGGTCCCTGGATCTGGCCAGCGGGTGCTGGCAGGTGCCCATGGCTGAACACGATTGGCCAAAGACAGTGTTTATACTGCCCATGGGATTGTTTGAATTTAATCGGATGCTCTTCGACCTAACGCTCCCGAGATGTTTCAGCGGTTGATGGAAAGATTCTTGGGGAACCTGAACTTCAAAGCAACACTCATCTATCTGGATGATATCATTATCTATGCAGCCACCTTTGCAGAACATCTCCGGCGGCTGGAGCAAGTATTGAGTCGATTGCAGAAACGCGGCCTGAAAGTGAAGCAACAAAAATGTCACCTTTTCCACAAACAAATCAAGTACCTGGGACACATCATATCCGCTGAGGGAGTGGGACCTGCCCGTGAGAAGATAGCGGCAGTACAGGAGTGGCCCACCCCGAGGACAGTGAAAGATGGTCGGATCTTTCTGGGGCTTACCGGTTACTACCGAAGGTTCGGGAAAAATTTCACCCATATCGCTAATCCACTGCTTGAACTACTATAGAGAGTGCTGTCTGGCTCAAACAATCAGTCTATCCAATGGGGAAGTAGCAAGGAAGAAGCCTTCAGAGCCATGAAGATGGCCTTGACTGAGACCCCAATACTCGCCTATGCGGATTTATCGCAGCCCTTCATCCTTCACACCGATGGTGTCATGCTCGCCATGTCTGTTATGTCCGCCATGTCTGTTTTGCCTCATGACCCTGGAGCGGTGTGCACGCGCATCTCATGTCTGCTATCCTGCTTGTTCCCTAGAGCAGTGTGCACACTCACCTCATGTCTGCTGAGCTGCAAGATGCCTGCGTTTCTGCTTTGCCTTCTGTGATCTTCTCGTCATGTCTAGAAGCCTTGATCATGTGACGTTTCCTAAGATCCTGCACTGTCTGGTTCTGCAATCATCTCGTCATCTCTGAAACTCTGATCATGTGACCTTTCCTAGGATCCTGCACTGTCTGGTACTGCCATCATCTCGTCATGTCTGAAACCTTGATCATGTGACGGTTCCTAAGATCTTGCACTGTCTGGTTCTGTGATCATCTCGTCATGTCTGAAACCCTGATCATGTGACTGCGCTCTGTGATCCTGGAGCATCTGAACTAGGAAGTTCTCCCCTGGTCCTGACCCAGAAGAGGAGGTGCTATGCCCTATATTAGACCGCCCCTTCCTATGCTCAGGGCCTGAGTATTGTGTTGGGTCCCTGCATGGCTGCTTGGTCAGTGGGGCACTCCCTCTATTCTGTGCCCTTGCACCTAGCTCTGTCGTGCGTCTCTGCACACGCTCCGTGCTCGTACTCCGTCTCTTGTCCCGTGCCTTGTCTTATGTTTGTCCGTTGTGCCATGTTCATCCTTGTCCTGCTTGGACTTGTAGTCCTTCTGTTATTCTCTGCCTTGCCTGTTTTCGCTATGCCTTGTTTCGTACCTTGCCTTGCTCTGCCTTGTTCCTCCCTTTGGTCTCAGTCTTTGCTCTCTCCTATGGTGCTCTGTAGTGCTCCCTGGCATACGCATCATCCCTCCTTTCTTTCCTTTTGTGCTCTTTTCCATGTCTAGTCCCAAGGCTCTGCTTTGGCCCGGCTCTGGGCTTCGGCCTACGCTCCGCTGCTAGACTCTTTCCTATTATGCTCTCTTGCACGTTTCTAGGCTAGTCCCAAGGTTCTCCCTTGGCCCGGCTCTGGGCTTTGGCCTACGCTCCGCTGCTAGCTCTGTTCTTGCTCTGACCTGATTCCGCGTTTCTGCCTATGCTTCCGTCCCTGGTTCTGTACTCTGTCTAAGCTCTGCCTGGTTTCTTGTCTTGTCTTCTCTTGCTGCTTCGTATGCTCTTTGCATGCGCCTGGCCTTCCTAGCCTCCTGTTTGTGCCTCAGCCGTGTCCGCCCTAGCCGTGCGTGCCTGCTTGTGCCTCAGCCGTGCTAGTCGGTCAGTGACAGCTGTGTCGCCTGCCATGCCTCAGCCGGGTTCGCTGGAGTCTTGCCCGTCTGTCAGTGCCGCAGCCCGATCAGCTAGCCAGTGCCCCAGCTGTGCCCTCTGTGCTCCCTTGCACTTCACGCTGTTTCCGCACTGTGCTCTGCGTGCTCTCTAAAGCACGCGCAGGCCCTCACCTGCCCATGGCATACCTCCCCTTGCTTCTGTAAAAGTACGCGCAGGCTTTGCCATGTCCCCTGTCATGCCCTCTTGCATGCACAGGTCCTAACCCTGTCCTGGAACCCTGACCCTGGTGTGCCTCTCTGCACGCGCAGGACTCTGCCTCGCCTGAACCTGGCGTGCCCCTATGCACGAGCAGGACTCTGTCTAGTTCCTTGTGCCTTGGCGTGTCTCTACACACGCACTCTGCCTTACCTTGTGCTTTGGCGTGTCTCTACACACGCACCCTGTCTCGTTTTGTGAACCCTGGCGTGTCCCCTACACACGCACCTAGCCTTGAACCCTGGCGTGTCCCCTACACACACACCTAGCCTTGGACCTTGGCGTGTTCCCTAACACGCACCATGCCTGGATATCTGATGTGCCTCCTTGCCTGAACCCTGGTTTGCCTGCCGGATGCCCGGAACCAGCCGATCGCTGCCAGAGATCGTAAGCTGGATGACTGCGGCCTGATGTCCAGAGCTGATGTCCGCAGCTTGATGCCTTGATCATGTCGATCGTTGCCAGCGGTCCGGAGTCCGATGCCATTGTGCCTTTACCTGTACCTAGGCGTGCCACCTGGCACGTACCATGCTATGGACCTTTGGCGTGCCCACGCACGCACTTTGCACGTTTTGCTTGTTCTCACGTTTTTACACTGAATGTGATTCTGAAGTTATCCTAATGAAGATACCTTGCACCTATGTCTCGTCTTGTCTTGCTTCTTGCTCGTCCGGTTGCCAGTCACTCCCGTAGTGTCCCCCTGAGCCGGCCGTCTGGTGGTGTACAGGGGGTGGGTTCTCACAAGGTCAGCTCGCCCTCGGTGGGTGGGTGCCACGGCCCAGAGGGTCCACTCTAAAAAGGAAAATGGGCTCAGCAGAAGCTGAGTCCATCAGAGATGGAAGCCTGGGGCCATTCTAACTTAAAGTTTGGAAGGGAAGGATTGAGTGATTGCCTATGCGAGCCGGTTTCTTCACGACTTGGCACGGAACCCGGACAATTATAGCTCCTTCAAGTTGGAATTGCTGGCGTTGGTGTGTGATGACCAAAAAGTTTGTAGAGTATTTGTCGGGGTCCGAAGTCCTAGAGCACACCGATAATAATCCCCTAGCCCACCTGGAAAATGCAAAATTGGGGGCCTTGGAACAGCGATGGGTGGCTCGCATGGTGAATTATCGGTTCAGGATTGCTTATTGGGCTGGAGCTGAGAATACGTGCGCGGATCCGCTTTCGAGAGTGACCCATGAGCGGCCTAAACACGACGGTGATGAAGCGATTCCTGGTTTTCGGGACCTTGCTAGGTCGTTGGTGGTGAAGCAAGGACAGATTGGAGAGGCGTCTGGAGAATAAGTGCTGGGACGACCTTGGGATGACTGGGTGCAACTTCAGCAAGCAGATAAGGAACTTGCCCAGTTGAGACAGTGGGAGGCTCTGAAGCGACTTCCCAGGCAGCACAAGAGAGATGCTCTGTACCCGGGGGCTCTGCAGATTCTGAGACAGTGGGAGAGGCTCCAGTTGGAGGACTACTTGCTGAATAGAAGAGTGCAATTGGTGTGGGAGTTGAGGATAACTTGGAAGAGGTGCTCCCAGAGAAGTTGCTCCATGTTGAGGCCCATGAGAGAGGCGCTCACTTTGGTCTGGAGAAGACGTTCCAGTGGCTACAGAGGCTGGTATATCACCCACACTTGAAGACTGCATTAGAAGAGGCCTGTCAGGCTGTGTGCACACGCTGCGGATTTTGCTGCGGTTCTGCAGCGGTTTTGGCCGCTGCGGACCCGCAGCAGTTTTTGCTGCGGTGTACAGTAGCATGATTCCCTATGGGAATCAAAAACCGCAGTGCAGATGGCGCGGAATTTTCCGCGCGGATTATCTGCGGTTTTCAATCCGCAGAAAGAATTGACATGTCAATTCTTTCTGCGGATTCCCCTGCGGTTTGCCATCTCCTCCATTGAGGAGATGAAAAACCGCAGGGCAAAACCGCAGAGCAATCCGCAGGTAAAACCGCAGGTATTTTGACCTGCGGTTTCACCTGCGGATTTTACAAAATCCGCATGGATGAATCCGCACCTAATCCGCAGCGTGTGCACACAGCCTTAACGATATCGGAGCTGTGAACTAGCCAAACCTCCAGAGCAGAGAACCCTGATGCAGACCATCGTGACTTCTGTCCCCTTAGAGTTATTGATGATCGATTACTTAACCGTGGGCCCGGCTCATCTCGGATATGAACATTGTCTGGTGATGACTGAAAACTTTGCCAAGTTCGCTGTGGTGACTTCAACTCGGGATCAGACTGCCGAGTCAGCTGCGCAGGCCATTTGTCGAGACTTCATCCGGGTGGGTGTACGGCTGCCCGAAGAGGATCCATTCTGACCAAGGCGCTTGTTTCCAAGGTCGAGTGATGGAGGAGTTACATTGTCTGTACTGGATTGAGAACTCAAGGACAACACCCTATCATCTTCAGGGGAATGGAGCCTGTGAACACTTCAGACTATCTGAATTAGCATCCGATTGAACATTGGAGGAAGATTGGAGAAACTACCAAAAAAAATGTGTGGCCTGTATGTTTATTTTGGCCTAAATACTGCTTTATTTAACCAAAACTGACAGTCAGGCAAAAAAGAGACAGAAGCCATAAACTGGCCAAAATTTCAGCATGCACAGATATGATATTTGCAATGCTCTATATACACACATACAGTGCCTGCAGGCCTTGCACTGATGTGTATACAGCGACGTACAATCCCCTGCCTGACTAACACTGGAGCCTATTTAGTTGGGAATTAGTCCTTAGAAGGACTGTTGGTTTAGCTGGATGTGAGTATTTAGCATGATAGACCTCACACTAACTAAGAAATGCCCAATTCTGACCCTATGGGCTCATACTCACTTGCGAGAGACTCTCGCATGAAAACTTGGCACTGCCACCGACACTCGGACTGGAGCGTGCGGCCACATGTATTTCAATGTAGCCGCACGCTCTGGTCCGAGTGCCGGCGGCAGTGCCAGGTTTTCATGCGAGAGACTCGCACGAGAATCGTGCGAGTCTCTCGCAAGTGAGTATGAACCCTATCAAGGCAGGCGCTCTCCCTACACTCTCTCAATCCGGAGATGAATGCGGCGGCGTCCGGTCCCTTATACCCTTGATGATGCTGAAAAGAAACTACCATGTGATGTACACGAACCACAGATAAATAATTGTGTAAATATGAGTGAGGAAAATCCAAGGAATATATAAAGAGAATAATGTTTATTATTATAAATTCTAGCACAATATACAACAACAATGTAAAAGACAAATAAAATAATTATAAAATGTGGCACAAAAAACACCTCAATATATTAGTAATAACATACTTTGATATTTTTACCACTGCAAAGGAAAATTTTTGTATGGTAAGGAACAAAATTATGTAGTAGTCCACCATACCATAGGTCCAGTCTGGTGCTGGCTTACACCTAGTCTTGTACTGGCCCATGTACACTACACAGCGCTACATGATAATTTAATCTAGCACATGGGTTACCATATTAGGTTATGTACTTTATTACTAAGCGCTTTATTCATTGCACGGTTTAACATAGCATTTTCTTTGTGCTGGTTTATGTTTTATATTTAGCGCTACATGGTGGTTTATTATATCATATTGGGTTCATTGTTTTTTTTGTGTCATAGAAGCGCCGGACAATTCACTTATTGCATATATAGTGCGCTAGAGACACATATATATATTTCTTTTACACAATCGCTTATTAGATTGTAGATTGTACTTTTCTGTCTCTGTGCTGGCCCTTGTTTACTACATAGCGCTATATGGTAGTTTAATCCACCACATGGGTTTTGTGTTAACATTTGAGGATTTGATACTCAGCCTTTTGTATATATGCTATGGATGGTATTTTTGTGCTGGTTCATGTCCATCCTTATAGCGCCTTGTGGTAATCCAATCTATTATATTAAGCTACATACCTTGTGATTGATTCCAACATATAGCGCTATATGTCCATTCATTCTAGGCTTCATGTCTTGCTATTAAGCGCTATATAGTTTACATACTGGTATTACACATTTGCGAACAAATTTCGTTTACCCAACTATTTCAGCAGTTTATTATACTATATATATTTTTCACAATTTTTATTATATTATTGTCCTTTACACATATTAAAAGCATATATATCATCACAATTGTCACACAGTGCTTTACACTTGACATTTTTTCATTGTGTACCTTTTCACAACAAAAAATTTTTTTTCTCTTGTTTTTTCACTTTATTTATTTTTATACACGTATACTGATATATATATATATATATATATATTTTTTTTTCTGCTGTTCCATTGGGGACTACTACATAATTTTGTTCCTTACCATACAAAAATTTTCCTTTGCAGTGGTAAAAATATCAAAGTATGTTATTACTAATATATTGAGGTGTTTTTTGTGCCACATTTTATAATTATTTTATTTGTCTTTTACATTGTTGTTGTATATTGTGCTAGAATTTATAATAATAAACATTATTCTCTTTATATATTCCTTGGATTTTCCTCACTCATATTTACACAATTATTTATCTGTGGTTCGTGTACATCACATGGTAGTTTTTTTTCTTCATTGATACCGGATGGTCTGCCATCCAATTTTAAAGGAACGCATTGCTAATTTATTATAGACTTTATTTATTTTTACATTTTTGATTTATATTATATATTGCTGATGTGTTCCTTTACGTTTTTTCCCTTGATGATGGTGTGCGACCAGCCAATCACTGCAGAACCACAACAAAGATGGATGCGGCGTTTCATGGCCTGGCAGACAATCCCTGCACCGTGATTGGGTCTCTAAAGTCCGCCAAAAATGCTGGGTGGAAATCTGAGTTGCTGCCGAGTAATCCCGGAAATACTCGGTTCTCACTGAGTACACCGAGCATAGTGATACTCGGGCGAGTACCGAGTAGTGGCGAGCACATTCGCTCATCACTAATTCTATCTATTCTATTTTAACCTGTCAGTGTGATTTTACAGTATATTTGCCAGTTTTTCTAAAGAACACCGGTGCGTATTTCTTGCAAGTCGCACGCATGGTCCGTGTATAATCCGTAGTTTTTTCGCCCCCGTAGACTTGCAGTGGCGTATTACGGGTGTAATACGCTGACAATCGCAGCATGCTGCGATTTCCTCCGCACGTATAATAGGGGTGAGAAGACAACGTATGATGGGAGCTGCCCCATAGATTAACATTGGTCCGAGTGCTATGCGATTTTTTATCACATAGCACTCGTCCGTTTTTTTCTCTAGTGTGACTCCGGCCTTAGGGTTAGGGTTACGGGACCTCTTTCCCGGAGGGATACACAGCGGAGGATTGCCTCCGCCTGTCAGTTCATCGTGGGAGCCCCTGTAGAGCACTGACATCACCCAATGTCAGTGTTATACACGGGAGATCATCATGGGACACTCGTTATTATCTGGAAATGCAGTAGTCCCATCAGACAATGGCTGCTTACACAGCAGACAGGGACACACACAGGGACACAAAGACACACATACACGCAGACCCCCGCACACATTCTCCGCCCCACACACTTCCCTCCTCCCGATCTGCTGCGTTTCTCGCACCCACATCCGCAGAAAATCCACAGATCTTTTTTACACCTCCGGTTTTGCTGCGGATGTGCCTGACTCAATGGAAGTCAATGGGTGCAGAAACGCTGCAGATCCGCAAAAAGAATTGACATGCTGCGGAAAAAAAACGCTGCGTTTCTGCGCAGATTTTTCTGCAGCATGTGCACAATAAATCTCCATTTCCCATAGGTTTACATTGGCTGTGCACTACACTGCGGATTTGATGCAAATTCGTGTGGCCAAAAACGCTGCGGATCCGCATCTAAACCTGCAACGTGTGCACATACCCTAAGCCTGGGTTCACATTACGTTATAGCAGTCCATTAGACGGACTGCGTTACACCGCGGCCATTCCAATAACGCTGCCATTCAGCCCCATTGTCGGGCGCATCGCAACGCATTCCGTAAAGCGGCACGCGTTCGCGATGTGCCGTCATTGAGTGATGGAGCCTCGGATGCGGGCTGCAGCGTCTGAGGCTCCGTCACCGCTATAGCGTTAACACAGCCCGTCAATGCTATGTGTTGAATGGGCTGTGTTAACGCAAAGTGAACCTAGCCTAAGGTTACGACTGACCAGTGTCTCCTAGTTCGGTTTTCCATACTGTTGCAGTTCATGACTTGACCAGCAGAGGGAAGTGTTGTACCATTTCTGGGACTCCAGCAGTAGGCAGTGCAGGCATATAGCACAGGGCCGCCTCACTGCAAGAATTAATCTTGATCTTTGCCAGCTTTTTGCCTCATTGATTTGGCCGGAGACAGTCAGCTGATTTCAGACACAATTTTATCTCTCCCCAAACATGTCGTCCTTTAAAATCCACTTAACAGTAATTGTCTGATTTGTGTTTCAACAGGAACAGCCATAGTTTATCCTTTCCACCTCACAGTACTGGGCGGAAAAATCTGAGCAATCCCTTAAGAGTTACCTATAAATGAGCAGACATTGCCATGTGGCTACTTATGGCCAAAATTGGCACGTTTTATCTGCTTAGACCTGAACTAATGGCCTACACAGAATTTTGAGTCATTTATCTTGTACTCCAGCCACATCCAAAGCTTCACCCCAAATTTCACTGTCCTCTAAAATTCACCAGCACTGTCCTGTCAGGTACTGCACCTCCACACGTCTGATTGATATACGGTAATATACTAAAATCTGACTTCCTCCAGTACTCCAGTCCCATGCAAAGCTGCACCCAAAATTCTTCTGTCTACTGAAATCCATCAGCACTGTTCTGACAACTCCCTCAACAGTTTGACTGACATCCTGTAATACAATACCTCCATCAATCACTGCTTTTATGTACTCCATTCACATCCAAAGCTGCACTAAAACATGGCATCACATTCTGCTCTAATATACTGCAGTCACATCCAAAGCTGCACCCAGAACTCTTTTGATTTCTGACATCACTGTGCTAATCGATACATCTGATAATATATTAAAATCTTTAATCCACTTTCATCATATGACACTGTAGTCACTACCAAAGCTGCATTCTTAATACTGTTGGCTTCTACTTTGAAATCATCAGCAGATACCTATCGTCTTGCCATAGTCTTACCTACACACTACAACTCTCAGAATGCCTAGTAGCTGTACACTTTTTTTGGGGCAGCGGTGATGAGATAGTTAATGTCTGAGAGTCATTTTTTGGCTCATGTACTTGGGGGCAAGGATTGTCTTCACTCATTAAGCCACATAATGTTCATCTTGTCACTGAGACCGGAAGGAATGAGTCCGAGACGAGAAAAAAAATACACAAAAAAGGCCACAATCGTCTCCGGGGACAGATTGTAATTTGCTGCCTGTCATAAAGTGACACTTCACAGATTTTACTCGTCTTATGTTTAGTTCTAGATTTCAGTGTAATTGTCCTCAGGATGGACCAGGACCAAGACCCCCAGGCCAGAAAGAGTGCCCGAAAAAGAGGGGCCGCAGGATTAGGGGTGCAGGGCCAATGACGGCCTGGAGGAGGCAGCAGTGCTGTGAACAACTACAATATTCAGTTAAAGGGAATCTGTCACCTCATTTTTACCCTATGAGATGCGGCCACCGCCATCAGGGCTTATCTACAGCATTCTGTAATGTATTCTGTAATGCTGTAGATAAGCCCCCGATGTAACCTGAAAGATAAGAAAAACAAGTTACATTATATCCACCGGGGGATCCGGTCCGGTCCGATGGGTGTTGTGGCCCGTTCCGGCGCATCCCATCTTCTAGAGTTGACGTCTCATTGCACAGTACCACTTCCCTATTCTGTATATACAGACACTGCACAGTACCACTTCTCTTATACTGTATATATGGACACTGCACAGTACCACTTCTCTTATCCTATATATGGACACTGCACAGTACCACTTCTCTTATTCTGTATCTACGGGCACTGCACAGTACCACTTCCCTATTCTGTATATATGGACACTGCACAGTACCACTTCTCTTATTCTGTATATACGGACACCGCACAGTACCACTTCACTTATTCTGTATATTTGGACACTGCACAGTACCACTTCTCTTATTCTGTATATATGGACCCTGCACAGTACCACTTTTCTTATTCTCTATATATGGATCCTGCACAGTACCACTTCTATTCTGTATATACAGGCACTGCACAGTACTACTTCTCTTATTTTGTATATATGGACACTGCACAGTACCACCTCTCTTATGCTGCATATATGGACACTGCACAGTACAACTTCTCTTATCCTATATATGGACACTGCACAGTACCACTTCTGTATATATGGACACTTTAGAATAAGAGAAGTGGTACTGTGCAGTGTCTGCATATACAGAATACAAGAAGTGGTACTATGCAGTGTCAATATATAGGATAAGAGAAGTTGTGCAGTGTCCGTATATACTGAAAAAGAGAAGTGGTACTGTGCAGTGTCCATATATACAGAATAAGAGAAATGGTACTGTGCGGTGTCCATATATACAGAATAAGAGAAGTGGTACTGTGTGGTGTCCATATATACAGAATAAGAGAAGTGGTACTGTGCAGTGTCCGTATATACAGAATAAGAGAAGTGGTACTGTGCAGTGTTCATATATACAGAATAAGAGAAGTTGTACTGTGCAGTGTCCATACATACAGGATAAGCTAAGTGGTGCTGTGCAGTGTCCATATATACAGAATAAGAGAAGTGGTACTGTGCAGTGTCCATATATAGGATAAGAGAAGTTGTACTGTGCAGTGTCCGTATATACTGAATAAGAGAAGTGGTACTGTGCAGTGTCCATATATACAGAATAAGAAGAGGTACTGTGCAGTGTCCATATATACAAAATAAGAGAAGTGGCACTGTGCAGTGCTGGTATATACAGAATAAGAGAAATAGTACTGTGCAGTGTCTATTTATACAGAATAAGTGAAGTGGTACTGTGCGGTGTCCGTATATACAGAATAAGAGAAGTGGTACTGTGCAATGTCCGTATATAAAGAATAAGAGAAGTGGTACTGTGCAGTGTCCATATATACAGAATAGGGAAATGGTACTGTGCAATGTACATATATACAGGATAAGGGAAGTGGTACTTTGCAGTGTCCATATATACAGAATAAGAGAAGTGGTACTGTGCAGTGTCCATATATACAGGATAAGAAGTTGTACTGTGCAGTGTCCATATATACAGGATAAGAGAAGTACTGTGCAGTGTTCATATATACAGAATAAGAGAAGTGGTACTGTGCAGTGTACATATATACAGAATAAGGGAAGTGGTACTGTGCGGTGTCCATATATACAGAATAAGAGAAGTGGTACTGTGCAGTGTCCGTATATAAAGAATAAGAGAAGTGGTACTGTGCAGTGTCCATATATACAGAATAAGGGAAGTGGTACTGTGCAGTGTACATATATACAGGATAAGGGAAGTGGTACTGTGCAGTGTCCATATATACAGAATAAGAGAAATGGTACTGTGCAGTGTCCTTATATACAGAACAAGAGAAGTGGTCCTGTGCAGTGTCCATATATACAGGATAAGAGAAGTGGTACTGTGCAGTGTCCATATATACAGAACTAGCTGAAGAGCCCGGCGCTGCCCGGGCATAGTAACTAACTGTGGTTAATTATAGCAAATTATAATTATCCTCCATCCCATAGTCCCGTGCCCATATACCCATCATACATATCCTCCATCCCATAGTCGAGTGCCCATATACCCATCACACATCCTCCATCCCATAGTCCCATGCCCATATACCCATCACACATCCTCCATCCCATAGTCCCATGCTCATATACCCATCATACATATTCGCCATCCCATAGTCCCGTGCCCATATACCCATCACACATCCTCCATCCCATAGTCCCATGCCCATATACCCATCACACATCCTCCATCCCATAGTCCCATGCTCATATACCCATCATACATATCCTCCATCCCATAGTCCCGTGCCCATATACCCATCACACATCCTCCATCCCATAGTCCCATGCCCATATACCCATCACACATCCTCCATCCCATAGTCCCATGCTCATATACCCATCATACATATCCTCCATCCCATAGTCCCGTGCCCATATACCCATCACACATCCTCCATCCCATAGTCCCATGCTCATATACCCATCATACATATTCGCCATCCCATAGTCGAGTGCCCATATACCCATCACACATCCTTCATCTCATAGTCCCATGCCCATATACCCATCATACATATCCTCCATCCCATAGTCCCGTGCCCATATACCCATCACACATCCTCCATCCCATAGTCCCATGCTCATATACCCATCATACATATCCTCCATCCCTTAGTCCCGTGCCCATATACCCATCACACATCCTCCATCCCATAGTCCCATGCTCATATACCCATCATACATATCCTCCATCCCATAGTCCCGTGCCCATATACCCATCACACATCCTCCATCCCATAGTCCCATGCTCATATACCCATCATACATATTCGCCATCCCATAGTCGAGTGCCCATATACCCATCACACATCCTTCATCTCATAGTCCCATGCCCATATACCCATCATACATATCCTCCATCCCATAGTCCCGTGCCCATATACCCATCACACATCCTCCATCCCATAGTCCCATGCTCATATACCCATCATACATATCCTCCATTCCTTAGTCCCGTGCCCATATACCCATCACACATCCTCCATCCCATAGTCCCATGCCCATATACCCATCACACATCCTCCATCCCATAGTCCCATGCTCATATACCCATCATACATATCCTCCATCCCATAGTCCCGTGCCCATATACCCATCACACATCCTCCATCCCATAGTCCCATGCCCATATACCCATCACACATCCTCCATCCCATAGTCCCATGCTCATATACCCATCATACATATCCTCCATCCCATAGTCCCGTGCCCATATACCCATCACACATCCTCCATCCCATAGTCCCATGCTCATATACCCATCATACATATTCGCCATCCCATAGTCGAGTGCCCATATACCCATCACACATCCTTCATCTCATAGTCCCATGCCCATATACCCATCATACATATCCTCCATCCCATAGTCCCGTGCCCATATACCCATCACACATCCTCCATCCCATAGTCCCATGCTCATATACCCATCATACATATCCTCCATCCCTTAGTCCCGTGCCCATATACCCATCACACATCCTCCATCCCATAGTCCCATGCTCATATACCCATCATACATATCCTCCATTCCTTAGTCCCGTGCCCATATACCCATCACACATCCTCCATCCCATAGTCCCATGCTCATATACCCATCATACATATTCGCCATCCCATAGTCGAGTGCCCATATACCCATCATACATATCCTCCATCCCATAGTCGAGTGCCCATATACCCATCACACATCCTTCATCTCATAGTCCCGTGCCGATATACCCATCATACATATCCTCCATCCCATAGTCGAGTGCCCATATACCCGTCATACACATCCTCCATCCCATAGTCGAGTGCCCATATACCCGTCATACATATCCGCCATCCCATAGTCCCATGCCCATATACCCATCATACATATCCTCCATCCCATGGTCAACCATTATGACATCATAATGAGCGGCGGGGCTTGCAACCTAAGATGACATCAGCGTCGCCATGGCAACCATTATGACATCATAATGAGAGGTGGGGCTTGATACACACACACTTTTTCCCCATTATGTAGATAGGGGCAAAATTGTTTGGTGAATTGGAACGCGCGGGGTTAAAATTTCACCTCACCACATAGCTTAGGACACTCTCGGGGTCCAGACGTGTGACTGTGCCAAATTTTGTAGCTGTAGCTGCGACGGTGCGGATGCCAAACCCGGACATACACACATGCACACACACATACATACACACACTTGAGCTTTATATATTAGATAAGAGAAGTGGTACTGTGCAGTGTCCATATATACAGGATAAGAGAAGTGGTACTGTGCAGTGTCCATATATACAGAATAAGGGAAGTGGTACTGTGCAGTGTCCATACATACAGAATAAGAGAAGTGGTACTGTGCAGTGTCCATACATACAGAATAAGAGAAGTGGTACTATGCAGTGTCCATATGTACCGAATAAGAGAAGTGGTACTGTGCAGTGTCCATATATACAGAATAAGAGACATGGTATTGTGCAGTGTCCATATATACAGAATAAGAGAAGTGGTACTGTGCAGTGTCCATATGTACCAAATAAGAGAAGTGGTACTGTGCAGTGTCCATATATACAGAATAAGAGACATGGTATTGTGCAGTGTCCATACATACAGAATAAGAGAAGTGGTACTGTGCAATGTCCATATGTACAGAATAAGAGAAGTGGTACTGTGCAGTGTCCATATATACAGAATAAGAGAAGTGGAACTGTGCAGTGTTCATATACAGAATAGAAGTGGTACTGTGCAGTGTCCATATATACAGAATAAGAGAAGTGGTACTGTGCAGTGTCCATATATACAGAATAAGGGAAGTTGTACTGTGCAGTATCATATATACAGAATAAGAGAAGTGGTACTGTGTGGTGTACATATATACAGAATAACAGAAGTGGTACTGTGCAGTGTCCATATATTCAGAATTAGAGAAGTGGTACTGTGCAGTGTCCATATATACAGAATAAGAGAAGTGGTACTGTGCAGTGTCCATATATACAGAATAAGGGAAGTTGTACTGTGCAGTATCATATATACAGAATAAGAGAAGTGGTACTGTGTGGTGTACATATATACAGAATAACAGAAGTGGTACTGTGCAGTGTCCATATATTCAGAATTAGAGAAGTGGTACTGTGCAGTGTCCACATATATACAATAAGAGAAGTGGTACTGTTCATTGTCCATATATACACTATAAGAGAAGCAGTACTGTGCAGTGTCCATACATACAGAAGAGAAGTGTTACTGCGCAGTGTCCATAAATACAGAATAAGGGAAGTGGTACTGTGCAGTGTCCATATATACAGAATAAGAGAAGTGGTACTGTGCAGTGTCCATATATACAGAATAAGAGAAGTGGTGCTGTGCAGTGTACATATATACAGAATAGGAGAAGTGGTGCTGTGCAGTGTCCATATATACAGACTAGGAGAAGTAGTACTGTGCAGTGTCCATATATCCAGAATAAGAGAAGTGGTACTGTGCAGTGTCCTTATATACAGAATAAGAGAAGTGGTACTGTGCAGTGTCCATATATACAGAATAAGAGAAGTGGTACTGTGCAGTGTACATATATACAGAATAGGAGAAGTGGTGCTGTGCAGTGTCCATATATACAGACTAGGAGAAGTAGTACTGTGCAGTGTCCATATATCCAGAATAAGAGAAGTGGTACTGTGCAGTGTCCATATATACAGAATAAGAGAAGTGGTACTGTGCAGTGTCCATATATACAGAATAAGAGAAGTGGTACTGTGCAGTGTACATATATACAGAATAGGAGAAGTGGTGCTGTGCAGTGTCCATATATACAGACTAGGAGAAGTAGTACTGTGCAGTGTCCATATATCCAGAATAAGAGAAGTGGTACTGTGCAGTGTCCTTATATACAGAATCGAAAAAGCAGTACTAAGCATTCATATAAAATAAATATAACTAAGTACATCCACAGAGAATGATATCCAGCATATATAACAGATGTGGTGTTGTATAGCAAAAAATATATAGAGACAATAAATGAAATGACACAGTGCATTAGGAATAACTAGGAACTGGGAATAACTGTATGTATAGTCATACTGTACTATTTCCCTTAATATATGTACATATATTGGAGGAAATGTACTACTTTTGCCTTGTATTTACAATAATTATATAATTCCTCAATGTGAAAATTGCAACTTCGTGAAGGAAAAGTTGAGAAATTGTGAAGATTACAGGATGGATAGACACGTTATTGATCTGCAAATTGTGAAAAAAGGAAAAAAAAAATTATCACAATTTATTTAGTATGAGCCATGTGCAGAAATCCCGGCACTTACAGACCTGCCTGTTATCAGTGAGTTTATCAATGATCATCTGAGGAATGTTCTGCCGTGCTGAATGCACTTGGGCAAATCATCAAGATCCGCTGCTGGCAGTTGCTTGTTCATTCACCGACCAATGACGTCCCAGATGTGATCAATGGAAGACAAGTCTGGAGATGCTGCAGGCCATGGATCCACAATTATGCCATGCAGGGTGCTCACAAGAGCAAGAGCAACTTGCGGCCTGTCATTGTGATGTTGAAAACAGTTCTTCGGACTTTTTGGAGAAATGACCGTACCACTAGTTCCACCACCAAATCAATTTAACACCAAGATGTTCATGCACCTAGAGTGGAGACTAGAGTAGTCAGGCTACCGTACATTATCCCAACCCACCTCATAATCCCGGGAGTAGGACCTGTGTGATGTTCCCTCGTGAAGGCCTCTTCATGGTGTGAGGGGACCATGCATACCACGAAAGGGGGGTGAGGGGACCATGCATACCACGAAAGGAGGGTGAGGGGACCATGCATACCACGAAAGGGGGGTGAGGAAACCATGCATACCACGAAAGGGGGGTGAGGGGACCATGCATATCAGGAAAGGGGGGTGAGGGGACCATGCATATTAGGATAGGGGAGTGAGGGTACCATGCATACCAGGATTGGGGGGTGAGGGGACCATTCATACCAGGATTGGGGGGTGAAGGGACCATGCATACCAGGATTGGGGCGTGAGTGGACCATGCATGCCAGGATAGGGGGTGAGAGGACCATGCATTCCAGGTTTGGGGTGTGAGAGGACCATGCATACCAGGATTGGGGGGTGAGAGGATCATGCATACCAGGATAGGGGGGTGAGAGGACCATGCATACCAGGATTGGGGGGTGAGGGGACCATGCATACCAGGATGGGGGGGGTGAGAGGACCATGCACACCAGGATTGGCGGGTGAGGCACCATGCATACCAGGATGGGCGGGTGAGGGCACCATGCATACCATGATAGGGATGAGGGGGTACCATGCATACCACGATAGGGATGAGGGGGTACCATGCATACCACGATAGGGATGAGGGGGTGCCATGCATACCAGGATTGGGGGGTGAGGGTACCATACATTCCAGGATAGGGATGAGGGGTGCAGCACATACCAGGATGGGAGACCATATGCCAATAAAAATGCCCGCCACCCGGGCGTAGAACGGGTTCATAGCTAGTATATATATTTACATGTTTTATATATATACATACACAGTATATATATATATACACTCACTGGCCACTTTATTAGGTACACCATGCTAGTAACGGGTTGGACCCCCTTTTGCCTTCAGAACTGCCTCAATTCTTCGTGGCAGAGATTCAACATGGTGCTGGAAGCATTCCTCAGAGATTTTGGACCATATTGACATGATGGCATCACACAGTTGGCGCAGATTTGTCAGCTGCACATCCCTGATGCGAATCTCCCGTTCCACCACATCCCAAAGATGCTCTATTGGATTGAGATCTGGTGACTGAGGAGGCCATTTGAGTACAGTGAACTCATTGTCATGTTCAAGAAACCAATCTGAGATGATTCGAGCTTTATGACATGGCGCATTATCCTGCTGAAAGTAGCCATCAGATGTTGGGTACATTGTGGTCATAAAGGGATGGACATGGTCAGCAACAATACTCAGGTAGGCTGTGGCGTTGCAACGATGCTCAATTGGTACCAAGGGGCCCAAAGAGTGCCAAGAAAAAATTCCCCACACCATGACACCACCACCACCAGCCTGAACCGTTGATACAAGGCTGGATGGATCCATGCTTTCATGTTGTTTACGCCAAATTCTGACCCTACCATCCGAATGTCGCAGCAGAAATCGAGACTCATCAGACCAGGCAACGTTTTTCCAATCTTCTACTGTCCAATTTCGATGAGCTTGTGCAAATTGTAGCCTCAGTTTCCTGTTCTTAGCTGAGAGGAGTGGTACCCGGTGTGGTCTTCTGCTGCTGTAGCCCATCTGCCTCAAAGTTCGACGCACTGTGCGTTCAGAGATGCTCTTCTGCCTACCTTGGTTGTAACGGGTGGCAATTTGAGTCACTGTTGCCTTTCTATCAGCTCGAACCAGTATGCCCATTCTCCTCTGACCTCTGGCATCAACAAGGCATTTCCGGCCACAGAACTGCCGCTCACTGGATTTTTTTTCTTTTTCGGACCATTCTCTGTAAACCCTAGAGATGGTTGTGCGTGAAAATCCCAGTAGATCAGCAGTTTCTGAAATACTCAGACCAGCCCTTCTGGCACCAACAATCATGCCACGTTCAAAGGCACTCAAATCACCTTTCTTCCCCATACTGATGCTCGGTTTGAACTGCAGGAGATTGTCTTGACCATGTCTACATGCCTAAATGCACTGATTTGCCGCCATGTGATTGGCTGATTAGAAATTAAGTCTTAACACACAGTTGGACAGGTGTACCTAATAAAGTGGCCAGTGAGTGTATATATATGTGCATATATATATCAGGCTTTTGCAGCAAATAATCGAGACAGAATCGTGTCACCAGTTGTAAATCTGCACTGTTATTTCCATCTATGACATTTTATGGGATTATTTCCAGGTCATTACATTGAGAAGTGTTAATCAGTGGTTTTGCCCCCTAAAATGAATAAAAAAATCCCTCTTCTATTTGTAGAATGACTATAGAGCAGAATTGTGGTGTTTCCCTGTGCACCATGAAGCTGGAGCTCACAGTCCTGTCCTATGGTTGTGTCCTCTGCTGCGCACACTGAGGCGAGTGGTTGTCAGGAGAGCTGTCCGTCAGGGCCGTAGATTAGCAGACACTGTGCTCCCTCCTTTGCCCGCTGCGGTCTGTTGTGTCTGGCACATGCTGGGCACATTAACCATCCGGCTTCATCTCTGTGGAACATTGCAGGCAGCAGAGCCAGGGCTGGCGGAGGTCTGGAGTCAGGTGTAGCACAGCGGGGGCATTCTGTGCAGACACTGGCAGCCTGCGGGCAGCAACCACGACTGAGACCGCGATGTCTGATGCTTTGTCACTTGCCGTAAATGTCCGAAAATCTGTGACCTTTAACAGTCTGGGGGCTTGGAGCAAAACATTGCAAATCACCCCCATGTCCTGCGCTAAAGAGCCTTCCGTATACTGCAAAGCCTGTGTATCTAAGCCCCTTATATGTGATACTGTCTGCTAAGCCACAGTAGCTAAGCTTATCTGCTGTGATACTATGCAGAATGATATCTATTATGTGTGAAACTATCTGGTGAGCTGTGGTTTCTAAGCCTATCATGCGTGATACTGAGCGATATTTTATGGGGAAATTAGAGGGCAATATTAACTGTTAGGCCGGCGTCACACTAGCGAGAAATATGGACGAGTGCTAGGCGCAAAAAAATCGCATTGCACTCGTTCCAATGTTAATCTATGGGGCAGCTCCCATCAGCCGATTTTTTCTCGGCCGTATTATACTTGCTGAGAAAATGGCAGCATGCTGTGATTGTCAATGTATTATGCCCATAATATGCCAATGCAAGTCTATGGGTGCGAGGAAAAAAATGGATTACACACGGACCAGACGTGTGACTTGCGGGAAATACGCACTTGTGTCCTTTACAAAAGCCGGCAATTCAGTGCGCGATACAGTAAAATCACACTGACATGTTTAATAAAGAATAGAAAGAATAGATATATACACATAGAATACATATATATGTCACTGAGACACACACACACATCACTGAGGACGCAGGCCGTGCGCAGTATGCGTTTGACGGCGCCTGCGTCCTTTTGACGGTGCGCCGAGCGCAACCAAATTGCAACAAGTTGCGTTTGGCGCTGGTCGGCGCACCGTCAAAAGGACGCAAGCGCCGCAAAAACGCATACTGCACACGGCCTGCGTCCTCAGTGATAAAGATAGGGGACGCTGCATGCGTCATGCGCCTGGAGGCGGAGCTACCGGCGGAGGTGCAGCAGGGGGCGGGGCTTAGCGACGGCCATGCGCAGGCCGCCGCTGCGCCCTGAAGCGCAAATGTGAAACCGGCCTTAGAGGAGAAGGTGCAGGGACTGGAAGAAAGAATAGCAACATTGAAGGTAATTAAAGAACATGAGGACTTCTTGGATGAAGCAGAAGCAACCATTCAGGATTTGGAAAGTGAGAAAGGATTCAGAGCACATACAGAGGCTGAAAAGTGGAGCCATGTGACGAAAAGAAGCAAACAGATCAAGTGATCATCACCACCCACACAGCTTAGCAACCAATATGAAGCCCTCATGCTGGAGAACGAAAATGGCACAGCTCAGGATGATACCGTATCTACAAGAGAAGACACACTATCAACAAAAGTTACTCTGTCAACAAAAGCGGAAACAAATGACACTCAAAAACACTCACGAGCAACAAGCAGTGCATCCAGAAAGAAAAGAAGAGTGGTAGTTATGGGCGACTCACTACTAAGAGGCACGGAGGCAACTATCTGCAGGCCGGACATAACCGCACGAGAAGTATGCTGCCTCCCAGGAGCAAAAATCAAGGATGTGGCCAACAGGATACCAACTATCCTCAAATCCAAGGACGACTACCCTTTCCTACTGATACATGTAGGCACAAACGACACGGCAAGAAATGACCCACCAACTATCTGCGAAGACTTTGAAATTCTGGGGAAGAAAATAAAGGAACGGAACGTACAGGTTGTTTTCTCATCAATCCTCCCAGTCGATGGTCATGGCATCAGAAGATGGAATAGGATACTCGAGGTGAACAACTGGCTACGACGGTGGTGCAGGCAGCAAGGATTTGGATTCTTGGACCATGGCGTGAATTACCTCTACGATGGACTTCTCGCAAGACATGGGATACACCTCACAAAACCTGGGAAACACACATTCGCCAGAAGACTTGCCACACTCATCAGGAGGGCTTTAAACTAGAAGAAGAGGGGATGGGAGGAAAAACAGCAGACAAGAACATGCAGCAGAAGGGCAAACTAATCAAGGATACTAGATGTGGTAAAGAGGACCCAAGACAGGGTACTCAGAAGGAAGCTAAGAAAAAGGAAGCAAAACTTCTTTCCTGCATGCTGACCAACGCAAGAAGCCTGACCAATAAAATTGAAGATCTGGAGTTGGTAATGTATGAGGAAAAATATGACATAGTAGGAATAACTGAGACATGGTTAGACGACAGCTATGACTGGGCGGCTAACTTGCAAGGATATGATTTGCTTAGGAGGGATCGTAAAAAAAGGAAAGGGGGTGGAGTCTGTCAATATATAAAGTCCACTTTAAAGCCCACACTAAGAGAAGATATACAAGAGGGAAGCAAAGAGGTGGAGTCTCGATGGGTGGAGATACAAGGAGAGAAAAGTAATAAAATCCTCACAGGAGTTTGTTATAAGCCACCAAATATAACAGAAACCACTGAAAATGTATTATTGAAACAAATAGACAAAGCAGCAAATCACAATGAGGTGATTATTATGGGGGACTTCAACTACCCCGACATAGACTGGGAAACTGAAACCTGCGTATCTCAGAAAGGAAACCAATTTCTGTCAGTAACCAAGGATAATTATCTGTCACAACTTGTGCAGGGCCCAACTAGAGGGACAGCCCTTCTGGACTTAATTTTAAGCAACAGGCCAGATAGAATAACAGAAGTACGAGTCGATGGGCACCTAGGGAACAGTGACCACAATATAATACAATTCCACTTGTCCTTCAGTAAGGTGCCCTGGAAGGGGATTACGAAAACGCTGAATTTCAGGAAAGCAAAGTTTGATCAGCTTAGAGAGGACCTTGGCCAAATTGATTGGGACAATGTCCTCAAAAATAGGAGCACAGAAAATAAATGGGAAATATTGTAATCAGTGTTACACACCCACTGCGAGCTAGCCATACCGTACAGAAATAAAAGGGCTAGGAACAGGAGAACACCAATGTGGCTAAATAAGGATGTAAAAAGGGCAATAAATAACAAGAACAAGGCATTTAGGAAGCTAAAACAAGAAGGCAATGAAGAAGCATTAAAAAGTTATAGAGAAAAAAATAAAATGTGTAAAAAAACATACATTTAGCAAAAGTGGAAACTGAGAGGCTCATTGCTAAGGAAAGTAAAACAAACCCCAAACTATGCTTTAATTATATAAACAGTAAAATGATTAAAGTTGATGGTGTCGGCCCTTTAAAGAACAATGAGGGTGAAATCATAGAGAGCGATGTGGGAAAAGCAAATGTTTTAAATACTTTTTTCTCAACAGTGTTCACACAGGGAAAGGATTTGCCAGGGGAAATACAGAGTGATAATGTAAACTCCCCATTAAGTATTACCTGCCTAACCCAGGAAGAAGTGCAGAACCGCCTTAGTAAGATTAAAATTGATAAATCACCAGGCCCTGATGGCATTCACCCTCGGGTATTAAGGGAGTTAAGTAATGTGATAGACAGGCCTCTATTCCTTATATTTAAAGACTCTATAGAAACAGGGTCTGTTCCTTTTGATTGGCGGCAAGCAAATGTGGTACAAATATTCAAAAAGGGGTGTAAAAGGGAACCTGGAAACTATAGGCCGGTAAGCTTAGCATCTGTTGTGGGTATATAAATTTTTGAAGGGTTTCTAAGGGATACCATTATGGAATATCTCAATGTTAATAAATGTTTAACTCCATATCAACATGGATTTATGAAGGATCGCTCCTGTCAAACTAACCTGATCAGCTTCTATGAGGATGTAAGCTCTCAAATGGACCAAGGAGAATCATTGGATGTCATTTATCTCGACTTCTCTAAAGCATTTGACACTGTCCCACATAAAAGATTGGTAAGTAAGATGAGAAAGCTTGGGCTAGGGAAAAATGTGTGTAGATGGGTAGGTAGCTGGCTTAGTGATAGAAAACAAAGAGTGGTTATTAATGGGGCATACTCAGATTGGGCCAGGGTTACTAGTGGGGTACCACAGGGTTCTGTATTGGGCCCCCTACTATTTAATATATTTATTAATGATCTAGTGGATGGCTTACACAGTAAAATATCAGTATTTGCAGATGATACAAAACTATGTAAGGTAGTTAACACAAAGGAGGACAGTTTGCAACTACAGACAGATTTGAGTAAATTGGAGAATTGGGCTGAAAAATGGGAAATGAGGTTTAACACAGATAAGTGTAAGGTTATGCACATGGGAAGGAGAAACAGATGCTACAATTACTTACTAAATGGGAAACTGCTGGGGAAATCAGACATGGAAAAAGACTTAGGCATCTTAGTCAATAAGAAGCTCAATTGGAGTGCCCAGTGTCAGGCAGCTGCCACCAAAGCAAATAGGGTCATGGGATGCATTAGAAGAGGTTTGGGGACACAAGATGAAAACATAATTCTCCCTCTGTACAAATCACTCGTCAGACCACACTTGGAGTATTGTGTGCAATTTTGGACGCCGGTGCTCAAGAAAGACATTACTGAACTTGAAAGGGTTCAAAGGCGGGCTACTAAAATGATAAATGGAGTTGGTTCACTACAGTACCCAGAAAGGTTATCAAAATTAGGTCTATTTACTCTAGAAAAGAGAAGACTTAGAGGAAACTTAATATATGTACAAGTATATCAGAGGGCAATATAGAGATCTCTCCAATGAACTGTTTGTACCAAGGACTGTGACAAGAACAAGGGGGCATTCTCTTCGTTTGGAGGAAAGACAATTTCTGCACCAGCATAGAAGAGGGTTCTTCACGGTAAGAACAGTGAGGCTCTGGAATTCTCTTCCTGAGGAAGTGGTGATGGCCAACTCACTGAATGAATTTAAGAAAGGAATGGATGCTTTTCTTGTGAGTAACAGTATATAAGGTTACGAATAACAGAATATTATAGGTAGTTCACCCAGCTTAGGGGAAGGAATTTTTTCCGCTATGGAGAAAATTGGCTTCTACTCTGTGGGTTTTTTGCCTTCCCCAGGATCAACAATGCAGAACAGCTGCGCTAAAAATAGGCTGAACTAGATGGACATAAGGTCGTCCTTCAGCCTTCAAAACTATGTTACTATGTTACTATGTTATGTTATCTTGTGTGGTGCACAAGAAAACATATTTGGTCCCGGTATGGTGGCACATGGCAGGACATACTTTACCCTGACAATAATAGCTGCTAGATAGGGATCACTCACATGGATTTCGCATTGGATGTTGCATTCCAGCTGTGGTTTCTACATGGTCCCCAACCTCACGCGGTCAATGGGATCTCGACTCCTGTCTTGAATCTACTGGCTACCTGTATCTGTGAGAATATTGAACCCGCTGGTCTCCAGTCTTCCCAAGTGCTCTGATCCCATAAATCTGCACTGGCCCATTGGTCTGCAATATTATCAAAAAAAGGATTAAGGAAGCATGTAGCCATAAAATACTACCATTTTTATTAAAGTTGATACAAAAGACACAAAAACACAGACAAGTGTGAGATAAAAGGAGATGAGTATCCAATAAAACACCACAAAGTCCATATGCACTATAAAAGTGATATACTCAATGTTAACACCATGCACATCATCTATAAGGCATTATATTCAAGATGAAATACAGCTAAATCACCTGTAACGCATTATAATCAAGATAGAATACAGCTAGATCACACGGATATACAGCCCATATAGTACATTATAGAGTATTCCCACCACAAAGTGGGTGGGCAGGGCTAACATAATTAACACAGAGACTCGAGCAATGATGAGATACTGCTGATTACTGCCATATATTAATACCTAAGTGGTAGTATATCCTAGGAAAAATCTAGTATCCGGCAATAGAGCAGGACATGTCCCTATATAGTACTAGGGCAGCTCCATAGTGGGGCAGAAATTGCTCCTATAACAAATTGACAAGTAGCAACTAAGTACAAAATTGGCTATACTGTGGAAAAAATAGCTTTATGCGTGTCATACTGGGATATGCACGGTATACTGCATGCTAGCATGAGAGGTGACAGCCCAAAAAGGGTTAAATGCAGATAGAGCATACGACCTGTGGGTATAGAAGTCCACAATATTAGTTGTCGGGTCTCTGTATGGACCTTGATCCGCCTGAGTGTTGGCGGTCTGCAGGAATCCACAACCATCTGGTCACGAGGACCATTGGTGCTTTGTTACCATGAGACTATGTGGTCCATAAACTTCATGAGCCTGTGGAGGCCCTGTAATCCCAGGCCGGTGGGAATATATAGGCACTCTAATCCTATTGGTCATCAAGTGCAGTAGTTGCTTTGACTACACTAGTATGTGGGCCCTAAGCTGGAGAGTTAGGGTACCGTTACACCTAGCGATGCACCAGCGATCCCGACTAGCGATATGACGCTGTCAGGATCGCTGGTGCATCACTAGGTGGTCGCTAGTGAGCTGCCACACAGGCAGATCTCACCAGTGACATCACTGGGGACGGGGGTCACTACTTACCTGTCAGACGAGGCGATCCTGCGTCCTCCCGCCCGGCTCCACGCGTCGCTCGTCAGCGCCACAGGAAGCACAGCAGGAAGTGGCCGACGAGGAATGGTCCAGGAGCTTCTCGCGCGATTAGCGATAACCAGCGGGGGGAGCCGGTCGGAGGTAAGTATCACATGCAGCGATATCGCTAGCAATATCGCTATAACGTCACAAAATCGGTGACTTTACAGCGATATTGATAGCGATATCGCAGTGTGTAACGGGGGCTTTAGTGGTATCTGTAGATGCAATGACCAAGGAGCCTGCAGGGATCATGAGCCAAGTGACTATGGCAGTCTGGATTGACCCTGAACTCCAGTGGCAGTCTGAAATTTTTGTGTTCTTCACCAGAACATTCTTATCCACCGATACTGTGTGAAGAAGTTAGATATAGAAATTTTAATTGATTCTTGCAAAACTTATAAAAACTTTTTTTCTTTTCTTTTTCCACTCCTGAATGTTGCGGAAGATGAAGCTTTTCCTGTAAAGATCTTTATCGATCGGTCATTTTCTCCTGTGCGTGAGCTTTTTCATGTTGGCTGTTTACCAGCATTGAGCCATTTTCCTGCCGGCTTTGCATAGTCCGTCGCGCTGGAGGATAAATATATATATATTTAGTGTTTTCCTCTCCTTCAATCAGAACCTTGAATCCCATGTCTTCTAAAAACCTCGCTGCTTCTTGCTCGCAGAGCGCCGGCACTTCTGAGGGGACAGAAAAGAAAAAAAGAACTTTCAATTTCTTCTGCATTCAAAACCTTTTATTGAACCAGTCCCTGATGAGAAAAATAAGAAAGAAAGATTCTGTTCTTGAACCATCAAGGTTTCCGGTGATTAACGCTATGAAACACTCTAACTTCCTTCTTTAGTTACTTTTGAAAGCAATTTTTTTCTTCCTAAAAGGGGCATCGTCCAACAAAATGGACATGATTTCAAAGACATGGCTGCTTTCTTCTAAAAGAATTATTAAAAACTAATAACTTCCCTGTAACTGAGCAGCAAATGCCAGACACATCTTCATTCCAATCTGACATTTCAGAACTCCATTCACTGGGTCAATGAGGGTCCTAGCAGTCGTACTTCCCACTGATCTGCAAGTTATCACTCTGCGGGCAGGTGAAAACTTTTAATGTTGATTATAATTATAACACTTTAACTGTTTTGTGTACCCTTAAAGGAAAGTGTTTTCTCATGAACAAAGTTGATTTTGATTAATAGATCTTGGAATAATAATAATTTCCACAATTGGATGTGATTAAATAAAATGTTCCTGTGCTGAGATAATCCTATAAACATTCCCCTACTGTGTAATGGCTGTGTCTGACCGTACAGGGACATGGTCTGATCATACCACAGCTCCTGGGCAGGGGAGGAAGCAAAAGTGAATACAGACAGGACAGTACGGATCACAGCTGATTCTTTTTGTGAAGTAAAATATTTCCCTCCCTGTTTTTAAGCAATGTTATAAAGAATGGTTAAAAGATGTTATAACTGTTTATAAGAAATAATTAGCTGTGATCCAGTGCTGTCCTGTCTGTATACTCTTTTTTGTGCCCTCCCCTGCCCAGGAGCTGTGGTATGATCAGACCATGTTCCTGTACGGTCAGACAGCCATTACACAGTACACAGCAGGGACTCATTTATAAGATTATCTCAGCGCAGGAACATTTTATTTAAACACATCCAATTGTGCAACTTATTATTATTCCAAAATCTAGTTATTAAAATGTTGATTAAAATTAACTTTCCATTATACTTTGTGCTTCAATTCCTTGCCATTTTAACCCCTTCCTGACATGCGCCATACTAGTACTGCTCTGCGGGAACTAGTACTAGAACTAGTACTGCGGGGGAGCGGGGGTGTCAGAGATCATACTTACCCCCCTGGCATGTCTCTGCAGCCCCCTGCTTCTCCCACACCTTCCTTCAGCAGTCACGTGGTACCGCTCATTAAAGTCATGAATATGCGCGGTACCTCATGACCGCTGAAGGAAGGAAGAGCTGCCAGAGACGCAGGGGCTCATAGACCGTGCCAGGAGGGGGTATGTATATGCGATATTCACCTGTCCCCGGTCCAGCGCTGCGTGCCGCTCTGTCCTCTGCATCCTCTGTCAGTGACGTACAGGCAGCAGAGGGCGTGATGACTTAGTGTGTGCTGTGCCCTCTGCTGCCTGAACATCACTGACAGAGGACCCAGAAGACAGAGCGTGTGCAGCGATGGACTGGGGACAGGTGAATATCGCAGGTGCCGGGGCCCTGAGCCGCCTGTTCAGGACACCGGCCCCTGCCCCCAGCGGCGAGAGGTGAGTATGTCATTTTTTTTATTTGCAGCAGCAGCATATGGGGGCATAATCTATAGAGCATTTTATGGGGTAGCATATGGGGGCATAATCTATGGAGCATTTTATGGGGCAGCATATGGGGCCTATTCTATGGAGCAGCATATGGGGCATAATCTATGGAGCAGCATATGGGGCATAATCTATGGAGTATCTTATGGGGGCATAATCTATGGAGCATCTTATGAAGCATCTTATGGGGGCATAATCTATGGGGCATCTTATGGGGGCATAATCTATGAAGCATCTTATAGGGGCATAATCTATGGAGCATCTTATGGGGCAAAATCTATGGAGCATCTTATGGGGGCATAATCTATGGAGGGGCATAATCTATGGAGCATCTTATGGGGGCATAATCTAAGGAGCATCTTATGGGGCCTTAACCTTTATGGAGCAGCATATGGGGCATATTATTCTATGGAGCATCTTATGGGGCCATTATTAACCTTTGTGTTATATGGGGTGTATTTTGTATGGAGCATCTTATGGGGCCATCATGAACTGTATGGAGCATTATATGGGGCTCCTGATTCAATATGGATATTCAAAAACATTTAACCTTCTAATGTCTCAATTAATTTTACTTTTATTGTTATCTATTTTTATTTTTGAAATTTACCAGTAGCTGCTGCATTTTCCACCCTAGGCTTATACGCGAGTCATTAAGTTTTCCCAGTTTTTTGTGGCAAAATTAGGGGGGTCGGCTTATACTCTGGTCTGCTTATACACGAGTATATACGGTAGTCTTTATTGTGTAAAAGCGCCAAAACATGGAAAAGAAATAAATGAGGTATCGCTATCATCGCACTGACCCAAAGAATAAAACTGCTTTATCAATTTTACCACACGCGGAATGGTTTAAATTTTTTTTATAAAAATTAGCAATTCTTGATTTGCTTGTTTTTGTCCATTCTGCCTCCCAAAAATCGGAATAAAAAACGATCAAAAAATGTCATGTGCCCAGAAATGGTACCATTAAAAATGTCAACTCATCCCGCAAAAAACAAGACCTCACTCGACTCTGTGGGCCAAAATATGGAAAAATTATAGCTCTCAAAATGTGTTGATGCAAAAACTGGTATGCAATGACAAAAATACACTGGCGCTTCTAAATATAAAAGAAAGGATATTTGCAAGATAACCGCTGCTGGTATACGTGCTGGGTCTGTGCACACCCAGAAGAGGAAAAAATGACAGATAAAATGAATACCTGCGCTGGCTAACTGTATTCAGTAATGATGTTATACAAAAATCCCCTGAGTGAACAAAGTGGTAAGGAACCAGATACCACTTACTTCATGTAGGTTGTGGGGGCAGGAAACAGATCCATCGATTGCCACGTGAGGAGGTGGCTGTGCCGCGGTGGTGAAAACAGAGACGCAGCACCAAGGAGGCGTCCCTCCTATGAATGTTGGTGCGGAAGCGTCTCTGATGCTGGCAGCCGCTGGGTGGATTAACAGTGGGGGCGCACTCCGGCCGAGAGCCGCAGCCGGTGTGCAGCGGCTGAAGCAAGGAGGGGGAAGCCAGGTGACGTCATCAGTCATTTTTTCCTCTTAAATCTACTAAATCCCTAGAGAAACTCTTATTTATTGAAATGAGAGACCTATGGGAAGTAGTTACATTAGAAAAATATGCACAAGCTAAAATCATTCCTAAAGGGTTAATTATCCATAAGTCCCTAGCGGGTGATTTTGGGGATTCACATATCCAACAAGAATGGGATACAATGTTTTTTAATTTTTCTCTCAAAACCCTTTAATTTGTGATTAACAAAAGGACATCTAATTTAGATAAAACAAGTCGCCAGGTGGAAAAACTATTAGATCAGTTAGAAAAATATAACCACTTAACTGATCTCCAAAATTTGGTTACAAATATCCTCTCTAGATTAAAGAACAGAGAAAGAGAGATTATCTCTAAAAAAATAAAAAAATTTCAAAGAGATAATGTACCTAGCGAAAGCTATTCTGATTCTCCATTTTTTTCTCCTCCTACCACTTCATTACCCCACACAGGTACTCAACGCCAATCTGGGCAATTTTTGGCCCTACATTATGCTGCAAAATTTGTTGGTAGTCTTCTGACTTCATAATGCCATGCACACGGTCAAGCAGTCCAGTGCCAGAGGCAGCAAAGCAACCCCAAAACATCAGGGAATCTCCGCCATGTTTGACTGTAGGGACCATGTTCTTTTCTTTGAATGCCTCTTTTTTTCTCCTGTAAACTCTATGTTGATGCCTTTACCCAAAAAGCTCTACTTTTGTCTCATCTGACCAGAGAACATTCTTCCAAAACGTTTTAGGCTTTTTCAGGTAAGTTTTGGCATACTCCAGCCTGGCTTTTTACGTCTCGGGGTAAGTGGGGTCTTCCTGGGTCTCCTACCATACAGTCCCTTTTCATTCAGACGCCCACAGATAGTACGGGTTGACACTGTTGTACCCTCGGACTGCAGGGCAGCTTGAACTTGTTTGGATGTTAGTCGAGGTTCTTTATCCAACATCCGCACAATCTTGCGTTGAAATCTCTTGTCAATTTTTCTTTTCCGTCCACATCTAGGGAGGTTAGCCACAGTGCCATGGGCTTTAAACTTCTTGATGACACTGCGCACGGTAGACACAGGAACATTCAGGTCTTTGGAGATGGACTTGTAGCCTTGAGATTGCTCATGCTTCCTCACAATTTGGTTTCTCAAGTCCTCAGACAGTTCTTTGGTCTTTCTTTTCTCCACGCTCAATGTGGTACACACAAGGACACAGGACAGAGGTTGAGTCAACTTTAATCCATGTCAACTGGCTGCAAGTGTGATTTAGTTATTGCCAACACCTGTAAGGTGCCACAGGTAAGTTACAGGTGCTGTTAATTACACAAATTAGTGAAGCATCACATGATTTTTCGAACAGTGCCAATACTTTTGTCCACCCTCTTTTTTATGTTTGGTGTGGAATTATATCCAATTTGGCTTTAGGACAATTCTTTTTGTGTTTTTTAATTTAAGACAAATTAAATGAAGATAATAATACCAAAGAATTTGTGTTTGCAATCATTTTCAGGAAGAAACTGAGTATTATCTGACAGAATTGCAGGGGTGTCAATACTTTTGGCCACAACTGTATGGGGTATCAGCGTACTCAGGAAAAATTGTACAACAACTTTCGGGGTCCAATTTCTCCTGTTACCCTTAGAAAAATAAAACAAATTGGATCTGAAGTAATTTTTTGTGGAAAAAAAGTTAAATGTTCACTTTTTTTAAAAACATTCCAAAAAAAGTGACGCATCTGAAGGGTTAATAAACTTCTTGAATGTAGTTTTGAGTACTTTGAGGGGTGCAGTTTTTAGAATGGTGTCACTTTTGGGCATTTTCTATCATATAAGCCCCTCAAAGTCACTACAAGTGTGAGGTGGTCCCTTAAAAAATGGTTTTGCAAATTTTGCTGTAAAAATGAGAAATCGCTGGTCAACTTTTAACCCTTATAACTTCCTAACAAAAAAAAAATTATGTTTCCAAAATTGTGCTGATGTAAAGCAGACATGTGGGAAATGTTATTTATTAACTGTTTTGTGTGATATGACTCTCTAATTTAAGGACATAAAAACTAAAATTTGAAAATTGCAAAATTTTCAAAATTTTCGCCAAATTTCCGTTTTTTTTTTCACAAATAAATGCAAGTTATAGCGAAGAAATTTTACCACTATCATAAAGTACAATAGGTCATGAGAAAGCATTCTCAGAATCAGTGGGATCCGTTGAAGCGTTCCAGAGTTATACCTCATAAAGTGACACTGGTCAGAATTGTAAAAATTGGCCTGGTCATTAAGGTGAAAACAGGCTTCGTCTCAAAGGGGTTAAAGATCTCTGCTTGTTGTCATGTTCTTGTTTACATCTTTTTTACCTAATACTTCTCACAGCTGAGGGTTTGTTACAAAAAATTGTAACCAGTGTGGTCCACCACCCTGTGAGATAAATGGACTGATATCAGTTTTGATAGTTTGTAACAAACTATCAGGACAAGAAGAAAACATGTTTGGTAATTTTTATCTGATACAATTGTGACAAATCCTCAGATGTGAGAAATACTAGGTCTGTTGATATCTGTTTCCATTAACTAATAGCCTACAGCAGGGGTGAACAATTAATTTCCCCAAGGGGCCTTATGAGAGACTGACTTTTGTGGAGGGTTGAATCAACAGGCCAAAGTTAATTCTACTCATTACTAAGCCATGTTCACACTATTAGTATTTGTAGCCAAAACCAGGAGTGAGTGATAAATTCAGAAGTGGTGTCGTGTGCTTATTATACTTTTCCCTTGATTGTTCCTCATCCTCTCCTGATTTTGACTTCAAATACTGATGTAAAATACTTATCAAATACTTAACGTGTGAACGTGGCCTTATATATAAATATTTTTTATCACTTAGTTTTGAGCAGAATTAAATCTGTTGAGCAGCTGCTACTGCTAATATATGTTACTGCAGGGTTTATTGTGACCTGTATTCTAGGCTGTGTGCACATGGTGCGTTTTCACATCGTTTTTCCAAGCGTAAATGGGCCAAAAACGCTATGGAATCCTTATGCCAGCTATTTCAATGAGAATCCTGAAGTACTGTGCACATGTGGTTTTTTTTCTGCAGTATATCAATGTATATCAATTCTTTGTAACGGATTTTTAGCATTTTTCACCCATTGCCTTCAATTGAGTCAATCAAATCTGCAGCAAAAACCCCAGCATAAAAATGTTTTTGCTTGCATTTTTATGGGCTTCCTATGTTGTTTCCCTAGTTGTCATCTGTATGAGAGCATGGAAAACACCTGCACGGCAGTCAGAGTGCTGCGGGGTCATGGTCAGATGTCAGCGTCAGCCCGCAGAGATGCTGTAATCTGCAACTGTGAGCAGTGGTAAAAAGCTTACCGTAGGTCAGCAGTTGTCGGCTGATGAGAGACTACTCCTCCCATCAAGCTACATCTACTATCACTGATAACAGTGATAGCAGGAGCTGCTGATGAGAGAAGTAGTGTCTCATTTGCTGGCGCCTGTGATCAAAGTAAAAAAAATCAACAAGTAAAATAATTAAATACATATTCAAATAAAAATAAAAAACACATTACACTCACCGAACGCCTATTTCCCGATGTCCATGTAAACAATCAAAAATAATAAACAACCATTTACTCTCCTGTTTGCCATAGTCCACATAATCCAGACTGTCCGACAGCGATCTCACTTGTAGAACACTCACATTGGGAGATGTGACTGCTCTAACCGGCAGCTGGCTACAGACTGACAGGATCATCATCGCTCCCGCACAGTATAGCACTGAGCTGCCATGAGAGAGGTCACACGAGTTCATCAGCTGATGAGCTCCGGTGATTTCACAGCACCTTTGCTGTGTGAGAACTTTCTCACGGCAGCTCAGCGCTACACACTGCAAGGACGATTACATGCTCCTGTGTTAGTGTGTGCCGGCTGTCCTTGAGTGCAGTCACATCAGTCACTGCTCTCGAAGTCATCAGGATCATTGTGGGACATTATGGATTATTATATTCTCTGAGGACAGGTGAGGAATATTGTTTTTTATTATTTTAATTCATTTACAGGAGACTTTGGGTTCAGTGGATTAGGTGTTCGGTGAGTATGGTTTAATTTAGATTAAAGTCGGTGTCATTATTTCAATTAAAGGACTTTATTCTGGGTGTGTGTTTTTTTGTAATATGACTGGAGTTAGTAATGGGGACATCTTATAGATGTCTCTCCTTTACTAACCTAAGGGCTTGATGTCAGCTGCCAATACAAAGGTGATATCAACTCCCCCAACCATTACACCACTTGCTACAGGGCAAATGGAACGAGCAAGGCTCCATTTGCACTGTGAGCTGTGAGGTCTTATATAGACAGGTGTGTGCCTTTACAAATCAAGTCCTATCAGTTTAATTAAACACAGGTGGACTCCAATGAAGGAGTAGAACCATCTCTAGGAGGATCACATGGAAATGGCTAGCATGTGATTTAAATACTAGTGTCTGAGCAAAGGGTCTGAATACCTATGACCATGTGATATTTCAGTTTTTCTTTTTAATAAATTTGCAAAAAAATTTACATTTCTGTTTTTTCAGTCAAGATAGGGTGCAGAGAGTACATTAATGAGAAAAAAATGAACTTTTTTGAATTTACCAAATGGCTGCAATGAAACAAAGAGTGAAAAATTTAAAGGGGTCTGAATATTTTTACTTTCCGTACCCACTGTATATGGTGCTGTCCCTTATTATATAGCTTCCTCTGCTGTTATGTACAGTGGTGTCTCTTACAGAGTGTATTCTTGTTAATTTTGTTATTCAAATCGCCCTCTTTTATTACATAGTCCGCTCTCTTGTTTGATATAAAATGACTGCTGATGGAGGAGCCGGTGATCCTCCTTTCTAGTCCTGCACTGCTCCCTGCTGAACTCTCTGGATCGATTTGCATAAGAACGCCACACCTTCTGACTGACATAGCTTTCCAGCAAGAGAGAGCAGTGTATGTTGTGCCCAGCCGGAAGTAGCTGCACATGTGAGGGCGGCTACCAGCTGTTGGAGGAGGAGCATGAGGAGCTGAGGCTGAGGCTGTGTGGAGACGCAAGCTGGTGAGCTGAGCCCGGTGATGATTTTTTTTTTATGAGGGGGCCCATTCAGTCTTTTGATATTGGGCCACATGATTTCTATGTATGCCCCTGCTTATCTGATAAACAATTGAAATAAAATATTGCAGGTATGCTCACCTGATAGACCTGTGACAGTCACAACTCCTATAAAAGCATGTAAAGGCTGCTGCTGGACCACTAAGAAAATGCCATGTAGGAAATAAGGACTATGATGGTTCAGAGTCCGTGCTGCCCAAGGTTCAAAGGTGTAGCACAAGGTTAAAGCATGAATGTAGTTTATTGCGTCAAGTCGTCAACGCGTTTCAAGGTTTCTTCATCAGGACCAAATCATTGTGGTCATGTGAATGATGTACTGACACATCATCCACACGAAGCAAGAAGGAGGACGGCATCGCAAGAAGAAGGGAGGACCAAGACCAGTGACACCCCTTGGACCGAACCCCACAGGTAAGTATTGTGGTACTAGCAGGTACGCAGGATGTAGTGACGAGACGCGAGACGGTCTTGCGTTTTTGGTAACAACTTTTATAGGTTTATAGGTAACTATCCGCAGGGATAGTCTAAGCAACCAAACAAAATAACAGGAATTGTCCTCGCAGGGACTCAATGCAAGCAAACACGGAAATATAAGAGCACGGCTATAGGGCCGCGGTATGGCCAACTACGGGTCCTTAACTATATAGTGTAACTTAACTGGATCGACGTCCCTCGCCGTCCCGGACGTTGGTTCTTCGGCGTAGCAGCCACTGGGCCCAGCCGCCGAAGATCTGTCACAGACTTCGAGCGTTCCGACCCTCCGGTGAAGCAGGGGCACAACAGGCACTGTAGGAGTCCTTGGACAGATGGGCTGCAGCCCCCGGATCAGGGCATACAATGGCAATGAGGGGTGGTGGCTGGCAGACCACCTGCGCAGCCAGCGACTGCAACGGAGGACCCGCCATGAGCAACGGCCCGGCCCTTGCCGCGGACTGGAGTGGGACAGTGGTGGCCGCTGACGGCACTGAACTAGCCGCGGCCACGGGTAGAAGCGGGGCGGCTGCGGGTGGTGGGGGACAGGCCACAGCCGCGGGCAGGAGCGAGGCGGCAATGGCTGCGAGTGACCGCGGGCAGGCCGCAGCCACGGGCTGGAGGAAGGTGGCAGCGGCTGCTGGTGACCGCGGGCAGGCCGCAGCCGCGGGCTGGAGTAAGGCGGCAGCAGCCGCTGGTCGACGCGGGGCAGCGGTTCTCGGACGGTCGTCTGGGAGCCGTCGCACTGATGTCCAGGGGGAGTGTCTCTCCTGCCTCTGGCCTCCTTCCTGGCTCCGGTGAGTAGCTCTGGCTCTCAGTCGTTCCCACGGTTTCCTGCTCCTTCTGTTCCGTTCTACTGACTCACTCTGACTCTCATACCCCGCCCCTTTTATACCGGCTCCTCCCCCAGCCCATCTGTCAGTCTTACCAGTCTGTCCCTGAACTCTGTCCCCCGGAAACAGTTTCCCCCGGAACCTAGGTGACGGTCCCCTTGGTTCCGACCCGGACACTCGACGGGGACCCTCTCTCCCACACTCCCCACTCTGTATGCTCGCCAGTCCTCAGGCGAGGTCTTTAGTAGACTTGAGTTAGTCTTTTGAGACGACTGTTCTTGTCGCCATACGAACTGGTCTTGTTCGTAATGTTCAGGGGGTTTGCCAGCTGTTTAACTGCTCGGAGCGTCTAAGTTCGGTTGTGGTGGAGTTTTCTGGGGTGGTGGATGGTGGTAGGTTGGTTGATTCTGGTGGGGTGGCTGGGTCCACTGCGATATCACTACTTGGATGGCCCGCGGACTCAGCTGGGGAGTCCTCCTCATCAACCGGGTCCCAGACCGCTGACAGGGGGGTCGGGGACCTGAAGGGTCGACTCTGATTGCAGGGGATCAGTGGGCACACAGGGCCGTGGCATGTTACGGTGTAAAACACGAGTGACAGGCGCGCCGTTTTCTTCGGATTCTATTTCATACACAGGCCCATTGGGGCTTATTCGGCGCAATACTCGGTACAGGTTTTCCTCCCACCGTGGCTCTAACTTGTTTTGGGGGCATTGATCTAGCACGAGTACCCGATCCCCAGTTTGAAAGTCAATAGGTGGCGGTAGCGCTCCCCCCTGGTGTTCTAGGTCCTGAAGCTTTGTATGGACGATTCGATGGAGGGTTTGTAGTCGGTGCCGGTGGCTCCGGACCCAAGAGGAGACTCCAGTCCAGGGTTGAGGTTCCTCCGGGTGTAACTCCACTTCTGCGATCCTTTTGCCTTCTCGTCCAAACAGCAGCGAATAGGGGGTATAAGCGGTCACCCGGTGCACTCGGTTGTTGTAAACCCACACCAATTCAGGGACATACTCAGGCCAGCGGGCCTTTCGGTCGCTTTCCAGGTTATGCAGCATTTGTATTAGCATCCGATTAAATCGTTTGCAGGCTCCGTTCCCCTGCGGGTGATATGGTGTAGTCTGAGACTTATCGATACCGTAGAGATGATGCAGTTCTTCCATGAGTCTTCCTAGGAAGCACGCTCCCTCATCCGAAAGGCGGTCAACTCTGCAGTTTGGTCTCGGGTGGGGGTGACCACGGCGAATTTGGTGACATGATCCACCATAACGAGACAATGTTCATACCCCTGATATGCGGGGCCTATGGTCAGATAATCCACCGTGAGGAGCTCAAGGGGAGCTGATGTTACGATTGTTTGCACTGGGGCTCGTTGTGCGGGTGGTTTAGCAAGCTCGCATGGGCGGCAGGTTCGGCAAACTTCCTCCACAGCGACGTGTAAGCGCGGGTGGTAGACTATCTGTTGTAACCATTGCAAAGTCTTTTGAGCACCGAAGTGAGCCCCTTTTTCGTGGGCTTCATGCGCCAGTTTGCCTAGGTGGGCTCCGGGCACGACCACCTGCCACACTGTAGCAGACGTCGTCCGGGACACGGCCTTCCGATATAACAGCGCAACATCAGCAACATATCCTGGGTCAAAGTCTGTCTCTGCGAACCAGTGGGCAATTTGCCGGTGGCCACCCATCGGCGCAAGAGTCCAATTTCTCCATCTTCCTGCTGCTGTTGGATCCACCTGTCGTGTGGCTGTTCCAGCATCCCCCGGGGGGTCCTGGATGGGGCGCTCCCTGCATGGCAGCTGTAAGCGCAGCGGTGGTGAGGGCGAACGGCGTCTCTTCTTCCAATTCGTCGCCTCGATTTTTCAGCCCCTCTCTTATAGATGATCTTATAGTTGAACTTAGCCATCCAAGCCACCCACCGCTGCTCCAGAGCCCCCAGTTTGGCATTCTCCAAATGGGCTAGCGGGTTGTTGTCAGTCTGCACCACTACTTCGGAGCCCGCCAGATGCTCTACGAATCGCTCCGTCATTGCCCACACTACCGCGAGGAGCTCGATGTTAAAGGAGCTGTAATTGTCAGGGTTGCATTCGGAGTCATGCAGCGACCGGCTACCATAGGCGATCACTTTTTCTCGGCCGTCCTGAACCTGTGACAACACAACCCCTAATCTGGAGACTCCCGTCGGTATGCAGTATGAACGGTTGCGAGAAATCCGCATACGCCAACACCGGGGCTTCCGAGAGTGCAGCCATAAGATCTTGGAACGCGTCCTCTTGCGGTTGCTGCCACTGGATCTTCCGCCCATTTGCCCCGGCGGGAGCCCCCTTTAGCAGGTCATGCAGGGCTCGGGCTCGGCTTGCAAAATTCTTCACGAACCGACCGTAGTAGCCGGCCAACCCCAGGAAATCTCGCACGTCCTTCGCCGTCTCGGAGGTAGGCCACCTCTGGATGGCGGCAACCTTTTCCAGGGATGGTCTAACACCCTCTGCCGAGACGACATGCCCCAGATATTCGATCTGGGTGCGGAACAGGTGGCATTTCTGGGGCTTTACCTTCAACCCGTACTTTTGCAGCTGGCCGAGCACCTGCCACAACCGCCGCAGGTGGTCCTCGAATGTGGCGGAATAGATGATGATATCATCCAGGTATATCAGTGTGGCATCGAAGTTGAGATCTCCTAGACACTGCTCCATCAACCGTTGGAAGGTTCCTGGGACATTGGCAAGCCCAAACGGCATATGATTGAACTCAAACAGCCCCATGGGAAGAATAAATGCCGTCTTGGCTCTGTCTTCTTTCGACATCGGCACCTGCCAGTACCCACTGGCCAGGTCTAGAGTTGAGAAGTATGTTGCATTTCCTAAGGTGGACAGAGACTCTTCTATGCAGGGCAGTGGATACGAATCCTTGATGGTGCAGGTGTTCAACTTCCGATAGTCCACACAAAAACGCAGGGTGCCATCTTTTTTGCGTACCAACACAATGGGGGCCACCCAGGGGCTCTGGCTTTCTCGTATGACCCTCTTCTGGAGCATTTGGGCTAGTAGGGTTTTCACCTCTTGGTATAGCTGAGGAGGGATTTGCTGATATCGTTCCCGGATGGGGGCCGCTCCTGCCGTGGGGATTCCATGCGTGATAGCTGTGGTGCATGTAAAGTCATCCTCGTGGCTAGCGAAGACACTGTAATACTGTCTGAGAAGTGTCTCTACCTGGAGAAGTTGGGCTGGCGTTAGGCCGGAGAGCTCGGCCCCCATTCTCTCCAGGATGGTTCGACCTTTCTCCTGGGTTGAGGACTCAGCAGTCTGCAGGGTCCGTCTAATTACTGCCCAAGGATCCTCGGGCTGCACCTTCAACTGGACCATGGGGGCTGGCAGCACCTCCTCCAAAGGCCTTACTAGTTTGGCCATCTCAGCTCGGGGCTTCAAGATGATATCTTGGTCTTCCAGGTTGACGCAACGCACCAGGACGGTCCCATCCCGCACCGTGGCCAGGGAGCGAGCTACCAGTATGCCAGGGTGCAGGCGCTCCGAGTAGCATGGCTCCACCTGCATCTCCACGCACTCCAATGGCATTGGGGCGCGGATCGGCAGGGCCACCACCGTCTGCCCTGGGGGAAGCACGAGCAGGGGAGCCGCCGGCGCGATGACTTTGCCCAGCGCCTCGCCCTCCTGGCAATCCTGGAGCACTCACGCCTCCCACACCAATTGCTGGAAGACCTGCCTTTGGGCCGTGCGGGAACCCCACTGGCTCAGGGTCTCCTGCGTGGGGTCGTTGAGGAGTATATTGCCGAATTCCCGTAATATGTTCATACCCAAGATAACTGGATGGCGGTCGTTAGTTTCTCCTTGGGTCAGGACCACTCTCCGGTGGCCAAGCGGTTTACCACACAGCGTCATTTGGAGCCATACCACTCCGGCGACAGGAACCGGCAGTTGGTTTGCGGCTACCAGCTTTATCATGGACCCCCACTGGGGCCTTGCTGCCTCCGGGAAATGCTGCCGAAAGTAGGTTGCAGGCATGGTCGTTACTTGCGACCCCGTGTCCACTAGGCACCGTACAGCCCGTCCCTCAACTTCTGCCCATACTACTGGGCACTTGGCGACCAGATCTTCGGGACTTCCACCACCCCTTGTTGTGGCTTCCGGCTCAGAGCGGTGTCCCCCCTGCCCGGAGCCCTCTAGTTTAATGTCCGTCGGGGTGGGTATCTCCCACGCCGCGGACACTCTCGTGCGAAGTGGCCCGGTTCTCCGCACTCATAACACCGGGACTGTGAGGCCCGGCCGCCCCGGGCATTGAAGCCAGGCCGCCCAGGGCATTGAAGCCAGGCCGCCCAGACGTGGGCTCAGTTCTCTTCTTCGGCCAGCTCACCTCGGATACTCTTCAGCTCCTGTCTCACTTCCTCAATCCACTGGGGCTCTCCGGCAGCATTCACGGATGCCTCCATGCCCCGGGTCTTCCCCACGGGGACCATCATGCCCTGCTCCTGCTCTCGTACCCGGGCCTGACTCCCCACCTCAGAGAAAGCTATATGTGGGTTCACTCAGACCTACTCCCGCAATTCCTGTTTTATTAACGGGTCCCGGAGTCCAGTCACTAACAGGTCACGTAGGGTAATGTCGATAGGTCCTACCCCTACTCCGTCCTTCTGCTCGATGGCTGTGTATAATTCCTGGAGGATATTCATATACTGGGTGATGGTCTCCCCCTCTCCCTGCATTCGACTGAACAACCGGGTCCTCAACTCTCCCACGTTTGTTGGATCCCCATGAGTTTCTTCCAGAATCCGCAAGACCCTAGCAAAGGTGTTGCGGTGTCCCGGGGGTCTCAACATTACTGAATTCCGGGCTTTCCCATCTAATGCCATGAGAGCTACCTTCGCTTCTAAATCAGGGGTCATTGGATGCATGCGGAAGAGCCCCCGCATGCGCTGTGTCCAGCTCCACAACAGGGTATTGGAGCCAGAAAACCGTGGCAGGTTGCTTAGCATTGCCCCCAAAGAAATGCTGGACCGGGGGCCCCCATTATCGGCGGCGCCTGCGGCCCCACTTTGGTCGGGAGTACCGCTGTCTGCATCCTGCCGACTACGCCAAATGTGGTACTAGCAGGTACGCAGGATGCAGTGACGCGACGCGAGACGATCTTGTGTTTTTGGTAACAACTTTTATAGGTTTATAGGTACCTATCCGCAGGGATAGTCTAAGCCACCGAACAAAATAACAGGAATTGTCCTCGCAGGGACGCAATACAAGCAGACATGGAAATATAAGAACACGGCTATGTCAGGCAAAGCCGGTCACTATAGGGCCGCGGTATGGCCGACTACGGGTCCTTAACTATATAGCGTCACTTAACCGGATCGACGTCCCTCGGCGTCCCGGACGTTGGTTCTTTGGGGTAGCAGCCGCTGGGCCCAGCCGCTGAAGATCTGTCGCAGACTTCGAGCGTTCCGACGTTCCGGTGAAGCAGGGGCACGACAGGCAACGGAGGAGTCCTTGGACAGATGGGCCGCAGCCCCCGGATCAGGGCAAACAGCGGTGATGAGGGGTTGCGGCTGGCAGGCCACCTGCGCAGCCAGCGACTGCAACGGAGGACCCACGGTGAGCAACGGCCCGGCCCTTGCCGCGGACTGGAGCGGGACAGTGGTGGCCGCCGACGGCACTGAACTAGCCGCGGCCATGGGTAGAAGCGGGGCGGCGGCGGGGGACAGGCTGCAGACGCGGGCTGACGTGAGGTGGCAATGGACACTGGGAGCCGCGGGCAGGCCGCAGCCGCGGGCAGGAACGAGGCGGCAACGGCCGTAGGTGACCGCGGGCAGACCGCAGCCATGGGCTGGAGTAAGGCGGCAGCGGCCGCTGGTCGACGTGGGGCAGCGATTCTCGGACGGTCGTCTTGGCGCCATCCCACTGATGTCCAGGGGGAGTGTCTCTCCTGCCTCTGGCCTCCTTCCTGGCTCCGGTGAGTAGCTCTGGCTCTCAGTCGCTCCCACGGTCTCCTGCTCCTTCTGTCCCGTTCTGCTGACTCACTCTGACTCTCATTCCCCGCCCCTTTTATACCAGCTCCTCCCCCAGCCCATCTGTCAGTCTTACCAGTCCGTCCCTGAACTCTGTCCCCCGGAAACAGTTTCCCCCGGAACCTAGGTGACGGTCCCCTTGGTTCCGACCCGGACACTCGGCGGGGACCCTCTCCCACACTATAATAAAAGGTCTTTTCCTTGTCTTGCATGTTGATTTGGGGGCTTATATACAGCATTATAGAATTCTGTATATCAGGCCTGAAAGGTGATGGTCTTATCTCATATCGGTCACATGTCACCAGATGATTTGGCCTTGTTTCATGCGGGGCCTCCTATTTTTTCTTTTCCCATTGTGCTATATAAATACTTGGTGTCGGTGGTCATTGCTGCTGTGGTGTTGTGCCTCTGGGGTGGTGTGGCCTGGAATCACGGGGACATGGATGCTGTAAGGCACCAGGCTGCCCACCCTGCTGGTGCACTGTCACTGTTATGCTGATTTGGGAACATTGTGGTAAACACTGGACTATGTCAGACCAGCATGGGAACTTCCCTTCCTAATTAATTGTCTGCAAAAATATGGACAAATTAAAGCTTTCAAAATATGGCAATGCAAAAACTTGTTTATTCAATAAAAAGCGATTTTTAGTGTGTGATAGCAGCCAAACAGAAAAAAACACGATATAAATCTGGTATCGCTGTAATCGCACTGACCTGAAGAATAAAGTAATATACTCACTTCTACCGCACAAAGAAAGGTATAAAAAGTAAATAAAACCAATTCTTCACCTGCTGTTGATTTGTTAATTCAGCCTTCCAAAGATCGCAGTAAAGGTACTGTCACACTTAGCGATGCACCAGCGATCCCGACCAGCGATATGACGTGGTCAGGATCGCTGGTGCATCGCTAAGTGGTCGCTAGTGAGGTGCCACACAGGCAGATCTCACCAGCGACACAGCAGCGGTCGGGAATCGTTACCTGTCAGACGAGGCGATTAAGACGTCCTCCCGCCCGCGTCCAAGCGTCGCTCGTCGGCGCCACAGGAAGCCCAGCAGGGAGCTGACGACGAGAAACGTTCCAGGACGCTCTCGCGCGATCAGTGTTAATCAGCGGGGGAGCCGGTCGGAGGTAAGTATCAGACATAGCGATATCGCTAGCAATATCGCTATAACGTCACACAATCAGTGACGTTATAGCGATATTGCTAGCGATATCGCTTAGTGTGACAGGCCCTTAAGGGTCAGCTTAAAATTTATCCTGCGTGCTAAGCTGAGCACTTACACAGGGGTTTCTGTGTAAATCTCTAAAATATGTAATTCAGAGGGAACCCTGAGTGGAATATTCCCTATAATGAGGTAGATGGAGACACTGTGGCCGCCTATGATCCGGCGGTGTCCGTCTTTTTCGGCGTGCATAAAAGCGCAGTCTGCCACAGTTTTGTGCACTTCTGAAAAGAATGACACAGCTGAACAGTGGCTAGGCCGAGTCCAGAGTAACTCTGATGCCTGATTACAGTGATTGGATCCCTCGGGGATTTCATTTGAATCACATCTCTTGGAGATGTAGATGGATATCCCAAAGAAAGGGCTCAGCATAGAGCGCAGGATAAATGTGATCCCAAATGTTATGTAAAATGTTCCCAAGAAACCTTCAAATCAATCCACAAAAAAAGCAAGTCCTCACTCAGCTGCATCATCTGTTGTCGGAAATATAGGGTGCTTCCATGATACTAGTAGTACATAGGCTCTGGAAAAGTGAAATGGCTCCTCTTCCCCCCCAAAAAAAATTCAGCAAATTCTGCTCTCCCAAATCCAAATGCCCCTCCGTTCTGAGCCCCAGTGTGCCTAAACCACATTTAGCATTTACATGTTTGGCATTTCTGTAGCGATGACAGCCTGTCTAATTTACGGGTGCATGTGTCAAGAAGCACGAGCTGGGCACCACAACGTACTGGGCACTACAACGTACGTGGGACTGCAAAGTACTGGGGACTACAATGTACTGAGACTACAACATTCTAGGCACTACAATGGCAATTTGCAATTTTCACTCGGTAACATCCACTGCTAACTGCTACTTACTTCTGGAAAACACCCATGGAGTTAAAATCATCAGTACACCTATAGATAAATTCTGTCTCGGGAGGGAAGCAGCGCTATTTGCCTCCTGGAGCGTAGATTTTCCTAGAATAGTTTGCAGACTCCATATGAAGAAACTGTAAATGCCAGAAAACCAGAATTCCCCATCAAATGTCCCAAATTTGGAAATTATACCCCTTTGTCGCCATATAGCTAAGCAATACAGTACAGCCACATATGGGGTTTGATTACATTCAGCAGAAATTGTGGGACAAATTTTGATGCATGCCATTTTTACCCATTTCCCCTTGTGAAAATGTAAAATCTTGGGCTAAAACAAAATTTTGGTGGTAAAAATGTAACAATTTTTCTTCACTGCCCAATGGTATAAAATTCTGTGACACACCTTTGGTGTCAATATGATCAATGCACCCATAGGCGAATTCATTGAGAAGTGTAGTTTGTAAACTGGGGTCACTTATAGGGAGCTCTGCTGTTCTGGCACCTCATGGGCTCTGCTAATGTGACCTCAAACCAGTCCAGCAAAATCTGAACTCCAATATGGCGCTTCTTTCCTTCTGACCTTTGCTCTTCCCTTCTGACCTTTGCACTGTACCTCAAAATTAGTTTTCAACAAAATATGGAGTATCTATGTACCCAGGAGAAACTACACCAACAATTTTTGGGTCTATTTTGTCTTCCTACCATCGTGAACGTAAAACATTTGGGGCTAAAATAATATTTTTATGGGAAAAATGTGACTTTTTTCATTTTCACAGTACTATGATATAAACTTCTGTGAAGCACCTGGGGTTTCAAGGTGCTCAACACACATCTAAATACATTCCTTCAGGGGTCTAATTTCCAAAATGGGGTCACTTGTGGGGGGTTTCCACTGTTTAGGTATATATCAGAGGATCTCCAAAAGCAACATAACACCCGCAGACCTTTCCATTAAAATCTACGCAACAAAACGTCACTCTTGCCTTTTTTGAGGCCTGACATGCACCAAAACAATACTTTTCCCCCACATATTGGGTATCGGAGTACTCAGGAGAAATCACACAACAAATTTTGGGTTTCATTTTCTCCTCTTAACCTTGTGAAAATAAAAAAATTGAGGCTAAAATAACATATTTGTGGGTAAAAGGTGATTTTTTTTTTTATTTTCACGGCTCTGCATTATACACTTCTCACCACACATCTACAGTAGATACATTCCTTGAAGGGTCTAGTTTCTAAAATGTTGTAACCTGTCGGGGGTTTCCACTGTTTAGGCACATCAGGGGCCCTCCAAACACGACATGGAGTCAGCTAATGATTCCAGCAAATTTTGCATTCAAAATGTTAAATGGCGCGCTTCCCTTCTGAGCCCTGCCGAGCGCAAAAGTTAAATGTTCATTTTTTCCCTATACATTTGATTAATTCCTGTGAAGCACCTGAAGAGTGAATATACTTCTTGAATGTGAACACTTGAGGGGTGCAGTTTTTAGAATGGTGTCACTTTTGGTTATTTTGTGTCATATAGGCCCCTAAAAAAATGGTTTTGTAAATTTTGTTGGAAAAATAAGAAATGTTATTTATTAACTACCATATTTTTCAGATTATAAGATGCTCCGGATCATAAGACGCACCCCAAATATTGAGGAGAAAAATAGGAAAAAAACTTTTTTTTAATAAAATGGTGGTGCTTCTGATAATCCATGAGTCTTATTGCTTGCGGTGAAGTGGTGTCCCAGGGTCGCTGCTGGAGGAGGCAAGAGTGTATCATTGCTGCAGGTCGCAGGCTGGGATGAGGGGGTGTCCCGATGTACAGCATTACGCTGCGCTGCGTCTGGTGCTGCTGCTGCTGCTCTGTGTCCGGTGCTGCTCCTGCACTGTATCCGGTGTCCAGTGCTGCCGCTGCTGCGTGGTGTCCAGTGCTGCCGCTGCTGCGCTGTGTCCGAAGCTGCCGCTGGGGGCTCTGCCAACATTTTGTGAAAGGCCAGAGCCCCCCAGTTCCGTGGTTTCCTGTTCAGTGGACTCCTGGAAAATGGCCGCCCCCCGACGGCCATTTTCCCAGAGTCCGCCGCACAGTGAAACACGGAACTGGGGGCGCTCTGGCCTTTCACAAAATGTCGGCAGAGCCCCCAGCGGCAGCTTCGGACACAGCGCAGCAGCGGCAGCACCGAACACCCACAGCAGCAACACTGAACACCCGCAGCGGTGCGCCGATAAGGTATATCCACATTATAAGATGCAACCCCATTTTCCTCCCAAATTTTGGGGGAAAAAAGTGCATCTTATAATCCGAAAATTATGGTATTTTGTGTGACATAATGCTCTGATGTAAGAGCATACAAATTTAATGTTTGAAAATTGCTAAATTTTTAAAATTTTCACCAGTTTCCAATTTTCTCACGCAAGTATTATTGAATAAATTTTACCACTATCATGCAGTAAAATATGTCACAATGAAACATTCTCAGAATTAGGCCGAGGTTCACGCTTGCGAGGAACACGGGCGAGTGCTATGCGATAAAACATCGCATAGCACTCGGACCAGTATTAATCTACTAGATGGTGGCCCGATTCTAACGCATCGGGTATTCTAGAATATATATGCAGTTTATTTTTGAAGATTTAATAATAATGCAATAATGCACCCTCCAATCCTGATATGTATGGTTCTCTCACCCCCAATCCTGATATGTATGGTTCTCTCACCCCTGATCCTGATATGCATGCTACCCCTCAACCCCCTATCCTGTTATGCATGGTCCCCTGACCCCCCCAATCATGGAATGAATCGTCCTCTCACCCCCCCAATCCTGGTATGCATGGTCCTCTCACCTCTCTTTCCTGCTATGCATGGCCTTCTTACTCCCCTTTCGGGGTATGCATGGTCCCCTCACCCCCCAATCCTGGAATGCATGGTCCTCTCACCCCCCAATCCTGGTATGCATGGTCCTCTCACCCCTCTTTCCTGGTATGCATGGTCCTCTTACCCCCCTTTCGGGGTATGCATGGTCCCATCACCCCCCAATCCTGGTATGCATGGTATCCTCACCCCCCTTTCCTGGTATGCATGGTCCTCTCACCCCTCTTTCCTGGTTTGCATGGTCCTCTTACCCCCCTTTCGGGGTATGCATGGTCCCCTCACCCCCCAATCCTGGTATGCATGGTATCCTCACCCCCCCTTTCCTAGTATGCATGGTATCCTCACCCCCCTATCCTGGTATGCATGGTCCCCTCACCCCCCTTTCCTGATATGCATGGTCCCCTCACCCCCCAATCCTGGTATGCATGGTCCTCTTACCCCCCTTTCCTGGTATGCATGGTCCCCTCACCCCCCTTTCTGTGTAGCCGCGACCAATCAGCGTCGCGGCCCTCTGTCCGCGACCAATCAGCAACGCGACCCTGTAGCCGCAGACCAATCAGCAACGCGGCCCTGTACAAAAATAATATTAAAAAATAAAAAAAGTTATTCTCACCTTCCGACGGCCTTCTGTCTTCTTTCCACATGCCCGGCCTCGCGTTCCCAGTAATGCTTTGCGTCATCAGCGGTCTAAGCAGCAAAGCATTACTGGGAACGCGAGGCCGGGCGCGTGGAAAGAAGACAGGAGGCCGTCGGAAGGTGAGAATAACTTATTTTTATTTTAATTCTCTTTTTTACAGATTAAGGCCTGCGCCTGTCGCTGATTGGTTGCGGCCTGGCGGGGGCCTGGCGGCCGCGACCAATCAGCGGCCTGCGATTTCGGTTACAGACAGACACGATAAGGTGCTTATATATATATACATGGGGCAGCTCCCATAACCCTTATTTTTCTCGGCCGCTTTTAGCATCTGAGTGAAATCACAGCATGCTGTGATTTGCACTTACACTCGGCCGAGTCTCGGCACACTCGAACCCATAAAAGCATATTTGTGCAAGTGACACAATGCACATCACTTGGATATCATCCGAGGGCTGTACGATATACGCTGACCCCGGCAATGGAGGAGATGGAGAAATTACTTTCTCTGCCTCCTCCGCAGCTGTGCTCCTATCCTCTCTGTGTGGACACATTTGAATGGTATAGGTTGAACAGAGCAGGTCAGATACGACATCATTTGAAGTGTGACATCTTTAAAGTGTTACATCAGAAATATACCAGATTGATAAACCATGGTATATTCTCCTTCATGCTGCCATGTCCTGATCCATCTGCTTTCATCTACAGGTACAGCACAGACCAAAAGTTTGGCACACCTTCTCATTCAAAGAGTTTTCTTTATTTTCATGACTATGAAAATTGTAGATTCACTCTGAAGGCATCAAAACTATGAATTAACACATGTGGAATTATATAATTAACAAAAAAGTGTGAAACAACTGAAAATATGTCTTATATGCTAGGTTCTCCAAAGTAGCCACCTTTTGCTTTTATTACTGCTTTGCACACTCTTGGCATTCTCTTGATGAGCTTCAAGAGGTAGTAACCGGAAATAGTTTTCACTTCACAGAGGTGCGCTGTCAGGTTTAATAAGTGGGATTTCTTGCCTTATAAATGGGGATGGGACCATCAGTTGTGTTGTGCAGAAGTATGGTGGATACACAGCTGATAGTCCTACTGAATAGACTGTTAGCTGCTTTTTTCTTGCCATAATACAAATTCTAAGTAAAGAAAAATGAGTGGCCATCATTACTTTAAGAAATGAAAGTCAGTCAGTCCGAAAAATTGGGAAAACTTTGAAAGTGTCCCCAAGTGCAGTGGCAAAAACCATCAAGCGCTACAAAGAAACTGGCTCACATGAGGACCGCCCCAGGAAAGGAAGACCAAGAGTCACCTCTGCTGCGGAGGATAAGTTCATCTGAGTCACCAGCCTCAGAAATCGCAGGTTAACAGCAGCTCAGATTAGAGACCAGGTCAATGCCACACAGAGTTCAAGCAGCAGACACATCTCTACAACAACTGTTAAGAGGAGACTTTGTGCAGCAGGCCTTAATGGTAAAATAGCTGCTAGGAAACTACTGCTAAGGACAGGCAACAAGCAGAAGAGCATTGTTTGGGCTAAAGAACACAAGGAAAGGACATTAGACCAGTGGAAATTTGTGCTTTGGTCTGATGAGTCCAAATTTGAGATCTTTGGTTCCAACCACTGTGTCTTTGTGCGAAGCAGAAAAGGTGAACGGATGGACTCTACATGCCTGGTTCCCACCGTGAAGCATGGAGGAGGAGGTGTGATGGTGTGGGGGTGCTTTGCTGGTGACACTGTTGGGGATTTATTCAAAACTGAAGGCATACTGAACCAGCATGGCTACCACAGCATCTTGCAGTGGCATGCCATTCCATCCGATTTGCGTTTAGTTGGACCATCATTTATTTTTCAACAGGACAATGACCCCAAACACACCTTCAGGCTGTGTAAGGGCTATTTGACTAAGGGGGAGAGTGATGGGGTGCTACGCCACATAACCTGGCCTCCACAGTCACCAGACCTGAACCCAATCGAGATGGTTTGGGGTGAGCTGGACCGCAGAGTGAAGACAAAAGGTCCAACAAATGCTAAGCATCTCTGGGAACTCCTTCAAGACTGTTGGAAGACCATTTACGGTGACTACCTCTTGAAGCTCATCAAGAGAATGCCAAGAGTGTGCAAAGCAGTAATCAAAGCAAAAGGTGGCTACTTTGAAGAACCTAGAATATAAGACATATTTTCAGTTGTTTCACACTTTTTTGTTAATTATATAATTCCACATGTGTTAATTCATAGTTTTGATACCTTCAGAGTGAATCTACAATTTTCATAGTCATGAAAATAAAGAAAACTCTTTGAATGAGAAGGCATGTCCAAACTTTTGGTCTGTACTGTACGTCTGAACCCGCTTAATCCAGAATACCCACTGCACCCCTGAACCCCCATGCATTCCTCACCCTTTGTTTTTTAACTGGTACACCTGAACTCTGATTTTCCCCCTGACATTAATTCCATGTATCATACTTCAAACTTACTGTATGCATATTGAAATGCCCGTGCTCCTCACACCTAGTATTATCCTTCCATCTTATTCTGCCTCTTTTTCCAGCTTTGATGCTAGTCAAATGTCCTATTAACTGCAGTCTGTTAATTGCTCCCTGCTGTGAACTGTCCTCCAGCCCCCTTCTCCTCCTCCCTCTCTCCCTCACCTGGCTTCATTTCATGGACATTCGAATGGTATAAGTTGAACAGAGCAAGTCAGATATGACCTTGGTCAGATGTGACATCATTTGAAGTGTGACATCTTTAAAGTGTTACATCAGAAATATACCAGAAATCGGTCAGACCGTAAGAATAACCACTGCTTTCTTATATTACTTGCCTTTCTTTTCTTACCCTGCTCTTTAACCATGCTTACATTTGCCTTCACCATTTTTGCTCCACTAATCTTCACTCTCCTTCGCTATCCCCAAACCCCTGCACCCTTGAACCAAATAACTATCTCCCCCTCTCTCTTCCCCCCTGCAGACATACTCCTTAACCTCAGACCTCTCCTACTAAAATTCAATACAAGACTATCACTCTCCCTCACCCACCTGCTTTCCCTTTCTCTGTTTCTTCTCACTGCTGGTGACATATCCCCCAATCCTGCCCCCCCACCTCATACATCCCACTAATCCTCACCCCTATCTTTCTCACACTAAGAGAAACTACCGCAATCCCTCACACTTAAAACCTGTGCCACTGACCCCCACCCTCCCGCACCTTCTCTCTGGAGCACTTTGAAATGCTCGCTCCGTCTGCAACAAGCTGCACGTGATCCACGACCTCTTTACCGCCCCCAACCTTTCCTTCCTGGCCCTCACTGAGACCTGGCTGACACCCCCTGACACGGCCTCCCCGGCCACACTGAGTTATGGCGGCCTCCACTTTACCCACACTCCTCGCCTTGGCAACAGACATGGTGGAGGAGTGGGTCTCCTTTCTAAAAACTGCACCTTTAACCCTATCCAACCCCCACCCTCCCTTATCCTCCCTTCTTTCGAGGTTCACTCTGTCCTTATCTACTCTCCCTCTAATCTCCAAATGGCTGTCATATACCGACCACCTGGCTCAGCCACTGCCTTCATGAACCAATTCTCCACCTGGCTCTTCCACTTTCTCTCTGCTGACATCCCCACCATCATCATGGGGGACTTCAAAATCCCATTGACACCCACCAGCCAGCAGCCTCCAAACTCCTGTCACTTACCTCATCCTTTGGACTAACTCAGTGTTCCTCCACAGCCACCCGCAGAGACGGACATACATTAGACCTCATCCTCACCTGCCTCTGTTCCCTATCTAATCTCACAACCTCTCCCTTCCCTGTTATGATTGAGTCACCGTAGGAGGCAGACACAAAAATAGAAGCTACGTCCAGAAAACCAGAGAAGTTGGCAACTATCAGATTGCAGACCCCTGAACCTATCAACACAACTAGTAGTGGCCGTGGGGGGGTTCCTACGATGCCCTAGACCCCTCGATCACAGCTGGAGCGCTAAATAGCCTAAAGACAGAAAAGGAAATGTAAACTGCCCCAGAGCAGACCCCAAAGTAAAAGGCAGCCCCCAACATATAATGACGGTGAAGCAAGATGAAAAACACTCACACAGATAGAAAGATAGGCTGAGCAAACGATGGGGCCCAAGCTAGCTAAACAGAACAGGAAAGGAAGGTTGCTGTCTGCAATCTGCCAAAACCCTATCAAAGACATAAGCCAACAAGCTGATATGAAAAAGACCCTGAAGCAGCTAGGCTTCAAAAACTAAATCAGCACTCAGGTATTTTCAGAAGACAGAGCTAAAGGAATTCAGCACACCCCAGCAGGGAATGGCAGAAATCCAGAAAAACAAAGCAAAACAAAGTCTAAGCACAAATGCAAAAAGCAGAGCAGAAAACTTAGCTTTAGAGGAGCAGGAATTCAGACTGGTCGCCAAGGATCCCACAGAGAAATCACCCACAGGGCAGAAGGGCGTCGGCAGCCTTATATCCAGTCAGTAACTCCATTCAGCCAGTCATCATCATCAGACTCAGGTGTTTGATAATCAGGCTCACTACCTTTCTTTACCAGAAGAGGGAGTTCCTCGGGCCTCAGTAGTGAAGGGGAAAATGAACTCACGACAGTACCTCCCCCTTGAGGAGGGGTTACCGAACCCTCAACCACGCCACCAGGATGATCAGGGTGAGCCCGATGAAAGGCACGCACCAATCTTTTGGCATGAATATCAGAGGCAGAGACCCAGGAATTATCCTCCTGACCATAACCCTTCCACTTAACCAAATACTGGAGTCTCCGTCTAGCCAGACGGGAATCCAGTACTTTCTCTACCTCATATTCCATGTTACCTTCAACCAATACAGGGTCTGGAGGTGCCACCCCCGGAACAACAGGTTCAACAAACATCTTCAACAAAGATTTATGGAACATATTATGGATTTTAAATGTGACAGGAAGAGCCAAACGAAAAGAGACTGGATTAATAATCTCCAAAATCTTGTAAGGTCCAATAAATCTAGGCTTAAACTTAGGAGAAGCCACCTTCATATCAATATTTTTTGATGATAACCACACCATATCACCAACCTTAAACTGGGGACCAATGGTCCTATGTCGGTTGGAAAACCGCTGGGCCTTTTCCTGGGAGAGAGATAACTTATCCACCACTTGGTCCCAGATCTGGTGCATTCTCTCCACCACAGTGTCAACACCTGGGCAGGCAGAAGGCTCCACCTACCATGAAGAAAATCGAGGATGAAACCCAAAGTTACAAAAAAAGGTGACATCAAAGTGGCAGAACTAGCTCTATTATTTAAAGCCAATTCGGCCAAGGGCAAAAATGAAACCCAATCATCCTGATCATCAGAAATAAAACATCTCAAATATGACTCCAAGGTCTGGTTTGTTCTCTCTGTCTGCCCATTGGTCTGAGGGTGAAAAGCAGAGGAGAAGGACAACTGAATTCCCAGCTTGGAACAGAAAGTTCTCCAAAATCTAGACACAAACTGGACTCCTCTGTCAGATACAATGTTCTCAGGAATCCCGTGCAAGCGAACCACCTGTTGTAAAAACAGGGGCAACAACTCAGAGGAAGACGGCAACTTAGGGAGTGGTACAAGATGAACCATGTTAGAGAACCTATCACAAATCACCCAAATAACAGTCATCCTTTGAGAGACAGGCATATCAGAGATGAAATCCATTGAAATATGGGTCCATGGCCTCTTGGGGACAGGCAAAGGCATCAACAACCCACTAGAGCGAGAACACGATTTAGACCGGGAGCACGTCCCACAGGACTGCACAAAATTCCTGACATCACGAGACCAGGAGGGCCACCAAAAAGACCGACTCACCAGATCTCTAGTACCAAAAATACCTGGATGACCAGCCAAAGCAGAGCAATGAACTTCAGACATCACTCCCTTCTTCCACTGGTCAGGAACATACAACTTTCCACTGGGACAACGCTCAGGTTTGTCCTCCTGGAACTCTTCCAGAGCACGTCTCAAATCGGGCGAGATGGCAGAAAGAACTACCCCTTCGCCTAAGATGGTAGCAGGCTTGGTCACCACAGGAGAATCAGCAAAGAAGCTCCTAGAGAGGGCGTCTGCCTTGACATTCTTAGTTCCAGGAAGAAAAGAAACCACAAAATCAAAACATGTAAAAAACAAGGCCCACCTAGCCTGTCTAGGGTTCAAGCGCTTAGCCGACTCTAGGTAAATCAAATTCTTGTGGTCAGTGAGGACCACGACTTGATGCTTAGCTCCCTCCAACCAATGTCTCCACTCCTCAAATGCCCATTTCATGGCCAACAGTTCCCGATTCCTCACATCATAGTTACGTTCAGATGGAGAGAACTTTCAGGAAAAGAAAGCACAGGGATTCATTTTAGATGTTACAGGATCCTTTTGGGACAAAACAGCTCCTGCACCAATCCCAGAAGCATCCACTTCTACCTGGAACGGAAGTGAGACATCAGGTTGCCGCAAAACCGGGGCGGAGGTGAATCTTCGCTTCAGCTCCTGAAAGGAAGAAACAGCCTCCGGAGACCAATTTAACACATCAGCACCCTTCTTAGTCAAATCAGTCAATGGCTTGGCAATACTAGAAAATTTTGCTATAAATTTCCGATAAAAATTAGCAAAACCCAAAAACTTCTGGAGGGCCTTCAAAGAAGTGGGCTGAACCCAATCGTAAATGGCCTGTACCTTGGCCGGGTCCATTTCAATAGTTGACGGGGACAAAATAAATCCCAAAAAAGAAATCCTCTGTACTCCAAAAAGGCATTTAGATCCTTTGACATACAGGGAATTCTCCCTCAAGATCCGGAACACAGTCCGAATATGTTCCACATGAGAATCCCAATCCTTGGAGAAGATCAAAATATCATCCAGATAGATAATCAAAAATTTATCGACAAAATCTCAGAAAATATCGTTCAAGAAGCACTGGAAGACAGAAGGGGCATTAGTGCGCCCAAAAGGCATCACCAGGTACTCAAAATGTCCCTCCGGAGTATTAAACGCCGTCTTCCATTCATCCCCATGCTTAATGCAAATAAGATTATACGCCCCCCTGAGGTCAAGCTTGGTAAACCAGCAAGCACCTTTAACTCTGGAGAATAGATCAGAAATCAGGGGTAACGGATACTGATATTTAACAGTAATTTTGTTGAGGGCACGATAATCAATACAAGGTCTTAATGATCCATCCTTTTTGGCTACAAAAAAAAACCGGCACCTAAGGGTGACGAGGATGGTCTAATATGACCCTTCTCCAACGCCTCCTTAATATAGGATCGCATAGCCTCGGGCTCGGGTACAGATAAATTGAAGAGCCGACCCTTGGGAAATTTACACCCCAGGCTCAGTTCAATTGCACAGTCATAACTCCTATGAGGAGGCAGAGACGCAGACTCATTCTCACTAAATACATCATAAAAGTCCGCCAAATAATCAGGAACATTATGCGACTGAGGAGAGGTGGAAAACACCGGAGCCTCACTAAAGGCACACTGACAACCCCAACTCACCACAGACACAGATTTCCAATCCAAAACTGGATTATGAATTTGTAACCAGGGAAACCCCAGAACAATGGTATCATGCAGATTATGCAACACCAAAAATCTGCAATTTTCTTGATGGTCTGGGGCTACCCGCATTACCACCTGGGTCCAAAACTGAGGTTTATTTTTAGCCAAAGGAGTAGCATCAATCCCCCTCAAAGGGATAGGTGTCTGCAGAGGTGTCATCGGAAATCCACAACGTTTAGCAAAATCCAAGTCCATTAGGTTCAGGGCTGCTCCCGAATCCACAAAAGCCTTGGCGGAAAATGTGGACAGGGAGCAGATCAGAGTAATAGCCAGAAGAAACTTAGGTTGAACACCACCAACAGAAAACGTGTGTGCAAAGTGTTTCTCTCGTTTAGGACAGACAGAAATAATATGCAAGGCATCTCCACAGAAAAAACACAACTTATTACGCCTTCTGAACTCCTGACGCTGCTCTCTGGAAAAAACTCTATCACATTGCATAGGTTCAGACATTTGTTCAACAGGTGGCAACACCTCTCGTGCAGCTTTGCGTTCGCGCAAACACCGATCAACCTGAATGGCTAATGACATAGAATCGTCAAGACCAGAGGGAACAGGAAATCCCACCATAGTATCTTTTACGGCTTCTGACAACCCCTTCCGAAAGAGAGCAGCCAAGGCATTATCATTCCAGGTAGTAAGTACTGTCCACTTTCGGAATTTTTGACAGTACAATTCTGCAGAATCACGACCCTGGTTCAATGCCAGCAGGGTCTTTTCAGCCTGATCAATGGCATTAGGTTCGTCATACAACAACCCCAAGGCCTGAAAAAATGCGTTCACATTAGTCAGAATAGGATCATCTGGTTTCAAAGAAAACGCCCAATCCTGGGGATCGCCACGCAGCAAAGAGATGACAATTTTAACCTGCTGCGCGGAGCTCCCTGACGAGTTAGGCTTCAAGGCAAAAAATAATTTACAATTATTTTTGAAATTCAAAAATTTAGACCGATCCCCAAAAAATACATCAGGTGTAGGAATCTTTGGTTCAGCAGCATGTGAATGAGCAAGGTAGGCGGAAATTCCCCGCACTTCCGCAGCGAGCTGCTCCACACGATCAGACAATTGCTTTATCTCCATTGAGAGAAAAAAAAATTCCCCCTACGGCCTCAGAGATATAGAGGAAAAAATATACACACCTTTTTTTTTTTTTTTTTACAATTCTTTCCTGCTATTGAGTACCCTAGGATCTGCGGTACGGCGGGTGATTCCATTATGATTGAGTCACTGTAGGAGGCAGACAAAAAAATAGAAGCTACGTCCAGAAAACCAGAGAAGTTGGCAACTATCAGATTGCAGACCCCTGAACCTATCAACACAACTAGCAGTGGCCGTGGGGGTTTCCTACGATGCCCTAGACCCCTCGATCACAGCCGGAGCGCTAAATAGCCTAAAGACAGAAAAGGAAATCTAAACTGCCCCAGAGCAGACCCCAAAGTAAAAGGCAGCCCCCAACATACAATGACGGTGAAGCAAGATGAAAAAACACTCACAAAGATAGACAGATAGGCTGAGCAAACGATGGGGCCCAAGCTAGCTAAACAGAACAGGAAAGGAAGGTTGCTGTCTGCAATCTGCCAAAACCCTATCAAAGACATAAGCCAACAAGCTGATATGAAAAAGACCCTGAAGCAGCTAGGCTTCAAAAACTAAATCAGCACTCAGGTATTTTCAGAAGACAGAGCTAAAGGAATTGAACACACCCCAGCAGGGAATGGCAGAAATCCAGAAAAACAAAGCAAAACAAAGTCTAAGCACAAATGCAAAAAGCAGAGCAGAAAACTTAGCTTTAGAGGAGCAGGAATTCAGACTGGTCTCCATGGATCCCACAGAGGAATCACCCGCAGGGCAGAAGGGCGTCGGCAGCCTTATATCCAGTCAGTAACTCCACTCAGCCAGTCATCATCATCAGACTCAGGTGTTTGATAATCAGGCTCACTACCTTTCTTTACCAGGAGAGGGAGTTTCTCGGGCCTCAGTAGTGAAGGGGAAAATGAACTCACAACACTTCCCCCTATCTGAGCACCATCTACTCACCTTCTCATCCTTGTCCTTCTCACCTGCCCCCCATGTCCAGCCACTAGCACATCCTCGCAGAAACCTCGCACACCTAGACATTCACAGACTCTCAGACTCTCTTCTACCTTTGTCCTCCATATCTTCACTCCAAAACAAGGACAGTGCCACCGCTTTCTACAACGCCACACTCACATCAGCCATAGACTCAGTCGCCCCTCTCATGCATGGCAAAGTGCGACAAATCAATAGGCAACCCTGGCACAACAACCTCACCAAAAAACTTTGACAAGCATCCATGGTCGCGGAGCAGCGTTGGAAGAAAACACGATTGCCAGATGACTTCACTGCTTTCAAACAAGCTACACTTGCCTTCAAATCAGCCCTCACCTCTGCTAAACAGACCCATTTCACAAACCTTGTATATTCATTGTCCCACAACCCAAAACAACTGTTCAGCACATTTAACTCTCTCCTCCGCCCACCACTGCCACCTCCAACTCCCCTCATCTCTGCTGAGGACTTTGCCACCTACTTCAAAAACAAGATCGACCAAACAAGGCAAACCTTTTGTCATGGTCACGTGTGTCTGGACGCAGATGTTTCCGCAAGGCGAACCCATAACACACGTGACCCTGGATACACCGCCTCCAGTGGGGCGCATTTAAATAATAAAACGTGCAGGTGGATACGTCGCCTCCACCTGGCGAATTTAGGTATTACACGTTATACAATAATTCTGGAAACCCCGCCTCCAGTACGGCAAATTTAAATAATAAGGGGGACCTGGGAAACAATTTCAATGGTGGGCCCTGCGATAGGGAATGGGGGACGTGGAGACCTCCTAAGCTCCCCTGAGCCAGTGTCCCTGCACTCCTTACATTCCCTATACAGGCTCCGCACCTGTCGCTGCACGCGTACCTTAACGCCCTTGCTCACCCTGACCCTAAACCCTCACTAGGGAATGGGTCGGTGCGGAGACTAATCCCACCACTGCACTAATAACACACATGAGGAAAGAGACAATACAGGGGAAACACCACTTAGCTTTGCTCTGTTGCGTGCGCTCCTAGCAACAGAGCCAACCACCTGCGTGCGTCTTCTCCTCCACCCGGATCCATCACCATAACAGGATCCTTCACCTTAGTGCAGCCTTGGAGCAGAGTCCACCACCAGTTGCAGCTGCTTAGTAACAGAGTCCCAAGGATGAGTTCAGCTTCTGACACGAAGTCAAGCATGCTTGAGTCCAGCTCAGCAGCCAAGTCCCACATGGTGAGTGCCACTCTCCATAGTCGCCATTCCACCAGACCATGCAGACACTTCCCGCTGACACCATCACTGCGACCCCACCACGCCATGCCAGCCCTTCGTCCAGACACCATAGCTGACACACATCCCCCCTGGCTAAGCTGCGCAGGACTCCTCAGCTCCATCCTTCCTCCAGGCTCTCCAACTCAGAGTGAACACAAACTCACAATATCACAGGCAGTGATTGCACACCCCTAGCACACCTTTATAGGGTGTCACACCTGATTCATAATTAAGTGCACAAAAACCTAAAGTGCAATACCACTAACCACCACCGGGGACAGTCAAGACACCTTGGAACCTTCCAAAGTAAAAAAAGTTCACCCAGTGCAATTTAAAACTGTCAGATCATGACACCTTTACTGTTCCACCACCCCAACCACTCTACATACCAGACCTCTTCCCTTCCCTAATAACCTCCCTCTCCAACATCACTGAAGGAGAGCTTACTCATCTCCTTTCCAAATCACACCTCACCACCTGTGCACTTGACCCCATCCCTTCCCACCTGCTCCCTAACCTCACTAACATGATCATTCCAGCTCTAACCCTATCTTCTGGTACCTTCCCCTCTGCCTTCAAACATGCCACCATCACACTCATCCTGAAAAAATCAAACCTTGACCCAACTGCTATGCCCAGCTATCGCCCCATATCACTGCTCCCGCTTGCTTCCAAACTCCTCGAACAGCATGTCCATGCTCTACTTTCCTCCCACCTCTCATCTAACTCCCTCCTTGAAATCCTCTATCTGGCTTCCGCCCCCACCACTCCACTGAACCTGCCCTGACCAAAATTACTAACGACTTACTCACAGCCAAAGCTTACAGACAGTTATCCATCCTCCTCCTTCTCGACCTGTTCTCTGGCTTCGACACAGTCGACCACTGCCTACTGCTACAGATTTTTTCTTCCCTTGGCATCAAAGACCTTGCCCTGTCCTGGATTGCCTCATACCTTTCTGACCGCACATTCAGCGTTTCCCACTCCCACACTACCTCCTCATCCCGCCCTCTCTCTGTTGGAGTCCCCCAAAGGCTCTGTCCTGGGGCCTCTACTTTTTTCCATCTATACTCTTGGCCTAGGACAACTCAAAGTCCCATGGCTTCCAGTACCACCTGTATGCGGACGAAACTCCGATCTACCTCTCTGGCCCAGATGTCACCTCTCTGCTGTCCAGAATCCCGGAGTGTCTATGAGCCATATCCTCCTTTTTCATCTCTCGCTTCCTAAAACTCAATGTAGACAAAGCTGAATTCATTATCTTTCCTCCATCTCACGTATCTTCCCTACCCGATCTATCTATTATGGCAAACGGCATCACGCTCTCTCCCGCACCTGAAATCCGCTGCCTCGGAGTAACTCTCGACAATGCCTTGTCCTTCAAACCACATGTCCAAACTCTTGCCACCTCATGTCGCCTCCAACTCAAAAATATTTCCAGAATCCGTCCCTTCCTCAGCCCTCAATCTACTAAAACTCTTGTACATGCCCTCATCATCTAATGCCTTGACTACTGCAACACTCTCCTCTGTAGCCTCCCTGCAAACTCTCTTGCACCACTCCAGTCTGTCCTCAACTCTGCTGCCTGACTAATCCACCTCTCTCCTCGCTACGCCCCTGTCTCTCCCCTCTGTAAATCCCTCCACTGGCTCCCAATTCACCAACAAATCCAGTTCAAACTACTAACACTGACCTACAAAGCCATCCACAACCTATCCCCTCCCTATATCTCTGAACTAATCTCCCAATATCTTCCCTCACATAATCTTCGATGCTCCCAAGACCTCCCACTCTCCTCCACACTTATTCATTCCTCACACAACCGCCTCCAAGATTTCTCCTGAATATCCCCTATCCCCTGGAATTCCATGCCTCAACACGTCCGATTATCCACTACCCTCGGATCCTTCAAATGGAACCTGAAAGCTTACAGCCTGCAATAACCATTCTGCCACCTCACCACTGCCCGAGCTGCAGCCTCAAAACCACCAGCTGCTGCACCCCCGACCTTCTGTCTCTTCCCCCACTATCCCATAGAATGTAAAGGTAGTGTCACACTTAACGATGTACCAGCGATCCCGACCAGCGATATGACGCGGTCAGGATCGCTGGTGCATCGCTAAGTGGTCGCTAGTGAGCTGCCACACAGGCAGATCTCACTAGCGACATCGCTGGGGACGGGGGTCGCTACTTACCTGTCACACTAGGCGATCCTGCGTCATCCCGCATGGCTCCAAGCGTCGCTCGTCGTCACAGCAGGAAGCTGATGACGAGAATCAGCCCTGGACGTTCTCGCGCGATCAGCGATAACCAGCGGGGGAGCGGGTTGTAGGTAAGTATCACACACAGCGATATCGCTAGCAATATTGCTATAACGTCACAAGTTATAGCGATATTGCTAGCGATATCGCTTAGGCCTCTTTCACACATCAGGTTTTCGCCGTCAGGCGCGATCCGGCGCTTTTGACAAAAAACGGATCCGGCGAAATGCAATGCCGGATCCGGTTTCCCCCCCATTGACTTGCATTTGCGCCGGATCGCGCCGGATGGCCATGCGTTTCATCCGGTTTTCGCCGGATCCGGCAATGTGTCTCAATCTGGCGTCTGGAAAAAACGGCTACTGTAACGTTTTTTTGTCTCCGGCGAAAAAGCCGGACACGCCGGATCCGGCGCGTCCGGCATTTTCACACAATGAAAGCCTATGAGCGCCGCAATGCGCCAGATCCGGTTTTTTTGGTCTGAGCATGCTCAGTAGCTCTGCCCACAAGACATATATAAAAGCAAGACAGTGGGACCCTCAGCCACACCCAACATGCCACCCAAGACAGCAACCAGGCGCAGGAGAAGGCAGGAGACCACTGCAGCACCATCAGCACCACCACCACGCCAAATGGAGCAGCAAATGGAACATGCTGAGGAGGGGAGTCCAGCAGCAGATGAGAAACGGTAATTATCAAATCCCCAATTCCTCCAAACTAGGGCCATGGAATATCAAGATATTCATTGGCCCTTTGTTTCTCTTTATTCAACAGCCGCCCAAGAGATGCAGCAGCAGCAGAAATGGCATCACTGGCAGCAGCAACAGCAGCAGCAATACCCACAGCCATGGAGTCTGGCCATCAACAGGACAGCACATCTTCTTCTGGGAGCCCTCCCTCGCATCGTCAGCGTTTGACGGTAAGTTTTTATTTCCAAAATCCATCATCTCTGTAATATATGTCTATTCATTGCCTTTTATTTCAAAACAGGAATCACAAGATGAAGAGGAGCTCCCAGAAGAAGAAGGAAGGGGTGGACAGACACCTGGAGTGGGCTCACAATTGGTAAGTTTTTGGCATCAAACGCAGAAACACAACATCACACTACACACAACACATAGAAAACAATGTTCTGCAGACCACACACAGCAAACAAATGCCTACATCCAAAGACATAACATTTTTTTTTTCTTCTCTAGTCTTCCCAATCTGGTGCTCAGCCAAGAGGTCCTCACAGTGCCTCCCAGGGTCGTCGGCGACAGCAACGCGGCGGTCACCAGCGTGTAAGTATAAATATTTTTGCTTTGTTTTTTTGCACTTTTTATTTCATTTCTTTTGTGGAGGCTAATTATGTTATTTTTGTCTTTTTCTTTAACAGCCTTCACAGCGTGCTCCCGACTCTGACGGTGAGGATGGAGGAATCGATGTGGACCACCTCATCGATCTCGTCAGAGAAAGGGAGCCGCTCTGGAATATGGCTGACCGCCGCCACGCTGACCTGATCGTTACCCGACGACTCTGGGAGGAAATCTGTTCGCTCCTTGTGGACCGCTGGGAGGACCTCGATGCTCGGGCCCAGATTAAAGAGCGTAAGTATATACAGTACCGGTTGCTTGATGTAAACCAGTGTTTCCCGAACAACAGTCCTCGTGGTCCCCACGGATCATGTGTTCAGGATTTCTATTTACTATGGAAATCCTGAAAACATGACCCCTGGGGACCATGAGGACTGGAGTTTGGGAAACACTGATGTTGTATACTAACCACTCCTTTCTCGTTTCAGGGGACAGAATTGTGAAGCGGTGGCGGTCTGTGAGGGATCGTTTCAAGAAGGAGTTCAATAAAGAGATGCGGGCCCCGAGTGGATCTGGAGGACGCAGGAGCAAGTACAAGTACGCACAAGCCCTGTCGTTCCTCCGGGATACAATGGTCACCAGAAGGTAAATATTACACACCACATGTGAAAAAAAAATGTTTAGATGTAACAATTTTTTTTCAGCCAGGGCCATGCCATGTCACTTTTTTAATTGTTTTTTTTTCTCTTTATTCCACAGCACGGTGAGCAGCACTCGGGAGCCTGCACGGTTGGACCCTTCTGAGGCGATCCCTGAGGAGACCGGCACCGAGGGACACTTCGACCGCCCCGGTACATCTGCACCTTCACAGCCTTCCCACACATTCGACCCCTCTGTCCCATCCACCAGCACAGGAGCATCGTGGCCGCCTACATTACATGAAGCTGCTGGTGAGGAGATCGCTTTCCCTTTACCCCACCCTTCTGCCCCTGCCACCTCTAGTACACCTGCGGGTACTGGGCGGCAGCGGCAGAGGGGTCAGGAAAAGACTTATGCGCCAGAGTTCTTGCATCTGAATGCATCTTTCCAGAACTGTCTAAAAGTCTTGTCAGAGCAAATCTCAGCAGGCTTTCAGCAGATCAACTCCAGCATTCTGGAGGTGAAGACACTTCTGCAAACCATGCATTCAGAAGCAAGATCTTCGCCAAACCACACCTTTTTCAGGTCTGTTGTGGAGCGCATGGAAACGCTATCTCCTACCCAGCAGATGCATGTAATGCATTCATGCCACGGTGCTCTCCAGCACGTTACCTCCCAACCTCCTCTTCCCACCCCAGTAGTTCCTCCACCTGCACCCCCTCCAGCCACTTTCCATCCTCCCCCTCCTATTACATACCATCCACCTCCCCAGTACCAGCAACCACCCCAGTACCAGCAACCTCCCCAGTACCAGCAACCTCCCCAGTACCAGACATCTCCCCACTTCCAGCAACCTGCCCCATACCAAACTCCTTCCCCATACAACTTGCCATCAACATCATCTGCTCCTACAGTCCCTGCCCAACCTTCCACTCCACCGCCCACCACCTCTTCTGCCTCCCACATGTCCACCCATTCTGTAGCTTTTTCCACACCTTCACCTCTAACTGTTCCTTCCCCACCACGATCCCAGTCCTCTCTCCACACTCCCAGTGTCGAAGTGTCCCGCAGCCCCTCCAGCAGTATTTCCACCCCACACTACACAGATTTATAATATGTGTGTATTTTAATAAAAATGACCAGTTTTATGGTTTCAAAGCTTTATTAAAAAAGTTTATTAAAATTTAAAAACAGTTTACTAAAAAAAACATTTTTCAATAAAAGTTAAATTATTTTACACTGGTTGTCTGTCATTTCTTTCTGCGGCCAAAAAGGTTAAATACAGGGTATTTAAAAGGTAAAAAGGTATTCAAAACCAGGTATATAACTGTGGGTAAATTTTAGCTTTTTGCCACAGTTGTGTTCCTGGTTGTGTTTGAAGCAAAGTATTTCACCTAAAAAGTTGTGTTTATTGTTGGTGATTTCCTAACAATGTACACAACTTTTGTTAAAAGGTGAAATACTTTGCATAAAACACAACCAGGTACACACCTGTGGCCTAAAGCTAAAAATAGTAAGACCATGACAAGATAGCCAACTTTGGTTGGCAAAAGGTATATACTGTTGGTACAGAAGGTACACAAGTTTGGTTGGGTACAAATCTTTCACACTCTGTCATCCTGCCAGTGTACTCTGCCTTGAGGTGACATAAAGTATAGTGCAAAATTGTCCCTCATTACTGAAACCGTCACAGAACTTCTAGTGGTAATGTCATGGTAATCTTGCAAGGTGGTTTCTTCAGAGGTGTCCTCAATGGAAATGGGTTCCTTGCAGATAACAAAATTGTGGAGTACCACGCAAGCTTTGATCACCTCATCCACAGTTTCTGTCTTGAGGTTGATCGCAGTCAATAGGACCCGCCATTTGGCTGTCAGAATACCAAAGGTACATTCAACCATTCTTCTTGCTCTTGTGAGGCGGTAATTAAAAATGCGTTTTGGTCTTGACAATCCTCTGCTACCGTACGGTTTCAAAAGGTGTTCTGAAAGCTTGGGAAACTGACATATCTGTTGAAACTTTTCTGAAATTTCAATCCACCTCTCTGTTGTGGGCTCTGGTAAAAACTCTTTAGCTAAGGAGTCCCACAGTGCACGGCATGTGTACTTCACAATTCCAGATATGGTGGAAATCCCGAGTCTGTACTGGAAATGCAGTGACGAAAGGGATTCTCCAGTTGCAAGAAATCTGTGGGGAATTAAAAAACAATCAATTAGTTTTAAATCACAGCATTACATACCAAAACTCAGCTATAACACTTGGAGATACAAACTACCACCAACAAGATTGCAGTGAAAGTGTGCTCTGATGCGAGCATATCCAATAAATGTGGCTTACCTTAAAGTCACCATCAGACGCTCTGCGGGTGAAACAGAGAAGCGGCAATAGGTGTCCGCTTTTCTTATGAGGTGTGCAATGCGCTCCACCGAGTAATCAAAATTCTCCATTTTCATCCGAACATATCCAAAAAATGTATCTGGGTTTCGTCGAAGGTCCATGCAGAGTGTAGAATAGACCCCACGCGTCATTCTCTTGGCTGTGATGGGGTGGATCCACAAACGTCGTCTACGATGCCTGATGCGCTGCTGTCTCGCTCTCTCCTTCTCCAGAACAATCACCCTCAAACGATTCGCCTCTGCTGTAAAATCCGCCAAATTCTTCAAAATATTTCCAATCACAACATCCATCTTCGCCAGTAACTTGCTCTTCTCTCCAACCTGCACTTTCTCCTCTACAACCTATCAAAGAAGGGCTGTAGGAACACGCTATATATAGTTTTCCAGTAGCCAATCCCGTTCGGAAGGCCACAATCGGTGTTTTTAAAAACCGGATCCGGCGTAATCCGTCGAAAAACGGATCGAAAAACGGATGAACCGGATGAGACGGATCCGGTTTTGTCTGTCCGTCACATCCGGTTTTATGAAATATTTGCCGGATCCGGCGCTCCGGCACGACGCCAGATCGCGCCTGACGCCGAAAACCTGATGTGTGAAAGTAGCCTTAGTGTGACAGTACCTTAAGTCCGCAAGGACAGGGTCCTCTCCCCTCTGTACCAGTCTGTCATTGTAAATTTGTTTACTGTTAACGATATCTATAACTTTGTATGTAACCTCCCTTCTCATGTACAGCACCATGGAATTAATGGCGCTATATAAATAAATAATAATAATAATAATTACACTCGGCTCCCGCTCGCAGCAGAGCAGGAGCCGAGGGTCATTAGGATATCGCATCCCATGCTCTCTCATCAGATGCCATACGCAAGTGTGACCCCGGCCTTAGTGTGATCCGTTGAAGCAATCCAGAGTTATTACCACATAAAGTGGCGCTGGTCAGAATTGTAAAATTTGGCCTGGTCAGGAAGGTGAATCTAGGCTTGGAGGTGAAGGAGTTAAAAAAATTTTTTTTGTGTGTGTGTATTTTATTATTACGGGGTTAGTAATGGGGATGTGTGATAGACACCTCTCCATTACTAACACTTGGGCTTGATGTCAGCTGTGTTTTTGACGAATCACAGCTGACATCAAAACCAACTATAATTGCCCTGATTGCCACCGCATCAGGGCAATCAGGAAGAACAAAGGCAAAGCACCAGACTTGGAGTATCACATGTGATGTGCCACTCAGAGCCGGAATGGGACAAAAACGCAGCCCTGCCACACAAACCCCACCAGCCCACAAATAATACTCCTCACCCCGATCAGAGAATTTTGCTTTACTTTGTCATGCCCCTCACTCTCATAAAAGGAGATATTTGAAGAGCCACATGTGAATGGCGCCACAGTGCATATGATCGACCACAGCTGCATTTACATGGTGCTCTAGAGAGCTCCGATTTTCAGGATCATGGGGGTCCCAGCAGTCAGATCTCCAGCAATTGGAAAGTTATCCCATATCCAGAGGAGAGGGGATTACTTGGGATAATCCATTTAAACAGCTTTTCTAATATTTTATTTTTTTTTGGCCATAGTAACATTGAAAACACTACACCAGGGTTCCCCAACTCAAGTCCTCAAGGCCCACCAAAAGATCATGTTTTCAGTATTTCCTTAGTATTGCTCAGGTGATAATTGCATCACCTGGACAGACAAGAATTCAAACACCTGAGCAATACTAAGGAAATCCTGAAAACATGATCTGTTGGTGGGCCTTGAGGACTGGAGTTGGGGAACCCTGCACTAAACCAATATTGACCCTCCCAAAGTCCAATGTCGCCTCTTCGACAACAGGACAGGAGAAGTGGTTCTGTGCAGTGCATAGAGGGCCGGCTCCAGGTTTTTGTGGGCCCCGGGTGTAAGTCTCAGTTGGCCCCTTTAACGCATACCACAATTCATAATGCACAGGTACAGCAGAGAAATATAGGTATAGCACAATGCCAAAGATTTCACTTCTTACATTACATGAGTGATAACTATTGTACATTCTACAAACAGTCATAAATCAGACAGTAAAGTCCTCCATACAGTATTATGGGCACCACATAGCAGTTTAAACAGAAAAACATGCCTCATATATTGCTCCATACAGAATAATGAGCCCCATAAAATGCTCCATACAGAATAATAAGCCCCATGTATTGTTCCATACAGTAAAATGATCCCCATATAATGCTCCAAACAGTATACTGCACCCCATATAATACTCCATACAGTATAATGAGCCCCATACCTTACTCCATACAGAATGGGCCTCATATAATGCTCCATACAGAATATGATGGGCCCCATATAATGCTCCAAACAGTACATGATGGGCCCCATATATTGATCCAAACTCCAAACAGAATGGGCCCCGTATAATGCTCCATATATAATGGGCCCCATATAATGCTCCATATATAATGGGCCCTGTATGAGGCTCCAAATATAATGAGCCCCATATGATGCTCCATATATTATGGGCCTCATATGATGATCCATGTATTATGGGTCCCATATGATGCTCCAGTATATAATGGGCCCCATATGATGCCTAGTATAATGGGCCCCATATGATGCTCCAGTATATAATGGGCCCCATATGATGCTCCAGTATATAATGGGCCCCATATTATGCTCCAGTATATAATGGGCCCCATATTATGCTTCAGTATAATGGGCCCCATATGATGGTCCAGTATGTGATGGGCCCCATATATTGCTCAAAACATTTAAAACAAACTGAAATCCTCACCTCTCCTTGCTGGCCACTGCTCTGCTCTGGACTCCTCAACGTTGGCATCTTCCGGCTCTCTGCACTGTGACTGTTCAGGCAGAGGGCGCACAGATGTGACGTCACTGCACCCTGTGACCTGAAACATCACAGTCAGAAGACGCCGCATTGGAGGAGCGGGAAGAGGTAAGAATCGCAAGTGCCGGGGCACTGAGCAAGCGGGGGAGGGGTGGACTCTTTGTTAGCCCATGTGGCAACATTTCAGTTTCACAGCAGAGAAAGGTTATGTTATGGATCTGAAACATTGCCACATGGGCTAATAAAGAGTCCGCCACTTTTTTCACAACTTATCGGAGTGATTAATATATACATTATATACATACACACAGACACTAATAGCAGATACTCAGAATTACACCATGTATAAAGGACAGGAGAAGTATACACAGGTCCACAATATATACTGTGGTAAGGAATGTAGAGTGGAGTTGTATATAGTATAGAGATGGGCCAGTGTATATAGTGTGGATTCCACACTATATACTATATACACAGCAACATACTATATAAACATATTTTATATACGGTGTATATATATATCTACTATACAGTTGTCTAATTCTGTCTGTCTGTCTGTCTGTCTGTAATGGAAATCCCACCTCGCTGATTGGTCGCAGCAGTTAGGGTGCGACCAATCAGCGACAGTTGCTTAGTCATCGTGGCAACACGGCCGCATTGCTTATTGTACAGGCACATTACAGCCGTTAAAGGCATCACTGCTGCGTTGCTCATTACACAGGCACAGTCCTGTACATATTCTGGAGTACAATGCATTAGGTAATTAGGTAACAGTAGAACAGTGACTGCAGCTCTGGATGTAACTTGCGTATAATACATTAGGTGACAGCAGAAAAGTGAATGCAGCTCTGGGTGTAACTGGAGTACAATACATTAGGTAAGATCTGAACAGTGACTGCAGCTCTGGCTGTAAAAGGAGTATAATACATTAGGTAAGAGCAGAACGGTGACTGCAGCTCTGGATGTAACTGGACTACAATACATTAGGTAAAAGCAGAACAGTGACTGCAGCTCTGGAAGTAACTGGAGTACACTACATTAGATAACAGCAGAACAGTGACTGCAGATCTGGGTGTAACTGGAGTACACTACATTAGGTAACAGCAGAACAGTGACTGCAACTCTAGGTGTAACAGGAGTACATTAGGTAACAGCAGAACAGTGACTGCAGATCTGGGTGTAACTGGAGTACAATACATTAGGTAACAGCAGAACGGTGACTGCAGCTCTGGGTGTAACTGGACTACAATACATTAGGTAAAAGCAGAACAGTGACTGCAGCTCTGGGATTAACTGGAGTACAATATATTAGATAACAGCAGAACAGTGACAGCAGCTCTGGCTGTAACTGGAGTACAATACATTAGGTAACAGCAGAACAGTGACAGCAGCTCCAGGTGTAACAGGAGTATAATACACTAGATGATGGCCCGATTCTATCGCATTGGGTATTCTAGAGTCTCTGTTAAAATAAAAAATAGTTATATACTCACCTTCCGATGACCCCCGGACTCTGTCCCTCCTCTCACCATGCTCCCGGCATCTTCCGGTCCCAGTAATGCTTAGTGAGAAGGGCCGGAGATGACGTCACTCTCGCGAGAGCGTGACGTCATCAGCGGTGTTTCGCGCTAAGCATTACTGGGACCGGAAGATGCCGGGAGCGTGGTGAGAGGAGGTAAAGAGTCCAGGGGCCGTTGGGAGGTGAGTATATCACTATTTTTTATTTTAACAGAGACTCTAGAATACCCGATGCGATAGAATCGGGCCACCATCTAATATATATATATATATATATATACATACACGCACAACTCTACATTATACACTATATTAAGACAGCATTATACTATATTGTGTTGCATACATCATATAGGTGAGTGCTGTATATACATTACATAGGTGATACTGTGACTGGCGTGTATAGTCGCAATATGACCTATGTAACATATATACATCAGTATCACCCATATATTGTATTTATAAGGCCGGTTTCACACTAGCGTGTATGATGCAAGAAACTCGCACGAGTCTCTCGCATCAACACCCGGCGCTGGCACTCGGGACCGGAGCGTGCAGCTGCATAGAAATACATGCAGCTTCACGCTCCGGTCCTGAGTGCCGACGGTAGCGCCGGGTGTTGATGCGTGAGACTGGTGCGAGTTTCTCGAATCACACACGCTAGTGTGACCCTGGCCTAAGTCACAGTATCCCCTATATAATGTATATAGACTGCTGTATATACATTACATAGGTGATACTGTGATTACACAGATTTAGCAGCCAGTATCACCTATATAATGTATAAACAGCAGTCACAGTATCACCCATATAATGTATACTAGCTGACGAGCCCGGCACTGCCCGGGCATAGTAACTAACTGTGGTTAGTTATAGCAAATTATAATTATCCTCCCGTGCCCATATACATATCCGCCATCCCATAGTCCCGTGCCCATATACCCATCATACATATCCACGATCCCATAGGCCCGTGCCCATATACCCATCATACATATCCTCCATCCCAGTCCCATGCCCATATACCCATCATACATATTCTCCATCCCATAGTCCCGTGCCCATATACCCATCATACATATCCTCCATCTCATAGTCCCATGCCCATATACCCATCATACATATCCGCCATCCCATAGTCCCGTGCCCATATACCCATCACACATCCTTCATCTCATAGTCCCATGCCCATATACCCATCATACATATCCGCCATCCCATAGTCCCGTGCCCATATACCCATCATACATATACACCATCCCATAGTCCAGTGCCCATATACCCATCACACATCCTCCATCCCATAGTCAACCATTATGACATCATAATGAGCGGCGGCAGGGCTTGCAACCTATGATATCAGCGTCACCATGGCAACCATTATGACATCATAATGAGGGGCGGGTCTTGATACGCACACACTGTTTCCCCATTATGCAAATAGGGGCATTATGACATCATAATGAGGGGCGGGGCTTGACGCGCACACACTTTTTCCCCAGTATGTAGATAGGGGCAAAATTGTTTGGTGAATTGGAACTCGCGGGGTTAAAATTTCACCTCACAACATAGCTTAGGACGCTCTCGGGGTCCAGACGTGTGACTGTGCCAAATTTTGTGGCTGTAGCTGCGACGGTGCGGATGCCTATCCCGAACATACACACATACATACACACATACATACATACACACTTTGAGCTTTATATATTAGATAGACTGCTGTATACACAGTATACAGATGATAGTGCAAGTGCTGTACATACACAAAGTTTCCATATTGGGACTCACACAGGTATGGAGGTGGGGGAAGGATGAACAGCTGACGTGCGTCCATCGTCGGGCGTGCAGAGGAGCAGGTCCCTGGCTCGGACGGTGAGTAGAGCAGGAAAAAAAAGGGGGATATACAGCACTGGGGGGACTGGCATCGCCGGGGAGGCACATAGATCACCGTGGGGTGGCACAATGATCGCGGGGGGTACAGAAATCACAAGGGGAGTACAAAGATCACAGGGGGCACATAGCTGGGGGACACAGATCACCATGGGGGTGGCACAAAGATCACAGGAGGGCACAGAGATCACAGGGGGCTCAGAGATCACATGGGAGCACAAATATCACAGGGGGTACATAGCAGGGGCACAGGGATCACAGGGGGGGCACATAGATCATAAGGGGGCAGAAAGCTGGGAGCCACAGAGATCACAGGGGTGCATATAGCTGGGGGGCACATATCACAGGGGGCATATAGTTGGGGGACACAGATCACAGGGGGAATATATCTGGGGGCACAGATCATAGGGGTGCATATAGCTGGGGGAGTGTTATGAGTTCATTTTCCCCTTCACCATTGAGGTCTGATGAACTCCCTCTTCTGGTGAAGGAAGGTAGTGAGGCTGATTACCAAGCACCTGAGCTGGGAGAGGATAACTGGGCGACGGGGATCTCTGACTGGATATAAGGCAGCCGACGCCCTTCTGACTCGCAGGTGATTTCTCTGTGGAATTCTAGGAGACCAGTCTGATTCCTGCTCCTCAAAAGCTAAGTTTTTTGCTTTGCCTTTTTGCATTTGTGTTTTGGTTTTAGTTTGCCTTGCTTTTCTGGATTCTGCCATTCCCTGCTGGGGTGAGCTGAATTCCTTTTTTGTCGGTTTGCTCTGTCTTCAGAAAATACCTGAGTACTGATATAGTCTTTTTGAAGCCTAGCATCTTCAGGGCCTTTTTCCCTGTCAGTCTGTTGGCTCTTATTTTGATAGGGTTTTTCGCGGATTGCAAACAGCAGCTTTCCTATCCTGTCCTATCTAGTTAGCTTGGGCCCCATCATTTGCTCAGTCTATCTTTCTATCTGTGTTAGTGTTTTTTCTTCTTGCTTCACCGTCATTATATGTTGGGGGCTGCCTATTGCTTTGGGGTCTGCTCTGGGGCAGTTTAGATTTCCCTTTCTGTCTTTAGGCTAGGCAGTTCTCCGGCTGTGATCGAGGGGTCTAGGGCATTGTAGGAACCCCCCATGGCTACTGCTAGTTGTTGTTGATAGGTTCAGGGGTCTGCAATCCGATAGCTGCCAACTTCTCTGGTTTTCTGGACTTAGCTAGCATTTCTGTTTTTGCCTCCTACGGTGACTCATTCATAACAGAATCACCAGCCATACCGCAGATCCTAGGGTACTCAATAGCAGGAAAGAATTAAAAAAAAAAAAAAAAAGTGTGTATATTTTTTCCTCTATATCTCTGAGGCCGTAGGGGGAATTTTTTTTTTCTCTCATTGGAGATAAAGCAATTGTCTGATCGTGTGGAGCAGCTCGCTGCGGAAGTGCGGGGAATTTCCTCCTACCTTGCTCATTCACATGCTGCTGAACCAAAGATCCCTACTCCTGATGTATTTTTTGGGGATCGGTCTAAATTTTTGAATTTCAAAAATAATTGTAAATTATTTTTTGCCTTGAAGCCTAACTCGTCAGGGAGCTCCGCGCAGCAGGTTAAAATTGTCATCTCTTTACTGCGTGGCGATCCCCAGGATTGGGCGTTTTCTTTGAAACCTGATGATCCTAGTCTGACTAATGTGAACGCATTTTTTCAAGCCTTGGGGTTGTTGTATGACGAACCTAATGCTATTGATCAGGCTGAAAAGACCCTGTTGGCATTGAGCCAGGGTCGAGATTCTGCAGAATTGTACTGTCAAAAATTCCAAATTCCGAAAGTGGGCGGTCCTTACTGCCTGGAATGATAATGCCTTGGCAGCTCTCTTTCGGAAGGGTTTGTCAGAAGCCGTAAAAGATACTACGGTGGGATTTCCTGTTCTGGTCTGGACGATTCTATGTCATTATCCATTCAGGTTGATCGGCGTTTACGTGAACGCAGGACTGCACGAGAGGTGTTGCCACCTGTTGAACAAGTGTCTGAACCTATGCAATGTGATAGGGTTTTATCCAGGGAGCAACATCAGGAGTTCAGAAAGCGTAATAAGCTGTGTTTTTTTTGTGGCGATGCCTCGCATATTATTTCTGTCTGTCCTAAACGAGAGAAAGGTTTTGCACACACGTTTTCTGTGGGTGGTATTCAACCTAAGTTTCTTCTGGCAATTACTCTGATCTGCTCCCTGTCCACATTTTCCGCCAAGGCTTTTGTGGATTCGGGAGCAGCCCTGAACCTAATGGACTTGGATTTTGCTAAACGTTGTGGATTTCCTATGACAACTCTACGGACGCCTATCCCATTGAGGGGGATTGATGCTACTCCTTTGGCGAAAAATAAACCTCAGTTTTGGACCCAGGTGGTAATGCGAGTCGCCCCAAACCATCAAGAAAATTGCAAATTTTTGGTGTTGCATAATTTGCGTTATACCATTGTTCTGGGGTTTCCCTGGTTGCAAATTCATAATCCAGTTTTGGACTGGAAATCTGTGTCTGTGGTGAGTTGGGGTTGTCGGTGTGCCCTTAGTGAGGCTCCGTTTTTTTCCACCTCTCCTCAGTCGCATGATGTTCCTGACTATTTGGCGGACTTTTATGATGTATTTAGTGAGAATGAGTCTGCGTCTTTGCCTCCTCATAGGAGTTATGACTGTGCAATTGAACTGAGCCCGGGGTGTAAATTTCCCAAGGGTCGGCTCTTCAATTTATCTGTACCCGAGCACGAGGCTATGCGATCCTATATTAAGGAGGCGTTGGAGAAGGGTCATATTAGACCATCCTCTTCACCATTAGGTGCTGGTTTTTTTTTCGTGGCCAAAAAGGATGGTTCATTAAGGCCTTGTATTGATTATCGTGCCCTCAACAAAATTACTATTAAATATCAGTATCCGTTACCCCTGATTTCGGATCTATTCTCCAGAGCTAAAGGTGCTTGTTGGTTTACCAAGCTTGACCTCAGGGGGGGCGTATAATCTTATCCGCATTAAGCATGGGGATGAATGGAAGACGGCGTTTAATACTCCAGAGGGACATTTTGAGTACCTGGTGATGTCTTTTGGGCTCACTAATGCCCCTTCTGTCTTCCAGTGCTTCATGAACGACATTTTCCGAGACTTTGTGGATAAATTTTTGATTATCTATCTGGATGATATTTTGATCTTCTCCAAGGATTGGGATTCTCATGTGGAACATGTTCGGACGGTGTTCTGGATCTTGAGGGAGAATTCCCTGTATGTCAAAGGATCAAAATGCCTTTTTGGGGTACAGAGGATTTCATTTTTGGGATTTATTTTGTATCCGTCAACTATTGAAATGGATCCGGCCAAGGTACAGTCCATTTATGATTGGGGTCAGCCCACTTCTTTGAAGGCCCTTCAGAAGTTTTTGGGTTTTGCTAATTTTTATCGGAAATTTATAGCAAAATTTTCTAGTATTGCCAAGCCATTGACTGATCTGACTAAGAAGGGTGCTGATGTGTTGAATTGGTCTCCGGAGGCTGTTTCTTCCTTTCAGGAGCTGAAGCGAAGATTCACTTCTGCCCCGGTTTTGCCGCAACCTGATGTCTCACTCCCGTTTCAGGTAGAGGTGGACGCTTCTGAGATTGGTGCAGGAGCTGTTTTGTCCCAAAAGGATCCTGTAACATCTAAAATGAATCCCTGTGCTTTCTTTTCCCGAAAGTTCTCCCCATCTGAACGTAACTATGATGTGGGGAATCGGGAACTGTTGGCCATGAAATGGGCATTTGAGGAGTGGAGACATTGGTTGGAGGGAGCTAAACATCAAGTCGTGGTCCTCACTGACCACAAGAATTTGATTTACCTGGAGTCGGCCAAACGCTTGAACCCTAGACAGGCTAGATGGGCCTTATTTTTTACACGTTTTGATTTTGTGGTCTCTTTTCTTCCTGGCACTAAGAATGTCAAGGCTGACGCTCTCTCTAGGAGCTTCTTTGCTGATTCTCCTGTGGTGACCAAGCCTGCTACCATCTTAGGCGAAGGGGTAGTTCTTTCTGCCATCTCGCCCGATTTGAGACGTGCTCTGGAAGAGTTCCAGGAGGACAAACCTGAGCGTTGTCCCAGTGGAAAGTTGTATGTTCCTGACCAGTGGAAGAAGAGAGTGATGTCTGAAGTTCATTGCTCTGCATTGGCTGGTCATCCAGGTATTTTTGGTACTAGAGATCTGGTGAGTCGGTCTTTTTGGTGGCCCGCCTTGTCTCGTGATGTCAGGAATTTTGTGCAGTCCTGTGGGACTTGCTCCCGGTCTAAACCTTGTTCTCGCTCTAGTGGGTTGTTGATGCCTTTGCCGGTCCCCAGGAGGCCTTGGACCCATATTTCAATGGATTTCATCTCTGATATGCCTGTCTCTCAGAGAATGACTGTTATTTGGGTGATTTGTGATAGGTTCTCTAAGATGGTTCATCTTGTACCACTCCCTAAGTTGCCATCTTCTTCTGAGTTGGTGCCCCTGTTTTTGCAACAGGTGGTTCGCTTGCACGGGATTCCTGAGAACATTGTATCTGACAGAGGAGTTCAGTTTGTGTCTAGATTTTGGAGGACGTTCTGTTCCAAGCTGGGAAATCAGTTGTCTTTCTCCTCTGCGTTTCACCCTCAGACCAATGGGCAGACGGAGAGAACAAACCAGACCTTGGAGTCGTATTTGAGATGTTTTATTTCCGCTGATCAGGATGATTGGGCTTCATTTTTGCCCTTGGCCGAATTTGCTTTAAATAATAGAGCTAGTTCTGCCACTTTGATGTCACCTTTTTTTGTAACTTTGGGTTTCATCCTCGATTTTCTTCATGGTAGGTGGAGCCTTCTGCCTGCCCAGGTGTTGACACTGTGGTGGAGAGAATGCACCAGATCTGGGACCAAGTGGTGGATAAGTTATCTCTCTCCCAGGAAAAGGCCCAGCGGTTTTCCAACCGACATAGGACCGTTGGTCCCCAGTTTATGGTGGGTGATATGGTTTGGTTATCATCAAAAAATATCGCTATGAAGGTAGCTTCTCCTAAGTTTATGCTTAGATTTATTGGGCCTTACAAGATTTTGGAGATCATTAATCCGGTCTCTTTTCGGTTGGCTCTTCCTGTCACATTTAAAATCCATAATGTGTTTCATAAGTCCTTGTTGAAGAGGTTTGTTGAACCAGTAGTTCCTGGGGTGGCACCTCCGGACCCTGTATTAGTTGAAGGTAACATGGAATATGAGGTAGAGAAGATACTGGATTCCCGTCTGGCTAGACGGAGACTCCAGTATTTGGTTAAGTGGAAGGGTTATGGTCAGGAGGATAATTCCTGGGTCTCTGCCTCTGATATTCATGCCAAAAGATTGGTGCGTGCCTTTCATCGGGCTCACCCTGATCGCCCTGGTGGCGTGGATGAGGGTTCGGTGACCCCTCCTTAAGGGGGAGGTACTGTTATGAGTTCATTTTCCCCTTCACCATTGAGGTCTGATGAACTCCCTCTTCTGGTGAAGGAAGGTAGTGAGGCTGATTACCAAGCACCTGAGCTGGGAGAGGATGACTGGGCGACGGAGATCTCTGACTGGATATAAGGCAGCTGACTCCCTTCTGCCTCGCTGGTGATTTCTCTGTGGAATTCTAGGAGACTAGTCTGATTCCTGCTCCTCAAAAGCTAAGTTTTGTGCTTTGCCTTTTTGCATTTGTGTTTTGGTTTTAGTTTGCCTTGCTTTTCTGGATTCTGCCATTCCCTGCTGGGGTGAGCTGAATTCCTTTTTTGTCGGTTTGCTCTGTCTTCAGAAAATACCTGAGTACTGATATAGTCTTTTTGAAGCCTAGCGTCTTCAGGGCCTTTTTCCCTGTCAGTCTGTTGGCTCTTATTTTGATAGGGTTTTTCGCGGATTGCAGACAGCAGCTTTCCTATCCTGTCCTATCTAGTTAGCTTGGGCCCCATCATTTGCTCAGTCTATCTTTCTATCTGTGTTAGTGTTTTTTCTTCTTGCTTCACCGTCATTATATGTTGGGGGCTGCCTATTGCTTTGGGGTCTGCTCTGGGGCAGTTTAGATTTCCCTTTCTGTCTTTAGGCTAGGCAGTTCTCCAGCTGTGATCGAGGGGTCTAGGGCATCGTAGGAACCCCCCACGGCTACTGCTAGTTGTTGTTGATAGGTTCAGGGGTCTGCCATCCGATAGCTGCCAACTTCTCTGGTTTTCTGGACTTAGCTAGCATTTCTGTTTTTGCCTCCTACGGTGACTCATTCATAACAGGGGGGCACAGATCACAGGGGTGCATATATCTGGGGGCACAGATCATAGTGGGGCATATAGCTGGGGGGCACAGATCACAGAGATGCATATAGCTGGGGGGCACAGATCACAGGGGTGCATATAGCTGGGGGCACAGATCACAGGGGGGCATATAATTGGGGGGCACAGATCAGAGGGGTACATATAGCTGGGGACACAGATCACAGGGGGGCATATAGTTGGAGGGCACAAATCACAGGGGTGCATATAGCTGGGGGGCACAGGTCACAGGGGGCATATAGATGGGGACGCAGAGATTATATTAGGGCACATAGCTGAGGGGCACAGAAATTACCTGAAGACAGACACTGAGCTCCTCTTCTGGGTCAGGAGACAGGAGAGCATTGGGCACTAACCCCGCCCACCTCAGCACTAACCATGCCCACCCCAACGCTAACCCCACCCACCCCGATGACATCATCATTCATGTGCAGGCAGTGTTCTGTAATGAACGCTGCTTGCACTTGGGGGTTAAATGGCTGGCAGCTAGCAGGGCTTCCGCCAGAGAATTGTAGACTGCAGCGACCTGCCTGTGGGCCACATGTGGCCCGCGGGTTGGAGGTTCCTTCCCCACCCGTTTTAAAGGGCCGGCGGCGGCCCACTTAGCCGCCAGCCCACCGGGCATCTGCCGGCTGGGCAGATTAGCTATCTGGGCCTGGTGCCACTTCTTGGGCGACTACAGGCTGGTATTTTTATCTTTCTATAGATCTATCTAATATCTATCCATTTATTATCTAGCATTTATCTAATCATCTATCTATATCTTTATATAAGATTGCATGGAGTGGAGCCACACTGCTAGTCTTGCACCCTCTGGAATATCCAGCGCAGACCTGCTGCCAGATGAGAACAGGGAATTTATAGCTAGAGGTGCAACTAGAGTCCAATGGGCCCTGGTGCAAGATTTGGACTGGCCATCCCCCATCCTTGTATATGTCCCTTATCCTAGACCCCTTCATGGTATATATGTCCCACATCCTGGCATATATATCCCCCATCCTGGTATATGTATCCCCATCCCGGTATATGTCTCTTATCCTAGGCACCATCCTGGTATATATGTCTCCCATCCTGGTATATATATCCCACATCCTGATGTATATATATATCCCCCATCCTGATATATGTCCCTTAGCCTAGGCGACATCCTCGTATATGTCTGCCATCCTGGTATATGTAAGGGGTTGTGTAGACTAACCCTTTAATGCTACCTCCCCTTTAAAGAGTTCTAATAGTATTATGTATTGCAAACTAATGTACAGTTTTTATGATGTCTTTGGTACTGCCACATTATATGTTACCATGATGTATTATATTATGTTGTATGCCATTGTATTGTAATATGTTCTTTATAGCTTAGGGTAAGTCTGTGCATCCGTTGGGTTCAATAGAGGAGAGCACTTGTAGTATATAGTATTCATAGACTGGGTAAGTGTAATTTTGGAAAGGGCCACTAGATGGGGCATACTAGTGGGTCCTTGATAGGTACAGTTGATAGTTCACATAGTTAAGCTAGCGTAAGTAATAGGAATTAGTCAGAAGGGCGAGCACGCCCGACAGGTCCACAAGGGCTCTAAGCCCAGGACACCATAGCAGCTACGCAACGTTGTTCAAGTGAAGAAGCATGGGCACAGTCAGGCGGGTGTTGGATAAGACCGGAGCACCCGGGAAGTTACAGTTCATGTCAGCAGGAACAGAGAAAGAAACGTGGTCCAAAAGTCATGCAGGGCACAGAATGTTCATGATGTGGCAAATTCTCAATAGGGCTGAAGCTGGCAAGTCTGGGGCAAAACGGATGAGCAGGATCCCCTATGTACTGAGGTCCTACAGTAGTGAAGCTGCGGTACTGCCAAAGGCTCTACTACCTCGTAATGTACGTGAGGGCGAAGAAAGTAAGAAAGGTAAAGAGGAGGAATGCTGTGTGGACTGTGATGTAACTAATGTGTTTGAGACCATTGAAGAAGAAAGTAAAAGCATTGATTTTGCATCAGAACCGGTATCTGTGTCCATTATTTCTTCTCCATGCACTGTAAACAAGTGTGCAGGAGCTGGGTCGCAACGCAGTGGAATCCCTGACTGTGGACCAGCAACAAGAACAGGTACACCGGTAGATGATATTTCTGTGGGAGGAGGTCAGGACACCAGAACCCCGGTGTCCTCGGCTGTGACTACCGTCCTGCCCTCCTCTTACATATACATCCCCCATCCTGGTATATATGTCCCTTATTCTGGTATATATATCCCCCATCCTGGTATATATGTCCCTTATCCTGGGGCCAATGGTTTTTTTTAGCCAATGTTTTTTTTAGCCATAGGAGGTGGATGAGTATGATTCTCTTCTGTGGTAGGAGCACTAGTACCCATACTCTCTAATGCTGTGAATCTATTGTATATACTGGTAGAAGGAAGTGGAGTAGAATTAACAGAGGGTTCCTCCACATTATTAATGCTTTCTAAATTAGAATCCATTTCATTAACATTTATGGGTTCAATAGTCCCATTATTGGTAGGATTCTCATCCACCTCCTATGGCTAAAAAAAACCATTGGTAAGACCACGACACATTTAAAGAATTAAAAAAAAAACACAATTAAAAACTAAACAAAGTCACCTTCCGTTTTTTCAGTTGGCCCAAAAAAAAACAAATCAAAGAGGTTGTGGGGGGGGGGACATCAACATAAAAAAAGAACAAACAATCATTAATCTTGGCGATCATAAACTTGCGGATAATGAAGTGTGTCTATTGAACAAAGGCCTAAGGCCATGTGCACACGATGCAGATTTGCAGCATTTCCGCAGCGGATTTTACCGCACAGAAACGTTGCATATCCGCATTGTGATGTACAGTACCTTTAAAATGAATGAAAAAAAAAAACCGCTGTGCAGACGCTGCGGATTTTTCCGCGCGGTTTTCCTGCGGTACAAAATCCGCAGCATGTTACTTCTTTTGTGCGGTTTTCCATCTCCCCTGTCACCAAATCCGCAGGGGGAAGACCGCAATGGAAAACCGCACAAAAACGGCATGAAAACCGCGTGAAAAATGGAAGAAATCCGCAGGAAAAATGCAGGTCATTTGACCTGCGGTTTTCTTCCATTCTGCATGGAAAAATCCGCAGGGCTCAAAACTCCGTCTGCACTCAGCCTCAAATATGCCCCCAGTGCAGGTTTTAATAAATTCCAAGCTTTTGTGGGTATTAAAATGTTTATGAGAAAATTGGCCATTAAAAACATTATATGAAGAAAAAGGTAACAACTATAGATTCAGAGGGGGCATTACAAGTTGTTGATCCATACCAACATACTGGTTTAAGGAATAAATCAAATTTTAACCCCATTCAGGAGTATTCAGAAGCTTTTGATGCCTTCCAAAATAATGTAATACAGGACATAAGGAAAATTTAAGATAAAAGGTGTAAGAAATTTAAATATAATTTATCAAGGGAAGAACAGAGAGCCATTAGGCAACTGCAGAATAACAAAAATATTACTATCAGGCCTGCTGACGAGGGGGGTGGTATTGTTGTTCTGAATACAGATGACTATCAAAAGGAGGCTTTACGTATTTTGTCTGATACACGGACGTATGAGCTAGTTGACCACGACCCCTCAGACTATTATATCCTGGAAATGGGTGAACTTTTAAAAAGGGGGTATGAAAAAGGTTTTCTAAATAGTCAGGAGAGAGATTTCATTAGCACCCAACATCCACGTGTACCTTATTTTTACTATCTACCAAAGGTGCATAAGAATCTAGTTAACCCACCAGGAAGACCTATTATATCGGCCATAGGGGGTTTAACATCCAATTTATCAAAATATGTAGACTGTCATCTACAAAGATTGATTCCCTTACTTCCAGCCTATTTAAAGGACAGTATCCATATACTAAGACTCCTAAAGGAGGTGGAATGGCAAGATCATTATATTATGGGAACTCTCGATATCACCTCATTGTATACTATCATTCAGGGTAAAAAAGGATGTGAAGCGGTTCAACACTTCATATCTAAAAATGATAAGGTTCCAAAGGACCAAATTGTGTTTATTTTGGATTATATTGAATTTATATTGACTCATAATTATTTTAGGTTCGGGATGAACTACTATTCCCATAAGTGGGGTACAGCCATGGGCACCAGGTTCTCCCCCAGTTACGCGAATCTCTACGTTGGAAAATGGGAACATGAGACCATCTACCCGGGTGGAGATCTGCGGGGGAACCTGGTGCTATGGCGTCGTTTTATTGATGATATATTCTTTATTTGGTCTGGTGGTGACATTTTATTAAATGAATTTTTAAGTGAGATAAATAAAAATCATTATTTCTTAAATTTTACCGCCACCACCAGCTATAAGGAGGTCAACTTTTTAGACTTGAGAATTTTTAATGAAAACAACACGATCCAGACTCAATTGTACCATAATCCCACGGACTCTAATAATTTTATTACTCTAGATAGCTGCCACCTTCTGAATTGGCTCCTTAATGTCCCTAAGAGTCAGCTCGTAAGAGCTTACAGAAATTGTTCTAGGAAACAGGATTTCATTAAAGAGGCTGAATCTCTTAACATCAGGTTCCAACATAAGGGTTATGATATGAACTCCCTGATAAGAACTACAGAATTGGTGGGTAAAATGCAAAGGGAGGAACTCTTGAACCTAAAGAAAAGAATAAGGATGATTTTTACTCTAGAGAGGAAATTCCGATTACCCTCCAATATAATTCCAATGTTAAATTAATTAAAAATATTGTCAGGAAACACTGGAATATTTTACAAAATTATAAGATTGTGGGTGAAACATTACCAACACATCCGAGGTTTGTTTTCAGAAAGGCCAACAATTTGAGGAATATGATTGCACCTTCAATTCCAAGAAATCCAACAAGGAAGAATATAGGTGAATCAAAACCCCTTAGTCGCTTTTTTCCATGTAAAAAATGTGGTCCGTGCAAAAAATTGGGCACGAAAAAACAAATGGTAACTGCCAATAAATGTATTGAATTTAATATTATGGACTTTATCACTTGTGAAACTAAAGGAGTCATCTATGGGATTACATGTCCATGTGGGAAATTGCATATTGGCAGGACAATACGTCCAATGTGCATAAGGATTGCTGAACATCTGCAAAATATTACCAAGAAGTTCACTGGTCACCCTTTGTCTAATCACTTTCTTACACACCATGGAGGTTCTATTAGAGACATTAAGGTAAGCGGGATCAAAACTGTTTAAAAAAAGTTGGAGAAAGGGGAACTATATTAATCAAATGTCCAAAGAAGAAAGCGAGTGGATATTTAAAATGAATACTTTAATGACAAATGGACTAAATAGTGAAATAGAATTATTTGCTTTTAATAGTTAATATTCCTCTGTATGTGGGGGAGGTATTTAAGCGCTATCTCTGAGACAAGGACCATCCCTGATGAAGGAAGCTGTAGTCTTCTGAAACGCGTAGGAAATTTGGTCCTTCTAGCGCTCCTTAGCCGATCACGTGACCTATCACGTGATTGTGACGTCACGCAAGGTCCTGTTCCTTGCCGGCTTTCAGCTCCTACACAGCGCTTCTGTCGCTGTGCAGCGATGTGATTTTGCTAACAAGGTGGGCGATTGTCACCGGCCGGGGCATCGTCCTTTACCTGCCATCACATTAGGGGCACTTCATCATTTAACCCTCGATACTGATTTTGGATATGTTTTTTACTTGGATTACAACGGGACATTTCTTCAGCACAAGGACCTTTGGCTCCCAGTGGAAGCAGCTACTCTGCGCATTTAGCCTTGCATTGGGACTACAGAGCACCGTCTGAACATTGTCCTATCCTGGTGTTGAAAGGTACTTGTCTGGTTAATATAATTGTGTGCTCCCTTTTTTTTTAAATTATCCTGAGTTTATTTCTCTAGGCACAATAGTGCTCTATCTTTGTTTATTATATTTTTTATGGGCCTTGCATGTTATATTTTAGGATGTTTATCTTCGGTATATATATATCCCTTTTCCTGGTATATATATCCACCATCCTGGTACATATCCCTTATCCTGGGTGCCATCCTGATATACATCCACAACCCTGGTATATATATATTCCCCATCCTGGGCCCCATCCTAGTAATATGTCTCTCTTGGTATATGTCCCTTATCCTGGGCCGCATCTTGGACCCAAGTCCTTAGGCCAGAAACAATTTAATTAATTGGCAGTCTGCATGCGCAGCATTCAACTCCAATGAAATCCTCCTTGCTGAAGTCCTGTGGCCAAGGGAAAATAAGGTGAGGCTTGTAGCCAGGGGAGGACAAGAGAGTATCTGATTCTATTAATTAGTGGGGATCCCAGTAGTGGGACCTTCACCAATTTAACAGCTATCTTCCATTCAGTGAATAGGTAATAAAAAATTTGGGTCAGAGTACCACTTTAATGTCAGTCCTAAGTCTAAAAAGGGTCCAAACTGAAGACAAGCACAGTGACATCGGAATTTTATTAAAATGTCTGGCAAGGGAGGAGTTAACATGAAGTAATTGCACTCATTCTGGCTCTGCCACTTCCTTGTAAACCCATTTTCTGATTGTGTTGACTTGCAGAATGGAAGTGTTAGCCTCTCCGCCTGGAGCTGCACTTCAATCAGCATAAAGCTGCATTAACCTTTACTGCTACAATGTAAATAGTGGGATACGACGGTGCAGGCGAGGCTGCCGTTAATCTGGTTTTCCACTACGATGTTTGAGCATGCCGTTCATTCCTATGCTAATTTTTAACATTTACTCAACTTCTATAGAGATTTTCCATTTTGCCACAGATCGCAGGAAAGTTTCATTTTAATTAGTTTATTGTGAGACCGCTAAAATGTTTCCATTCCATCTTGTTGGGGCGTCTGCAGAACGGCGACCACTTAGGCGATTCCTTCGGCAGGCCAGTTCATGTTTTTGCAAAAATCACCCTTGACGTGGCGTGTTCTGCCATACCGTTCCAGCTGCAGGGCCGAGATGGTGGACCTCCATCCTATCAGCCCTTGGGTTGTTTGTGGAATGGCAGGGGAGAGGCCAACCTGGAGGGAAAAATGGGATTTTAAGCCGTCTCATATACACAGTATAAATTTTTTGATTTCACCCCATTTTGTAAATCTTGATAGCCACCCTCAATGGCAACATTCTTATTAAAATCCACTTATTACCACTGATAGCTGAGGGTTTGCTACAATGTGGATACTCTAGATTATCATCTGTGAATTAAAGAAGCACTCTTCCTTCCATCAAAATTTTATGCTCTTAATATATTGCAGTCACCATATTATACAGACCTGTGTACGTACAATTGCTCATTTTGCCTTTCTACCCAGCTAATTATCTTTTCCATTAGATCTATACCATCACATGATTAATAACTGACACTGGAATCCTTCTGAGCTCTATGTAGAAACAGGAGGTCAATTTTCCTTGTATGAGTCATGAGTCACTGCAAAAGTCCCTGGCAGGGGGAAGAGGGAGCAGCTAGGTCAGGAGTTGAAGAGAGGATGATAAATGCAGGAAAAAGAGACTGTTTCTACATAGAGCAGAGAAAAGAGAACAATTATCTGGGTAGAAAGGCAAAATGAGCAATTGTAAGTACATAGTGATATATAATATAGCGACTGCAGTAAATTAAGAGGATAAAAACTTTGATAGGAATGTTTCTTTAACCATATCAGTGGCACAAATCTCTCCCCATTCTGATCTTATCATTGAAGATAAATGTATTTTTGTGACACTGAGGATTGTCTAACCTGGATGTGATAGTATCAATCTCTCAGCTGTGAGAAATATGAGCTGAGAACAGGTCCAAAACCACACTAGTATAATCTATATTTGGGGTCTGACCTTTATATACTGGTCCAGCGGGGTCACCGTCCGAACCTTCATGTGGTCTGGGATTTTTATTCTGTGTGCCGCCTCCTTTGCTTCCATCGCGGTTCTTGGCTAAAATAAGAAGATGGACATTGTTATATGTTGGTTGTTTCTTGGAGCTTAGGTACCAGGACCTGATACCTATTGTGCCCTGTCAGGTAAGATTTACCTCATCATAGGGTGCAGTCAGGAACCCCCAGTTCTCGGGCCACATCTTGGTGGTTTCCTGCTCTTTTTTCACATGCGCTTTCCTGAACACATAACATAAAATATTACTCGGCCTTAATACAGTTTTTCACATTTTTTAATGTGACACGCATGTATTGGCATGAATGTGTAATGCATGGGTAAGTACTTCAGGGAGACAGTCAATGTAATGTATTTTTGAGGGGCATCCAGCCCCTAAAGTCTTGAAATATAAAGCACTTGTCCACGGATTTAGCAACTGCACAGTGTGATTGTGACCGCACTTATTCTAATCTTAATCAACATTTTAATGAATAGATCTTGGAATAATAATAATTTTCACAATTGGATGTGATTAAATAAAATGTTCCTGTGCTGAGATAATCTTATAAATGTGCCCCTGCTGTGTACTGTGTAATGGCTGTGTCACATTTATAAGATTATCTCAGCACACGGACATTTTTGTTTAACACATTAAATTGTGGAAATAATTTTTATTACAAGATCTATTACCGTAATTAAAATGTACTTTGTTCATGGGAACACCTCTTTAAGAATGTATTGATAAGAAAGGCTTCAACCACTAGGACCTCCACCAAGCCGAAAAACGTGGCACTGAAATACCTGTCTGAATGGAATGGTGACCGAACATGCGCACCACTGCTCCATTCATTCTCTATGAGACTGTCAGAGAAAGCAGTGTGCTGTCCTCGGCTTTTTCTGGCAGTCTCATAAACAATGAATATGGCGGTGATGCACAAGGCTGGCCACTACTGCATTCAAATGTGAATTTGAAGGCTCCTGGGAGTCCCAGCGTCAGATTATCACTGACTAGCAAGTTATTTCCTATCCTATGGATAGAGAATAACTTCTAACGACAGTAATAACCCTTTAAAGGGTTATTCCTAAAATGATAATGATAATAATGATAATATCTCATATTAATCTTCATTCAGTTTTATTCCATTTTGGCAATATATATAAATTAAAAAATATGTATGGTTCAATCTAGTATATTTTGGGCAACCAGCTAACACATGTCAATTATGGTGTGGTGAGCTGGGGCTTCACATCTTTCAAGAATCAGCACTGAGGCACTTCTCCCACTGATTTTGGAGCCAGCTGCCAGCACAGCTCAACTATGCTGTGTCAGCACTTGGCTCTGCACTTAACTGTTTTTCTTCTTTGTTGTATGAGACCAGTGACAGACTGGGGAACATGACTGACTGACTGGGGATGTCAGAGAACTTGACATATATCATCCAAAACAAATGCATTATCATTAAAGGAATTTTTCGTACCAGGGCTAATTTTCGTCAGGCACGGTATGTTACGGTATTGTAATGGCGTTGGCACTTCTTGCTAGTTTGATTGGTCTTCATGTGATCACTCACATGCGATTTGCATACTTGTAGTCACATGCCGACAAGCTAATATTCCTGCTTCTCTGAATGTTAAAACTTTGAGAGAAGTAGGGCGAGAAGTCAGTTGGCATATGACCACAAGTATTCAAATTGCATATGAGCAATCACGTGGCAACCAATGAAACTGGCAAGCAGAACCGCATCCTAACAGTGAGTATACGATACGCTATCACTGTATACTACACACTGTTAGGATTTGACATGATACAGTGCCTGAAGAAGTTTAGCCCTGGCCTGGTAAATCTTTTTAATGGTAATGCAAAATAACACACTGGAGAGAGCTGAGCAGTATAGTTCCAGAAATGTTCGGCAGGGGTGCAAGATGTTGGACTTCCATCAATGAACTATCGAAGGAATACATCATCAATATCTTTTGCCCTGAGAAGCCCCTTAATGTTATCGCCTACTAAAATATCGATTACATGATTCCCTTTGAGTATGATGCCCCACAAATGCCCACCTCAAACAGGCAGTATGATGACCCCAGCACACAGTATGATGGCCCCAAATTATAATGATTATATCTATATATATAAAGCTGAGTGTAGAGCCCCGCCCACTCCACATAGTCACAATCACTATAATATCCCACATCATCCCGTCGGCCTGTGCTACCGGACTACTACCTCTAATATCCCACATCATCCCATCAGCCAGAGCCACCGGACTACTACCCCTAATATCCCACATTATCCCGTCAGCCAGAGCCACCGGACTACTACCCCTAATATCCCACATCATCCCGTCAGCCAGAGCCACCGAACTACTACCCCTAATATCCCACATCATCCCGTCAGCCAGAGCCACCGGACTACTACCCCTAATATCCCACATCATCCTGTCAGCCAGAGCCACCGGACTACTACCCCTAATATCCCACATTATCCCATCAGCCAGAGCCACCGGACTACTACCCCTAATATCCCACATTATCCCGTCAGCCAGAGCCACCGGACTACTACCCCTAATATCCCACATCATCCCGTCAGCCAGAGCCACCGAACTACTACCCCTAATATCCCACATCATCCCGTCAGCCAGAGCCACCGGACTACTACCCCTAATATCCCACATCATCCTGTCAGCCAGAGCCACCGGACTACTACCCCTAATATCCCACATTATCCCATCAGCCAGAGCCACCGGACTACTACCCCTAATATCCCACATCATCCCGTCAGCCAGGGCCACCAGACAACTACCACTAATATCCCACATCATCCCATCACAGATGCCGGACAACAACCCCTAATATCCCACATCACCCCGTCAGCCAGAGCCACCGGACTACTCCCCCTAATATCCCACATCATGCCATCAGCCAGAGCCACCGGACTACTCCCCCTAATATCCCACATCATGCCGTCAGCCAGAGTCACCGGACTACTACCACTAATATCCCACATCATGCCGTCAGCCAGAGCCACCGGACTACTACCACTAATTTCCCACATCATGCCGTCAGCCAGAGCTACCGGACTACTACTCCTAATATCCCACATCATCCCGTCAGCCAGAGCCACCGGACTACTACCAGTAATATCCCACATCATCCCGTCAGCCAGAGCCACCGGACCACTCCCCCTAATATCCCACATCATCTCGTCAGCCAGAGCTACCGGACTACTACCACTAATATCCCACATCATCCCATCAGTCAGAGCCACCAGACTACTACTCCTAATATCCCACATTATCCCATCAGCCTGGGGTCAGAACCAGAGCGCTGAGTGGAACGGTCCTAACTTCCATACCGGGGATCCCTTTAAGAGAGGCCTGGTGTCAGAGCCAGAGCGCTGAGTGGATTTGTCCTGACTTCCATACCAATGATCCCTTTAATAGAAGCCTGGGGTGAGAATCAGATCGCTGAGGGATTTACCCTAACTTCCATACCGGAGATCCCTTTAAGAGAGGCCTGGGGTCAGTACCAAAGTGCAGAGTGGATTTGCCCTCACTTCCATATCGGGTATCCCTTTAAGAGGGGCCTTGGGTCAGAACCAGAGCGCTGAGTGGATTTGCCCTCACTTCGATACCGGGGATCCCTTTAACAGAGACTGGGATCAAAACCAGAGCGCTGGATGGACTTGCTCTGACTTGCATACCAATAATCCCTTTAATTGAACCCTGGGGTCAGAATCAGAGCGTTGAGGGATTTGCCCTAACTTCCATACAGGAGATCCCTTTAAGAGAGCCTGGGGTCAGAACCAAAGCGCTGGATGGATTTGCTCTGACTTCCATATCGGAGATCCCTTTAAGAAAGGCCTGGGATCAGTACTAAAGTGCAGAGTGGATTTGCCCTAACTTCCATACCAATGATCCCTTTAAGAGACCCTGGGGTCAGAACCACAGAGCTGAGTGGAACGGTCCTAACTTCCATATGAGGGATCCCTTTAAGAGAGGCCTGGGGTCAAAACCAAAGCCCTGGATGGATTTGCTCTGACTTCCATACCAATGATCCCTTTAAGAGGGAAGATGTGCCTATGGGGTGGAGGATGTGTGATGGGGATATGGGCAGGCATTCATTTCTCTCATGTGCTCTCTGCTCCTTTCAGGGGGGCAGACAATGACTGGGAGCTTATGTTCCCGGGGATGCTAGAAATACAGTATGATGGCCCCTAACCACTACCTATATATAGTTTGATGCCCATATAGCCCCTACAGTAGGTTCGGAAAGTATTCAGACCCCTTTCAATTTTTCACTCTATGTTTGATTGCAGCCATTTGGTAAATGCAAAAAAGTTCACTTTTTTCTCATTAATGTACACTCTGCACCCCATCTTTACTGAAAAAAACAGAAATGTTAGAAAATTTATTAAAGAAGAAAACTGAAATATCACATGGTCATAAGTATTCAGAACCTTTGATCAGTATTGAGTAGAAGCACCCTTTTGAGCTAGTACAGCCATGAATCTTCTTGGGAATGATGCAACAGTTCCGTCAGGTTGGATGGTGAACATTGATGGACAGCCATTTTCAGGTCTCTCTTGTTATGCCCAATTGGGTTTAGGTCAGGGCTCTGGCTGGGCCAGTCAAGAATGGTCACAGAGTTGTTCTAAAGCCATTTCTTTGTTATTTTAGCTGTGTGCTTGGGGTCATTGTCTTGTTGGAAGTTGAACCTTTGGCCAAGTCTGAGATCCAGAGCACTCTGGAAGAGGTTTCCATCCAAGATATCTCTGTACTTGGACGCATTGATGTTTACTGCAATTGCAACCAGGTGCCCTGTCCCTGCAGCTGAAAAAGACCCCCATAGCATAATACTGCCACCACCATGTTTCATTGTTGGGATTGTATTGGGCAATTGATGAGCAGTGCCTGGTTTTCTCCTCACATGCCGCTTAGAATTATCACCAAAAGGTTCTATTTTTGTCTCATCAGACCAGAGAATTTTATTTCTCATAGTCTGGGAGTCCTTCATGTGTTTTTTTTAGCAAACTTTACGCGGGCTCTCATATGTCTTGCACTGAGGAGAGTCTTCCGTCGGGCCACTCTGCCATAAAGGCCTGACTGTGGAAGGCTGCAGTGATAGTTGACTTTGTGGAACTTTCTCCCATCTCCCTACTGCATCTGTAGAGCTCAGCCACAGTGATCTTGGGGTTCTTTTTTACCTCTCTCACCAAGGCTCTTCTCCCATGATTGCTCAGTTTGGCTGGACAGCCAGGTCTAGGAAGACTTCTGTGGTACCGAACTTCTTCCAATTAAGGAGTATGGAGGCCACTGTGCTCTTAGGAACCTTAAGTACTGCAGAAATTCTTTTGTAACCTTGGCCAGATGTGTGCTTTGCCACAATTCTGCCTCTGAGCTCCTTGGCCAGTTCCTTTTGACCTCATGATTCTCATTTGTTCTGACATGCACTGTGAGCTGTGAGGTCTTATATAAACGGGTGTGTGCCTTTACAAATGAAGTCCTATCAGTTTATTTAAACACAGCTGGACTCCACTGAAGGAGTAGGACCATCTCAAGGAGGATCACAAGGAAATGGACAGCATGTGACATAAATATAAGTGTCTGAGCAAAAGGTCTTATGACCATGTGATATTTCAGTTTTTCTTTTTTCGATAAATTTGCAAAAATTTCTACATTTCTGTTTTTTATTAGTCAAGATGGGGTGCAGAGTTTACATTAATGAGAAAAAAATGATTTTTTTTTTGCATTTACCAAATGCTGCAATGAAACAAAGAGTGAAAAATTTAAAGGGGTCTGAATACTTTCCTAACCCACTGTATATCAAGTTTCATGGACCCCACAGCTACCTATATACAGTTTGATGTCCCCAAGGCTTCTATATACATTATGATTTCCCATCAGCTCCCTATATACAGTATGATGTCCCCACAGATCCATTTATACAATGACATACTCACATTCCCTACATGCAGTATGATGGCTCCCACAGCTCCCTATATACAGTATATGATGCCCCTACAGCCCCTATATACCATATGGTGTTCCCACAACTCCCTATATTTGGTATGATGTCCACACAGCTCCCTATACAGAGTATGATGTCCCCCAACTCTGTATACGCAGCTTGATAGCCCCCATATATACAGTATGGTTTCCCCACAGCTACCTATCTACAGTATAATGGCCCCTACAGTGTGACTTTATGAAGTATGAGGGCACCACTGGTACCTATACACAGTACAATGTCCCTCACAGCTCCCCTATATACAGTATGGAGTCCCTGGTAATGACTGATAAAATAATAAAAAAATATCTCACCAAGTTCCCCATGGCACGTTGCTCCCATATCTGCAGTGTGTGATCAGTGGCAGACACCATCTAGTGACGTCATTGCGCCTTCTGCGTGCAGTCTCAGATGCACAGGCCGAATGTCAAAGGCGGAAGCCATTCTCCGGATGCAGATACTTTTGAAATCCAGGCAGCAGAAGTGGTTACATGACCGGCTCACTAGGCCACAATTCAGCTCAGGGTTCTTCTGCACTCAGAGGTGCCATAGTGGCCTCAAGGTCTGCCGCTATGGACGCCTATGAAGGACAGCCTAGGGCCCAACAGAGGATTCTCTAGTTTTCCGGTGGGCCAGTCCGGCCCTTTATGAGACATACATTCAGTATACATAGGTGGACTTTTTATAATAAATATGAATTCTATGTTTTCACTGCTGCTGCACTAATTTCTTAATTTATTTATCTTGTAGGTCTTACTGCTGATGAACTTTTTTTTAAAATTTATCTATAAGTCTTTTAGTGCTTTACTGTGTTATTTATTTTTTATTCTTTTAGTTCTTTGCTATAATGCTGCATTTGATAGAGTACAGCAGATACAGTTAAAGAGATGGAAATAATTCAGGAGAAAACAGAAGCGAGAAGGCCCTACAGCCCTGGAGAGGAACAGGGTGCTGCTGGGAAATGTAGTTTTTGCAGATATGAATAGGACTGCCCATTCAGCTATGTGACGCTGAATGCTCACACAGGCGGTTAGAGATAAAAAGAGACACAAAGGTGGAAGTTGAAACTTTATGCTGTACTTAGTCTATATATTAGTAATAGTCATACAGATGCTGTGCTTTGTGAAAAATAGTGCAATTGTATATATGACTTTTTAAGGCTAATTTCACACTTGCTTTTTTTTGCAGCGCGTTTTTCCCGCAAAAAAACGCATTGGAAAAACGCATACAAACGCATACAAATGCTGCGTTTTTTTCAAGCATTTTTATGAGCATGCATGAAAAAAACGCAGCGTTTTTATGCGTTTGTATGCGTTTTTAGTGCGTTTTTACCGCGTTTGCGTTTTTTTCCAACATTAGGTGGCCCCTCACACTAACCCAAACCATGACTTTACTAACCCTAACCCTAACCCTGACCCTAACCCTAACCCTGACCCTAACCCTAACCCTAACCCTGACCCTAACCCTGACCCTAACCCTGACCCTAACCCTAACCCTTAACGAAACCATACTAACCCTAACCCTAACCCTAAACCCTAGCTAACCCTAACCCTAGCCCTAAACCCCCTTAACTAACCCTAACTCTAACCCAAACCCCTAAATTCCATTGTCCAACTAATGGTAAAAAAAAAAACACATGAGCGAAAAAAGCATACATAAGCATGCCAATGCGCACATATGCGCACCCATAGACTTATAATGGGTGTCTTGCTGTAAAAAAACGCATTGCGTGTGCATGCGTTTTTTTGAGGCAAGTCGGACGCCCAAAAAATGCAACAGGATGCATTTTGTGCGCCCGAGAGCATACCGCAAAAAAACGCATGCGCGGAAAAACGCATACAAACGCATGTGTATGCGCACATAAGCGCATCCCATGCAAAGTATAGGAAAAAAAACACATGCGTTTTTTAGCGCTAAAATACCGCGAAAAAAAACGCAAGTGTGAAACCAGCCTAAGAGTCACATGACGAATGTGATTGAGACCACGTAATGAGATACAATCAGATCACTGTGCAGCCAGCAATCCTCGCCCTAAATAATTCATGAAGGTAAATCACACAATCCTTTCTCCTATTCTAACCTGCAGCTGCTACATATACATTCATACCATATACATAGCCCACGTCTGTCTATTTATCTCACATTATCTATATACATGCACATTATATATATATCATACCTCCATTATACAGACGCATATATATTCATATATATATGTATACACAGTAAATAAAGTGGGGAAAATAAGAATTTGATACACTGCAAATTTTGCAAGTTTCCCACCTACAAAGAATGGGGAGGTCTGTAATTATTGTTGTATGTACACTTCAACTATAAGAAACAGTCTTAAAATTAAATTCAGAAAATCACATTGTATGATTTTTACATAATTAATTTGTATTTTATTGCATGAAATAAGTATTTGATACAATACCAAAACAGAATTTAATATTTCATAGAGAAACTTTTGTGTGCAATTACAGAGGTCAGACGTTTCCTGTAGTTCTTGACCAAGTTTGCACACACTGCAGCAGGGATTTTGGCCCACTCCTCCATACAGATCTTCTCCAGAGCTTTCTGGTTTTGGGGCTGTCGCTGGATAAAATTGAGTTTCAGCTCCCTCCAAAGATTTTCAACTGAGTTCAGGTCTGGGAATTGACTTGGCCTCTCAAGGACCTTGAAATGCTTCTTACAGAGCCACTTCTTAGTTGCCCTGGATGTGTGTTTGGGTCATTGTCATGCTAGAAGACTCAGCCACAACCCATTTTCAAAGCACTTACTGAAGTAAGGAGGTTGTGTGCCAAAATATTGCGATACATGACCCCAAGCATCCTCCCTTCAGTACGATGTAGTGCTGTACCCTTTGCAGAAAATCACTCCCAAAATATGTTTCCCTCTCCATGATTCATGGCTGAGATAGTGTTCTTGGGGTTGTATTCATCGTTCTTCCTCCAAAAATGGCGAGTGGAGTTGATACCAAAAAATTCTATTTTAGTCTCATCTGACCACATGACCTTCTCTCATGCCTCCTCTGAATCATCCAGACGGTCATTGGCGAACTTCAAATGGGTCTGGACATGTGCTGATGTGAGCAGGGGGACCTTGCGTGCTCTGCAGGATTTTAATCCATGACGACATAGAGTGTAACGGTAGTGTTTGAGACTGTTCCCAGCTCTCTTCAGGTCATTGACCAGGTCCTCCCATGTAGTTCTGGTCTAATTCCACACCTTACTCAGAATCATCTTTACTCATTTTTACCCCATGAGGTGAGAGATTGCATGGAGCGCCAGACCAAGGAAGATTGACAGTCGTCTTGCATTTCTTCCATTTTCTAATAATTGAGCAAACAGTTGTTACCTTCTCATCAAGCTGCTTGCCTATTGTTCTGTAGCCCATACCAGCCTTGTGCAGGTATACAATTTTCTCTTTGTTGTCCTTAGACAGCTCTTTGGTCTTGGCCATGGAGGAGAGGTTGGAATGTGAGTGTGTGGACAGGTGTCTTTTATACAGGTAAGAGTTCAAACCAGGGGTGGATTAAGGGTAGCCAGGGCCCCGGGCTGTTCAGACTCTGTGGGCCCCCCCGGTTATTTGACGGGGTCGGGAAGTCACTAGTTTTCATGACGCATACGGTGCGTCAAGGGGAGGGAAGGGGTTAAATACTGAGGTAAAAAAACTCTGCAAATACGCAACGTGTGCACGAGGGCTCACAAATACTGAGGTAAAAAACACCAAATGCTCAGCGGGTCCATGAGGCCTTACAAATACTGAGGTAAAAACTCACCAAATACTCAGTGTGTGCATGAGGCCTTACAAATATTGGAAGGCTTCCACCCAACTAGTCCTGACTCACCTGTACCTAACATCGAAACCAGCAAATAGTCTGCAATCACCTGCTGACCTGGACCCATGACCTGTCAGACAAGTTACTTCACATGAGTCACACAGAGGCTTCTGCTTCATGAACTTCCCCAGATAGAAGAAGCAGCCTCCGATGTGCAGCCTGTGGCCGGATACACAGGAAGAGATGCTCCGCATCACAGGCTGTGCCCAACATGTCAGCAGAGGGGTTAACGCCACAGACAAGTCGCCGTCTCCTCACACACTGGACACGACGCTGCATCTGGCGACGAACAAGCGCACATTGCGCAATGTTAGTCATGTCCCAGATGTTCAGCATGTGGAGGACTAAGGGGGGACAAATAAAGACCCCAGGATTGGAACAGGAGCATGGGAAAGTGGATGTTGGTCGGAGGGGCAGGGTTTATATAGGGGTCGGAGTAAGTAAATATATACATATGCGGGCAGCGCACACATGCATAATCCTCAGGTTGTATAACTTTCAACTGGTCAAAACATTTCTCTCAGTAGGCCAAGAAAGAAATGTGGCAGGAATAAAGTACACCTCATAGTAACTTATGTGTGAGGCAGAGGTGACAAGACCCGCCATCTCGTGCCCACCTTACTAGAGGTGCCCACTGCCAACATATAACAAAAAAGACAGCAGGATGGCACTCACTGTTCTCTTGAAATGATTCACTTTATTTCATATCGACAAAGCATAGGCACCGGCACGGGAGAATTGTAAAAAGACGGACAACAGCCGTCAAGATCTCTCCATTCTTTGTCGGTGGGAAAACTTGCAAAATCGTCAGTGTATCAAATACTTACAGTATTTTCCCACTGTACTTATATACTATATATACACACACAGTATATACTTGTTACATACCCTATGTACACACACTATATCCTTGATATATGCCCTATACTGATACTATATCCTTATGCAGGGCTGGTTTTAGGCAAAGTGGGGCCTAGGCAAAAGTTTAAAATAGGGTCCAGACGCACATCATTTCCCTCCGCCTGGCCTTTGTACTGCTCAGAATTACGCCTTTCATCATCCATTTGCCTTAGTACAACCTTCAGTTTTTTCTCCGTACGATGTACTTGTTTGCTAGCAGATTGTCGCACTTTAATTTCTGCATCAAGCTGTTCCTCCAGTAGTGCAACCTTTGCTTCTAAGTCCTTATTCTGGCGAACTAATTGCTGATAGGCATTCTCATTCTTCTGACCATTACTATGGTCTGTCTTCAGATCAGCATCCATCAGGTCAACCTGAAGTGTGGCCTTTCTCCACTTCTTCTTCAAGCTGAACAATGCGAGACTTTAACCGCCTCTTTTCTTTCAAAGCCAGAGCACCTTCACCTCTGTTGTTGGCAATCACATCAGCCAGTTCATCTTTTTCCTGCTGTGCTTGTCTTTTAGCACACTCTGCAGCAGAAAGCTCCATCTGCAAACGAATCACCTCTGCTTCCATACTTTTCAGTTTCTTTTTGTCTTCACACTGTTCCTCACTCAGGGCTGGCCGCTGTAAGTCTTCATCCCACTTCTTCTCCTGCAGAAGACCTCTTACAGTTTTTGTTAGTACTCCTACCTCTTCTCTGAGTGACTTATTCAGACCTTGCCACAATGCCAGGTGACCTTTGAGCTCAAAGACTTCTTTCTCTAGCTCATCCAGTCTGTGCTCCCTTTCTCTCTCAGAGCCACAGTCACCCCTAGAGTCTGAGTCACGCCGATCATCCGAGTCAACCCTCCAGTTACCCTCTGACCATGTCCATTCCAGTCACCTCATCTCCCAGCCCACCATCTGTCTTGTCACGAGACGTCAGGTCCTTCAGTTGGGCAGATGTACTTCTTTTCCCGGTCAGTTCTACTTCTGACCTGTCCACTTTAGGAGGTGTCACCATCTCAGCGTCCGCTGGCCCCACAGTCGAAACGTCTCCATCGTCCGACCATATGTCATCAAAGAACACAAAGTCCCGGCCCCTCTCCAAGGCATAGACTAAGTCTCGTGGTATCCCGCCCCCTTGGCACACACCACCTTTAGTCCCCTCAAACATTACTCGGTCTACTGCATAGTTCACCATGACCCCATGTTTACAGCGAACCCTGGCGTTTTTCTCGGTCAGAGATAAAACGAGCGGAGTTCCTGTCAGTCACCTGACTCTCTGAGTCCAGTCTACCAGAGACTCCTTCCCGGTGCAGCATCATGGTACACACCTGTGGCCCATCATTATCCGGAAAATACATGCCGCACTCCTCAAAACTCATACAGACACACTGCGGTTCCCCAGATATACCCACTGAGGCTACCAGTGCTGCCATTTCCTGAACCACCCCAATTTGGGTCACCGCCCCCTTCCTGGGACTCCGCCCTCTTTGGGTTACCACCCCAATTTGGGTCACCGCCCCCTTCTGGGACTCCACTTCTTTTTGGGTTACCACCCCAATTTGGGTCACCGCCCCCTTCTGGGACTCCACTTCTTTTTGGGTTACCACCCCAATTTGGGTCACTACCCCCTTCTGGGACTCCACCCGCTTTTGGGCTACCACCCCGATTTGGGCCACCGCCCCCTTTCGAGACTTCCCCATGTCCGTTATACCGGTCTTCTCAGACCACAGTTCACACAACACAGTTTGTCTCTTTTACGATACCACACAAGTCCTTGCTGGCACCACCACAGCTCCTGCTGTCACCGATCACCGACACCACCGGCTGCTGTTCACACACAGCGGCTGGTGTCCTCTTCGTAACCCCGCCGAGTTACAGGAAGCCGATTTACCCCTTCTTGACTCCCACTAAGCCACCACAGGCTGAGTTGAGAAAAGAAAAAAAACACCACACAAAAAACTTACATGTCCTGTCTGTGTGCTATTCAGGACCTTCCATCTCCTCTCCTGAGACCGTCCAACACACAGGGCGCACGGGGTGCTATTCAGGGAGCGACCCTCCTCCCAGGGTTTCCCAACACACCAGCCACACCAACACACCACACAAAACTCACGTGCCCTGTCTGTGTGCTATTCAGGACATTTCGTCTCCGCCTGAGACTGTCCAACACCCAGGGCGCACCGGGTGCTATTCAGGGAGCGGCCCTCCTCCCAGGGTTTCCCAACACACCGGCCTCACCAGGTCCAGGGGCTTAGCGGGTGCTCTTGAGGACATCCATCTCCTCCTGAGACTGCCCAACACTCACGCCTCACCAGGTCCAAGGTCATACCACGTGCTCCAGGGATCCGATTCTTCCCCTAGAATCTCCCAACACTGACCCTCCAGGACCTTGCTCACTGAACCCTCCAGGTACACAGTCTCTCTCACTGACCCAGGTCAGTACAACATGAACACCTGTCCGTTATCTGTGTCGGCCCCACAGGTCCTCGGATACCTCTTCTCCACAGAGGCACCCTATCAATCACCAGTCTCTTTCTCACTGACCTCGGTCAGTACAATACGGTTTTCACGACCGTCACCTGCTGGCCGTGCAGGTTCTCGGACCCCTCTACCGCAGAGGTATCCTATAAGTCTCTTTCTCCTGGGGAAACGGCCGCACTGGGCTCACCGATCCGGACAGTGTCTTACTCACTAGGCCTCCCCACGGTTCTAGAACCACAGCCGGGCAGTGGCTTCCCCAACCGTCAGCCCTCCTGGCTCAGCGTTGCCCTTAGCAACCGACTTTGCAGTCCTCTTCCGTTGCTCCCAGCAACAAGGCTACAACAATGCCCATAGCTTTCTCCACCAATTGTGAGGTAGCGCTGTCATTCGGGTAGGGGATACTCGCTTAGTGGCCAATAAATCACGTCTGGCACAGGTTTTCCATAAAACCAAAACAGTCCATGCGGTTTATTCAGCAGCATAAACCCACAGCAGCAACATAAAGATCATATAAACGGCATAGCGTCCATGACAGAGCTTCACTCTGTTAGCAGTGTCCAAAACGCAGGCTTTTCAGCCTCACAGTTATATCTCACCCCGTCAGGGTTCTCTCATGGCTGCTTCTCCATACTGCAGACATTCATTCCCTCCAGGGAACTCTCAGGCACTTGCAGCCATTAAACACAGCGCCCACACGTGCTGTCAGGCAGGAAGCCCCATCTCAGTGGGACCTTCCACACTGGACCAACCGGGTCCAAGCATTCACCACATATGACCTACCCTGGCCACATTATATGGTCCATAGCCAAGCCCACCGGGTCACATGACTATGACCTCATCACAGGTCCTTCAACCACACATATACACTTTACAATAGCGTTATTAAACACACCCTCTGGGTGGGTTTGTAGGTAACTAGTCCCTGACACATTGAACCAGCACCTCAGCAGTATCACTGCTGATTAACACACATATAAATCTCCATCTCAAGGCCACCCACCTTGAGATACATAACGGTCATTCAGTATCTTGCCATTCATCCACTCTCCTGGGACATCCATACAGCGCCCCCTAGTGGACACAGTGGTCACTACACCACATGTTAGATACCCTATATATACATACACAATATATACTTGTCATATACCATACTGTATACACACAGTATATACTTGTTATATACCCTATATGCACACTATATATATATATATATACTTGTTATATACCCTATATATACATACACAATATATAGTTGTCATATATCATACTGTATACACACAGTATATACTTGTTATATACCCTATATGCACACAATATATATATACTTGTTATATACCCTATATATACATACACAATGTATAGTTGTCATATATCATACTGTATACACACAGTATATACTTGTTATATACCCTATATGCACACTATATATATACTTGTTATATACCCTATATATACATGCACAATATATACTTGTCATATACCATATTGTATACACACAGTATATACTTGTTATATACCCTATAAACACACAGTATATACTTGTTATATACCATATACTGTATACACAAAGTATATACTTATTATATACCCTATATACACACAATATATACTTGTTATATACTGTATATACAGCATATACTTTTTATATACCCTATATACACATAGTATATACTTGTTATATACTGTATACACACACATTATATACTTATTATATACCCAATATACACACAGTATATACTTGTTATATACTGTATACACTCACAGTATATACTTATTATATACCCTATATACACACAGTATATACTTGTTATACACTGTATACACACACAGTATATACTTGTTATATGCCCTAAACAGACACTATATCCTTGTTATATAATCAAACACACTTTAAAATTATGATAATATCCTATACATGGTATATCTTTTTTATATACCGTATACACACACATTATAAAGTATTACGTAACCTGTGTACACACGATATATCCTGTGCACATTATATTCTGTGGACACACCAGTATATACTGTACATTATATACACCCTGCTCCCCATTATGTACACAGATAAGAGGCAGCATTATGTTACCAGATCATGTCTTGTGCCACGAGGTTTCTGTGTTTGCCCTGGTCCTGGGGGGCGGCTGCCATGTCTCTGTACACACAGCTTCCTAGCAGAGGACACAGCTGATTGCTGTTTACCTGTAGCCAGGTAACCGGAGTGAGGCGGTGACATCACACTGAGGGCAGGGCCTCCATGTTATTATATATGAAGCATGATATGATGGATATAAAGGTGTGGAGGTGATCACATTGAGTATTGGGCCTTCATGATATTATACTGCTTGAAGCGTGATATAATGATAATATGGATGCACATTTCCCAGCTGCCTGTAGCAAAGTCTGATTTTTGACCTATATAATATACTAGCTATGAACCCGTTCTATTCCCGGGTGGCGAGCATTTTTATTGGTATATGGTCTCCCATCCTGGTATGTGCTGCTCCCTCCTATCCTGGTATGCATGGCACCCCTCATCCCTATCCTGCTATGCATGGCACCCCTCATCCTTATCCTGGTATGCATGGTACCCCCTCATCCCTATAATGGCATGTATGGCCCCCTCATCCCTATTCTGGTATGTATAGTCCCACCCCAATCCTGGTATGCATGGTACCCCATTCCTCATCCTGGTATACATGGTCCCCTCACCCCCCAATCCTGGTATGCATGGTACCCCCTCATCCCAATCCTGGTATGCATGGTCCCCTCATCCATATCCTGGTATTCATGGTCCCCTCACCACCCAATCCTGGTATGCATGGTCCCCTCACCCCCCAGTCCTGTTATGCATGGTCCCCTCACCCCCCAATCCTGGTATGCATGTTCCCTTCACCCCCCAATCCTGGTATGCATGGTCCCCCTCACCCCCCCCAATCCTGGTATGCATGGTACCCCCTCATCCCTATCCTGGTATGCATGGTCCCCCCCTCATCCCTATCGTAGGATATATGGTCCCCTCACCCGCCAATCCTGTTATGCATGGTCCCCTCATCCCAAATCATGGTATACATGGCACCCCTTACCTCCCAATTCTGGTATGCAAGGTCCCTCATCCCCAATCCTGGTATGCATGGTCCCATCACCCCCCTATCCTGGTATGCATGGTCCTCTCACCCCCCTATCCTAGTATGCATGGTCCTCTCACCCCCCCTATCCTGGTGTGCATAGTCCCCTCACCCCCCTTTCCTGGTGTTCATGGTCCTCTCACTCCCCTTTCCTGGTATGCATGGTCATCACCCCCCTTTCCTGGTATGCATGGTCCTGGCGGTGGAAAGCGAGGACTGCGCAGGCGCCAAGTCCGGCACCACAACGCACCTTCTCCAGACATCACGGCAAAACAACGTAATGATCGGATATTGACGCGGGGTCTCGCCGTGATGTCAGGAGAGGGCCCGCGTCAATACCCAATTGTTAAGTTGTTGTGCTGTGATGTCAGGAGAGGGCGTGTTGTGGTGCCAGACTCGGCGCCTGTGCAGTCCTCGCTTTCCGGCGCCATTTTCTTGAAGACACACTGTAGTGTGAAGACACTGCACTGTGTCTTCTACAAAATGGCAGCGGAAAGCGCAGACTGCGCGTGCACCGACTCGGCACCACAACCTGCCCTCTCCTGACATCACAGCAAGACGCAAGACTCCGCGGCATCAGCAACACCGGATCGGTAAGGTGTTGTGCCGGAGATCGCGGTATGCGATCAGTGCTTACGCATACCGCGATTTTCTGGGTGGATGCGTCACTCTGTGGGGTCCAGTCTGCGCAGACGCGTCACGCAGTCTATAAAGGCTTCAGACTGAGTGGCGCTCCCACCGTTATATTATAGACTGTATGCAGCATAGCCGTTATCGATAGTGACCAGTCAGGTCACAAATTACATTTTTCAAAAGGCCTCTGAAAAATGAGAGCAGGAATCTGATTGGTTACAAGGGTTGAGGACTCCAATTTCCATTTACATCAGTTTCGATAAATCTTCCCCCAGTGTGCCAGTGTAAGGGAGGGTCAGGACCGTAGTCGTGACCTGGACTGTGGTGGCAACTGCGCCCAGCCCTTCCCCTACATGAAACAATACTATGCTCCTCGGCATACCTGCATATCTAGATCCATCTTTACCCGGACACTTCCCAGGCCATAACATTCCCTCTTCTAGGCAACCCCCATCGATGGAGACACAGTCTGAGACAACTTTAACACTTGCTTTACTTAGAATTTTGCACGTTACACCCACAGTTGGTACATCATCACATTTACTTGCTTCCTGATCTTTCCCTTGCTTGCTGTCACTTCTGTGCAGTACACGCCCGGACTGGACCGTACTAGACTGCTTCCCAGTTCCTTCCAGGTCTGACTTCACTAAAATGAAGTTTGCTTCAGCCTGTTTCGCCCCAGACATTGATTCATCAATCACTACACTTGGTGACCCCCGGTGAAGCATCCAGCCCATCTGTACCAATCTCGTCGAAGTGCAAACTCCTTTCATCTCCTTAGTCCAGCCAACTTCTGCCCTAAAAGCATTGACCCAGGTGGTAAGACGCCACATCTTCCTTTTCCTGTTCTGAGCCACTGCTAAGACCTGCAGTGGCCGTGGGCAACGTGGGCAATAACGACTTAACATTGCGTGACTGCCAAGCTGTCCGGGCCTATAGCCCATGTGCACTCTTGGGCTCCTTGGCCCCGTCTGACTTAACTTTCTACAAGCTTCCCTCTTACTACCCGGCAGCCCCTCCCATGATTAAGTACTAGAAGACACCTATAGAGAAGGGAGGCATGAGAGGCATCATTTCTTACCCTCCTACACCAACACCACAGCCACATTCCCCCAAACACTATATTGGCCTACACAGGCCCAAATGTCAATCTATAATACACCTGCCCAATATGGCCCCTTGATCAGACCCTCTGTTGGAGGCTGGTCCCAACATGGGTATGGTTGACATGGCCATATTGGGGGGGTATGAACCACATGGATACTCCAATACCGAGGAGTATCCTCTACAGTATCCATCATCACATTTCTTGGCTCCACCATCCTGGAGCATCACATGCAAATACACCGAGTGAGGTACAAGTTGCGCCTTCAACGCAGCAAACAGGTCAAGCTGCCCTTCCGCCATCACCACCCCCAACATACCCTAACGTATAATTTTTGTTTATTATGTTTTTGTTTTTGTTAAACTCAACTTTCTTGTTTTTGTTATGCTAATTTTTTGGGCCTTTGTCATCCCATTTGTATTGGGAAAAGAAACAATATGCTCATAATATTGTTTTGTGTTATGAAAAACTCTAGGTTTGGAGTAAAAACAGTTTTGACAAACTGACTAATGTGTAATGTTATGACGAAATTGTTAATCTTTGCATTTAAACATTTGACACATTATAAGGGAAATACAACACACACTTGTAACCAAAAAATGAGTTTACTTAAGCAACATAATTCAAAGTTACAACATAGAAATAGCATTGTGTTGCCATGGAGTAGCTCCCTCTGGTGTGACAAAATAATTAGTAAAAACATCCCGCACTTTTAATCCAGAGAGCTGACGACGAAGAGGTATCACATGTGTAATTGGCCTCACAACATTTTCTAACAGAACTTCATCACCTTCAGATGAGGAGCAGTCATGTATTGTAAAGTTGTGAAGGATCACACACGCTTTATTCACCTCATTTACATTGGATTCACTAAGCTGAATGGCTGACTGCGGGACACGCCATTAGGCACAAAGAATGCCAAAGGCACACTCAACCAGTCGTCATGCGCGGGATAGGCGTAAGTTAAAAATTCTGCGCCGGTAGTCCAGGCCTCTCCGAGGATAGGGACTCATGACGTGATGTGTTAATTGAAAGGCCTCATCTGAAACCAAAACATATGGCATAGCATCCATAGTGGACCCTTCTAGGTAACGTGAGGTTGGTAGGTTCAACTCATTATTGCGCAGCCGCCGACCCATAATGGAAGAATTGAAGACTCTGGAGTCTCCAGTTCTTCCATAGGACCCAATATCTACAATTATAAACCTGTAGCGAATGTCAACCAGGGCCAACAACACTACAGAAAAATACTGTTTAAGACTATAATATTGGGACACTGAGTTTGGGGGCTTACGCACGCTGATGTGCTTCCCATCCAAGGCTCCAATACAGTTTGGAAACTGGCATGTCTCCACAAAACCACGGGCTATCCGCAACCAGGCTTCCATTTTTGGCTCAGGTGTAGGGTTCTAGCAGTTTCGCAGGATGCAGTGACGAGACACGAGACTGGGTGTGGTTTATGAAAATAACTTTTATAAACTCTAGCCGCTGGGACTATATTGAGCAAACAAAAGTATGAACAAAACACCAGTCCACGCAGGGACTCAACAAACCTAACAACACTTTCTTGTGGTAAATGCGACTAACCCGGTTGGCCCGGGTGCTATAGGCCACGTATGACTAAACTGGGTGTCCTTATCTCCTATAGTACACTTATCCTTCCAGGGGTCTGTTAGGATCACAGGCGTGGCCGCGTAGAGGTCGCTGGTGCGGCTGCCTTGACGCCTCGATACTCCGGGATGAAACTGGGCTCGACAGGCCCTTGAAGAAACGATGACGGTGGGGGCACAACAGGCCCTGAAGAAACGATGCCGGTGGGGTGCAACAGACCCTGAAGAAACGATGCCGGTGGGGAGCAACAGGCCCTGAAGAAACGATGATGGTGGGGCGCAACAGGCCCTGAAGAATCTGTGCCAGTGGGGCGCAACAGGCCCTGAAGAAACGGTGTCGGTGGGGTGCGGTGATGACGCAGTCTCTAAATATAACCGTTCACCAACCGCTGCTCAGGGTCCCTTAGCAAACCGGACGGGGGCCTCTACTACTGCCTGTAGCGAGGTGGCGCCCCCTGGGGCTGGTGATGACAGGGCCGCAGCTGTGGGAGAAGGCAGGGGGGCAGTGTCCTGACCGCTGTAAAGGAATGGTCTGTCGTCACAGCGGTCGCCCGAGGTAGCCACCTTGTCACAACAGGGTGGGAAGCAGCGGGAGTCACTGTATGGGACCGTATGCGGGGAGCGGCCGCCGGTGCAAGTCTCTCACGTGTCACTAGTTGGTGAGTCCACAGCTTTCCTTTCTCAGGCCCCTGTCGGTCTCTCCACAACACACCGTCTGCTCCCTCGGTCCTCTCTGTCTCACACGGCTTCCTGTCTGTTGTCCTGCTCTCTGTCAACTGCCACTTCAGCGCGCCCCCTGCTCCTTTTAAGCTTACCACGCCCCCTGTTTCCCTGACAACTTCAGTCAAGTCTTTCCTTTTACTGTCCTCCCAGTATCGTTCCCTCAGGAACCCTGATGGCGGTCCCCTGGGTACCTGTCCTTTCATTGTCTGGGAGTCCTCCTCCCCACACTCCCCCACCCTGTAAGCTCGCCAGTCCTCGGGCGAGGGTCTTAGTCTATTGAGATCGGTCTGTAGAGGTTTCAATGTTCGTTGCCATATGAATTGATCTTGCTCATATCGTTCAGGGGGTTTACCGGCTGTTGACCGCTCGGAGCATCTAAGTTCGACTGAGGTAGAGTCGTCTGGGGTGATGGACATCGGTGGGCTGGTTGGTGCGGGCGGGCTAATTGTGTCAGAAGATTCATTACTGAGTGGAGGGCCTCCGGGTCCTGGGAAACAATCTTCGTCGTCGTCCGGGTCCCAACATACGGAAGACGGTTCAGATGTCGACGGGATAGGCTCCGGTTGCTTCGGGTCGGAGGAAGTACATGGGCGTAACATATTACGATGCACAACACGAGTGGGCAGTGTTTCATCCTCCTCGGGTCGTATTTCGTACACCGGTCCGTCCGGATGGATACGGCATAAGACCCGATAAGGACTTTCTTCCCAACGCGGCTCCAGTTTGTTCTGGGGGCGTTGATCTAGTACAAGCACCCGGTCCCCGCTTTGGAGGTGAGGAGGCGGGATTGCATTCTTCCCTGGGTGCTCCCAGTCTCGGAGCTTGTTGTGTACAATTCGGTGAAGAGTTTGCAGCTGATGGCGATGATTTCGGACCCAAGGCGAAACTCCAGTCCAGGGCTGAGGCTCTTCGGGGTCTAACTCCACATCCGTGATTCCTTTACCTTCTCGCCCAAACAACAGGGAATAGGGGGTATAGCCAGTCACTCGATGTACCCTATTGTTATAGACCCAAACTAATTCGGAAACATATTCGGGCCAACGGGCCTTCTTGTCACTCTCCAGAGTGCGCAACATCTGAATCAATGTCCGATTAAATCGTTCACAAGCCCCATTCCCTTGCGGGTGATACGGTGTGGTCCGGGATTTGTCAATTCCATAGAGGTGATGTAGTTCTTCCATGACTTTTCCCAAACAACATGCTCCCTGTTCAGAATGTATACTTGTATAAAGTTTCTACAAATGGCGGAGGCAGCTGACTCTGCGGTCTGATCCCGAGTGGGGTGACCACAGCGAACTTGGTGAAATGATCTACCATAACGAGACAGTGTTCGTATCCCTGAAATGCGGGCCCAATGGTCAGATAATCCACTGTCAGGAGCTCAAGGGGCGCTGAGGTCACAATAGTCTGTGTTGCGGCTCGCTGAGCGGGTGGTTTGGCTAGTTCACACAAGCGGCAGGTCCGGCAAATTTCGTCCACAACAGCCGGCAAGCGCAGGTGGTAAGCTTTCTGTTGCAGCCATTGCAAAGTTTTTTTTGTCCGAAATGGGCCCCTTTTTCGTGAGCCTCCCGAGCCAGTACGTGAAGTTGGGCTCCTGGCATATCCACCTGCCAAACCGTCATTGAGGTTGTTTGTGATGTTATTTTACGATGCAATAATCCCTTTTGGATAACCAACCTCTCCCATTGTCGCAGCATAAGCAACAGGTCTTGAGTCAAATTTTGCCGTTGAGAGTCAGGGGGTAATTGCCCAGCGGCGACCCATGTCCTGAGAAGGCCAACCTCTTCGTCTTCTTGTTGCTGTTGTATCCACTTATCCCGGGATTGTTCTAATATGCCCCTTGGGGTCTTAGAGGAAGATATTTTTTTATTGTCAGTTGTGAGCACGGCAGCAGTGAGAGCGAATGGTATTTCCTCTCCTTCTAATTCTTCATCTCGATTCCGTCCTGGAGTTGTATGTCGAATCCTAGAGAGGGCGTCTGCATGGACATTCTCGGCCCCTCTTTTGTAGATAATCTTATAATTGTACTTCGCCATCTGGGCCACCCATCGCTGTTCCTGAGCCCCTAATTTGGCATTTTCCAAATGAGCCAGGGGGTTGTTGTCAGTTCGCACCTCGGAGCCCGCTAGGAACTCTGCGAATCTCTCCGTCATAGCCCACACCACTGCGAGGAGCTCGAGCTTAAAAGAACTGTAATTGTCAGGGTTACGCTCGGAGTCATGGAGTGAGCGACTTCCATATGCGATCACTCTCTCCCGGCCATCCTGAACCTGTGACAACAGAGCCCCCAGCCCGTAAAGGCTCCCGTCAGTGTGCAGGATGAACGGTTGGGAGAAATCCGCATAAGCCAATACTGGGGCATCCGAGAGCGCAGCCTTGAGGTCTCGGAAGGCCTCTTCCTGAGGGTGTTGCCACTGGATTTTTCGCCCATTGGCCCCAGCGGGAGCCTGTTGTGAGTTCATTTTCCCCTTCACCATTGAGGTCTGATGAACTCCCTCTTCTGGTGAAGGAAGGTAGTGAGGCTGATTACCAAGCACCTGAGCATGATGATGACAGGGTGACTGGAATTGCTGACTGGATATAAGGCAGCCGATGCCCTTCTGCCTTGCTGGTGATTTCTCAGAGGGATTCTAGGAGACCAGTCTGATTCCTGCTCCTCAAAAGCTAAGTTTTCTGCTCTGCTTTTTGCATTTGTGTTTTGGTTTTGTTTTGCCTTGTTTTTCTGGATTTCTGCCATTCCCTGCTGGGGTGGGCTGAATTCCTTTTTGCTCTGTCTTCAGAAAATACCTGAGTACTGATATAGTCTTTTTGAGGCCTAGCATCTTCAGGGCTTTTTTTCCCTATCAGTCTGTTGGCTCTTGTTTTGATAGGGTTTTGGCGGATTGCAGACAGCAGCTTTTCTATCCTGTCCTATTTAGTTAGCTTGGGCCCCATCATTTGCTCAGCCTATCTTTCTATCTGTGTGAGTGTTTTTTCATCTTGCTTCACCGTCATTATATGTTGGGGGCTGCCTATTGCTTTGGGGTCTGCTCTGGGGCAGTTTAGAATTCCCTTTCTGTCTTTAGGCTATTTAGTTCTCCGGCTGTGATCGAGGGGTCTAGGGCACTGTAGGAACCCCCCACGGCTACTGCTAGTTGTTGTTGATAGGTTCAGGGGTCTGCAATCCGATAGCTGCCAATTTCTCTGGTTTTCTGGACTTAGCTAGTATTTCTGTTTTTGCCTCCTACGGTGACTCATTCATAACAGGAGCCCCCTTCAGCAGGTCGTGCAGGGCTCGAGCTCGACATGCAATATTCTTTACGAAGTGACGGTAATATCCGGCTAACCCCAGAAAAGCCCGCACATCTTTCACCGTCTAATGGGGAAGGCCATTCCTGGATAGCAGCAACCTTCTCCCAGGATGGCCTGGGCTGCAGTTAATCCAGAAAGCTCAGCCCGCATCTGCTCCAAAATCTTTTGGCCCTTCTCTTGTGCCGAGACTTCGTGGGCCTGTAAGGTTGACCACGCCGCGGGGAGCGTGATCCCCAGAAGCCGGGGTTAAAGCCAGGTCGTCCAGTCCCGGTCTCGGTTCTTCTCTTTACTTCGGCCAACTCGCCCTTAATACTTTTCAGCTCTTGCTTCATCTCTTTCACCCACTGAGGCTCCTTGACCACATTCACGGAGGCCTCCACACCTCGGACTTTCCCCATGGGGACCGCCATCCCCTGCTCCTGCTCTCGAGCACGTGCCTGACTTCCCACCTCTGAAATATCTATTCAGGGATTCATCCTGATCTGTTCCCGCAGTGCCTGTTTGACTAATGGATCTCGCAAACCAGTCACCAGTAGGTCACGTAGGGTAATGTCAACAGGTCCTGCCCCTACCCCGTCCTTTCTTTCTATAGCCGTATGCAATTCTTGGAGGACATTCATATACTCTGTGATCGTCTCCCCCTCTTCTTGCATCCGACTAAACAAACGGGTTCTTAACTCTCCCACATCAGTAGGGTCCCCATGGGTCTGTTCTACTATCTGTAACACTTTTTCAAAAGTGTTGCGGTGACCCGGAGGTTTCAATCACTGACCTCCATGCCTCCCCGTCCAGTGCCATGAGTGCCACCTCAGCCTCCAGATCAGGGGTCATTGGGTGCATCCGAAAGAGCCCCCGCATCTGCTCTGTCCAGCTCCATAACATAGTATTGGAGCCGGAAAATCTAGGCAGGTTGTTCAGCATGGCCCCCAATGATATGCTGGTACGGGGACCCTCATCATTTGTAGAGTTTACAGCTCTACCCTGACCTGGGGCACCACTGTCTGTGCTCGGAGACTGCATCCTGCCGACTACGCCAAGTGTAGGATTCTAGCAGGTTTGCAGGATGCAGTGAGGAGACACGAGACTGGGTGTGGTTTGTGAAAATAACTTTTATAAACTCTAGCCGCTGGGGCTATATTGAGCAAACAAAAAGTATGAACAAAACACCAGTCCACGCAGGGACTCAACAAACCTAACAACACTTTCTTGTGGTAAATGCGACTAACCCGGTTGGCCCGGGTGCTATAGGCCACGTATGACCAAACTGGGGGTCCTTATCTCCTATAGTACACTTATCCTTCCAGGGGTCTGTCAGGATCACAGGCGTGGCCGCGTAGAGGTCGCTGGTGCGGCTGCCTTGACGCCTCGATACTCCGGAATGAAACTGGGCTCGACAGGCCCTTGAAGAAACAATGACAGTGGTGGCACAACAGGCCCTGAAGAAACGATGCCGGTGGGGCACAACAGACACTGAAGAAATGATGCCGGTGGGACGCAACGGGCCCTGAAGAAACGATGGCGGTGGGGCGCAACAGGCCCTGAAGAAACGATGTCGGTGGGGCGCAGTGATGACGCAGTCTCTAAATATAACTGTTCACCAACCTCTGCTCAGGGTCCCTTAGCAAACCAGACAGGGGCCTCTACTACGCCTGTAGCGATGTGGCGCCCCCTGGGGCCGGTGATGACAGGGCCGCAGCTGTGGGAGAAGGCGGGGGGGGCAGTGTCCTGACTGCTGTAAAGGAATGGTCTGTCGGCGCAGCGGTCGCCCGAGGTAGCCGCCTTGTCACAACAGGGTGGGAAGCAGCGGGAGTCGCTGTATGGAACTGTATGCAGGGAGCGGCCGCCGGTGCAAGTCTCTCACGTATCACTAGTCGGTGAGTCCGCAGCTTTCCTTTCTCAGGCCCCTGTCGGTCTCTCCACAACACACCATCTGTTCCCTCGGTCCTCTCTGTCTCACACGGCTTCCTGTCTGTTGTCCCGCTCTCTGTCAACTGCCACTTCAGCGCGCCCCCTGCTCCTTTTAAGCTTGCCCCGCCCCCTGTTTCCCTGACAACTTCAGTCAAATCTTTCCTTTTACTGTCCTCCCAGTATCGTTCCCTCAGGAACCCTGATGGCGGTCCCCTGGGCACCTGTCCTTTCACTGTCTGGGAGTCCTCCTCCCCACACAGGCATAACCACTTGATGGAGTCGTGACCATATTTCCGAACACATAGACTGGACTATGCCTGAAATTGCTGATTTTCCAATTAAAAATTCATGATGCAGTGCCGCATAGGAAAGCCTAGTTGTAAGGAAGCTAAAAGTAAACAGAAAAAAAAACATTAGAGATCATTCACCATAACAAACCATTTTCACATTCAGCTAAGTTATAGTCTGTACCTATCAAGCCATGCCATAACAACATTAAAATACATGCAATGGCTTTGCTGTTACAAAATTAATCAAATATTCCGATTATTCATGTTGTATTTTCACATAAAAAAATGAGGAGAACAAAAACTAAGGTGTAAGGGAAGCAAATAAACAAGGCTGTTTGAAACATCATCAACATAGAGGAGGAATACATACCGTAACGTAAGGATAAGTCGCTTCTCGGCAGAAATACACTTGCGCATCCTGGTGTCCTTAAAGGTGATCCCAGGGCGCACTATCTCCAACAGAATGTCAAAGGTGGCAAGACTCATCCGACAATATTGGAAGAACTTGTCAGGATGGGTAAGCAGAGATGCATAGAGACGGTGGAAATGGCCTTTAGTGAGGCGATGCCTCAAAAGCGGATGTACCCACATTCGTCTCCGCCTCCTCGGATCCACAATCACTGGGTATGGCTACCCAAAACGTCGTGACAAAACTCAGTTGTAAAGCACCTGCTCAGTTGTGTTGAAAGTAAGCCTATCTGACATGTTTGACACAAAGCAGAAATACCCCAACACAAGCACGGACTCTAAATGCAAAGATTGGAGGGTGACACCTGTTGTAGAGGCAATAAATACTGTTGTTGACTATGATTTAAATTATTTTCAGGCCTAAAAAACGTTAGATGTCCATTTTGCAAGGTTGCGAGAAAAACTCGCCATACGGATGTCACACGGATGCTTAGATGCGAGAAAATCGCATCCTCGCATTGCACACGGATGACATATGGATCACAGTTCAGGGAACATTTCTGCGTTTCTCGTCCATGTAAAACGGACCATATTTTTTATACGTTGTGTGTGACTCCAGCCTTTAACTGTGTCACTTATCGTGGGTGTTCTGGCACCCTCAACTTTGTGCTTAAGAAAAGCAAGTTGACAGACAGCTAAACTCTTTCCGATTGATGCATTGAGGTAGACGCAGGGGGTCCTTTACAACTTTTATTCATAGGATCAGTGTAAAACGAATGTGCTATGTGGAGGTAAACAACCAGATGGGCTGAAAATTAGGGAGAGATTATCAGCATGTCAGCATCCTTGAGGCATAAATGGCTGCTGGGGAAGAAGGGGGCAAGGCTAATGCAGAGGCAGATGGAAACTACGGAAGCCTTGATGAGCCTTAAATATTAAATTGCACAGTAAGCAATGAAACAGAAAGTAAACTGTAATTAGAACATTGTCAATAGATAACGCTGTTAGATAAGTTATCACAATACACCACCGTTCTAAACAAGCATAGCAAAACTGATTATATGCATTTGTATAAAGGCATGACAGTGGGTCCAATGTTGATCACTTCTCCAAAGATGAAAGTTGAAAGCCGGCTGATACCGGTGCTGCGATCTTCAGGCTTCCCCTCCCAACATAAATCTGAGTGCACTCTTCTGGCAGCAATGGGTGGTCACCAGTCTGACCCGTTGAGCCCTAGTCCAACACACTGCTCTACAGCCGGGAGTTTTTCTCCACAATCTCTCATTTGACGTGCTCTGCAATCGAGAGGTCCACACAACATTCTCCCGCTTGGCGTGCTCTGCAACCGGGAGTTCCCCACACTTTCTCACTTGGCCTGCACTGCAATCGGAAGTTCCGCACAACACTCTCTCGTTAGCACGCGGACTATCTCTACCCACGGCGTGCAGCAGGTCCCTGCTCTCTCTCTTTTCTGGTGGGAACTCTATCTGTCCTCCCGCGCAAAACTCCTGGTCCCTGCTACACTTACTACGCCCCCCCCACTGCAGGTCATGGGTGATCTCCATCCTCAATTTCCTTCCCCCCTGCAACAATTGGCACGGCCAAAGCAGTTACAGACCCGGAGCTCAGTCAGCATCCGCAGCCTGGTCTTCGTCCTTACATTTCCAAAGAGTTGAGCGGTAGTAGTTTAGTCGCTTCAAGAGTTGACACCTCAGTGCTCAGTTCCCTGGCAGCGGTAGACGTTTAACTGATAAGGTCTGGGGGCGAGGCCATCATCTTTTCTTCATCAAAGTAAAAAACTGGTGAAGTGGGCGCATTGATGACTTTTGACACTTCTTTTTCATCCTCGGGTCCTTTTGACAGGCAGGGCCGCAACATGCTATGGTGAACTACTCGGGTAAGCGCCCCTTCTGTCCGCTCAAGCTGGACTTCAAACATTGGCTGATCAGAACCGACTCGGCGTGTCACTTGATGAGGGGTCCTCTCCCAACGGTGCTCCAGTTTCCCTCAGGGCCGGTTGTTCCAGATCAACACCCAATCTCCTGAACTCAGAGCTGTTCCTCTAGTAGGTGCCGCTTCATAATGCTGGAGTTCTCGAAACTTCGTCTGCATCTGCCGACGGAGAGTCTGCAGTCGATGTCGGTGTTCTCGAACCCAAGAAGACACCCCATGTCCAGTAAGGTATATGGAGTGAACATGTCGTGCTGTACATTCGATTGTTGTACACTCACACCAATTCAGCCTCGAACTCAGGCCACCATATCTTCCGATCTTCCTGTAATGTTTAAAGCATCTGGATCAACGTCCGATTAAAGCGTTCACAAGCTCCATTCCCTAAATGATGCAACACTTCCATCACTCGACCTTGGAAGCAGGCGCTCTGGTCGGAGTGGATCCTCTTTGGGCATCCGTACACCCGGATGAAGTCTCGGCAAATGGCCTGAGTAGCTGATTCAGCAGTCTGGTCTTGGGTTGGAGTCACTATAGCAAACTTGGTGAAATGGTCGGTCATTATCAGACAATGCTCATATCCAAGATGTGCCAGGCCTACAGCCAAGTAATCGATCATCAATACCTCCAAGGGTGCAGAAATCATGATGGTCTGTATCGGGGCCCTCTGTTCTGGTGATTTGTCTAGCTCATAACTCTGACATTTTGGCAGGCCTCTTCCACTGCAGTCCCCAATTGGGGATGATACACCAGCTTCAAAGTGAGCCCCTCTCTCGTGAGCCTCTGTAGCCACCACACTGATGAACTTCGATGGGAGCACTACTTGCCAAGTGACTCCCAATTCTTATTGTAGCTGTACTCTTTGGTATAACAACCCATCTCCCAACTGAAGCCTCTACCACTGTCTCAGAATCCGCAGTGTCCCTGGAGATAGAGCGTCCCTCTTTTGCTGGCTGGGGAGTTGCTTCAGGGGCACCCACTGTCACAGCTGAGCAAGTTCCCCGTCTGCCTGTTGAATGTGCACCCAGTCATCCCATCCTAACACAACACCAACACCTGTTTCCAGACGTTTCCCCGATCTGTCTCATCGTTGCCACCAACAATCTGGCCAGGTCCCGAAAACCAGGAATCTCTTCCGCATCCAGCTCTTCATCTTGGTCACATTCTGGTCACTCATGAGTCACCCTCGAGAGGGCATCGGCATGCGTGTTCTCAGCCCGGGCCCGGAAGGCGATCTTGTACAGATACTTCGCCATGCTGGCCACCCATCAATGTTCTAATGCACCCAACTTTGCATTTTCCAGGTGGGCTTGGGGGTTATTATCTGTCCGCACCAAGACTTCTGACCCAGACAGGTACTCTGCAAACTTTTCAGTCATCGCCCACACCAATGCTAGCAGTTCCAACTTGAAGGAGCTATAATTGTCCGGGTTCCGTTCTGAGTCATGCAGAGACCAGCTCGTGAAAGTTATCACTCGTTCCTTTCCTCCCTGCATTTGTGACAGGACTGCCCCCAGATCATGTAAGCTTCAATCAGTGTGAAGGATGAAGGGCTGCGAGAAATTCACATAGACAAGTATTGGGGCTTCTGTCAAGGCCATTTTCAAGGCTCTGAAGGTTTTTTCCTGACTGTTTCCCCATTGAATAGTTCGGTTCTTTGAACCAGCCGGGAATCCTTTTAGCAATTCTAATAAAGGGTTGGTGAGGCGGGTGTAATCTTTAACGAATCTTCGGTAGTACCCAATAAGACCCAAGAAGGCCCGAACTTTCACGGTCATCGGGGTGGGCCACTCCTGTACAGATGCTGTCTTCTCACGCGCAGGCCTCACTCCTTCACCAGATACAACGTGCCCCAGATACTCAATTTGCTTGCGGAAGAGGTAACATTTTTGTGGCTTCACCTTCAGGCCATGACTCTGCAGTCAACTTAGCACTTGCTCCAGTGCCGAAGATATTCTTAAAAGGTGGCCGCATAAATGATGATGTCGTTGAGGTAAATAACTGTTGCTTCAAAATTCAGGTCCCCCGGGCATCTCTCCATCAACCGCTGGAACATCCCGGGGGCGTTGGTCAGACCAAAGGGCATCCGATTAAATTCAAACAGTCCCATGGGCAATATCAACGCCGTCTTCGGACGGTTGTGTTCAGCCATGGGCACCTGCCAGTACCCGCTGGCCACATCCAGGGACGAAAAGTATTTAGCCTTTCCCAAGGAAGATAGGGACTGCTCAATTCTAGGTAATGGATAGGATTCCCGCACTGTGCAAGCATTCAGTCTTCTGTAGTCCACGCAGAAGCGCAGGGTTCCATCCTTTTTCAGTACTAAAACAATGGGAGCCGCCAATGGACTCTGACTTTCCAGTATTACTCCGCTCTGTAGCATGTGAGCTAGCATCTCCTTCACTTCTTTGTACATCTGAGGAGGTATCTGCCGATATCTTTCCTGAACTAGTGTAAAAGGGTCAGGGCCTAGCCATGTAAATGTTAATATTACTGCTTGCTTATACATGATTTCCATATTTGAATGTCTCATATTGACGTATCTGTGCATTATGTGTAAACTGTATATATGTGTTTCATTGCCATATTGTTATATATAAGTAAAGGGCAGTGCAGTTATTAAGGAAGGACACTAGATGGGGCACTGAGCACATTCATAATAGAGCACAGTTGTAGTTCACTTCAGAGTTCATTATAGGAGTGGCATCTGGGAACTAGTGAGAGACATTTCCTGATTTCAGTCAGTGGGGGGGTGGACCCCATGTGCTGCTCGGACGTCTCTGTTCCTGAGCTGTGTAGCTGCCACACAAAGTGTGAGGTGAATCCCTAGCCATCCGAAGTAGATATAGGAGAATTGTGCAGAACAGAGAAGAAGTATATGGTATCTGCAGCAGAGAATAAGCCAGTGGATGAGTCACTGAGGAAATGTCAGCCTGAGTCTGGGTGCTGATGAAGTAGAGAAGCCAGTGGATGAGTCACTGTTGATGCATCAGCCAGAATCTGGGAGCTGATGAAGTAGTCGAGTGGGCCACCAGCGAGTGCATGGGCAGGATAACCAAAAGGGGGTGGACGACCTAGTAGACGAGTATTTCTGTGGACTGAAGTCAGTTCCAGGGAGAAAGGTCGAAGTGCCGTTTTCACCGGGCTCCTCATTCCGCTGTTACTTTGTGGTCCATTTTGGTATAGCTAAGTAAGGTAAGAGAAGAAGATGTATTGCTAGTACCGTTTTGTGTGTGCAAATGGTGTATTGGAAGTGCTGTGTACTGAAAATAATAAAGCTGTTTGAAATTATCCTGGGCTCTGCCTCCCATCCTTTGATCCCCAGGGTAGAAGCAGCTGCCAACACAGTAAGTACCAAATGTGCTGAAGTGTCCACCCCCCGACGATGGTTTTACACTAGTGCAGCACATCCTGTAGGAATTTCATGAGTGATAGCCTGAGTGCACTCAAAGTCATCTTCATGGCGGGCAAAGACCTCCTGGTAACGGTCTAACACAGCTTCCACTTGTTGCACCCGCTGAGGTGAGAGCCCCATCAATTCAAGCGGCATCTGTTCTACGATTCAACGACCCTCCTTCGTGCTTCTGGATGAGTATTCCGGTGCCATTGTAATGGCTAGGGTCCAGGGAACTCCTTGCATTACAGCCAATTGCACGGCCTCAGGTTGCATCACTTCTTCCGGCATTCTCAGAACTTGAGCCACTTCATTCTTAGGTCAGAGGGTGGGGCTATCTTCTCCCAGGTTGCTGCACCGCCCTACAACATTACCATCATGAACTCTGGCCAATGTCCGAGCTATGAGGAGTCCAGAGGGTACTTGATCCACCAATGTCGGCTCTATCTGCACCTCTACCGCCTTGAGGGCCATACAGGCTCGTACTCGCAAAGTGAGCACCATCTGCCCAAGCGGTAGAGTAAGTTTAGCCGCTGCGGGAACCATGACCTTCCTCAGAACTTTCCCTTTAATTGACGTTTCTGAGCCTGGGCAGCTCGAATCAGTTGCTGGACTACCTTTCTTTGGGGACTTCACGGACTCCACTGGTCCAAAAAGGCCTCTTGTGGATCACTGATCAGGAGAGATCCAATCTCTTTCAGTACATTCATTTCAAGAATCACCACGGGCCTGCTGCCGATGTCCACAAAGACCAACACATCCCCTTTTCCGCCCACATCCTTTCCACACACTTTGATCTCCATCCAGACCACCCCTGTGACCAGGATGGACAACTGGTTGGCTGCCTGTTTACCGTCCCCCACTCTGGCCGCGACACCTCTGGAAAGTGATGTGTAAAGTAAGCTTCAGGCATGGTGGTCACTAGCAATCCAGTAACAATTAGGCAATGGACTGCTCGCCTGTTCACTTCAGCCCAGATGGTGGGGTTCATAGAGATTAGACCTCCGGGACTCCCGTCTCTTCAACTTGGTATTTCAGGCTCCGGGCTGTGTCCCCCAGCCACACAGTCTACTAATTTAATGGCTGCCGTGGTAGAGACCGTCCCCGTCTCGCACAGCCTCCGACGTAATGTCTAGTGTTCCCACACCTGAAACAAGTTGGATTCCATTCTGCACTGGGCTGTCTTATTCCCTGACGAGGCTCGACGGACAAGCGGGACTCCGAATTACTCCTGTCCCTCGATGAGGGGGCCGCTCTTGACGTATCTGTCTGAGTTGGGCTGGACCACTCTTCCCGCATTTCTCGGATTTCTTTCTGGATTTCCCAGGTCCACTGTGACTCGGCTGCGGTTGGGGTGGGTACCTAATTGCTCTGGACCATCCCTTCTAGGGCCGCCACACCCTGCTCTTGCTCTCTCACGTGTGCTTCCACCCCTATTTCTAGAAAAGTCAACATTGGTGGGGTCCACATGTATTTTTTCCAAGATCTGCATCACTTTATCCAGTGTATCCCACTCAATGGGGGAACAGAACATGGCAGCATGATTAAGACATTGGCTGCATTATTGCAACCATGTAGGTATTACTATGAAACACTGCAACATTTCAGAAAAAAGCCTAAAACGTCTATGGGTTTCATACACCTCGAATGACTATGTAGAGGTCAGCCAGGGCCGTAGTCGTGGCTGAGCTCATCGGGCCTTGCGTGCCCTGGCCTCCCAAATACATATAAATCATGTTTCACTGTCAGCTTACTTGTCTCTTCGTCCCCTACGCCATCAGGGTCTTTTCTCCATTCTTTAAGGTCACCTCTGGCCGCTTCTGAATAAACAGAGACAGTCCAGGTGCAACTCAAAATGTAAAACTTTACTCTCATATCTTCACAGCACATCCAGATTCATTACAACCTTACCGACAGCTTGTACGTTACAGGTTACTTCGTCTTTCCCTGTACTCCTCTCCTTGTCACAAGGCACGTGCCTGGGTTGAACCGTTTCCAATGGCTCCTCAGCATCCTCCCTGTCCAGCCTCACTGCATACGGGTGTTCCCTCAGCCATTTTGCCCTGGATCTGAGGGCATCAACCCAAGCAATGACCTACCACATGGTGTGCGACCCGCCCTGTTGTGCTGAGGTGACTTCTCCTGTAGCCCAAGTTCCTGTAGCTGCTGCTGCTGTAACTGTAGCTATGCTGTCTCTCCTGTAGCACCCACAGATGGCCCCTGGATTGCTGGGCATCTCCCTTAAACATTGCGGGGTGCTGAGTAGCTCGGGCATTAAGCCCACCTGAGCACTTCAAGCTACCTAGTCCCTTCTGGCCCTACCCAGGAAATGTTTCTCTCTTACTCCCCAGCTAACCCTTCCTATGCTAATTATTTACAATGTTTATAACACTGAGGTGTCACATTCCTCTTCTGGTGGCTGATTATGGCACTACACTTTTCCTATTTGACACCATAGATAAACATATATACACTTTTACAGGAACAAACAAATACACCCTAATATATATAATAAGACATTATACACAATAATATATACAATTATACATACCGGGATGATTGTGAGGGAAATAGTAACATAACATAGTAACATAGTTTTGAAGGCTGAAGGAAGACCTTATGTCCATCTTCTAGTTCAGCCTATTTTTAGTGCAGCTGTTCTGCATTGTTGATCCTGGGGAAGGCAAAAAACCCACAGAGTAGAAGCCAATTTTCTCCATAGGGGAAAAAATTCCTTCCCCTAAGCTGGGTCAACCATTTACCTATAATATTATGTTATTCGTAACCTTCTATACTGTTACTCACAAGAAAAGCATCCATTCCTTTCTTAAATTCATTCAGTGAGTTGGCCATCACCACTTCCTCAGGAAGAGAATTCCAGAGCCTCACTGCGCTTACCGTGAAGAACCCTCTTCTATGCTGGTGCAGAAATTGTCTTTCCTCCAAATGAAGAGAATGCCCCTTGTTCTTGTCACAGTCCTTGGTACAAACAGCTCATTGGAGAGATCTCTGTATTGCCCTCTGATATACTTGTACATATATATTAGGTCTCCCCTAAGTCTTCTCTTTTCTAGAGTAAATGGTACCACTTTTACACCCCTTACAACTAATCCAAGGCTAGACACCCCCCATCCAGCTTCCCTTGACTAACAGGTGTCCCCAATATGTGTGTACAGAGAGAGACCTATCTGTCTGGGGAGTGGAGTGGGGTGAAGCTGCTAAGGTCCTGCTGACTGAAACTAGTCATCCAAGACACATGGTCCCTGGCCTGCTTTTCAGAGTATGTTTTTATACATCCATCACGCTGCTTAAAGATTAGCAGATTTGTCTTTCAAGAGTCTGGGAATGCTAGTAACCCCTATACTAGCCATAATGACAGCCATATTAGTCTTCCTCTAACTTTTACGTATTCCCAAATGGCAATTTTTCACATTAAAAATAAAGGGTGTGATGAATCAGCAGCTCGCCACCCCGCCTGATGTCACTATTATGTCAGATGGATCACGTAATGCGGTCTCCCCACTTCCACCAATGAGACGTTCCGCACCCCCTGAGGACACATAAGGTCAGCTTTGTACAGTTTTATACAGATGTTCCCTATCCACAGGGGCCTAGGGGGGCACAGTGAGTGATAGGATGTGGCCTGCACAGTTAATGACATGGCACCACTCTCGCTCACAACCCTAACAGGCTGAGCGGCCCCTTTCACTAGCACCAGTAAAACAGAGCGCTGCCAGCCCAGTAGGACTGCCACCAGTTCCTCACTAGATATAAGTCTGGTCTGTTAATGGGAATATATCAGGCCAGAAACCAGCCCCAGTAGCATGGAAAGTTAAACTGAGAAGCAGGCTTGTGGATTCGTGGATCCAAATAAAAGAGTAGCCCAAGGTTAAATTATATATTTAATCGCTTTAAGGGCACACTAGACGATGCAAAACAGCCTTTTGGGCTGATCCTAAATTCCGACCACTTGTCTCTGCTGCTAAAACTCCAAAACCCAAGATTGGTCATAATTCCTTAATAGACAATTCTAAGGAGACAGCTTTAGCGCTATTGAATCCAGCCGGGCCCCTGCTACATGTTAAGACCAAGCACAGCTTTGCTATCTGGTTTCTCCTAGCTGTTCTATGTATATCCATACCCCTGGGTGCTAGAACAGGTCGACATCCAGGCGGAGCGTTCACCATGTTCTGAGGATCTCAGAAATATACATAAAGTACAGCTAGGATGTATATTATCTCCATAACTCCTTATGGAATTATGTTTCTGGAATGTTCTAGAAGGTATCTTAAGCTTCAGTAGGACTCTATATGGCAAACAGACTTTTGTCCTGCTCTGAGCTGGTCAAGGTGTGAGATCTGTCACAGCTTTGAGGCTTGGCCCCACTGCTGAACTAGGTGCCATGTGATATTTCAGTTTTTCTTTTTTTAATAAATTTGCAAAAATGTCCACATTTATGGTTTTTTTCAGTCAAGATGGGGTGCAGAGTGCACATTAATTAGAAAAAAATGAACTTTTTTGAATTTACCAATTGACTGCAATGAAACAAAGAGTGAAAAATTTAAAGGGGTCTGAATACTTTCCGTACCCACTGTGTCTCCAATATTCTTCACAAAGGGATTGCACATGCTATAATTGTAGAAGTATTTACTATGTGAAACTCTTAGAAATCGGTCTGACAACCTTTAAAATTATGTCCATATTCATTATCAGCCAACTTGATAGAAGATGACACACAAACGTATTTTAAATGGGGAATGGTTCTTTAACAGCGCAAAAGAGCAAAAGAAAAAAAAAATCTAAATCCTCTGTCTGGGTACTGGAAGATTATAATTGTAATTACTATACAACGCGACTGTGATAAGCAAACACAGGACACGTCACATGCAGCCAGGTGCTCTAACCTATTGGAGTTCCAATTACCAATTAGGCAGCAATTAAATTAGTAGTGTCTCCAATCACCACAGCGAAAGATTATTCATTGTCTAATGGCCGTGTCCTTCTCGCTGCTATTAATCCTGTAAAATTGTTTTTAATATCTCTTTACTGTTTTAATAAGAAAATGAGACATTTTTAGTGAGAAAATATCTTTTGACATATTCACCTTGAAGACGAGCCTCGGAGGTATGGTTCAGATGTCAAAGAATCGATAAGAACAGATAAAATATCACAAAACTCAAAGTAAGACTATTATATTACTGTACCTGATATACAGTACCTAAATATAGCTAAAAAAAATACTGCCCCATATGTATCAGAATATAACTCCTATAATACTTCCTCTAAGTAGACATACAACCCCAATTCCAAAAAAGTTGGGATGCTGTGTAAAATGTAAAGAAAAAAGGATGCAATGTTTTGGAAATCTCTTGTAGCCATATTTTATTCACAACATAACATAAAACACAGATAAGAAGGTTAAAATAAAACCATATACGACAAAACAGACAATATAAAATAAATGAAAGTGCAGGGATACAGTGCAAAAGTTATTAGGTAAATATATAGTAATGAGTGACCCCGAAAAAATAATCAATCAGATAGGAGAACCTATAGACCTTGTGAATGATCAAAAAGTGCTTGGATCTTGATATCTCTATCTATAAATATAGTATTAAAAAAAATGGCAGAAATTGGAGTGTATAAATACCACAAATAAAGTGCCAGTGCGCAATAAAAACACGCAGCACTTAATTTGTAAGAACGTAGAGATCAAATCATAACGAATGATGGAATACCAAGAATACCAAGAATAAATCACCTAAAGGTATAAAAAGTTGATAAATGAGGGGTCACATCAATATAAAAATAATAAAAGGATTAACAAATCCATAAGCAAAAAATTAACTGCTTGTCCAAATGCACGTTCCACATTGCTTCCCGGAGGAAACAGTGTTTACTAAGTACCCTATGTTATTTATATGCACTATTGCTTTTCACTTGCTTACATACCCGCTGCGTTGAGATGCAGAGGAAGAATGATCCGCCTTCCTCCACCAATGCTTTCAACTGTATTTGCTGGTGCTGGCACCGGGCGCCCCTGACTTATGGGCCCCATGTTGGCCATGTGGCCATTGGTGGCACACAACTCAGTAAGGCCTCTTTCACACATCAGTTTTTTGCCTTCAGGCGCGATCCGGCTTTTTTTTGTAAAACCGGATCCGGCAAAATGCAATGCCGGATCCAGTTTTTCCCCATTGACTTGCATTAGCACTGGATCGTGCCGGATGGCATTGCGTTTCATCCGTTTTTTGCCGGATCCGGCAACTTGTCTCATTCCGGCGTCTGGAAAAAACGGCTACTGTAACGTTTTTTGTCTCCGGCGAAAAAGCCGGAAGCGCCGGATCCGGCGCTTCCAGCTTTTTGCTACAATGAATGTCTATGGGCGCCGGAATGCGCCGGATCCAGAAAAAGACGGATCCAGCCACCGGATCCGGTTTTTTTAAGTCTGTGCATGCTCAGATCCAATTGGCCAGCCCCCAGGAACAGATATAACCTGCTAGACGGATCCAGCAAAAAAACGGATCCGTTTCTACAGTTCTTCAAAATTTATGCCGGATCCGTTTTTTCTAAAAATAGCCGGATCCTGCCTGACGGCAAAAAACTGATGTGTGAAAGTAGCCTATGACATATGTTGTTCATTTTGATTCTATCTTAGGTTTTGTCTGTTTAGTGCCCAGTGTGAACATACGCCTACATGTGTACTCTTTCAGTTTTACTATCCACGGAATAGCATATACGTCGACCATGTTGGACAGATAAATATCCCCTGTTTTCTCTCTCAGCTTTTGTGTTCATCTCTACTTCAGTCCCAGCATTGTTGCTTGGGCCAGAAAGTGCAACTTTCTGGCCCATCCAGATAGAGGAGAGCTTCAGCACACACCACTGTGAGTGAACATAAGTGATAAGATGGAGACATGGAGGAGTTACCAGGGGAGATAATGGTAGGTATATTTATATCCTTCTATTATACAGAGCAATTTTTCTGCAAGAATAGGAGAAAAAAATCTGTATCACAGAGGCAATGGAGACAGTAACAGCCGGCAGAGCATCCGCCAACAGTATCATAGTCTGCGGGAAGTAAAAGTTTTCCGGGAAGTTTAGAAAATGTGTATTAAGCTTTAATTTAATACACAGAAAACTAAAGTGACCCTTGGAAAATGCATCAACCAGTGAATTGTATGCCCACAATTGTATCCCCACACACCCACATTATTAGCACCGTGTCTAGAGAAAAGTACAGGAGCACTTGTAGTTCCCTTTTCTGACAAGTACTTAGATATTGATACTTTGGCTACTTGCAGCCACCACTAGGGGGAGCTCATTGTGTTTAGATTCATCTGGGAGGTTACAGTTTGGCTGACTGGCATTGCTAGAACCAGGCAATCCTGGGCACATAGGACTCGCGAGTGAGCGCTATTCTCAGCTTGATTATGTCTAGTAATGCTATGACTATCTGCCAGTGTTATGGTGGCACTGAGTCACAATGTTATAGGGGCTGTGGCTAAGAAAGATATAGTCACTGTGCCCATAGCATATCAGAGACTGTAAAAGGGGGAACTGGATATGTCTGGCAGTATTTATGGGTTGATAGAAGTGTTGTGGGGCTCGTACTATGCCCACTAATGTTATGGAGCAATGGCTATATCTGGCAAGATAGGAACTCACTATGGCTGGCAGTTTTATGGGGTCCTGGCAGTATCTGGCAATGTTATGAGGAAACTGGGTATATCCGGCAGTATTATGGAGACAATACTATGTTTGGCAGTATGATGGGGCACCGATTATGTCTGGCAATGTTATGGGGACACTGGTGAAACCAGGGAGTGTAATGGGGCACTGGCTATATCTAGCTATGTTGTAGCCAGTTTGCTGTATATGGCAGTGATAGGGGGTACTGACTATATCTAGCAAAGTTATAGGACCACAACTTTTACCTGGCTATCTAATAGCAAACAGTATATCATGCAACGTTATAGGGGCACTGGCTATACCTGACAAATTTATGTGGAGACTAGCTATGTCTGGCAGTGTTATGGGGGCACAGGCTAGACCTGGTGATGTAATGGGAGCAATGATGAATGGCAGTGTTATGGGGGCACTGACTACACCTGACAATTTTATATGGAGACTGGCTATGTCTGGCAGTGTTATGGGAGCACTGGCTATATGTGGTTATATTACTAGGGCACTGAATATATTTGGTCATATTATGGAGGCACTACACTGCGTTCCAAATTATTATGCAAATTGGATTTAAGTGTCATAAAGATGTAATTTTTTGTTTTTCAAATAAACTCATAGATGGTATTGTGTATCAGGGCTCTTTGGATCACTGAAATCAATCTCAAACAGCTGGGAAAATTAGTTTACAAGATGAGCTAAATTAAAGGAAAACTACTTAAGAATGATGTTCCACATTATTAAGCAGGGCACAGGTTTCAAGGAATTTAGGAAAGAAAAAGGATCTCTCTGCTGCTGAAAAGCATCAAATAGTGCAATGCCTTGGTCAAGAGATGAAAACATTAGATATTTCCCAAAAATTTAAACGTGACCATCGTACTGTTAAGAGATTTGTGGTTGATTCTGAGCACAGACATGTTTGTGCTGATAAAGGCAGAATGAGGAAGGTTTCTGCCAGGCAAGTTCATCGGATTAAGAGAGCAGCTGCTAAAAAGCCATTACAAACCAGCAAACAGATATTTAAAGCTGCTGGTGCCTCTGGAGTCCCTCAAACCTCATGGTGTAGGATCCTTCAAAGGCATGCTGTGGTGCATAAGACTACTATTCGGCCACCCCTAAACAGTGCTCACAAGCAGAAATTGTAGCAGTGGGTCCAGACATACATGAAGACTATTTTTCATACAGTCTTGTTTACTGATGAGTGTCGAGCAACCCTGGATGGTCCAGATGGATGGAGTAGTGGATGGTTGGTGGATGGCCACTATGTCCCGACAAGGCTGCGACTTCAGCAAGGAGGAGGAGTCATGTTTTGGGCCGGAATCATGGGGAAACAGCTGGTAGGGCTCTTTAAGGTTCTTGAAGGTGTGAAAATGACCTCTGCAAATTATATAGAGTTTCTGACTGACAGCTGTCTTCCATGGTATAAAAAGCAGAAACGTGCCTTCAGGAGCAAAATCCTCTTCATGCATGACAATGCACCAGCTCATGCTGCAAAGAATACCTCTGAGTCATTGACTGCTATGGGCATAAAAGGAGATAAACTCATGGTGTGGCCACCATCTTCCCCTGACCTCAACCCTGTAGAGAACCTTTGGAGTATCATCAAGCAAAAGACCTATGAGGGTGGGAGGCAGTTCACATCAAAACAGCAGCTCTGGGAGGCTATTCTGACTTCATGCAAAGAAATACAAGCAGAAACTCTCCAAAAACTCCCAAGTTCAATGGATGCAAGAATTGTGAAGGTGATGTCACAGAAGGGTTCCTATGTTAACATATAACTTGGCCTGTTAGGATGTTTTGGAGTTAAATAGCTTTTTTGTTCAGTGAATGTGACCTCCTAAGGCCTCTTTCACACTTCCGTTTTTCACAATCAGTCAAGATCCGCCAATTTTGACTTCCATTATTGGCGGATCCTGACTGATTGCCGTCCGTTGCATCCGTTTTTTTGAGGATCCGCCACAATGTTAGTGTCCGTCAACATCCTCAAAGATTTCCAAACGGAGCTTGCAAGGTTTTTTTGGCCGGCGGATCCTCCAGACACTGAATTAACCCCAAAATCTGTCTGGGTGCCGGACAAAAAAAAAAATTTCTCTCTCTCTCTCTCCTCTTCCTTCCCGGCCAGCGGTTCCTTTAAATTTCCTGATTTTTAGGATCTGTCTAAAAACGGATCCGGTGCCATCCATTCACATCGGTTGAGAACGTATCTGCTTGTCTGCCTTTTTGGCGGATTGTAACTGATGCAAATAACTGAAGTGTGAAAGAGGCCTAATGCTGCAAATTCCACAAATAAACATTTTCAGTTCTTTAAAACAGATCAAATGTTTAGAAATTCTACTGTGCCTAATAATTTGGAACAGTGCAATTTGAGTTTTTATTCATTTTGGAGATTATACTGTTATCATTGGGAGGTTTCTTCAATAAAATTTGATGTATAATCTAACAGGTGATGACTTTTATTAGACTGACTGTCATTTGTACCGACTATTTAGGAAAATCATAGAAAAATATCATTTGCATAATAATTTGGAACACAGTGTATGTATGACATCATCATGGAGACACTTCTTCTATCTGGCTTTGCTGCAGCAAACTGGATATATTTGACAATGCTAGGAAGCGCTGACTGCCTGGAGATATAATGAGGATGTTTGCAATAGCTGGCAATGTTATAGGAAGATGGCTATATCTGACAATGTTATGGGGGGACTGGTTATACCTGGAAATATCATGAGGATGTTGGCTATACCTGGCACTGTTCTGGGGGCACTGGCTATATCTTGCAATGTTATGTTATCTCTATCATTGTTATAAGACCTCTCCCCTCTGTACCAGTCTGTCATTGTAAACTTGTTTACTGTTAACGATATCTATAACTTTGTTTGTAACCCCTTCTCATGTACAGCACCACAAATTAATGGTGCTATATAAATAAATAATAATAAGACCACTGGCTAGCTATGGCAATAATATGACGACCCTGGCTGTATCTGGAGATGCTATGGGGGCACTTGAAAAGCATGGCAATATTATGGGGGTACTTGCTATATCTTGCAGCGTTTGTGAGGGCACTGGTGCGCCAGGCAAGCAGCGTCATTGTCCCCCCAATAGATTTGGAGGGTTCACCGTATTGCGGTCTTATTATCCTCCCATAACTTTTCTGCATTGAATGTACAATAGAAATCTTCAGACAAGCGCGACTTTCTTCTCTTGTATTGAATCCACGGCCGGCAGCACAATGCTCTCGCCATAAACGAGTCAATTTCCAGCCGTGAGTGCGCAGATCTATAATCTTCAGGAGAGGAACAATTATTTCACGGGGAAAGTCTAGACGCTTAGAAGTGCGCACTGATGTTTCCTGGTGGAGATAGATCTGCGCCCCCCTTGTGTCTGCCTTGTCGACTCTTTTAATGATTTAACAGATGGATGCGACATGTGGGGGTCCGCGCGATGCGTCTGTCTCATTTTTCCAGTCTGCGGATTTTTGAGCAGCATTAGGATTCTAGCAAAAGTATTGGATCCCCTGGCGAATATGCCCGGCTCATACATAATGTCTATTTGGCGAGGAAGCGGGAGGAGTGACTCTCCCAAATCCAGGGTGAAGGAAGGGACAGATCACGAGATGCTGAGCAGGCAGCAAGTTAAAGGGCCATTCCATCCATTTTTGATATTGAGAGGTGTGGGCACTCCAGGCTGAGTCCTTAAATTTTGACATTTGTTAAAAAATGCTATACATCTTTTCATCAAACATTCCCAGAATCCTAAATAGAAAAGTCTGCCTAGTTTCTCAGTAGTGTTATTGATTAGCGAGTATGTGAATTACAATTCTCGTCAAGCTTTGCCATCCAACGAGGTGATGTCCAAAAAAATATCTTCCAGCCCCTCTAGCATCTCGTTCATGGGATTGTCTTGAAACTGTAATGAAAGCCATATTGGTAGTTACCCTGATTTCTTAAAAAAATGTAAAAAAAATAATGATTTTTTTCTCCAACATTTTTTGTAACGATAATTGTTCTAAAGACTTTTAAAAAATTAATTACTGTTACAAATTTCTTGAGCGCACAGATAACTAAAATTAAAAAGAATGCAAGATAATGACAGAGATAGAGGATTATGCTGGAAACAGGAAGAGAGAGAGTGCTTTACATGTTAACATGTGTCTATATCAGCTCAGACTTAATCCCTAAAAAAATGTAGAAACCTAAAATACACTGGACACATTTATAACCTACAAATTCAAAGTTTACTAAAATATAGCTCTTTATGTCCAAGAATATAATTACTATAATACTGCCCCTATGTCCATGAATATAACTGCTATAATACTGCCTCCCTATGTGCAAGAATATAACTACTATAATACTACCCCTATGTACAAGAATATAACTACCATAATACTGCTACTATCTACAAGAATATAACTACTAAAAAACTGCCCCTATGTACAAGAATATAACTACTATAATACTGCCTCCTATGTACAAGAATATAACTACTATAATTCTACCCCTATGTACAAGAATATAACTACTATAATACTGCTCCTATGTACAAGAATATAACTACTATAATACTGCTCCTATGTACAAGAATATAACTACTATAATACTACCCCTATGTACAAGAATATAACTACCATAATACTGCTACTATCTACAAGAATATAACTACTATAATACTGCCCCCTATGTACAAGAATATAACTACTATAATACTGCCCCCTATGTACAAGAATATAACTACTATAATACTGCCCCTATGTACAAGAATATAACTACTATTATACTGTCCCCTATGTATAAGAACATAACTACAATAATACTGCCCTTATCTACAAGAATATAACTACTATAATACTGCCCCTAGGTACAAGAATATAACCACTATAATACTGCCTCCTACGTTCAAGAATATAACTACTATAATACTGCTCCCTATGTACAAGAATATAATTACTATAATACTGCCCCTATGTACAAGAATATAACTACTATAATACTGCCCCTATGTACAAGAATATAACTACTATAATACTGCCTCCTACGTACAAGAATATAACTACTATAATACTGCCCCTATGCATAAGAACATAACTACTATTATACTGCCCCTATGTACAAGAATATAACTACTATAATACTGCCCCTATGTACAACAATATAACTACTATAATACTGCTCCCTATGTACAAGAATATAACTACTATAATACTGCCCCTATATACAAGAATATAACTACTATAATACTGCTCCCTATGTACAAGAATATAACTACTATAATACTGCCCCTTTCTACAAGGATATAACTACTATAATACTGCCCCTATGTATAAGAATATAACTACTATAATACTACCTCCTATGTACAAGAATATAACTAGTATAATACTGCCCCTATGTACAAGAAAATAACTACTATAATACTGCTATGTACAAGAATATAACTACTATAATACTGCCCCTATATAAGAATATAACTACTATATTTCTGCCCCTATGTACAAGAATATAACAACTATAATACTGCCCCCTATGTACAATAATATAACTACTATAATACTGCCTCCTACATACAAGAATATAACTACTATAATGCTGCCCCTACGTACAAGAATATAACTACTATAATACTGCCCTTATGTACAAGAATATAACTACTATTATACTGCCCCCTATGTATAAGAATATAACTACTATAATACTGCATCCTACGTACAAGAATATAGCCACTATAATACTGCCCCTATGCATAAGAACATAACTACTATTATACTGCCCCTATGTACAAGAATATAATTACTATAATACTGCCCCTTTCTACAGGGATATAACTACTATAATACTGCCCCCTATGTATAAGAACATAACTACTATAATACTGCCCCTATGTACAAGAATATAACTACTATAATACTACCTCCTATGTACAAGAATATAATTACTATAATACTGCCCCTATGTACAAGAATATAACTACTATAATACTGCTCCCTATGTACAAGAATATAACTACTATAATACTGCCCCTTTCTACAAGGATATAATTACTATAATACTGCCCCCTATGTGTAAGAACATAACTACTATAATGCTGCCCCTATGTACAAGAATATAACTACTATAATACTGCCCTTATGTACAAGAATATAACTACTATTATACTGCCCCCTATGTATAAGAACATAACTACTATAATACTGCCCCTATGAACAAGAATATAACTACTATAATACTGCATCCTACGTACAAGAATATAACCACTATAATACTCCCCCTATGCATAAGAACATAACTACTATTATACTGCCCCTATGTACAAGAATATAACTACTATAATACTGCTCCCTATGTACAAGAACATAACTACTATAATACTGCCCTTATCTACAAGAATATAACTACTATAATACTGCCCCTATGTACAAGAATTTAACTACTATAATACTGCCCCTATGTACAGGAATATAACTACTATAATGTTGCCTCCTATGTACAAGAATATAACTACTATAATACTGCCCCTATGTACAAGAATATAACTACTATAATATTGCCCCTATGCATAAGAACATAACTACTATAATACTGCCCCTATGTACAAGAATATAACTACTATAATACTGCTCCCTATGTACAAGAATATAACTACTATACTACTGCCCCTTTCTACAAGGATATAATTACTATAATACTGCCCCCTATGTGTAAGAACATAACTACTATAATACTGCCCCTATGTACAAGAATATAACTACTATAATACTGCTCATAAGTGCAAGAATATAACTACTATAATACTGCTCCTATGTACAAGAATATAACTACTATAATACTGCTCCTATGTGCAAGAATATAACTAGTTCAGACTTTCAGCTTTCATTTGAGGGTATCCACATTAAAATTGGATGAAGGGTTTAGGAGTTTCAGCTCCTTAACATGTGCCACCCTGTTTGTAAAGGGACCAAAAGTAATTGGACAGATTAAATAATTGTAAATAAAATGTTCATTTCTAGTACTTGGTTGAAAACCCTTCGTTGGCAATGACTGCCTGAAGTCTTGAACTCATGGACATCACCAGACGCTGTGTTTCCTCCTTTTTGATGCTCTGCCAGGCCTTCACTGCGGTGGTTTTCATTTGCTGCTTGTTTGTGGGCCTTTCTGTCTGAAGTTTAGTCTTTAACAAGTGAAATGCATGCTCAATTGGGTTGAGATCAGGTGACTGACTTGGCCATTCAAGAATATTCCACTTCTTTGCTTTAATAAACTTCTGGGTTGCTTTGGCTTTATGTTTTGGGTCATTGTCCATCTGTAGTATGAAACGATGACCAATCAGTTTGGCTGCATTTGGTTGGATCTGAGCACACAGTATGACTCTGAATACCTCAGAATTCATTCAGCTGCTTCTGTCCTGTGTCACATCATCAATAAACACTAGTGACCCAGTGCCACTGGCAGCCATGCATGCCCAAGCCATCACACTGCCTCCGCCATGTTTTACAGATGATGTGGTATGCTTTGGATCATGAGCTGTACCATGCCTTCCCCATACTTTTCTCTTTCCATCATTCTGGTAGAGGTTGATCTTGGTTTCATCTGTCCAAAGAATGTTCTTCCAGAACTGTGCTGGCTTTTTTAGATGTTTTTTAGCAAAGTCCAGTCTAGCCTTTTTATTCTTGATGCTTATGAGTGACTTGCACCGTGCAGTGAACCCTCTGTATTTACTTTCATGCAGTCTTCTCTTTATGGTAGATGTGGATATTGATACACCTACCTCCTGGAGAGTGTTGTTCACTTGGTTGGCTGTTGTGAAGGGGTTTCTCTTCACCATGGAGACTATTCTGTGATCATCCACCACTGTTGTCTTCCGTGGGCGCCCAGGTCTTTTTGCATTGATGAGTTCACCAGTGCTTTCTTTCTTTCTCAGGATGTACCAAGCTGGAGATTTTGCCACTCCTAATGTCGGCTGGGTTTTTTCTGTTTTTGCAGCTTAAGGATGGCTTGTTTCACCTGCATGGAGAGCTCCTTTGACCATTGGTTTCCTTCACAGCAAAACCTTCCAAATGCAAGCACCACACCTCAAATCAACTCTTTTATCTGCTTAATTGAGAATGACATAACGAAGGGATTGCCCACACCTGTCCATGAAATAACCTTGGAGTCAATTGTCCAATTACTTTTGGTCCCTTTAAAAACAGGTTGGCACATGATAAGGAGCTGAAACTCCTAAAGCCTTCATCCAATTTTAATGTGGATACCCTCAAATGAAAGCTGAAAGTCTGAACTTCAACTGCATCGGAATTGTTTTGTTTAAAATTCATTGTGGTAATGTCTAGAACCAAAATTAGAAAATGTTGTCTCTGGCCAAATACATATGGACCTAACTGTATTACTGTAAAGGTAGGTGCACATGGTCATTGGACGCAGCGTACCTACCCTGAAGGGGGGGGCAGAAATGGGGTACATTATTACTGTATTGTTGAACTTTGGAGGAAGGGACTTTACTGTTGACATTACTACTGTATCGGAGCACAAAGAGGAATTTTACTATTGTATGGTAGTTGTAAAAGGCAAGACGTCTTAAAGAAGTACTTTCATCACTTACAATTGCTCATTTGCTCATTTTGCCTTTTTGCTCAGTTAATTCTTCTCTTTTCTCTGCTCTTTGTAGAAACAGGAGGTCTCTTGTTCCCGCATAAATCATTCCTCTTCAACTCCTATCTCAGCTGCTCTGCCCCTCTCCCATGCCGTTGAAGTTTGCAGTGACTGATGACTCACACAGGGAAAATTAATCTTGTTTCTACATAGAGCTTAGAAGGATTCACCTAGTCTGTTTTTAATTACGAGATGCCATAGACATAATGGAAAAGAGAAGAATTAGCTGGGTGGAAAGGCAAAATGAGCAAGAGCAATTGTAAGTACACAGTGCTGTATAATATGCAATATATTAAGAGGATAAAAATGTTGATGGGAGTAGAAGCGCTTGTTTAATATTGTATGAGGGCCACAAAGGGGGACATTTCTACTGCGAGATGGTCACAAAGGGAAACAGCACTACTGCAATATATTTTGATTTTGGAGATACTGTTACTGTACAGGTCACCAATGCAGCACTATAGCACTTTTCTTCGTCATCTGGTGCAGTGTAAAAGTTGGAGGGGGCTGTAGACGTGATCAGGCTAAGATGTCTGTTTGTTACTTTCTGCAGAGACGAATTCTGGCTGGAAGAATTCATAGCCATCTGCGCCGGATAAAGAAGGAAAGTGAAAATGAATTGCTTCAATTGACTGGTGAGTTACTGGATTGACCTTTACTGCATATACTGTACTTAAACCATCTACAGAGCTCCTGTATATAACTGTCACTGGTAGTAATATTAGTATTGTGGCTTTTGATAATGATCAGTATGGCGGTATTATTCAGTTACTATGATGGTAATATTGTGTCTGGTCATGATGTGGAGGTATTATTGGTATATTGGTGTTGGTATGGTGGATTTTGTTGCGTAAAGGTGTTTATACTGACAAACTATGTGGTGATAATATATGGTCATTATTTGCCATTATTTATCTCTTATGTGGTTTGTTATAAACATATTAGTGTAGTTATAGCTGACTTGTACATTAACACTATGGTGATATTTGTTATTTGGTAACTGTATGCAGGGTCGGCGTTAAGGGCCGGCAGACCAGGGGCCCCCAGCTAGTGGCACATCATGCAGCTGCTATGGGGCCCGTGAGGCAGGGGGGCCCACCTGCCGCCAGCACTGACTCCCCCCGCCACCGCATTGAACTATAGCGGTGTCTGCCGATACAGTTCAATGCAATAATGGAGGAGAGCGCGTCACATGACACTCCCTCTCCCATCATTCCCCACTCTGCCTCTGACACTGCAGGTGTGCAATGATGTCATCACGCACTCAATGTGTGCCAGGCAGAGTAGCTGCTGAGACAGGGTCGGAAGCAGCGCGGGCACGAGGAGAGGTGAGGAGTGTGTTTTTTTTTGTTATTTTTTACTATAAAAGGGAGTACTGGACTGTGGGGCCATTCTCAGGGGGGGGGAATGTAGGCTCTGCTATATACTATGAGGGCTGTGTCCTATATACTATGAGGGCTGTGTGCTATATACTATGTGGCTGTGCTATATTCTATGAGAGCTGTACTATATACTATGTGGCTGTGCTATATACTATGCGGGCTGTGCTATATACTATGCGGGCTGTGCTATATACTATGAGGACTGTGCTATACACTATGAGGGCTGTGCTATATACTATGCGGACTGTGCTATATACTATGGCTGTGTTATACTATGCTGGCTGTGCTATATACTATGAGGGCTGTGTTATATACTATGTGGGCTGTGCTATATACTATGAGGGCTATGCTATATACTATGTGGGCTGTGCTATATACTATGGCTGTGCTATATACTATGAGGGCTGTGCTATATACTATGAGGGCTGTGCTATATACTATGTGGGCTGTTCTATATACTATGAGGGCTGTGCTATATAATATGTGGGCTGTGCTATATACTATGGCTGTGCTATATACTATGAGGGCTGTGCTATATACTATGAGGGCTGTGCTCTATACTATGTGGGCTGTGCTATATACTATGGCTGTGTTATATACTATGTGGGCTGTGCTATATACTATGGCTGTGTTATATACTATGTGAGCTGTGCTATATACTATGTGGGCTGTCTTGTATACTATTGGAGGGTATATTTTATTCTATGGGGGAGCCTGTGTTATATACTATGGGGGGTATATTATATTCTATGGGGGAGGCTATGCTATGCTATATACAGTACTATGTGGCTGTGTTATATACTATGGGGGTACATTATACATTATATTCTATGGGGGAGGCTATGTTATATACTATAGGGGGCTGCATTAAATTCTATGGGGAGCTACATTATATACTATGGGCAGGTGGGCTGTATTTTATTCTATGGGGGCTGCATTATATTCTATGGGGGGCTGTATTAGATTTTATGAGGGAGGATTGCATCATACTCTTTGATGAGGCTACATTATATTCTGTGGGGAGGTGGGCTGTTTTATACTCTATTCGGGGCTACATTATATTCTATGGGGGGCTGTATTATACTTATATTCTATGAGGGTGATTGCATCATACTCTATGAGGGGGCTACATTATACTATATGAGGGGAGCTGCATTGTATTATATGGGGGAGGTTACATTATACTCTGTGGGGTGGTTGCATTATACTCTGTGGGGTGGCTGCATTATGATCTATGGGGTAGCTGCATTATACTATATGTGGGCTGCATTATACTGTATTGAGGACTATGGGGAATACATTATACTATATGAAGAACTATGGGGTGCATTATACTATGGGAAGTGAATTGTACTACATGGATGACTATGGCGGTGCATTATACTATATGGAGCACTATGAGGAGTGTATTATACTATGTGGAGGATTATGGAGAGTGCATTATACTATGATGAGGACTGAGCAGTGTATTTTAATATATGGAGGACTATGGGAAGTGTATAATACTATATGGAGGACTGAGGAGTGTATTATACTATATGGAGGACTAAGAGGCACATTATATTATATGGAGGACTATGGGGTGTGCATTTTACAATATGGAGTACTGTGGTACACATTATAATATATGGAGGACTATGGGGTGTATTATACTAAACAAGAAAAATGCTGCCTATTCATCGAGTGATTGGATTGTTTATGCCGGAACAAAAATCATTGTTCTCAGCAGCACATCACCTGTGTAAACTGTAGATGTGCTGCTGATAACATGATACTGTACGGGGACAGATTGATCTAATAGTGACTGTTCTGTCCCCATCATTCTTTCTCAGTTGGTGTAAAGATGCCGGGATACTTCAATATTGTTGATCATACTCATTTAGCGGCCTGAATTCAGCGCATGTAAATACAACAGAAATGCTTCTGTGTGATGTGCAATATATTAGCATTTGGGGCCCCATCTTTAACTTTGCCTAGGGTTCCACTTTGCCTAAAACTGGCCCTGACTGTATGACCACTATTTACAAGTATTGCTTAGAAAATTATCTAATTGCCATGTTTTCTATAAGATTTATATATTTTGTCTGTAGTCTTTTTGAACACATTTGTCATTATAGGATCTAGAATTCTGCCAGGGTCAGTACATCTGACCAACGTGCTGATGGAGGGCCAGGACCAAATTTTGCACCATTGCCCATTTGTCTTTACTTCCACCTCTTATACTGCTCCCTCTGTATGATAAGAGAACTACTATAGTACTGCCCTCCTCAATGGCCAGTAATTTGGACTGTTTGTGGTGGGATCCTCTGGGGCTGTGCAGTATTTGGGGTTGTTGGCGGCACTGTGTCAGTGTTGTGATCAGCATATGTTTATCTCTTGTTAATTCCCAGACAGTATAATTAGGCTGCTCGCTTGTGATCACATCATGCAGCAGCTGGAAGTCACGACGGTGTCAGTTCTGCTCAGTGGATTTACTGACTCAGCAAATGCAATGCGTAAATGATTCCCGTGATGAGTAATGGAAGTGTTGGGTTTTTTTTTTTTTTTTTTTTTTTAATGTTGCCGCATAACTCGTAAAAATGGCCAGGAATCTGTAGGAAATGTCACATCAGAAGTGACATCTGTATGGGGCTATATGACCAATTTTCTGTCACTCTGCTGCCATCTTCTGGTTATACTATTGTATTACATGGCAATCTTGTAAACTTTTTGGGTCATTGGAAAGTTTCATTTTAGATTTGAAACTTTCAGCAGAGATTCGTTTTGGTAGTTTTTTTTTCTTAAATTTTCAAAATCATACCTGCATTGTGAAAATACCTAAATTGTATTGTTACAATTTGTCGATGTCTTCTATATAAAATTTTACTTTGACTTGAGATGAGTATTCTGGGAGGTCTCAAAGTACTGACCCCCAAAAAAACATTAATAAAAATAGATAATATATTGGAAAACAATGTTGATCCTTGGGGGGGAAGTTTCTTCTGTCTTCCCCCGTTCATTGCAGGATTTCTAAGTCACCCGGGCAGACATAACGCATGTGCTGCCGATTCAACTGCACAGGGTCCAAGGATGGAGGAAGGCTTAGTCAAAAAGACGGTTTCTCGGACGCTGCTTTGATCATTTTACTTTCCTCTTTTGTAGATTCCCTTTTTCAGGATATCGAGGGAAAGGACCCTCTGTGTCTCTCTATACTCAGTGGATGCTTTAATATGATTCATTTGCTTTCTTTCTGTTCCTTGAGAGTCAAAATCACAAACTAGCATGGTATTCTTCTTCTTTGCAGGCATATTGTGCTGGTACATAGAAATACATCTCTACATACCAGTGCATTTTTATGCAACTGTAAGCTAAAGGTAAAATAAGTCAAGAGATTTAAATAGCAAAAAAAATAATGTTAAACAATCACATTTTTAATACACTTTTTTAAATCACGGTTTTTATGTACTTTTAAAAGTTAATATCACAAACTAGTAAGTAACAAGAACATACAGTATGTGGTATCCCCAATGGCAGACACAGACAGTAGAAGGTTCCTGTGCAAGAACAGTATATAGGGCCTTTAATGCCCTAGTGCACTGCTTTATGCCTGTGACAAAAGCTCCTTACTGCTTTGGAACTTGAAATGGGTACCCGTACCTATTGGGGTATGTGCACACGTTGCGGATTTGTGTGCAGATCCGAAGCGGATTTGGCCCTGCGGATCTGCAGCAGTTTTCCAAGTGGTGTACAGTACCATGTTATCCTATGGAAGATAAAAACCACTGTGCACATGATGCAGAATATTCCGCGCGGAAATGCAGCGGTTTATTTTCCGCAGCATGTCAATTCTTTGTGCGGATTCCGCAGCGTTTTTACACCCATTCCATTATAGGAATTCACAGGTGTAAAAACGCAGCCGAAATCCGTACAAAATCCACTAGAAATCTGCAGTAAATCCGCAGGTAAAATGCAGGAATTTTGACCTGCGGATTCCGCGTGGAAAAATCCGCACACAAATCCGCAATGTGTGCACATACCCTTAAGGTCCTGTGCATCTAGATAGGCTGAACCAACAGTCTGTAATTGTACCACTACTGAAAAAATGTTGGGACGCCGTGTGAAATGTAAAAAAAATAAGAATGCAATTATTTGGAAATCTCTAATAACCATATGTTATTCACAACAGAACATAGAATACAGTCCAGAACAGGAATGTTAGACATTTTTACATTTCATTTAACCCTGAAAAAAAAAATTAATTTAGAAATTGATGGCATCTCAAAAAAGTTGTGCTCGGGCCACATCTACCACTGTGTGGCTTCTCCTCTTCTTTTTACAACAATCTGTAAATCTATGGGAAGTGAGGATACAATTGTGGCGTTTTCAGAGAGGAGTCTTGTCCCATTCTTGTTAATATTCAGGATTCTAGCTTCTCAACAGTCCAGGATGTTTGTCAAACTTTTTGTATCATATGGTGCCAATATTTTTTATTGGTGAAAGATCTGTACTGCAGGTGGCCAGTTCATCATCCAAACTCTTCTTCTGCAAAGCCGTGTTATTGTGATGGATGCAGTATGTGGTTTAGCATTGTCTTATTGAAATATGCAAGGCCTCCCCTGCAATAGACATTGTCTGGATGGGATCATGTCGTGTTCTAAAACCTCTATGTAATGTTCAGCATTGATAGTGCCCTCCAAAAAGTGTAAGCTACCCATGCCATAGGCACTAATGCAGCCCTATACCATCAGAGATGCAGGAACTGTGGCTGATAACAAGCTGGATGGACCTTCTCCTCTTGAGTCTGCAGGACACGGCATGCGTAGTTTCCATAAAAAATTTCACATTCTGATTCATCTGACCACAGAACAGCTTTCCACATTGCCTCAGTCCATTGTAAATGAGCTTCGGCCCAGAGAGAAAGACTACGTTTATGGATTGTGCAGATATTTGGCTTCTTCTTTTCATGATAGAGCATTAACTTGCATTTGTAGATTGTGCAGTGATTTCTGGAAGTATTCCTGAGCCCATACAGCGATTTGCACGACCAAATCATGCCTGTTTTTAATGCAGTGTTGCGTGATGGCCTGTAGATCATGAGTATCCAATAGTGACCACAGGCCTTTTCTCTTGTGCACATGGATTTCTCCAGAATCTCTGAATAAGAGTGTGGAAAGAGAAGAAACCCCCTCACGAAGACCTTACAGTGCTGATATGTGCAATTCTTTAATGTGTGATTAATGCCCTTTCTATGCACTCGTGTTGGTAAAAGTAAAAGTAACAGTGGAGATGCAGGGCATAGAAGAGTTGCTGTTAGCCAGACCTGTAGATGGGAGAGGAGGTTTTGGGAGAAAGAAGGGAGTTCCATCATGGTTAGAGGAGTCAGTAGTTAATAGTGAAGTGAGGAGAGTGAAGCCAGTCACGCAGAGTGTGATGGACTAGACCGTATACTGTGTGTGTGTCAAGGAGATTTTCTGAGGTAGCAAACCCTGTAACTGTGTAACGGTGGTGGATTCTCATGGATTTCTTCCAGACCCCCAAGAGTTAAATGTGTTTTATGTACTTGTATGTGGTACAGGTAGAATACCCCATGGAGCTGCTGTTAGCTGGAACAGGGTTAACTGTAGTGGCCAACCCCGATGGTAGGTAGGAACTGAGTGTTAGAGACAGAGGCAGGAAGAGATAGTTCAGTTAATGCGAAGGCAGGAGTGCATATGCAGCAGGAATAGTGAGCGGCTAAGGACAACGTGAGCTCAATATTCGGGACAGTAGATTGCCGTAAATACCTCCTGTGTGATTCTGTCTAATGGCCAAGGGTAACCTCGAGATGGACATCAGGGCCAGGGGCACACTCAGCTTGCTAAGCTAGATGAAAGGATGGACTCAGACTCCATGGGACAGAAGGTAACACAATCCAGAAATTCTTCTAGAGGTGAGGAAGAACCCAAGGGCTAGGAAAGCCAGAGAGGGGATATGCCACCTATCCTGAGAACCAGGGTTAAAGTTGTATCCAATACCTGTGGGAAAGATGACAACCCATTGGGCCTTATTCTTTAAACCTTCTTGCAAATATTGTACAGACTGCTATTCTCTAAGTAAAAGTTTGTTCTTTATTAACCACGTGTCTCCTAGACTGTTTGCTGCCCTGGTTCTAGATGAGGGATTACTGGACTCAGAAAAGGCCTGCTGGCCAGAAGTAAGTGGAAAGCACCACATGCACAGCAGGACTGAAACACCCCTTGTCAGTAGAATGCCAGAGCGAGTGGGGACCAGATCTTGCCCACGACTACCTCACTTGGGCATTTTACAACTGTACTGGATAAAATGGCATTCTCAATATGACAAAGTGCAAAGTCAGTAAAAAATTATAAGGCGGGTAATACAATAATCCTCTTCAGGTGTCCGCTTGTTCTTCTCCTGGTGGGACTTCCTCCACCTGTTTCCTGGAGCCAGACTCCCAGATTCCTGAGCTGTGAGTGACCCAGCTTCCGGTAGTGCCACAGCCCCCAACATTTAGAAATGGGCCACAGCCTCCTGCGTCACCTGCATCACTGGCTGCTCCCGCATAGGAGGTTCGGAACCCCAACGATAGTACGCTCTCTTGGGGCTGGTAGTAGCCCTGTCTCGAGTCGCTTTAAGGAGCCTCTTCCAGACCTGTTCATTCTTCAAGAAGGGTTCATCCTGCTCCCTTCCTTCTCGGATCACACCCACTGCATAGCAACGATGTTGCTCCTCCATTTTGAGGAACATGACCCTGGTTCTAGCCATCGGCTCTTGCAGCCTTTGAGGCAAGCGTTCCATCTCTACTGCCTGATGGTTTAACGAGATGTGATGACAGGTTCCAAACTCTTCAATGGACCCTCTTCTCTGCTGATGGTCATTAGTAACATCCTCCCCCCAGGATGCCAACTCTCGGTACCTTGCAGCTAGCGGGCCTGATAACATTTCTCCAGATCTGGTCCTGGCTCGCCATTTTGTCTCTTTCCAACCAGTCTAGGCTCCGCAGTCCGCTTACCAGTTTCTGGCTCTCCTGTCCCAGAACCCCAGCGATAAAGGATGCGGCCTGTGTTCGAGCCTGTTCGAGTGCTTCTGGGAAATCATCCGGATCCGGACAACAGGCTCCTGTCACCTCTGCTGTTGCACCAGCTTCCGCTGGCTCCAATATTCCTCTGGTCACTCCCTTGTGAGTCTTGCGTAGTTCTGCTGTCTTTGTCACCCATTAAGCATGTTACACTGTATGGATGACTAATTGAATACAGCAAAAACACTTTTTTGGAGTGTTACGTACCACAAAAATGTACCCCAAACCACAGAATAGTGTATGAGTGAGAAATTTAACCCAGAAATTTTTTTTTACTGTTTTTTGGAGTGTTATAGACCACAGAAATGTACTCCAGACCATTGAATACTGTAAGGGTGATAAATTTAATCCAGAAATTTTTAAACACTTTTTTGGAGTGTTATATTACACCAAAATGTACCACAAAGCATGTAATACTTGGCGGATCACCCAATATATTATTTTTTTCACACACACACACACACACACACACAAAAAAAAAAATAGAAATGCTGCAGCTATATATTTTGCAAGGGACTGCACAGTCTTAATTCCTGTCTGCAGACTGTATTATGCCCCTGCTCCTGCAACTCTCTCTCATGTATATGATACAAATAGCAAAGCAAGTGATTAGCTCTTAGAAGGGCTGTTAGTATAATGGTTTCATTTCAGCACCAGTATCAATACTACTACAGGACTCTGATTTATTATACTGTGCAATGGTGTCAGTGTGCCGAGCCTGGCTTTGCCTGTCCTTTTATAATCTCTGATGATGTCACTCGGCCAGCCAATCACAGTAATGCCACAACCAAGATGGCTACGGCATTACAGTGACGCGCAGGCTATCCGCACATGTTTATTGGCTGTGTAACAGGCGCCAAAGATGCGGGCAGGGGTTCGAGCTTTAAAACGAGCATTGCCCAATGCTCGCTGAGCACCCAGATACTAGTGTGATATCCGAGTAACACTGATCATGTTTGCTCATCCCTAGTAATAACTTAAAGGGCGTTTGTAGATTTTACAAGTGGGATCCCTCCTAGGGTTGACTGTCTACGAGACATAATGGAGAAGAACCCTGTGCAAATGGCTCATGTTCTGGTAGACTTGTCTTACATGGGTAGCTATTAATTGGGTAAATACATTAAATACATGGCTTTCTGCCTCCTCCTTTGGCAGATCCGCATACATGGCAAAATTACAAATGTTGGCAAGACATTCCCACATTCCTGGCCAAAATAAAATTGGTGTAGTTCGTGACAAACCCACCCAAAGGTTTTTTGGATGGATCGTTCCTGTACATATTGGGGTGATCCCAGGGGAGACACCTAAATAGCCCATGTGTGGAAATTCAGCAATTAGTAAGTATGCTTACCGTGGCTGTTTGCTTGAGAGGGGAGCTATATCGGGGGTAATCAATGGATTGGGGTCTGCATTCTGAAAAGAGTCGTCTCTTCTCTTATTAGTGGTAATTAGATAAAAGTAATAAACCTCATTTTGTTTCTTTTATCTTCTGCAATAGTAATAAAGAGTAACTTAAAAAAGAAAAATTCTGCAGCGATTAAATAAAAAAGCAAAAAAAAAAATATTTGGAAAGATATTACGTATATTATGGATCTTTCTAGTCTTACTTGAGAGGGTTTTATTTTGCCCTTTTCCAGAATAACTTTAGCAGAAAGCCCTATTACTGCGGATAATTGTAGCAGCGACTTCAAAGGCCGGCAGCAGCTGAAATGTACGAGGCAGACAATAGAGCAACAGGCGACATTGTACGGCGGCATTGTGTTCTGTAACCAGCCAGACAAAGGCATAAGCGTTGCCACAAAGAGCTGCTATTTTACTCCCGACAGACACAAAACCTAAAAATGACTTCAGCCCCTTGAGCCGATTTTACACAGAGTTATAATTAGTGGAAACAAAGGCGCTTAACTACAATGTAGCAACAAAGCCTGGCACGAGGAAGAGTAATGCCAACAATGCCCACGCCCGGTAGGGTAGGGGTTACTGTCACGAAGGTTGCATTCTGACAGATGTCACACAGTTTTCATTTTTTAGGCTTTTTATGACCCCCAGAACATGCTTCATGCAAGTATCTAATAACTCATCGGTCATGGTCCTATAATATAGTAAAAATCAGTATCCGGAGCTCCCAGTAGTCACATGGCCAAAAATGAGGACAGAGGGGTCTTATTTGACAAAGGGCGAGTGTGGCTCCATCCCCTAGAAGCACAAGACTTCATGGCACAACAGAAGTTTTCACAGTTTCAACTCATTATGGGATTTGGAATGGAGGATAATGACACTGGCACTTGGAGCACAGGACAATGACACTGACACTTGGGGTACAGGACAATGACACTGACACTTGGGGTACAGGACAATGACACTGGCACTTGGGGTACAGGACAATGACACTGACACTTGGGGTACAGGACAATGACACTGGCACTTGGAGTACAGGACAATGACACTGACACTTGGGGTACAGGACAATGACACTGACACTTGGGGTACAGGACAATGACACCGACACTTGGAGTACAGGACAATGACACTGACACTTGGGGTACAGGACAATGACACTGACACTTGGAATACAGGACAATGACACTGACACTTGGGGTACAGGACAATGACACTGACACATGGGGTACAGGACAATGACACTGACACTTGGGGTGCAGGACAATGAGACAGACACTTGGGGTACAGGACAATGACACTGGCACTTGGTGTACAGGACAATGAGACAGACACTTGGGGTACAGGACAATGACACTGACACATGGGGTACAGGACAATGACACTGACACTTGGGGTACAGGACAATGACACTGGCACTTGGTGTACAGGACAATGAGACAGACACTTGGGGTACAGGACAATGACACTGATACTTGGGGTACAGGACAATGACACTGACACTTGGGGTACAGGACAATGACACTGACACTTGGGGTACAGGACAATGACACCGACACTTGGAGTACAGGACAATGACACTGACACTTGGGGTACAGGACAATGACACTGACACTTGGAATACAGGACAATGACACTGACACTTGGGGTACAGGACAATGACACTGACACTTGGGGTACAGGACAATGACACCGCCACTTGGGGTACAGGACAATGACACTGACACATGGGGTACAGGACAATGACACTGACACTTGGGGTACAGGACAATGACACTGACACTTGGGGTACAGGACAATGACACCGACACTTGGGGTACAGGACAATGAGACAGACACTTGGGGTACAGGACAATGACACTGACACATGGGGTACAGGACAATGACACTGACACTTGGGGTACAGGACAATGACACCGACACTTGGGGTACAGGACAATGACACTGGCACTTGGTGTACAGGACAATGAGACAGACACTTGGGGTACAGGACAATGACACTGATACTTGGGGTACAGGACAATGACACTGACACTTGGGGTACAGGACAATGACACTGATACTTGGGGTACAGGACAATGACACTGATACTTGGGGTACAGGGCAAAGACACTGACACTTGGGGTACAGGACAATGACACTGACATTTATGACACACTGATGTTTGGGTTGCTGGACTCATTCCACTTTCTGTCTGTCTGTAGTTTGTCACTGAGAGTTAATAACCAATATCTATGTATCCCTCCTATTTGTTGTATTGTGGCGGGTGTATAATAGACGTCGCCCTTTCCCTTTGTTACTCGATTACTTCCGTGTGATAATGGGGAAATCAATAATGTTATAAAATGCATCATTATGGGGGACACTGGGATCGTGTCATGGAAATTAATTCTTCCTAATGAAATGACTTTTCCCACAAGCTGTAAAGTGTCGGCTCTTTAATATTTCATGGGCAGGAAACAGATCTTAGCTCGTTCTTGTGATGCGTCACTTTATGGCACTGTAATTGTTCCGCTCATTATTATTGACTTGTCATCTATATTGCTTTTACTTTCCATTAAACTGCAGCAAGTACAGATTCAGTTCAGTGTGGCCTGCCACGTGTATGTATACACACTGCAAAGTACGACTTATTGTACCCTGTATATATGGGCACTGCACAGTACCACTTCTCATATTCTGTATATATGGGCACTGCACAGTACCACTTCTCATATTCTGTATATATGGACACTGCACAGTAGCACTTCTCTTATTCTGTATATATGGACACTGCACAGTACCACTTCTCCTGTATATATGGACACCGCACAGTACACTTCTCTTATTCTGTATATATGGACACTGCACAGTACCACTTCTCTTATTCTGTATATATGGACACTGCACAGTACCACTTCTCCTGTATATATGGACACTGCACAGTACCACTTCTCTTATTCTGTATATATGGACACTGCACAGTACCACTTCTCTTATTCTGTATATATGGACACTGTACAGTACCACTTCTCTTATTCTGTATATTTGGACACTGTACAGTACCACTTCTCTTATTCTGTATATTTGGACACTGCACAGTACCACTTCCCTTATTCTGTATATATGGACACTGCACAGTACCACTTCTCTTATTCTGTATATATGGACACTGCGCAGTACCACTTCTCTTCTTCTGTATATTTGGACACTGCACAGTACCACTTCTCTTATTCTGTATATATGGACACTGTACAGTACCACTTCTCTTATTCTGTATATTTGGACACTGCACAGTACCACTTCCCTTATTCTGTATATATGGACACTGCACAGTACCACTTCCCTTATTCTGTATATATGGACACTGCACAGTACCACTTCTCTTATTCTGTATATATGGACACTGCACAGTACCACTTCTCTTATTCTGTATATATGGACACTGCACAGTACACTTCTCTTATTCTGTATATATGGACACTGTACAGTACCACTTCTCTTATTCTGTATATATGGACACTGCACAGTACCACCTCTCTTATTCTGTATATATGGACACTGCACAGTACCACTTCTCTTATTCTGTATATATGGACACTGCACAGTACCACTTCTCGTACCCTCGTATCACTTCTTGTACTTCTTCTGTATAGTTGGACACTGCACAGTACCACTTCTCTTATTCTGTATATATGGACACTGCACAGTACCACTTCTCTTCTTCTGTATATATGGACACTGCACAGTACCACTTCTCTTATTCTGTATATATGTGGACACTGCACAGTACCACTTATCTAATTCTGTATATATGGACACTGCACAGTACCACTTCCCTTATTCTGTATATATGGACACTGCACATTACCACTTCTCTTATCCTGTATATATGGACACTGCACAGTACCACTTCTATTCTGTATATGGACACTGCACAGTACCACTTCTCTTATTCTGTATATATGGACACTGCACAGTACCACTTCTCTTCTTCTGTATATGTGGACACTGCACAGTACCACTTCTCGTACCCTCGTATCACTTCTTGTACTTCTTCTGTATATATGGACACTGCACAGTACAACTTCTCTTATTCTGTATATATGGACACTGCACAGTACACTTCTCTTATTCTGTATATATGGACACTGTACAGTACCACTTCTCTTATTCTGTATATATGGACACTGCACAGTACCACTTCTCTTCTTCTGTATATATGGACACTGCACAGTACCACTTCTCTTATTCTGTATATATGGACACTGCACAGTACCACTTCTCTTATTCTGTATATATGGACACTGCACAGTACCACTTCTCGTACCCTCGTATCACTTCTTGTACTTCTTCTGTATAGTTGGACACTGCACAGTACCACTTCTCTTATTCTGTATATATGGACACTGCACAGTACCACTTCTCTTCTTCTGCATATATGGACACTGCACAGTACCACTTCTCTTATTCTGTATATATATAGACACTGCACAGTACCACTTCTCTTATTCTGTATATATGGACACTGCACAGTACCACTTCTCTTATTCTGTATATATGGACACTGCACAGTACCACTTCTCTTATTCTGTATATATGGACACTGCACAGTACCACTTCTCGTACCCTCGTATCACTTCTTGTACTTCTTCTGTATAGTTGGACACTGCACAGTACCACTTCTCTTACTCTGTATATATGTACACTGCACAGTACCACTTCTCTTCTTCTGTATATATGGACACTGCACAGTATCACTTCTCTTATTCTGTATATATGTAGACACTGCACAGCACCACTTATCTTATTCTGTATATATGGACACTGCACAGTACCACTTATCTTATTCTGTATATATATAGACACTGCACAGTGCCACTTCTCTTATTCTGTATATATGGACACTGCACAGTACCACTTTTCTTCTGTATATATGGACACTGCACAGTACCACTTCTTTATTCTGTATACTGTATATGGACACTGCACAGTACCACTTCTTTTATTCTGTATATATGGACCCTGCACAGTACCACTTCTCCTATTCTATATATATGTATATATATATATAGACACTGCACAGTACCACTTCTATTCTGTATATGTGGACACTGCACAGTACCACTTCTCCTTTTATGTATATATGGTCCCTGCACAGTACCACTTCTCCTATTCTGTATATATGGATACTGCACAGTACCACTTCTTTATTCTGTATATATGGACACTGCACAGTACCACTTCTCTTATTCTGTATATATGGACCCTGCACAGTACCACGTCTCCTATTCTGTATATATAGACACTGCATAGTACCACTTCTATTCTGTATATGTGGACACTGCACAGTACCACTTCTATTCTGTATATATGGTCCCTGCACAGTACCACTTACCTATTCATGGAGGGGGTGACTTCTTAGTATACATTTGCACAATAGAGGCCTGTATAGGGCAATGTTCACATGCAGGTAAGCGTGAGGACCCTTGATGTAGGGTTGCAAGCTTGCATATATTGGCCAAAATATATCTCACATATTTGCATGTAGTTTATGCACTTCATTTTTCAGGGTGCAGCCAAGCCCAGCACTTTGGGTCATGTATACAGGGGTGTTCACATGAGATGCATTTACAGAGTGCTGGCCAGCCCACCTAATCGAATAGTATGGGCGTCACTAATAGGCTGTGAACCAGACACTATGCATTACCTGCATGTGAACAGCGCCCTATACAGGCCTCTATTGTGCAAACATATACTAAGCAGTCATCCCTATACCTCCCAACTTTTGAAGAAAGAGAGGCAAAGGCTGTGGCGCGCGCAGCGATCCGCGGCAAATTTTAGGCCACAGCCCGACCACACCCATTTCACAACTAGTCATACCCATGTCCACGCCCCAACTGCACCCATTTAGCACTGCTGATCACACTGACTGGTACTGAGGGCACAGTGCCTGGCATTATGGCACAGTGGCTGGTACTGTTGGCACATTGACTGGTACTGAGGAAAAGAAAGAACAGAGAGGGAAAGAAAGAGGGGAAAGAAAGAGGGGAAAGAAAGAACAGAGAGAGAAAGAAAGAAACAAAGAAAGAGGGGAAAGAAAGAGAAAGAGGGGAAGGAAAGAAAGAAAGAACAGAGAAAAAGAAAGAAGAAAGAAAGAAACAGAGCGAGAAAGAAGGAACAGAGAGAGAAAGAGGGGACAGGAAAAAAAACAGAGAGAGAGAGAAAGAAAGAACAGAGAGAAAGAAAGAACAGAGAGAAAGAAAGAACAGAGAGAAAGAAAGGAAGAACAGATAGAAAGAACAGAGAGAGAAAGAAAAAGATTAAAGAGAGAAAGAAAGAAAGGGGAAAGAAAGAAGGAACAGAGCGAAAGAAAGCACAAAAAGAAAGAGGGGAAAGAAACAGAGAGAAAGAAAGAGCAGAGAGAGAAAGAAATAAAGAAAGATGGGAAAGAAACAGAGAGAAAGAAAGAACATAGAGAAAGAAAGAGGGGACAGAAAAAAATACAGAGAAAAAAAAGAAAGGGGAAAGAAAGAATAGAGAGGGAGAGAGAAAGAAAGAGGGGGAAGAAAGAACAGAGAGAGAGAAAAAAGAAAGAGGGGAAAGAAAGAACAAAGAGGGAGAGAAAGAAAGAGAAACAAAGAAAGAACAGAGAGAGAAAGAAGGAAAGAAAGAAAGATGGGAAAGAAAGGACAGAGAGAGAGAAAGAAAGATGGGAAAGAAAGAACAGAGAGAGAAAGAAGGAAAGAAAGAAAGATGGGAAAGAAAGAACAGAGAGAGAGAAAGAACAGAGAGAAAGAAAGAGGGGATAGAAAGAGAACAGAGAGAAAGAAAGAACAGAAAGAGAGAGAGAAAGGAAGAACAGAGAGAGAAAGAACAAAGCAAGAAAGAAAGATTAGAGAGAGAAAGAAAGAGGGAAAGAAAAGAAAGTAAGAACAGAGCGAAAGAAAGAACAGAGAGAGAGAAAGGAAGAGGGGAAAGAAAGAAAGAAAGAAAGATGAGAGAGAAACAGAAAGAAATAAAGATTCTATAAAGATACTATAGCAGCCCGGCTCACATTGTAGTGCCAACCTGAGCCTCCTGATGCAGGACATATCATGATCCGCTCACATGGCCAACATCCGCGAGTCCATGGCGATCCCGCTGTCCGTGCTGTTGGAGGAGGACACGGTGATGGATCTGAAGCATTCCCTGAAGTGCCTCCTTGCTTCCGTCACAATCTCCTCCCGAAATTACCTATTTTCCGGTCCACTTCTGGTGGAACGTCACGTGCGAATTTTAAAGTGGTCCTCGGGGCTCCGCCGTGTACTCCTGTGTTCACAGGAAAAGTAACCTCCCGGCCGAGGCAGTGGGGCAGACGCAAAATCGGGACTGTCCTGCATGGCTCCGCACACCTCATACACACACGGTTCCGCTTTGTATGCCTCGTACACACATGGCTCCACTCCATAAACCTCGCGCACACACATGGCTCCATTTCGTAAACCTCGTACACATGCGGCTCTGCTCCGTACACCTTGTACACACACGGCCACGCTCTGTACACCTTGTACATACATGGCTCTACTCCGTAAACCTTGTACACATGCGTCTTTGCTCCATACACCTCGTACACACGCGGTTCTGCTACGTACACCTCGTACACACTCGGCTCCGCTTCATACACACGCAGCTGCACTCCGTACACCCCGCTCCACTGTGTACACACGCGGCTCCACTCCGTACACCCCATATACACACGGCTCTGCTCAGCTCTGTAAACACATGGCTGAGCGCTGTACACTTTGTACACACAGGGCTCTGTTCCGTACACCTCATACACACACGACTCTGCTCTGTCCACCTCGTACACACACGGCTCCGCTCCGTACACCTCATACACACACGGCTCTGCTCTGTACACCTCATACACACACAGAACCGCTCCGTACACCTTGTACACGCGCGGCTCTGCTACATCCACCCTGTAAATCCCTCCTGACCCCACACGTAAACTTCCCTCATCCAGCACCATGATGACCAGCACAGCAAAGTCCTGCGTACACGGAGGCTCCTGATCATGTGACCCCTGACTCCTCCCCTCCTGTGACCTCATCACAGGTCCTGTGCCACAGAAGAGAACAGCCTAGTGACATCATTGCAGGCCGTAAGGGGCTGCGGTGGGTCTCTGGGAGGGCGAGGATGGGGTGCATGGAGGGCGTGCGGCTTATCTCCCTGCAGTGAGGAAAAAATAGAGTCTTGGGTGTGACAGCGGGTGGGCGGGCCAAAAATGGGACTGTCCCAAGGAATCCGGAACGGTTGAGGGCTATGGTCACCCCTCCATTAGTTGGTAGGTGGTGAGTGACTGTCTTATTAATATTTTGCATCTCTGTTGCTGCATGCTGTAGTGCATTTATTCAGAGACCTGGGCAGGTAAGCAGTGCTGCCCTTTTCTCTGTGGTATTTTTGAATTTTTGGAGGTTTTTCAGTCCTCTTTTGTGGCTTTGCTACTATTTATTATTCTTAGCATCTAAAACTTGATAAGAAAATTGTGCAATACACTGACATGGGGTTGCTTTTTGGGCGCCAGCTATACGACGCTTGTTCCTCAACCTCTGCTGTGTTTTGTTTTCCAGATTTCCTTGCTTCTCGCTGCCACTTATCCGCCGCACAGTCGCAGAGATGATGTACTGAGCCGGCACAAAAAAGATTATATTTTTATTAAAGAGATGAACACTCAAAGGACTCGTGTCTACATACAAATAAGGATCAAACAGGCGGCTGATGGCAGCGCAAAACCTTCCCGTCTCCAGGCAGCAGATGTTTCTAAACAGTCACACTTTTTTTTTTCTAATATGTTTTTTCTTTCTTTCCTTTTTTTTCTTTTAATGTTTTTGAGCAGTTTCTATCAGCATAACACAACCTAGCCCCCCCCTGCCAGTCACCCAGCTTTCCTAAGTCTTTGGATATGCTGGGTCACATCAGGCCCTGCCATCAATTTTTTTTTTTCCACTAGTTCTGTCAACCAGTTTACCGCAATATTCTCATTTTTACAGATTGCGGGCTCGCTCACAGCTCTCCCCACCTCAGTCTCGGAAATGGCAGCCATATTGATGACAACTGTGTCACATCTGTGCCATGTAATCTCGACTGTAATGGAAAGCTTTTTGATTTTTCGAGAAAATGCACTTTAATGTATCATATTCTCTTGCAAAATACTTTTTTTTCCTTTTTTTTTTAACCTTGGAGTTTGCTTCATTGCTTCTGACAACTCCATAAAGTTTAGATTATAGGAGATTGGGAATTTGCCGCAGAGGTCTATAGGATTGTTCAGGATGCAGTCAATCGCCTCATCATGGTGACTTGTGACTTCATGTCTCATTCCAGCAGATGGAAAGTCGTCCTTTTCTCGTGAGTAAATACTGGGGGGCTGGCCAAACTGTGAACGGCTGGAACACTGTGCAATAGAGATAGACGCGTCAGTGGGTATCCGTGTAATGCGAGCTGTCACTTCTGAGTGATACTGTCACAAAGGATTAAGTGTCAGGAGACAAGTGACAGCGACCACAAATCGCCCAGACCCTCGAACATTTCTCATAATGCTGCACCAAAACGAATTGTTAGAAACAAACCAGTGACAGCTAGAGCCCAGGTGTTGGGATGCCAGACTGGAATGATGGGAGCATAACTATTATCTTACATTATTGTATAGAGGGGGCAGTATTAGGGCAGGGACAGACCGCCATATATCTCGTGCGAGAATCACATGATAAACCTCTTACTGGCTGTTGGCTCTCCTGACCTGAACTTGACAGCTGCATAGTAATCCATCATGCTGTCTTGCTCAGGTCAGGAGAGGTGTCGGCCAGTCCGTGCAGTGCGATGTGATTCTCGCTCAAGTTATACGGCCGTCAGACTCGGCCCTTATAGTAGTTATATTCTTGTACATAGGGGCAGTATTATAGTAGTTATATTCTTGTACATAGGGGCAGTATTATAGTAGTTATATACTTGTACATAGGGGGCAGTATTATAGTAGTTATAAACTTGTACATAGGGAGCAGTATTATCGTAGTTATGTTCTTGCACACAGGGGGCAGTATTATAGAAGTTATATTCTTGCACACAGGGGGCAGTATTATATTAGTTATATTCTTGTACATAGGGGACAGTATTATAATAGTTATATTCTTGTACATAGGGGACAGTATTATAGTAGTTATATTCTTGCACATAGAGGCAGTATTATAGTAGTTATATTCTTGTACATAGGGGCAGTATTATAGAAGTTATATTCTTGCACATAGGGGCAGTATTATAGTAGTTATATTCTTGCACATAGGGGCAGTATTATAGTAGTTATATTCTTGTACATAGGGGGCAGTATTATAGTAGTTATTCTTGTACATAGGGGCAGTATTATAATAGTTATATTCTTGTACATAGGGAGCAGTTTATAGTAGTTATATTCTAGTACATAGGAGGCAGTAATATCTTGTACATAGGGAGCAGTATTATAGTAGTTATATTCTAGTACACAGGAGGCAGTAATATAGTAGTTATATTCTTGTACATAGGGGCAGTATTATAGTAGCTATATTCTTGTACATAGGAGCAATATTATAGTAGTTATATTCTTGTACATAGGGGCAGTATTATAGTAGTTATATTCTTGTACATAGGGAGCAGTATTATAGTAGTTATATTCTTGTACATAGGGAGCAGTATTATAGTAGTTATATTCTTGTACATAGGGAGCAGTATTATAGTAGTTATATTCTAGTACATAGGAGGCAGTAATATAGTAGTTATATTCTTGTACATAGGAGGCAGTATTATAGTAGTTATATTCTTGTGCATAGGGAGCAGTATTATAGTAGTTATATTCTTGTACATACGGGGCAGTATTATAGTAGTTATATTCTTGTACATAGGGAGCAGTATTATAGTAGTTATATTCTAGTACATAGGAGGCAGTAATATAGTAGTTATATTCTTGTACATAGGGGGCAATTTTTATTATAAAACCCAAACATAAATACAATTATAAAACAAAAATCATCCAGTATTACAAAACACAAACCACTTAGGTAATATATACACAGCACTAATAATCAGATCAGATCATATTCATAAATAAATTAAAGTGTCCACACCTGGGGATGGAAAAAGAAAGTTAGAGGAAAAAAAAACCAAAAAAAAACAAAAAAAACATCATATTTTCTAACTGAATTTTATGTTTCTCCATAACGTTGTGTTTCTTGGACTCCTTCCAACTTCTAGTGATTTTATCCACCGGAGTTCTGACATAACCTGATTGGCTGCAGCGGTGTGATCGAACGGCTCATTGTGCAGTGACACCCGGGTTCTCATGTGCCAGTGATAGTATTTGATGACACTGATTATAATGTACATTGTCTCTCTGTTGATGTTACTAACAGTGGAGGGGACACCATAGATTATGTCAGGATACTTTAGAGTCCGCAGTCTGGGGATTTTTAGATTATCTGACACTTCCTCCCAGATCTTCCTCCCTCCCCAGCAATCACATATGAAGTGCTCCATAGTCTCCTCCTGCTGACAACCAAGGGGACAATTCCGATCAGAGACACACAGATGTTTCAGGTTCCCTCTGACAAAGAGCCGACTATGCAGTGAAAGCCAAGTGACATCAAACAGTTTAGGAGGAAGCCGTTTCCCGTTTAGGAACCTAAGGCTTTCCTGCAGGGTGGTGGTGACACAATCTCTCAGGGCCAGTGGAGAGTAGAAGAAAGTCATACATACACGAGAATACAGGTCTCTTCTGGTATTGCTCTCAATGTAAGACTTCTCCAGTCCCCACCTCCTAACACACTTCAGACCATAGTCCAGATACTGGGGGAGGTGGTCACCTGTCCATCTCCTCCTCTTGAGACTGCCGCCTCGCACCCAAGATTCTGCAAAAGGCAATATCCAGTACCTGATACTATTTACCCACAGGGAGCTACTGTTTGAGTCCATGTTCCCAAAATTCACCTTTAGAAACAAGGAGTCAAAGAAAACCCTTGGATTCAACATATCCAGCCCACCCTCTCTCCGCCGTAGGTATGTTATTCCCCTCTTTATCAGGTTCATCCTATTCCCCCACAAGAGCTGGAAGAACAGGCTGAAGAGCCTCGCTGAGAAAGATTCTGGTAAAGGGAAAATGACAGAGACATACAAGAAAACGGGGACCAGGTAAGTCTTCAACATTGTGACCCTTTCTCTGTAGGTCAGCCTCCAGTTCTTCCATCGCTGAACCTTTGCATTTCCGGTTTCCAATTTCTCCTCCCAATTTAGCGTGGCATTATCATCCCTCCCAAATTTAACCCCTAGGATCTTAATATGGGTGGAGGCTTTGGAAAACTGCGGCAGATCAAAGCTGGGCTCAGTATCTAATGTCCACAGAGCTTGACTCTTTTCAAGGTTGACCAGAGACCCGGAGGCCTCTGAGTAGCTTCTGATGGACGCAGATAACATCTGCACCTCACGAGGATTGGAGATCACCAGCGTCACATCGTCCGCATAGGCAACAACATTCAGAGGCGGGCAGTGGGGGAACGGCACCCCCTGAAAATCGCACTCCTGCAGTGACCTCAGAAACGGGTCTAGGGCAAAAACATACAGGAGCGGACTCATTGGGCAACCCTGTCTCACCCCCGCCCCAACTCCAAAAGTGTCACCCTGCCAACCATTAATCAGAGGAAAGCTCACCACCTCTCTGTACGTCTTCAACCAATCCACAAATTGTCCCGGAATACCGTACTTTGACAAAGTGGCCCACAGATAGTCATGATCAACCCTGTCAAAGGCTTTAGCCTGGTCCAGACTAACAACATATCTCCCACACCGCAGAGCTTTACATCTCTCAAACATCTCTCGTATCGAGATGACTGCTCCAGAGATGTTCCGCCCTTTTACTGTGCCAAACTGAGAGCCTGCCAACAGTGCCGGGGACAAACAGACTAATCTAGAAAATAGGATCTTTGCTAGAATCTTCCTGTCCACATTCATGAGGGCAATCGGCCTCCAGTTCTTGATGTCACTCGGCTCTTTACCTTTAGACAGCAGAATTAACGAGGACACTCTCATGGATGGAGGCATCAGGTGATTTTCTAGACAATTTCTATACACATCCACGAGAATTGGAGCCAGGAGGTCTCTGAATTTCTTATAAAATTCTGCTGTTATACCATCTGGACCTGGTGCCTTCTTCAGATATAACTTATCAATAGCCTCCTTAACTTCTTCCACCGTTAAGTCTGCTGTCAAAGGAGAAAAGTCCAGATCATTAGTATCAGGCACTGGAGTTGCCTCCAAGAATTGAGCCATCTTATCTTTATCCAAAACTTTCCTTTGAAACAAGTCAGCATAGTAAGATTTCACCACCTCCAGGATACCCTCCCGTGAATCCTGCAATACACCCTGGGAGTCAATGAGACCCGTGACCATTTTTTTGGCCACCCTCTCCCTGCAATTCTCAAAGGGATCAGGGGCCCCTAAGGACCCATAATCCCGTTCAAGAACCAGGGAGGTATACCTGCTATACTGATACTGCTTTATCTCAGATTTCAGCCGGTCGATCTTCACTTTGTCATCCCCGCCCGCCGAATACAGTGACTCCAATTCTTTGCGCAGCTTTAGGTACTGGCTGTACTTATTCCTCCCTTTATTAACTGACAGTCTCTTTAAGAGGGATCTGATATCCTCCTTGACGTCCTCCCACCAGTCGGTCATGTTGTCATAGAAGTCAACCCTGTCTAGATGAAGCTGGATAAGGGAGTGAACACGGCTCTGAACATAGGCATCATCCAGGAGACTGGAATTGAGCTTCCACAACCCTCTACCAATGTCCGGACGGTTAGAGGAACCCAAAGAGAAGCACAAGGCGAGGTGATCAGAGTAAGGGACGACCTTCTCACTCAGGGCGCCGACAGCCTCAGTAGGACTGACAAAAGCAAAATCTATCCTACTGCTCCTGTTGGAACATGAATACGTGAATTTTGGCTGTCGCCCACCCTGTGTGAAAATGTCGGTCAGTCCTGCCTGCATTATAACGTTATGTAGGACCTTACCGTCCCTGGTCACTGCCCTGCCCGAGGAGCTGTCACCTGATGTCATTATGGCATTAAAGTCCCCCGCCATCACCACTGGAAGAGAAGTGAAGAGGTAAGGCTTGACGTCATTAAACAGCTGGATCCTGTCCGTCACTGTCTGTGGCCCATAGATGTTAATAAGCCGGAGTCGCCTCCCATGGACAGTGACTTCCAGGACCAGACATCTTCCCATGACCACCTCCGTCATCCTATGCACAGTCACATCATTGGTGTTAAACAGGACAGCGACCCCGGCGTAAGGCTCAACAGCCAGTGACCAGAAAGAAGGACCGGACCGCCATTCCCTCTCATAAGCCCCAGAGATGTCAGTCGTGTCTCCTGCAGGAAGATGACATCTGTGTCCAGATATTTGAGATGTTCATACACCGTGTGTCTAGTTCTCCTCAGCTTAATGCTATTCACATTGCTCGAGGTCACTGTCAATGAGAACCCCGCCATCACAACACAATATAGAAGGAGCAGAGTAACAGCCATCATCATGAGTCAGAGATGTTCTGTCCACCACTGGTGTCCATGTCAGACTCTACCTGAGGGTCTACAGATAAGGGCTTCCGCTTTGGCGGGGGATGGTCCTCTATGTCCCTGTCACACTCAGCATCAACTTTCCTCAACTCTTCCTCATAATCGTCACCATTGGACTCAGATAAAACTCCATACTTGTTGGACACGACCATCACTCCTGCAGAATTCTGAACCTTCTTACTAGCACTCTGACCAGTGTCATATTCTGCCTCAGGTTTACGGGAGGATGTGTTCTTTTTCTTCCTTTTATTATTATTAATGCTCCAGTCATCAGATACAGACAGCGATGCTGAAGGGGGGGGCTATCTGAGGCTGCTGGATCTGATGGAAGACCTCCATGTTCCCCTCTGCACCCTGCTTCTCTGGTGCTGCCTGAGTGGACTCCTGGTGGGCATCTGAGCTGGTCAGCATCTCTCCTGACATTAAACACTCCTCCTCATGTGTCCCTGCCACCACATCCTCATCCTCCTGAGCCTCTGCCCCTGCCATCACTAACTCATCAGGGAAGACTCTGCAGATGTTGTGCCAGGCATCTGGACAGTCCCTGTGAGGGTGTCCCATCCTACCACAGAGGTTGCACCTGACGTCCCGGCAGTCCGCAGTGACATGGCCGATTGCCCCACACAGACTGCACTTCACCACAGTACAGGCGTTAGCCAGATGACCTTTCCCACCACATTTGAAGCACTTTCTGGGTTGCCCGGGATAATAACACCTTCCCTTCTCCCTCCCAATGAAGAAGGAGTTGGGTAAGTGGGCAGTGATGTTATTACATTGCCGCAATTTTACCAACACCCGCCACCCCATTGTCCAGATACCATCCTCATCTCTGACCTTGGTGAGTCCAGAGACGAGGTCACAGTGTCTCCGGAGCCACACCTTGATGTCCTGTGGAGGAACGGCCTCATTCCAGAAGGTGATATTCACTGTGACTGTGTCCGGCCTGGAGATAGGAACCAACACAAACTTATTCCAGCCCTCAGCATCTCTGAACTTGGGGTAATTGGCCCAGAATCTATCCAGGTCAGACATGAGCTTGAAGCTGACCTCGTAGCCCTGCCTGTCCTGAAGATTAGACACTGCCAGTATCTCATTTGCCACAAACCCCATCTGGCCGCAGAGCAGCTCTCTCACCACATACCTGCGTTGTGGCAGATCCTCCTTGGCACCAATGTATTTAAACCGCACCACATTAATGCGCTTGAATGTCTGGCCGGTATACCTGGCGCTGGAAGTGAAGGATGGGGCGCCGCGGCTCCAGGCATTCCTTGGGGGCACCTGCCGGGTCACACTGGGCTGACTGACAGGGAGAGGGCCTGCAGCAGAGGGGGCTGTCACACCTTGTGGACTAGATGGCAAAGGGGGATAATCACACATATCATGCACATTATCATGAGCAGCATCATTATTATCAGACAGTGCGATGTCCAATACAGCATGTGAAACCCCTCCAACCCCCGACCCCATGGGCACAGCATCCCCAGCCACAGTCTGTGCCTCAGCCTCAGCCTCATCTGCACAAACAGTCTCAGAAATACTGTCCTGCTCCTGTGTGGGGCATTCTGGGACCTGTGGTGCCTCTGCTGGAGTCTGCAGTGTGTGCTCCTGTTCACACTCGGCTGCCTCATCAGCACAAACAGTCTCACATACACTGTCCTGCTCCTGTGTGGGGCACTCTGGGACCTGTGGTGCCTCTGCTGCAGTCTGAAGTGCATGCTCCTGTTCACACTGAGCTGCCTGCTGCTGCAGCTGTTTCCCCTCCTGGAAGCAGAAGTGGGCAGCCTGTAACACTGGCCGTGTCCGCTGCTGGGGGGTCCCGTCCTGAACATCAGGGATCCTGGCCTCTACAGCACAGTCCTGCTTATAGGAGGTGAACCGCTCGCGGTTCCTGTAGGTCTCTGCCAGGGGCCCCATGCTCTCCAGCACAGACTCAGTGTCCTGCACAACACTCGCCAGCTGTACACCCAGTGTGTTCAGTCTCAGGTCATACGCCTCATTACTGGCAGGATTAGCGGTCTTTAGACTATAGATGAAGTCTACCTCCATTTGCAGTGCTTTTTTTTGCTGCTGTAACTCACCCAGTTTTCGGACAAGTCCCGGTATCTCATCCGCTAGCTGCAGCTCGGGTGCACGCGCCGGCCCCACAGGTTTAGTCTTGACCACGGGTACAGGGGTTTTGAATCCTGTCTTGTGCGGGTCCACCATGGATGGTTTTGTGGCCCCTTGGCTGGATGCAGGCTCCGCAGCAGGTTTATCGCTGCCACCTGATTGCGATCGTGTGCGTCCTGACCGCGCCATACTGCCATGTTGCTGTAGGTTCTCCTGCATTGTCTGCCTTTCCAAAGACGTCCGTCTCTGCCTGGAAGCAGCAGAGGTGATCTGCACAGCTGGGGCCGATCTCACCTGTGCACCTGGCAGGAGCTGCTTACCGACTGGGGAGCTACAAGACTTTACATTCAGCTGGTTTCCATCACTCACTGACACATTGCCTTCTTGCTTCTTTGCTGGAACTGGAGAAGGTTTTCCTCCCAAAACTTTACTCACAGCTGTTTCCTTCTTTATAGAACTGCTGCAGCTTTGACTCGCTGCATTCACTGGACTCACAGCGGCTTTGGGATTAACATTCCCATTAGTAGAAGCCTGAGAGGCTAGTCCCAGTGTAGGCCGGGAAGCCTGGGCCTTGCCAGGGGAGCTTCCCCGCCCAGGGTGGCCCCTCCCTGGGCTTCCTCCAGACATCAGGAGAACCACTGACACACAACCTCACAGCTAGGAGGCAGTATTATAGTAGTTATATTCTTGTACATAGGGGCAGTATTATAGTAGTTATATTCTTGTACATAGGGGGCAGTAATATAGTAGTTATATTCTTGTACATAGGGGGCAGTATTATAGTAGTTATATTCTTGTACATAGGAGCAGTATTATAGTAGTTATATTCTTGTACATAGGAGCAGTATTATAGTAGTTATATTCTTGTACATAGGAGCAGTATTATAGTAGTTATATTCTTGTACATAGGAGCAGTATTATAGTAGTTATATTCGTGTACATAGGAGCAGTATTATAGTAGTTATATTCTTGTACATAGGGGGCAGTAATATAGTAGTTATATTCTTGTACATAGGGGGCAGTATTATAGTAGTTATATTCTTGTACATAGGAGCAGTATTATAGTAGTTATATTCTTGTACATAGGAGCAGTATTATAGTAGTTATATTCTTGTACATAGGAGCAGTATTATAGTAGTTATATTCTTGTACATAGGAGCAGTATTATAGTAGTTATATTGTTGTACATAGGAGCAGTATTATAGTAGTTATATTCGTGTACATAGGAGCAGTATTATAGTAGTTATATTCTTGTACATAGGGGGCAGTAATATAGTAGTTATATTCTTGTACATAGGGGGCAGTATTATAGTAGTTATATTCTTGTACATAGGAGCAGTATTATAGTAGTTATATTCTTGTACATAGGAGCAGTATTATAGTAGTTATATTCTTGTACATAGGAGCAGTATTATAGTAGTTATATTCTTGTACATAGGAGCAGTATTATAGTAGTTATATTCTTGTACATAGGAGCAGTATTATAGTAGTTATATTCTTGTACATAGGAGCAGTATTATAGTAGTTATATTCTTGTACATAGGAGCAGTATTATAGTAGTTATATTCTTGTACATAGGAGCAGTATTATAGTAGTTATATTCGTGTACATAGGAGCAGTATTATAGTAGTTACATTCTTGTACATAGGAGCAGTATAATAGTAGTTATATTCTTGTACATACGGAGCAATATTATAGTAGTTATATTCTAGTACATAGGAGGCAGTATTATAGTAGTTATATTCTTGTACATAGGAGCAGTATTATAGTAGTTATATTCTTGTACATAGGGAGCAGTATTAAAGTAGTTATATTCTTGTACATAGAAGCAGTATTATACTAGTTATATTCTTGTACATAGGGGCAGTATTATAGTGGTTACATTCTAGTACATAGGAGGCAGTATTATATTAGTTATATTCTTGTATATAGGGGCATCATTATAATAGCTATATTTTGTACATAGGGGCAGTACTATAATAGTTATATTCTTATATATATAACAGAAGTATTATAATAGTTATATTCTTGGACAAACGAGGCAGTATTATAGTAGTTATATTCTTGTACATAGGGAGTAGTATTATAGTAGTTATATTCTAGTACATAGGAGGCAGTAATATAGTTATCTTCTTGTACATAGTGGGCAGTATTATAGTAGTTATATTCTTGTATATAGGGGGCAGTACTATAGTAGTTATATTGTTGTACATAGGAGCAGTTTTATAGTAGTTATATTCTTATACATAGGAGCAGTATTATAGTAGTTATATTCTGGTACACAAGGAGCAGTATTATAGTAGTTATGTTATTGTACATAGGAGCAATATTATAGTAGTTATATTTTTGTACATAGGGAGCAGTATTATAGTAGTTATATTCTAGTACATAGGAGGCAGTATTATAGTAGTTATATTCTTGTACATAGGAGCAGTATTTTACTAGTTATATTCCTGTACATAGGGGAAGTATTATAGTAGTTATATTCTTGTACATAGGGGCAGTATTATAGTAGTTATATTTTGTACATAGGGACAGCATTATAATAGTTATATTCTTATGTATAACAGAAGTATTATAGTAGCTATATTCTTGTACATAGGGAGCAGTATTATAGTAGTTATGTTCTTGTTCCTAGGGGCAGTATTATAGTAGTTATATTCTTGTTCAAAGGGACAGTATTATAGTAGCTATATTCTTGCACATAGGGGCAGTGTTATAGTAGTTATATACTTGTACATAGGAATCAGTATTATAGTAGTTATATTCTTGTACATAGGGGGCAGTTTTATAGCAGTTATATTCTTTTTCATAGGGACAGTATTATAGTAGTTATATTCTTGCACATAGGGGCAGTATTATAGTAGTTATATTCTTGTCTATAGGGACAGTATTATAGTAGTTATATTCTTGCACATAGGGCAGTATTATAGTAGTTATATACTTGTACATAGGAGCAGTATTATAGTAGTTATATTCTTGTACATAGAGGCAGTATTATAGTAGTTATATACTTGTACATAGGGAGCAGTATTATAGTAGTTATATTCTTGTACACAGGGGGCAGTATTATAGTAGTTATATTCTTGTACATAGGGGCAGTATTATAGTAGTTATATTCTTGTACATAGCGGCAGTATTATATTAGTTTTATTCTTGTACACAGGGGGCAGTATTATAGTAGTTATATTCTTGTACACAGGGGGCAGTATTATAGTAGTTATACTCTTGTACACAGGGGGCAGTATTATAGTAGTTATATTCTTGTACATAGGGGGCAGTATTATAGTAGTTATATTCTTGCACATAGGGGCAGTATTATAGTAGTTATATTCTTGTACATAGGGGCAGTATTATAGTTGTTATATTTTTGTACACAGGGGGCAGTATTATAGTAGTTATATTCTTGTACACAGGGGGCAGTATTATAGTAGTTATATTCTTGTACACAGGGGGCAGTATTATAGTAGTTATATTCTTGTACATAGGGGGCAGTATTATAGTAGTTATATTCTTGTACATAGGAGCAGTATTATAGTAGTTATATTATTGTACAGTATTATAGTAGTTATATTCTTGTACATAGGAGCAGTATTGTAGTAGTCAAATTCTTGTACATAGGGGGCAGTATTATAGTAGTTATATTCTTGTACATGGGACAGTATTATAGTAGTTATATTCTTGTACACAGGGGCAGTATTATACTAGTTATATTCTTGTACATAGGGAGCAGTATTATAGTAGTTATATTCTAGTACATAGGAGGCAGTAATTTAGTAGTTATATTCTTGTACATAGGGGCAGTATTATAGTAGTTATATTCTTGTACATAGGAGCAGTTATTTCTTTATATAGCACCATTAATTCCATGGTGCTGTACATGAGAAGTATTATAGTAGCTATATTCTTGCATATAGGGGCAGTATTATAGTAGTTATATTCTTGTACATAACGAGCAGTATTATAGTAGTTATATTCTTGTTCATAGGGGCAGTATTATAGTAGTTATATTCTGGTACGCAGGGGGCAGTATTATAGTAGCTATATTCTTGTACACAGGGGGCAGTATTATAGTAGTTATATTCTTGTACATAGGAGCAGTATTATAGTAGTTATATTATTGTACATAGGGAGCAGTATTATAGTAGTCAAATTCTTGAACATAGGGGGCAGTATTATAGTAGTTATATTCTTGTACATGGGACAGTATTATAGTAGTTATATTCTTGTACATAGGGGCAGTTTTATAGTAGTTATATTCTAGTACATAGGGGCAGCAATATTATAGTAGTTATATTCTTGTACATAGGGGCAGTATTATAGTAGTTATATTCTTGTACATAGGGAGCAGTATTATAGTAGTTATATTCTTGTACATAGGGAGCAGTATTATAGTAGTTATATTCTTGTACATAGGGGGCAGAATTATAGTGGTTATATTCTTGTACATAGGAGCAATATTATAGTAGTTATATTCTTGTACATAGGGGCAGTATTATAGTAGTTATATTCTTGTACATAGGGAGCAGTATTATAGTAGTTATATTCTTGTACATAGGGAGCAGTATTATAGTAGTTATATTCTTGTACATAGGGAGCAGTATTATAGTAGTTATATTCTTGTACATAGGGGCAGTATTATATTAGTCATATTCTTGTACATAGGGGGCAGTATTATAGTAGTTATATTCTAGTACATAGGGGCAGTATTATAGTAGTTATAATCTTGTTCATAGGTAACAGTATTATACTAGTTATATTCTTGCATGTAAGGGCAGAGTGGTTAGTGTACATCAGCATTGCTTTTTACTCCTTTAGGCTGTTAAACCTGTTGTTGTTTTGTGGTTGATCGGGTTAAGCCTTTATGAAGTGAAGCAGTGAGACTTGTTTTTGCTAGGAAAGATGCCACTGGGGAGCTGAGAATGAATGGCTTCCAAAGAAATCCCAACCCTTTTTTCTCGCACTTTTGAATTCTTTGAAGAATCACTTTCTCCTCCGGGGGTCGCTGGAAGAGCAGCAAATTATCTTCAACAGTCAAGTCCTTTTTATGAAGGTGAATCCTAATATAAGAAGTCACTGATATTTTCTGTCCTTAGGGTATTACCACAGAATCCCCATATTTATCATCCGTAATCCATAACCCTGATTTTAAAGGAGTTGACCACTATACAGTATTTTAAAAGCTCTGAGGACATGATTTTGTGTCATTTAATAAATGTGTCCTTATTACGGGATCTCAGCCTTTGCGAAGTGTTTTGTACTTGTTGGTGCAGCCTTCTTCACAGACTGCAGTTTGCTGATGGAGGAGCTTGTGACCAGACCTGTCCATCTGCCTCCTCCAATTGAAAAACATGTTTCCATGGAGTGTTTTTCAATTTGACAAGACTGATGTACCCGTCTGGTCATATACTCCTCTATCAGCAATCATTGTGAGCTGTACAGTCTGCAGAATGTTGCCATTACTTGCATCTTGCGGGTGGCAGATGAATGACAGCCTCATCCCAATGTTAGTAAATTGAGACAGGGAGGGTTTCTCCTATTAGAGGGTGGCCTGTAAGAAGGTGATGGACAGTTTCATGACTGAAATTCAGCGATGGTCAAAACCTTGCACATCAGATGAAGTTCCAAGCTCTGGCCAAATGGTTGAGCAATGTCTTTAAGATAACTTTCCATCTACTCAACATGTTTTCTACATCGGGTAGAGAATAACCCATTTAGCAAAATTCTGGCACATAACGAAGCTTGAACGGGAGACAAAGGAGAACATAAATCAGAACAAGAGGCTGAGTACGTCCTGGAGATACGAGCTGGATCGTTGCCGAGGCCCAGATTTTCTGAAGCCGCCTTTGTTCTGATCTCCAACGTTTTGAAGTAGAAGAAAGTTCACGACCAGACACTCATGTAAATATTAAAACTGTGCAATAAAGAGACATTTCTGGCCAGTGTATTCGCTTCTCCCTCCCACCCACTGAGAGGGAAATTTTATCTTTTCCGCTATTTAAGAATAGTCCTTTGTCCATAAAGAGCAGTTTCCTATGGTCATCGCAGTGGGGTCATTGACTCTTATTGTATCTGTCTTGCTGATTTTGGAGCAACCCTATATTTCTTTCATACTTTAGAGTGGTAGTTCCTGGGCCGCAATGCAAAATCTGTATGGACACTGCCAAATTTAGGGGTGGAATATAATGCATGGCTATATGGGCCCAGCTGCCTTCCCCCTGTAGCCTGCCCATAGGATGGAAACAGGACACTGATGGAAGGGCCCCTTTGGCACTTATCTGTGCGTGGTAAATAATTGCGTATATTAAATTAATACACAGCATCTTCTTAGAGCTTATCTTTGGCTCATGTCATACATCCTTTGGTTATGGAAGACTGATACTTTTAACAGCGAGCCACAAACTTCACTTTTGTGTATGATATGGTTTACTCTAACTAAAATCTAAAGAGTATTCTTCTTCTTTACAGGCATAATGCATATTTATATGTATCTCTATGTAACAGTATTCTTCTTTACAGGCATAATGCATATTTATATGTATCTCTATGTACCAGTAAATTATGGGTTACAAAAAAAGAAAAGTCAGTGTTTTTTATTTTTTTTACCCAAGAAAGATACTAAAAAAAAATGCCACAAAAACAATTACAATAATCCTATTTTTATAATACACTTTTTAAAATAAACTTCACAAACTAGTAAATAACAGTAAATAGTAAACTAGTAAATAACATAGACATATGTGGTATCCATGTAGTCGTAACAACCTATGCAATGAAAAACTACATCTCATCTCACATAAATTAAGACCTTTCATATAGATGTTCATGAAAATAGAAAGATATGGCTGGTGCGGCTACAAATGTGGGAAGGAGAAAACAAAAAAAATATTGTGCATATGAACCTGCAGTTTGTATAGGTGTGCATAATGGTATATAATAGTAATCATCCGAGAAGGATGGTGGATTCTCTCCCATGGAGTCAAATGCTACGCGTACGCAGAATTGTTACGGATGAAAACAAATTGGACAGTAGACTTAATGATATGTGCCAAAAACTTGTAAAGAGGGGATACCCGGTTTCTAATATCAGACGTTTCAAAGATAAAGTCAAGGATTTGACTCCAGATGTGATATGTCAGAAGCGGGATAAAATTAATGACAAACGAGTACCTTTTGTATCAACATTCTGCCCAATTAGTAATAGAATTGGGGGTGTTTTAAATAAACACTGGGATCTCCTACATAAAGGTTTGCCAGATGTCCCTGAGTTTGCCAGAAGACCTATTCTATCCTATAGGCGGGGGCGGAATTTGGGAGATAAACTTGTCAGGGCTGATGTTGGTCCTGACTGGATTCTCCGACAGTTGACGCTTGGCCCATTGAAGTCGGGTAATTTTCCTTGTTTAGGGTGTGCGTGCTGTAGCAATATGATTAAAGGTGATAGTTTTAACCATCCACAAACTGGTAAAAAAATTTACTATCAAGGAAAGATATACGTGATCCTCGAATTTCGTCATTTATTTAATCACATACCCTTGTGGGCTAATGTATGTGGGTGAGACCACTATGGAAATACGGGCACGAATTAGCAAACACAAAAGTACTATTAGAACCAAGCTCCTCGAGTTACCAATACCGAAGCATTTTATTGAGTGTAGACATTCCATCAATCAGTTGAGCTTTAGGGTGATAGATGGGGTTCCTATGTCAAGACGAGGTAGTGATAGGGTTAAATTATTGAAAAAAAAGGAACTAAAGTGGATTTCTACTTTGGATACGTTACAACCGAAAGGCCTTAATCTTGAATATAATTTACAGATTTGCTTGTAATTATCCACTGAATTCTTGACGGCATTTCTTCCGTTGTTTGTATATATTTGTTTTTTAATTTAATTTTGTTTTTTCTATTTCTCTAGGTTGGGAGTGGCCTGAGGACATGGGGACTGAATAGTCCTGAAGTTTTTGTATATTTCGCCATCTGTTATTGATTGTTTTGTCTATCAATCCCCATGCCCTCTTGTCTTTCCATCCCTTATGATTATTATTTTTTTGCTCTTGATTAAAGTTTTTTTTTATTTTTGTTGAAAATTTCATTAATTGGTACTGGTAGATTATTTATGATATGTATTATGATACCTGTATATAATCTATGTAAGGGTTGTCCAGTTGTCAAGTTATTGGGTTATGTAGCGGTCACGCTAACGGGATATGTGATTGCTTTTTGCTTGGGGGTACTACAAGTTATGCACTTCCGTCATGTATGTTATATTTAGAGGTTATGATTCTAGATAATATTGTTATATTGCGGTCACATGATTTTGTCATGTGATTGCCCCCTATTAATACATCCGTTATATGAGTACTATATGTGTACAGATATCGCTCTCTTTGTGTGAGCATATATAGATAGCTGGCTAATATAATAATATCTCATACGCTTTTTGCCGTGTTTTTTTAAGCTATCGCGGCTTTTTCAAGTTACCGCGAGATTTTGTCCCGCAATGTTATCTAATGTACTGATGTGTAGCCCCTTTTTGTGTGCACCATATGTGCCCAGATATTGTGCTTCTTGTGGGAGCATTGTTTTATAACTGGTTCACATTGCTATGTACTTGTTTATGTAAGTTATCGCGGGATTTTTTAAGTTATCGCGAGATTTGTGTGTTATCGCGAGATTTCGTCCTGTGATGCTTTCTATTCGTGTGATTTGATCTGACACTGTGAGTACTGGGGGAGTGAGATCTTTGGTGCACGAGGTAGCGCTTCCAGGTGAGCAGAGATTGTGTAGTTGAGTTTGATAGGCTGTTTCTGGCGCTAGTTTTATAACCCGTATATATTGGCTATTTGGACTATTTGACCCTATTTTATGCTACAATGTTGGGGATTGGCTGTTAAATTACCATGGGGACGCTAATGCCAGGAGATGATTGGTGTAGTTACATGTGGGGTTTTGTATTTTATTGTTTACATATGTCTGTTTGTACACAAATACGCTAGCAATTCTGCAAGCTAATAACGCTTGCAAAATGCTAGTTTTTTAGCGGGAAAATCACGGGAATTTAAAATGCGATTTTGCCGCAGAATGGAATTCGGAATTCTCGTGGTAATTTCCGCAAGAGTTCCGCCTTAGGCTTCCGAAGGTACTTGGGCCAGCGTGCCGCTCTTGCCTCTGCACCCTTTGCAGCTATAGCTCAGGACAGGGGTGATGAAGAAAGGATAGATGTAATGACACCATTTCTGCATATAACCCTGCTAGGTAAGTAAGAAGATACAAATGAGTATGTAGCACAAGAACATCCTCTCATCATTTCATTGCCTGTATTACAAGGAATCTTTAAAGTGTCTTATATAATGCAATAACTGAAATTAGATTTTGAAAGAATGAGCAGCTCACATCACTGCTGAATAAAATGCAGTAGTTACGGTATATTACTGTACATAGGAGCAATATTACAGTGTTTTCTTGTACATAGGAGCAGTATTATAGTAGTTATATTCTTGTATATAGGGGGGCAGTATTATAGTAGTTATATTCTTGTACATAGGAGCAGTATTATAGTAGTTATATTCTTGTTCAAAGGGACAGTATTATAGTAGTTATATTCTTGTACATGGGGGCAGTATTATAGTAGTTATATTCTTGTACATAGGAGCAGTATTATAGTAGTTATATTCTTGTTCAAAGGGACAGTATTATAGTAGTTATATTCTTGCACATAGGGGCAGTATTATAGTAGTTATATACTTGTACATAGGGATCAGTATTATAGTAGTTATATTCTTGTTCATAGGGGCAGTATTATAGTAGTTATATTCTTGTACATAGGGGGCAGTTTTATAGTAGTTATATTCTTTTTCATAGGGACAGTATTATAGTAGTTATATTCTTGCACATAGGGGCAGTATTATAGTAGTTATATTCTTGTACATGGGGGCAGTATTATAGTAGTTATATTCTTGTTCAAAGGGACAGTATTGTAGTAGTTATATTCTTGCACATAGGGGCAGTATTATAGTAGTTATATTCTTGTTCATAGGGGCAGTATTATAGTATTTATATTCTTGTACAAGGGGGGGCAGTATTATAGTAGTTATATTCTTGTACACATGGGCAGTATTATAGTAGTTATATTCTTGTATATAGGGGCAGTATTATAGTAGTTATATTCTTGTATATATAGGCAGTATTATAGTAGTTATACTCTTGTATATAGGGGCAGTATTATAGTAGTTATATTCTTGTACATATGGGCAGTATTATAGTAGTTATATTCTTGTACATAGGGGGCAGTATTATAGTAGTTATATTCTTGTACATAGGAGCAGTATTATAGTAGTTATATTCTTGTACATAGGGAGCAGTATTATAGTAGTTATATTCTTGTATATGGGGGGCAGTATTATAGTAGTTATATTCTTGTACATAGGGGCAGTATTATAGTAGTTATATTCTTGTACATGGGGGGCAGTATTATAGTAGTTATATTCTTGTACATGGGGGGCAGTATTATAGTAGTTATACTTCTTATCATGGTGGCTAATGTAATAATAGTGTATATTTTGATACATTTTTAGCTAGGGAAGTAATGTGTTTTTAAAGATTGCTTGTTGGACTCAGAGGCAGAGAGTTTAGAGTTGGTGGAAGTTGTGAGTTCTGTACATCAAGAATTCATAGTCTCATCTATGAGCGCTTTGCTAATAATTTGCAGGTAACGTAGAGATGACCTCCCTATCACATCTATTACAGACGCTGTCCCAGTTTTCTGTGCGGCCCCCAGCTTTGGAGGGGCCCTATTAATCTAATGTCTAAATTGTCTCTCAGAACTGTCGTTAGTAATTAGGGTTGGTACGCAGTGGGACGAAGCTCATTGTGAGTCTGTCGGGTCTGTGTCACAAGGTAATTCTTCACTTAATTGAATAGACACAGGCAGATTTAGTCCAGTTGGGCAGGAGGGGGAAATCACTGACAAGAAGAAGCGAAGAAAGCAATGTCTTTTTCTTGGCAGTGTCTTGTAAAGCGGGTGCGAGATGCCCCGGGCATGGGGGCTCGTCTGTTTAGCTGAGGCTTCAGGATACAAGACACAACTGGTGTATGGCGGGCCATGCTCAGCCAAGATCTCTGGTATTTTATCTGCTAACGGGATTGTGATTAATGGCTGCTAATGAATTAAAGGACTGGTGCACCAATCCTGGGATAACAGGTATCCACTGCAACTGGGAAAATAAGTGTAAAAATGATCTCACCTCCACAAGAAAAAGTGCCGCCCCACTCGTGCCACCATTGAGTGGTACCTATGACATCTATACTGTCAGGTCAGGGTGTGTTGGTGGATATATTTTCTCCAATTTCCACATTACACATCTCACTTATTGAAGACATATAGGTTTCCTATAAGGCTATGTGCACACGTAGTTTTTTGGGTGTGCGGATTTTGGAGAGAAAACCGCAGGACAAAAGTCCTGCGGTTTATCTGCGGTTTTTCCTGCGGTTTTACACCTCATAATGGATGAGGTGTAAAACTGCAGCGTTTCTGCACCAAACAATTGACATACTGCGGATTGTAAACCGCAGCAAAACCGCGCGGAAAAATCCGCAACATGTGCACAGCGTTTTTTAATTTCCATAGGAAATAAAGGTACTGTACAACGCAGCAGAATCCGCACCGTGTGCACATACCCTGACACAGCGTAACGGCAGGGAAACAAATGATGCATTTAGTTCATTAGTCACCTTGCAGATATTACCGACAGGATATGGTGCCCAGGTGCCAGTGCGTGGTAGCAGCCGTGCCTCAGGACCTCACAGCGTCGGCTGCTCTGTGATTAATGCTGGAAACATCTGGGATGAGACTGGGAATTGGCTTATCCAGCACCTAGCCTTATTAGTCACCAAGGTGTCTGGTCATTCCAGCAAAGTAGGTGATTAACTCTCCACAACCCTTGCCACTCCAAATCCATATATGCCCTTATAGACTGTAGATTTGTAGTATAGACCGCCGCAGCTTGCAGAGCACTGATTGCCAACTTCAACACTTTTCTTGATATGACCTTATTGTGTAAACTTTGGGGGTTCATGTTCAGCCTATAGGCAGACACTAAATTGCTTCCCATGCTTGCAAAGTCAATGTCATTGTAGATAGCATCATCCACCACTAGGGGGAGCAGTGTCTAGATCTTAAACACTAGCTGAACATCTGTATGCATTGAGCTCCCCATAGTGGTGTCTTCCAGCAATCCGAATTGCATCATTTGATGGACAGTTATGAAAGTGTGATACATTTGAGGGGGGGGGGGCTCGATAATTTCTATGTTCTTCTCTGGAATAGTTAACCACTTTGCATGTGCTTTGCTTTACTTTCTTGTTTAAGCATACCGTTTGTGGCACTGTAGTTGTAGTGTGCTTTTTTTCCCATATCAGACATCTTAGGCTATGTTCACAAGTTGTATTTTTGCTGCGTTGTTTTTAATGCCAATTTTAAGCTGCGCCTTAGAGTACCAGCAGAATCTATGCGATTTCAGAAATCTGATGCACACACTGTTTTTTTTTCCTGGCTGATTTGGAAAACTGCTGCGTTTTTTAAAACTGCATCATGTCACTTCTTTTAGGGTATGTCTCCACGGGGCATGATACTTCAGTATTTGCTGCGGCGTCCAATCCACAGAGTCCAGATGTTACAGCATAGTGGAGGGGATTTTATGAAATCCCGCCTCCACTATGCATGCAGGGACGCCTCCAGCTGCCTTGTGTAACTGGATATGTGGCACATCTTTCAAGACCGCAGCATGTCTATTTATCTTGCAGAGATGCTCAATGAACACATCCGGAATCACTGTGTGTACAACAGGGGGCGCAGCTTTGGTCAGAGCGGGGTATCCGCTGCGTCCAAAGCGCTGCCAATACGCCCCGTGGAGACATAGCCTTATAGCGTTTTTCACCCATAGAAAGCAATGAGCAAGTGAAGAAACACAGGAAAAATGCAGGTATCAGGTTTTGCTGCATTTCTGGTGCAAAAACCTGAAGGAAGTTGCATATGATTTTTTTGGGGGAGGTACTAAACTATCAGCATTAACAAGAGACAACAATAATGCAGCAAAAAAAAAAAAAATGCAGCAAAGCATGCTTTTTGTAAGCAGTTACTCCACTGCCAAGAGAACAGGTTTTGCTTGCAGACAAAACCACTGCAAAAAGGCAACGTGTGAACATAGTCTTACAGCGTCTATAGGCACTACATCTCTCACAATGCAGCACAGCAGAAAAGGGAAGAGTAGCGCAGAGAAATCAGCCGAATAATGAATGCAGCTCTTGATCTGACTGGAGTACATAAAAGTGAACATTGCCCCAATATTGCAACCTATTGACACAAATGTTTCTTATTATAAATTATTGATGATCACTTTAATAAGTGGAGTTTGCATCGGTAATTCTCCACTGTCCTGGGAGTGTGGCTCTGCACCTCTGCATCCCAGCTAGAAGACATATTTATTGCCCTAATGTCCTGGATGAAATGTTGTGGTTTTAGTGCTACTGACCACCTTTCCATCATCGTCCCTTTAAATGTGGCCATAGCTTGTTAACAACCTGAGTCCTTTTTTCATTGGAGAATAGGCGTTAATTGTAAAGTCATTTCAAGCGGTAAAGTGTGTCGACTGCTGTCAATTAACAGGCAAAGGAGCGCTGCTCCTTTAGTCTTGATTTAATACTTGACTTAAAACTTATTCTTTATTCTCTCCTGGACATGGATAATCTGGAATCAAACCCATAGATTCTTTTGTGTCTTTGACTTTTGAGAAAAAAAATCGAAAAAAAATCATATGTTGATTTTTTATTTAACATATATTATTTATAGTAAATAATAATAAAAAAGTCTGCACTTTCATTACCCCCTACTCAAAAAAAGTTGTATGCACTATGGTGTCCCACATAGGTAATGTATCTATTTCCTTATCTATTGAAGTGAACCTGTCAGCAGGATTGTGCACAGTAACCTACAGACAGTGTCAGGTTGGCGCCATTATACTGATTAAAATAATACCAGGGTGATGAAATCCATCTTGTGGTTGTTGTTTAATCTTTATTTTCAGTTTTGGGTTAATGATATGCTCGTGCCCCAGGGCAGCCTGTGGGGGGGGGTCTTCATGCGGTGCTCTGATAAGGTATTCATCTGTATGGCTTATGCCAGGTCACTGATCCCTCACTGACCTGCCCCCTATTTTACATACTGAAAATTTTATATATTGAAAAAAAAATCAAAACTGAAAATAAAGATAAACAACAACCACAAGATGGATTTCATCAACCAAGGCATCATTGTAATCAGTATAACGGCGCTGATCTGACACTGTCTGTAGGTTACGCAGCACAATCCTGCAAACAGGTTCCCTTTAAGAATCTGTTAGTGTTTTGTGTACATATACTTTGCTGATGTCATTTTCACACCTTCAGGAACCCTAAATGGGCCTAACAGGTCTCTCTCCATGTTTCCAACCCAAAACATGACTCCATCACTTCCTTGCTGATGTCACAGCCTTGTTGGGACATGGTGGCCATTCACCAATCATCCACTACTCCATACATCTGGATGATCCAGATTTGCACTGCACTCATCAGTAAGCAAGACTGTTTTAAAATTAATCTTCATATATGTCGTGGCCCCTTGCAATCATTTTCTCTTGTGACCATTGTTTAGAGGTGGCTGATTAATAGGTTTCTGCACAACTACAAGCCTCTGGAATAGCTTGCACCTTGCCAGGTGAACCAGGTGCTCAACTCTAGAGGCACCCGCAGCTTCAAATACCTGTCTGCTGCTTTGTAATGGTCTCTTAATACTATGAAATTATGTGGCAGAAATCTTCCTCATTATGCCTTTATCTGCACAAATCCCTCTATGCTCTGTATCAGCCACAAATATCTTGCTTACATTTTTGTGAACTATAGTATCTAATGTTTTCAGACCCTGTCCAAGGCATTGCACTTTGACGCTTTTTGGCAGCAGAGAGATCCTTTTTTTTTTCTTTCCCATCTTGCTTGATACCTGTTATCTGGTTAATAATGTGGAACATCCTTCTTAAGTACTTTTCCTGGGCTCACCTGGCAAACTGATTATCTCATAGAATCATAGAATCATAGAATCATAGAATCGTAGAGTTGGAAGGGACCTCCTGGGCCATCTGGTCCAACCCCCTGCTCAAAGCAGGATTCGCTAAATCATCCCAGTCAGATGTCTGTCCAGCCTCTGTTTGAAGACTTCCATTGAAGGAGAACTCACCACTTCTCGTGGCAGCCTGTTCCACTCATTGATCACTCTAACTGTCAAAAAGTTTTTTCTAATATCTAATCTGTGTCTCCTCCCATTCAGTTTCATCCCATTGCTTCTAGTCTTTCCTTGTGCAAATGAGAATAAAGTTGATCCTTCTACAATGTGACAGCCCTTTAGATATTTGTAGACAGCTATTAAGTCTCCTCTCAGTCTTCTCTTTTGCAAACTAAACATTCCCAAATCCTGCAACCTTTCCTCATAAGACAGGGTTTGCAGACCGGTCACCATTCTGGTCGCTCTTTTCTGAACTTGCTCCAGTTTGTTGATGTCTTTTTTAAAATGTGGTGCCCAAAACTGGACACAATATTCCAGATGAGGTCTGACCAAAGAGGAGTAGAGGGAAATAATGACTTCACGTGATCTAGACTGTATGCTTCTGTTAATACATCCTAGAATTGCATTTGCCTTTTTTGCTGCTGCATCACACTGTTGACTCATATTCAGTCTGTGATCTATTAGTATACCCAAGTCTTTTTCACATGTGCTGTCACTTAGCCCTATTCCTCCCATTCTATATATGCTTTTTTCATTTTTATTGCCCAGATGTAGTACTTTGCATTTCTCCCTGTTAAAAACCATTCTGTTAGTTGCTGCCCACTTCTCCAGTTTATTTAAATCTTTTTGAATCCTCTCTCTCTCTTCTCTAGTATTAGCTATCCCTCCTAGCTTTGTGTCATCAGCAAATTTAATCAATTTACCCTCAATTCCTTCATCTAAATCGTTGATAAAGATGTTGAACAATACAGGGCCCAGGACAGAGCCCTGTGGTACCCCACTTGAGACATTCTTCCAACTGGATGTGCAGCCATTTACGACCACTCTTTGGGTCCGATCACTAAGCCAGTTATGAATCCACCTAACAGTTGCCTTGTCCATTCCATACTTAGTCATTTTTTCAATAAGGATTGTATGAGAGACTTTGTCAAATGCTTTGCTGAAGTCAAGATATACTATATCTACAGCATTTCCTTGATCCACCCAATCAGTGATACCGTCATAGAAGGAATTTAAGTTAGTCTGACATGACTTATTAGTTACAAACCCATGCTGACTCTGTTTAATCACTTCATTCTTATCCAGGTATTGACATACATGTTGTTTAATAATTTATTCAAAGATCTCAGATGTTTGAGATTGATTTCATTGATCCAAAGAACACCGAGACCTGATATCATTCATAAGTTTATTTGAAAACCAAAGAATTACATCTTTATTACACTTGAATCTAATTTGCATAATAATTTGGAACGCGGAGTATAAGTCTAAGGCCACATGCTGATTTTGGCCAAGACACCAAAGTTCCGTAGGTGTTTCTGCTAAATCACAGAGCAAGTGACTGAGGTCTTATTGCGATTCGGAAAATAATGCAATGACAACAATCAAGTTGCAAAAAATCCAACCCAAATGTTAGTTTTAACCAATAAAAAAAGATCTTCCTCACTTCCAGCAAAAAACAAATTTGTTATTGTTGCATCTGTAATAATCGGTACTTTAACACTATTTCATTATTTTTTCTGCATGGTAAAGTCTATAAAAATGTGAAAAACAATTTTTATTTAACCTGCTTCACAAAAAAGCAATAAAAAGTAATTAGAAAGTCATGAAATATGAGTCCTAAAATAGTACCAAGAAAAATTGCAGCGCATTCTGAAAAAAAAAAAAGAATAAGAAAACAAGCGATAGCACAATTCTTTATCTCTTTAAGGGCCAGGGAATTTTTTCTTTTTGCTCTTTTCATTTTTACTCTCCTTCTTTCAAGAGCCAGAACTTTTTTATTTTTTCGTCAACATAGATGTCTCAGGGCTTGTTTTCTGCGGGACAAATGGTAGTTTTACCAAATATTGTACTGAAAAATGGGGGGGAAAAAATCCAAGTACAGTTGTGGCCAAAAGTATTGACACCCCTGCAATTCTGTCAGGTGATACTCAGTTTCTTCCTGAAAATGATTGCAAACACAAATTCTTTGGTCTTATTATCTTCATTTAATTTGTCTTAAATGAAAAAACACAAAAGAGAATGAAGCAAAAAGCAAAACATTGATCATTTCACACAAAACTCCAAAACTTGGTTGCACAACCTTTAGCTAAAATATCTGCGACCAACCGCTTCCGGTAACCATCAATGAGTTTCTTACAATGCTCTGCTGGAATTTTAGACCATCCTTCTTTGGCAAACTGCACCAGGTCCCTGATATTTGAAGGGTGCCTTCTCCAAACTGCCATTTTTAGATCTCTCCACAGGTGTTCTATGGGATTCAAGGCTGGACTCATTGCTGGCCACCTTAGAAGTCTCCAGTGCTTTCTCTCAAACCATTTTCTAGTGCTTTTTGAAGTGTGTTTTGGGTAATTGTCTTGCTGGAAGACCCATGACCTCTGAGGGAGACCCAGCTTTCTCACACTGGGCCCTACATTATGCTGCACAATTTGTTGGTAGGCTTCAGACTTCATAATGCCATGCACACGGTCAAGCAGTCCAGTGCCAGAGGCAGCAAAGAAACCCCAAAACATCAGGGAACCTGCGCCATGTTTGACTGTAGGGACCGTGTTCTTTTCTTTGAATGCCTCTTTTTTTCTCCTGTAAACTCTATGTTGATGCCTTGGCCCAAAAAGCTCTACTTTTGTCTCATCTGACCAGAGAACATTCTTCCAAAACGTTTTAGGCTTTTTCAGGTAAGTTTTGGCAAACTCCAGCCTGGCTTTTTTATGTCTCGGGGTAAGAAGTGGGGTCTTCCTTGGTCTCCTACCATACAGTCCCTTTTCATTCAGAAGCCAACGGATAGTACAGGTTGACACTGTTGTACCCTCGGACTGCAGGGCAGCTTGAACTTGTTTGGATGTTAGTCGAGGTTCTTTATCCAACATCCGCACAATCTTGCGTTGAAATCTCTTGTCAATTTTTCTTTTCTGTCCACATCTAGGGAGGTTAGCCACAGTGCCATGGGCTTTAAACTTCTTGATGACACTGCGCACGGTAGACACAGGAACATTCAGGTCTTTGGAGATGGACTTGTAGCCTTGAGATTGCTCATGCTTCCTCACAATTTGGTTTCTCAAGTCCTCAGACAGTTCTTTGGTTTTCTTTCTTTTCTCCATGCTCAATGTGGTACACACAAGGACACAGGACAGAGGTTGAGTCAACTTTAATCCATGTCAACTGGCTGCAAGTGTGATTTATTTATTGCCAACACCTGTTAGGTGCCACAGGTAAGTTACAGGTGCTGTTAATTACACAAATTAGAGAAGCATCACATAATTTTTCGAACAGTGCCAATACTTTTGTCCACCCTCTTTTTTATGTTTGGTGTGGAATTATATCCAATTTGGCTTTAGGACAATTCTTTTTGTGTTTTTTCATTTAAGACAAATTTAATGAAGATAATAATACCAAAGAATTTGTGTTTGCATTCATTTTCAGGAAGAAACTGAGTATTATCTGACAGAATTGCAGGGGTGTCAATACTTTTGGCCACAACTGTATGATGAAATATTTTTTGGGTTTTGTTTTTACAACATTGTGCGCTAAAAAATGACCTGGAAACATGACTGTCCAGGTCAGTCCAATTATAGCTACAGTATATCAAACATGCATGTTTTTTCTTCTAATTTCTATTTAAGTAATGAAAAAAAAAATTAGAATACGGTATTTTTTTTTTTTTTTTACTTTGTTTTGCCATTTTCCAAGACTCTGAACAATATTATTGTTCTGTTGTTGCAGGCTTAGTGAGGGCTTATTTTTTGTGCAGTGAGTGGCCAATTTTGTGTACATGTGATGTTTTTATCGCTTATTATTATTACTAATTTTAGGGAGATAAGGGGACCAAAAAAACACAATTCTGGCATTTTTTTTTCTTTACAACATTTATCATTTGGGTTAATTAATTAAATATTTCAATGGATTGAACTTTTATCAATTCGGTGATACCAAATAGGTTTGTTTTTCATTTTTTTTTCTTTATGAGTTTTAGTCCTCTTGGAGGACTTGAACCTGCAATCGTTTGATCTCTTATACTATATACTGCAATATTGCAGGATATAGTGAAACTTTTAGTCTCCTACGGCTGTGCTTCACAGGAGTACTGACATGACAGTGACGGTGGTCTTAGTAACTCATAGTAACCCATCAGTCCCCCGCAACTTACATTTAAACTCCACTCTCAGTTATTGACAGTGGCATTTAAATGGTTAATAGCCACGGCCAGAACTCGGCGTCAGCTGCAGCTGTTGGACACAGATGCCAGCAATATCATATACTGTAGCTGGTATATGCAGCGTATGGAGGGGGCTCGCCTGCTGACACCCCTCCACACCTGAGGACCACTTCCCAGGACGTGACTACAATGTCCTTTTGCAGGAAGGGGTTAAAGAGAAAATGAAAACACTACGAGTTTTAGGACTATAACCGAAAAATATCTTTAAAAAATTGTTTGTTTTTTTATACCAAAAGTAGTAAAAATAATAAAAGAAAATACATAAATTGGGTATATTGCTAATCATATTGAATATCAGAATGAAGCTTTGTCACATGACAACTAAAACGAACACCTTATTCAGCGCCCATCAGACCAGACCGACCTAATTACGATACAGAAAGGTTTTTTGGGTGTATGCGGGGGAGTCAGGGGGTTATATAAGAATAGAATGCTGTAGCCCCTGATGGTGGTGGCCGCAGCTTATATATGAAAAAATAGGTGACAGATTCCCTTTAACCCCTTCACCCCAAAGGGTGGTTTGCACGTTCATGACCGGGCCAATTTTTACAATTCTGACCACTGTACCTTTATGAGGTCATAACTCTGGAACGCTTCCATGGATCCCGGTGATTCTGACATTGTTTTCTCGTGATATATTGTACTTCATGTTAGTGGTAAAATTTCATTCAAATAACTTGCGTTTATTTGTGAAAAAAATGGAAATTTGGCAAAAATGTTGAAAATTTCGCAATTTTCCAACTTTGAATTTTTATGCCCTTAAATCACAGAGATACGGCACACAAAAAACTTGATAACTAACATTTCCCACATGTTTACTTTACATCAGCACAATTTTGGAACCAAAATTTTTTTTTGTTAGGAAGTTATAAGGGTTAAAAGTTGACCAGCGATTTCTCATTTTTACAACACCATTTTATTTTTAGGACCACATCACATTTGAAGCCACATTGAGGGGTCTATATGATAGAAAATACCCAAAAGTGACACCATTCTAAAAACTGCACCCCTTAAGGTGCTCAAAACCACATTCAAGAAGTTTATTAACCCATTAGGTGCGTCACAGGAATTTTTTTGAATATTTAAAAAGAAATGAACATCTAACTTTTTTTCACAAAAAAAATACTTCAGGTTCAATTTTTTTTTATTTTACCAAGGGTAACAGGAGAAATTGGACTGCAAATGTTATTGTGCAATTTGTCCTGAGTACGCTGATACCTGATTTGTGGGGGGGAACGACTGTTTCGGCGCATGGCAGAGCTCAGAATGGAAGGAGCGCCGTTTGACTTTTTCAATGCAAAATTGGCTGGAATTCAGATCGGACGCCATGTCACGTTTGGAAAATACCTGATGTACCTAAACAGTGGAAACCCCCTACAAGAGACCCCATTTTGGAAACTAGACCCCAAGGAACTTATCTAGATATGTGGTGAGAACTTTGAACCCACAAGGGCTTTACAGAAGTTTACAACGTACAGCGGTACAATTAAAAAATCATATTTTTTCCACAAAAATGATCTTTTCACCCCAATTTTTATTTTCCCAAGGGTAACAGGACCCTAAAAGTTATTGTGCAATTTGTCCTGAGTATGCTGATACCCCACATGTGGGGGTAAACCACTATTTGGGCGCATGGCAGAGCTCGGAAGGGAAGCAGCGCCATTTGACGTTTTTGGCTGGAATTGAGATCGGACATCATGTCGCGATTGGAAAACCCCTGATGTACCAAAACAGTGGAAACCCCCCACAAATGACACCATTTTGGAAACTAGACCCCCTAAGGAACTTATCTAGATGTGTGGTGAGCACTTTGAACCCCCAAGTGCTTCACAGAAGTTTATAACGCTCGGACGTGAAAATAAAAAAATCATTTTTTTCCACAAAAATGATATTTTTGCCCCCAATTTGTTATTTTCCTAAGGGTAACAGGAGAAATTGGACCCCAAAAATTGTTTTGCAATTTGTCCTGAGTAGGCTGATACCCTACATGTGGGGGTAAAACACTGTTTGGGCGCATGGCAGAGCTTGGAAGGGAAGGAGCACCATATGACTTTTTCAACTCAGAATTGGCTGGAATTGAGATCAGACGCAATGTTGCATTTGGAGAGCCCCTGATGTGCCCAAACAGTGGAAACCCCCAATTCTAACTCCAACCCGAACCCCAACACACCCCTAACCCTAATCTCAGCCCTAACCCTAACCCTAGCCCTAACCCAAGCCCTAACCCTAGCCCTAACCCTAACCCTAGCCCTAACCCTAACCCTAACCCTAACCCTAGCCCTAACCCTAGCCCTAGCCCTAACCCTAACCCTAATGGGAAAATGGAAATAAATACATTTTTTTTATTTTATTATTTTTCCCTAACTAAGGGGGTGATAACGGGGGTTTGATTTACTATTTATGGCGGCTTTTATGTTTGGCAGCTGTCGCACGCTAAAAGACGCTTTTTATTGTAAAAATAGTTTTTGCATCACCACATATTGAGAGCTATAATTTTTCCGTATTTTGACCCACCGAGTCATGTGAGGTCTTATTTTTTGCGGGACGAGTTGACGTTTTTATCGGTACCATTTTCGGGCACGTGACATTTTTTGATCGCTTTTTATTCCGATTTTTGGGACACAGAATGAACAAAAACCAGCGTTTCATGAATTTCTTTTGGGGGAGTGCGTTTACACCGTTCCGCGTGCGGTAAAATTGATAAAGCGGTTTTATTCTTCGGGTCAGTACGGTTACAGCGATATCTCATTTAGGTCGTTTTTTTATGTTTTGTCGTTTTTATGAAATGAAAACTATTTTATAGAAAAAATAATTATTTTTGCATTGCTTTATTCTGTGAGCTATAACTTTTTTATTTTTTCGCTGATGATGCCGTGTGGAGGCTCGTTTTTTGCGGGACAAGATGACATTTTCAGTGGTACCATGGATATTTATATGCGTCTTTTTGATCGCGCGTTATTACACTTTTTGTTTGGCGATATGATAACAAATCATTATTTTTTGCTTCGTTTTTTATTTTTATTTTTTAAGGGATTCGCTAAAGAGGTTAACTAATGGGACAGTTTTATAGGGCGGGTCGTTACGGACGCGGCGATACCTAATACGTGTACTTTTATTGTTTTTTTTTTTTTTATTTTCAAAAAATGAATTTATTGGGGAATATTTTTTTTTTTTTTACTAATTTATTTGGCGATTTTTTTTAAATTATTTTTACACTTTTTTTTTATTTTTTTTTTACTTTATTACATAGTCCCAGGTGGGACATCACTGTCCTGTGACAGATTGCTGATCTGTCACATCACAGATCACTGTGACAGATCAGCGATCTGTCACAGGCAGTGCCGAAGGCTTCCTCATGCCTGCGCTTTGCAGGCACTGAGGAAGCCAGCTTCCTGCAGGCCCCCGAAGGCCCCCGTCGCCATCTTGGATTCGGGGGCCTGCAGGAAAGGAGACCCCCACAGCAGCGCTGCACATTGCGCTGCCGTGGGGGGCTCAGGGAATCACGGAGGGAGCCCCCTCCCTGCCGATGCTTCCCTTTAACTCCCGGTACACCGCAATCATGTTTGATCGCGGTGTGCAAGGGGTTAACGTGTCGGGGGTGGTCCGTGACCGCCCCTGACACATTGTGCCGGGTGTCAGCTGTGATAATCAGCTGACACCCGGCCGCGATCAGCGGCGCTCACCACGTGGGCGCCGCTGATCGCTGAGACGTACTATCCCGTACATGGGCATAGGGGCCCAGGTCCCATGGACGGGATAGTACATCGGATGGCAGGAAGGGGTTAAAGGAAATTGATTATAATGACCCACCCGCAAACTATTTATACAATGATGTTGCTCTCTCTATTATATACACACACATGTATAATAATATCCACTTTTACTAATCCAATCTGTTGCTCCGTGATTGAAAAATGGCTGTTTTAATTCATACAGTGCAACAGAATCGATCTCCCTGCTCTGCCGCCCGGCCACCACGGGGCCCCTGATCAGGCGGTGGGGGGGCTTTGTGCCAGAAGTGGGCCTCCTGCCCGTCGTCGCAGGGGTGCTGCCTTACCTATACATTTGCCTATGGGGGTGCTGCATTACCTATAAGTCTGCCTATGGTGGAGTGCTGCCTTATTTCTCAGTCTGCCTATGGGGGGGTGCCCTTACCTATCGGTCTGCCTATGGGGGGGTGCTGCCTTATTTCTCAGTCTGCCTATGGGGGGTGCTGCATTACCTATAAGTCTGCCTATGGGGGGTGCTGCCTTACCTATAAGTCTTCCTACGGAGTGTGCTGCCTTATTTCTCAGTCTGCCTATGTGGGTGCTGTCTTACCTATACATCTGCCTATGGGGGTGCTGCATTACCTATAAGTCTGCCTATGGGGGGGATGCTGCCTTATTTCTCAGTCTGCCTATGGGGGTGTCCTTACCTATCAGTCTGCCTATGGGGGGGTGCTGCCTTATTTCTCAGTCTGCCTATGGGAGGGTGCTGCCTTACCTATACATCTGCCTATGGGGGGTGCTGCCTTACCTATAAGTCTTCCTACGGGGTGTGCTGCCTTATTTCTCAGTCTGCCTATGTGGGTGCTCCCTTACCTATACATCTGCCTATGGGGGTGCTGCATTACCTATAAGTATGCCTATGGGGGGGTGCTGCCTTATTTCTCAGTCTGCCTATGGGGGGTTCCCTTACCTATCGGTCTGCCTATGGGGGGGTGCTGCCTTATTTCTCAGTCTGCCTATGGGGGGGTGCTGCATTACCTATAAGTCTGCCTATGGGGGGGGATGCTGCCTTATTTTTCAGTCTGCCTATGGGGTGTGTCCTTACCTATCAGTCTGCCTATGGGGGGGTGCTGCCTTACTTCTCAGTCTGCCTATGGGGGGTGCTGCCTTACCTATACATCTGCCTATGGGGGGTGCTGCCTTATCTATAAGTGTTCTTACGGGGGTGTGCTGCCTTATTTCTCAGTCTGCCTATGGGGGTGCTGCCTTACCTATACATCTGCCTATGGGGGGTGCTGCATTGCCTATAAGTATGCCTATGGGGGGGTGCTGCCTTATTTCTCAGTCTGCCTATGGGGGTGCCCTTACCTATCAGTCTGCCTATGGGAGGGTGCTGCCTTATTTCTCAGTCTACCTATGGGGGGGGTGCTGCCTTACCTTACATTCTGCCTATGGGGTTGTGCTGCCTTACATTACAGTCTGCCTATGAGTGGTGCTGCCTTATATTACAGTCTGCCTATGGGGGTGCTGCCTTACATTATATTCTGCCTATAGAGGGAGTGCTGCCTTACATTACAGTCTGCCTATGGGGGGTGCTGCCTATGGGGGTGCTGCCTTACATTATATTCTGCCTATAGGGGGAGTATTACAGTCTGCCAATGGGGGGTGCTGCCTTATATTACAGTCTGCCTATGGGGGGGCTGCATTATACTATAGAGTCTGCCTATGGGGGGGCTGCATTATACTGTAGAGTCTGCCTATGGGGAGTGCATTATACTATATTGAGGACTCTCTGTTGTATTATGCTATATTGAGGCTATCTAGGGTGCCATCATACAGTGTTGGAGCCATCAAAAAGTTTGGGGGATAGTAAGGGGTCAGTATATATATAGTGAGGGGGCATTATACTTTGTATAAGAGAGCATCATACTGTGTATAGGGGAGCTGTACAGGGGGGGACTCTGGACATTATAAATGTAAAGTGAGCACTTATTCTTAGGGGGGAACTCGGGGAATTGTGACTGTCAAACAGGGCACACAGAGAGCATTATTACATTCTAGGGAGCAAAATGTGGGGACTGTTTTCTAGGGCACTTGCACTTGGCATTACTATATTGTAGAGGGTTGCTTTATAATTTAAAGGGCACAGAGAACCACCCAGCAGGTGCAGCAATAGGGACACATACGGCAGCAACGGCTCAGTATTGGGGTATCAGTAGGATGAGGGATTTGTGGAGGTTGGGGAAAGATGGTGATGGGGCTGGAATATGAGAAGTGAAAAATGTCTTTCTTATATTCTCTCTAGCCGAGTCCTGGCTGGAGAATTGTCATTGTCTGTCTGGGGCAGATGGAAAAGACGTGAAAAGTGAACGATTCCATCAGAAAGAACGTCGGCGGTAAGTCATTATCTGTAATGCTGCTGCAATCTATTATATGTTATGTAGGACTGGTATCTACCACTGACTATATGGCGGTAATATCAATATTGGTCTTTATATAGAGATTATTTTCAGTAACAGTGCAGTCATCTGCTGAGGTTCTCCTCCACTATTAGGGTGCGTCACCGAGTTGTAATCAAGGTTACCTGGTTAGGGACCCACTCAGAAGTTTCGCCCCCCCCTGAACCAAAACCCTAGCTACGCCTCTGGTTACAACCACTATTAACTAACTACCTGTTACTGGTTGTAACCATGGATACCTGAGGTCCTGCAATTCCTGTAGGTCGCCCTCGCACACCCAGGGCAGAGGGGTACTCGGTACCGGGCCGGTATCGAGGTGGGAATGTGTTACAGCAGCGGTGACCCGGTCCGTGGCCCTGGGCGCCCAATATCAATGGCGGTGATGTTAATGGTGTTAAAGTTTATTAGAATAGTTCGTGACGCCACCCGTTTGTAGTTTGGCAAGTGAGATGTTGAGCCAACGCTGCATGCAGATCCTCTGGGACTGATGGTGTGGTGCAGCAAAGATGGTGTAGCTCCCCACAGGTGGAGCTGTAGTCCCAGGGCAGGGTAGGTGCAATGGATGAGGAGAGGCACAGAATGGTATGGAGAGTTTAGTGGTGCGGGAATAACTGGAGGACACCAGAGTATGCGGTTCCAAAGCTTTACTCACTGTTTGCAGTTCACACAACTGCCTGCCTCCGTACCGTGTTCTCCAGGTCAGGGCTCCAGCCAACCTCCAGGCAGGGTAGGATTCTCCCTTCCACACTCCGCCAATATGTACCTTACTGAACGACTCCTCCAATGCGCCTTTAGGTGCGAAGCACTCCAGTACTTAGTTACCCTGGAATGCCTCTCTCTAGGTTTTCCTAGTCTTTACTTGTATGACAGACAGCTGTAGCCTGCTTTGGGGCCTCCTCACTGAGTCCCGGCTCTCTATTCAGTTGCTGTTGTGTCCCAAGTCTATGATGGGAGCAAGGCGTCAGCGGCTCACTACTCCTCCGGTGTCTGTTGCCGGACATAAAGATCCAATCAACCTCGGGGACCGGGCCCCGGCCTTTGCGCTCTCTGGACTGGAAGGGTTATCTCTAGAGTTGAGCGAAACGGGTCGAAAAATTTCAAAAGTCACCGACTTTTGGCAAAGTCGGGTTTCATTAAACGAAACCCGACCCTAGGATGAGGTCGGCCACGAGTTCGGCGACTTACGCGCCAAAGTCGAGTTTCAAAAGTTTGTTTTGCGCTCTTTTTCAGCCAATCAGGATCCACGGACACTGTGGGCAACATGATGACATAGGCAGGGGTCACCACCATCTTTCAGAAGGGCATGCAAGTGATTGGCTTGCTTTGGTGGGCGTCACAGGGGTTATAAAAGGGCGTGCACGCCGACCACCATCTTACTTCTGCCGATCTTAGCATAGGGAGAGGTTGCTGATTCTGTAGGGAGAGCGTTAGGCAGGGAAGAAGAAAAAAAAACTGCTTCTGCTGCTAGCGATTTTGCCTGTGCAACACACCAGTCACTGTGTGTGCAGTGCAAGGGGAGGCTATATTGTGGTGGATCAGCGGTGTTGGTTGTTAGGCTGCCTTCTAAGGCTTCCTGACAGCTGCATTGCTATTTCCCCACTGCTCTGCAAACTGCTTTTTTAAAAGCAATCCCAATTTTTTTTTTTGTCCTGCTGAGGTACTGAGCGTGCATTTTTTCACACCATACAGCGGTGTACTCTCCTCACACAGTACCGTGTAACGGCTGTTATCACAGCCACAGTGAAGCTATCTGTGTGTCACTGTGGAAGGATAAGTGGAGGACTTGTTCCGTTCTTACAGACCTACACTCTAGGGAGATTCCTATTCTGCCCAATTCTACATACATCTTGTAGTTTGTGATACACTAGCCAATTTCTGCCTGTGACATAGCGCTCTGATATTCAGTGGGCCTCACACAATCCAAAAGTGTCCAGTGTCCACAAGTGTCTGCAGAAATTCAAAATCTCCCTTATCCTGTAGTCACTTTTTTCACACCTGTGCCATCGAGCCTGTGACATAGCGCTCTGATATTCAGTGGGCCTCACACAATCCAAGTGTCCAGTGTCCACAAGTGTCTTCAGAAATTCAAAATCTCCCTTATCCTGTAGTCACTTTTTTCACACCTGTGCCATCGAGCCTGTGACATAGCGCTCTGATATTCAGTGGGCCTCACACAATCCAAAAGTGTGCAGTGTCCACTAGTGTGTGCAGAAAATCTAAATCTCCCCTGTCCTATAGACACCTTGTACCTTGTTTTACATTACTATATAGTTTGTTGGATTTTGTCTACATTTCTACCAAAAATGAGGAAGGCTGGTGGAAGAGGCCGTGGAATTGGGCGGGGGTTGGCAGCTGGTAATGATGGTGTTGGTGGTGGATCTGATGGTAGTGGCAAAAGCAAAATAGGACCGAATGCAGGAGGTGTTGAGCCTGCGTCATCGTCTGGCTCCATAAGGCTTTGAAGGCTTAGTTTTCTAGGAGTTGGCAAACCGCTTTTAAAGCCAGAGCATCAGGAAAAAGTTTTGTCTTACATTGCTGACTCAGCCTCCAGCTCTATCGCCTCCTCTTCTGAAGTTGTAAAAAGTAAAAGCACTGAGTCGTCATTGGAGGCTCATGTTCATGAACCACACCTTTCCTTGTGTCCTTCACCCCAACCAAGATTGAAGGATGACGCAGGCCATACTACTGATTACTCCATGGAGCTGTTTTCACATACCATGCCTGGATTATCAAGTGAAATGGTGAATTACCCATGCCAAGATGAATCTGACATGGAGTGCACTGATGCACAGCCGCTGATAGATGATTCTGCTGGTACATTCACTCAGAGCACTACATTGTCCTCGCAGTGTACAGAGCCAGATTCTGACCCTGATGAGACTCAGGTGCCCCTTCCCGCACACTATACCACCATACACGGTGACACAGAGGAAGGTGCACATGACATTGAAGAGGAGGTGATGGATGACCCAGTTGTTGACCCAGATTGGCATCCATTGGGGGAAGAGGGTGCTGCTTCCAATAGCTCAGATGAGGAGCATCCACAGCAGACATCGACATCGCAACAGCTGTTATCTGGCAGGCCCGGAGCACTCCAAAGACAGGTTCCAAAAATCAAAAGAGTTGCTGGACAGCTTGTCCAGAGGGTCAAAAGATCACAGCGTGCTAGGCCGCAAAATGTCTGCCAAAGTAGGAAGAGTGCAGTGTGGCACTTTTTTGAACAAAATCCTCATGATCAGGCCAAGGTTATCTGTAAGAAGTGCGCAAAGACCTTTAGCCGAGGGAAAAATCTGAAAAATTTGAATACCAGTTGCATGCTTAGACATTTAACCAGCATGCACTTGCAAGCGTGGACACAACACCAAACCTCAAGTGCCACATGTGCAACTGATCACAAAGAAGGTAGTCAGGAACGCTACATTGTTTCCCCCACTGTAAGCCCACCGGTTAGCACAGCAGCAAATGTTGAGGTGTCGTTGCAAGGCCACAGCAGTCAGGGAATCCCACTGTTATATCAACGAAATACTGAATCTAGGCCATCAGAAAGAACACCAACTCCATCACCATCATCAACCCTCTCTCAGTCCGCCCTGTCCACCGCTACTTCCACCATATGCAGCTCTCAAGTCCAGCTCACCCTCCCAGACACTATGAGTAGGTCAAGAAAGTACTCAGTCTCTCATCCGCGTACACTGGGTTTGAACGCCCACATTGCCAAACTAATCTCGTTTGAGATGATGCCCTATCGGTTGGTGGAAAGCGCAGCTTTCCGCGAACTCATGGCCTATGCAGTACCACGCTATGACCTACCCAGTCGCCACTTCTTCTCTCGCAAAGCCATCCCAGCCCTCCACCATCATGTAAAAGACCGCATTGTCCATGCACTCAAGCAGTCAGTGAGTGGAAAGGTGCCCCTCACAACTGATGCATGGTCCAGTCGGCATGGCCAGGGCCGTTATGTGTCCATCACTGCGCACTGGGTTAATGTGGTGGATGCAGGGTCCACAGGGGACAGCGGTGGTGGGACAGTGCTGCCTAGCCCATGGTATAGGAAACAGTTGGCTGTAGGCGTTCGACCCTCCTCCTCCTCCAGAAGCGAAAGCTCGTCCACAGAGCGCAGTCGTACGAGCACTCCATCTGCAGCTGCCACTGTTGCACACGAGGTGTTCCCCTATCGAGCAGCTAGTGGAAAGCGTCAGCAGGCTGTGTTGCAGATGATGTGTTTGGGCGACAGACACACCGCCGAGGTGCTGGCCGAGTACTTGAAGCGACAAACTGAGTCATGGCTGGGCAGTGTACATCTTGAGGCAGGCAAGGTAGTTAGTGATAACGGCCGTAATTTTTTGGCAGCCATAGCCCTTTCAAAACTCAGCCACATACCTTGCTTGGTTCACACCTTGAACCTGGTGGTGCAGTGCTTCCTCAAAAATTATCCGGAGTTAACAGCCCTGCTCCATAAGGTGCGAAGACTGTGCACGCACATCCGCCGGTCGCCTGTACACTCCGTTCGTATGCAGAAGCTGCAGCGATTGCTCCACCTTCCCAACCACCGCCTCATTATCGACATTGCAACAAGGTGGAACTCCACCCTGCACATGGTGGAGCGGCTGTGCGAGCAGAGGCAGGCCATAATTCATTTGTGGGAGGATACACGGCCAGGCACTTTGAAAGCAGACATGGAGTTGACAGGTGTGCAATGGTCGAAGCTGAAAGACCTCTGTAAAGTCCTTCAGTTTTTTGAGGAATGCACACGGCTGGTAAGCGCAGACGACGCCATCCTAAGCATGAGCATCCCACTTGTGCGTCTGCTCATGCAAACTTTGACGCACCTTAAGGAGCAGGCGTCTGCAGCCAATGTTGACGAGGAGGAAGAGGTGGAGGGAATCCTTGATGACATTCAGCCATTGTCTGCTCACGGACCTCTCCTGGACGAGTTGGAGGAAGAAGAGGAGGAGTAGGATGATGATGGGGATGATTACTTAGGGGAGGAGGATGCATCTCGTGGGACAAGTGAAAATGTTGGTGTGGTAAGGTCTGGTACAGGGTTTGTGCGTGACTGGAGGGATGTGGATTTGCCAGAAAGTGCTCCTCCAACCAGCACTCGCAGTGCATCATTGACACCGGGAACATTGGCCCACATGTCAGATTATGCCTTGCGGATCCTAGAAAGGGACTCCCGCATTGCCAAAATGATGAACGATGACGACTACTGGTTGGCCAGCATCCTGGATCCACGCTATAAAGGCAAATTACAAAACATCATGCCACAGGAGAACCTTGACCTAATATTGCCTAATAAACAAGCAACTCTGGTAAATCGGTTGCTTGAGGCATTGCCAGCACACAGCAGCGGTGATGGTTCTCACACCAGCCGTACGGGCCGGGGGCAGCTTGGCAGAGGTGTTCATGATGCACACAGCAGAAGTGGCGTTGGAGACAGGGGTTTCATGACAATGTTGTGGACTGATTTTTCAAGTACCGCTCACACAACTGGTAATACAGCATCGATGGAAAGTGACAGGAGACAGCAGTTGTCAACTATGGTTACAAACTACTTTTCCTCCCATATCGATGTTCTCCCACACAGGTCATTCCCCTTTGACTATTGGGCCGCTAAACTGGACACCTGGCCTGAATTGGCCCAATATGCCTTACAGGAGCTCGCTTGCCCAGCTGCAAGTGTGCTATCGGAAAGAGTCTTCAGTGCAGCTGGATCAATCCTGACAGAAAAAAGGACCCGTCTGTCAACCCAAAATGTGGATGATCTAACCTTCATTAAAATGAACCATGCATGGGTTTCCAAGGATTTTGTCCCACCTTCCCCTGATGACACATAGGGTGACAGAAAAATGGCTTGCTTTGGTCCACCTCTTCCTGGGACTTGACCTATTTCGCCTTTTGCATCAGCTGAATGTCCAACATCAACATATGCCACTTTTTAAAACTCCCTAACTGTGCTGCCTCCCCCCCATGGCCGGGGTCACCACCTAGCGCACGACACCGTGCGAGTGCCGTTGCCCTGGACAGGTGGGTAGGCCGACTCTTGGGCGCAGGCACTGGCAAAGGGTCCCTCATAGTGCAATCAAGTGTCTCTGACGGTGGTGGTGCACACCCGCCGTCAGACACACCGCCGTACTATGAGGGGCCCAGTGCCAGTACCGATGCCCACGATTGGGCCCCCCTTGCTTGGGCAGGGCCCCAGCATTTGCAATCTTTACCTCTCCCTGCTCCTCCGCTGTGTAGTCTGGGCTGTCAAATCCATACTGTGCCTGACACCGTCTGAGCCTGCCTCCTGATGTATAGACATATATTTTGAATCTGTACGCTATCCATACATGTTATCCGGGGATACGGTACCCTTTCTCACCTTTGTGCAATCACGTGCAATCCATACTGGGCCTGACACCGTCTGAGCCTGCATCCTGATGTATAGACATATATTTTGAATGTGTACGCTATCCATACATGTTATCCGGGGATACGGTACCCTTTCTCACCTTTGTGCAATCACGTGCTAGCCATACTGGGCCTAAAACCGTCTGAGCCTGCCTCCTGATGTATAGACATATCTTTTGAATGTGTACGCTATCCATACATGTTATCCGGGGATACGGTACCCTTTCTCACCTTTGTGCAATCACGTGCAAGCCATACTGGGCCTAACACCGTCTGAGCCTGCCTCCTGATGTATAGACATATCTTTTGAATGTGTACGCTATCCATACATGTTATCCGGGGATACGGTACCCTTTCTCACCTTTGTGCAATCACGTGCTAGCCATACTGGGCCTAACACCGTCTGAGCCTGCCTCCTGATGTATAGACATATCTTTTGAATGTGTACGCTATCCATACATGTTATCCGGGGATACGGTACCCTTTCTCACCTTTGTGCAATCACGTGCAAGCCATACTGGGCCTAACACCGTCTGAGCCTGCCTCCTGATGTATAGACATATCTTTTGAATGTGTACGCTATCCATACATGTTATCCGGGGATACGGTACCCTTTCTCACCTTTGTGCAATCACGTGCAAGCCATACTGGGCCTAACACCGTCTGAGCCTGCCTCCTGATGTATAGACATATCTTTTGAATGTGTACGCTATCCATACATGTTATCCGGGGATACGGTACCCTTTCTCACCTTTGTGCAATCACGTGCAAGCCATACAGGGCCTAACACCGTCTGAGCCTGCCTCCTGATGTATAGACATATCTTTTGAATGTGTACGCTATCCATACATGTTATCTGGGGATACAGTACCCTTTCTCACCTTTGTGCAATCACGTGTAATCCATACTGGGCCTAACACCGTCTGAGCCTGCCTCCTGATGTATAGACATATATTTTGAATGTGTACGCTATCCATACATGTTATCCGGGGATACGGTACCCTTTCTCACCTTTGTGCAATCACGTGGAAGCCATACTGGGCCTAACACCGTCTGAGCCTGCCTCCTGATGTATAGACATATCTTTTGAATGTGTACGCTATCCATACATGTTATCTGGGGATACGGTACCCTTTCTCACCTTTGTGCAATCACGTGCAAGCCATACTGGGCCTAACACCGTCTGAGCCTGCCTCCTGATGTATAGACATATCTTTTGAATGTGTACGCTATCCATACATGTTATCCGGGGATACGGTACCCTTTCTCACCTTTGTGCAATCACGTGTAATCCATACTGGGCCTAACACCGTCTGAGCCTGCCTCCTGATGTATAGACATATCTTTTGAATGTGTACGCTATCCATACATGTTATCCGGGGATACGGTACCCTTTCTCACCTTTGTGCAATCACGTGTAATCCATACTGGGTGTGAGAACGGCTGGCGAGCTGTTAAGCAAGCTACAGCACCTGTGGTTTGCACATGTAAGGCTAGTTTCACACTTGCTTTTTTTTGCAGCGCGTTTTTCCCGCAAAAAAACGCATTGAAAAAACGCATACATAAGCATACAACTGCTGCGTTTTTTTCAAGCATTTTTATGAGCATGCATGAAAAAAACGCAGCGTTTTTATGCGTTTGTATGCGTTTTTAGTGCGTTTTTACCGCGTTTGCGTTTTTTTCCAACATTTTTAGGTGGCCCCTCACACTACCCAAACCATGACTTTACTAACCCTAACCCTGACCCTAACCCTAACCCTGACCCTAACCCTTAACCAAATCATACTTAACCCTAACCCAAACCCTAAACCCTAACTAACCCTAACCCTAACCCTAACCCTGACCCTAACCCTAACCCTAACCCTGACCCTAACCCTAACCCAAACCCTAACCCTGACCCTAACCCTAACCCTAACCCTGACCCTAACCCTAACCCTAACCCTGACCCTAACCCTTAACAAAACCATACTTAACCCTAAACCCTAACTAACCCTAACCCTAACCCTAACCCTGACCCTAACCCTAACCCTAACCCTGACCCTAACCCTAACCCTAACCCTAACCCTAACCCTAACCCTGACCCTAACCCTAACCCTAACCCTGACCCTAACCCTAACCCTAACCCTGACCCTAACCCTTAACAAAACCATACTTAACCCTAACCCTGACCCTAACCCTAACCCTAACCCTAACCCTGACCCTAACCCTAACCCTAACCCTAACCCTAACCCTGACCCTAACCCTTAACAAAACCATACTTAACCCTAATCCTGACCCTAACCCTGACCCTAATCCTTAACAAAACCATACTTAACCCTAACCCTGACCCTAACCCTAACCCTGACCCTAACCCTAACCCTGACCCTAACCCTAACCCTAACCCTGACCCTAACCCTTAACAAAACCATACTTAACCCTAATCCTGACCCTAACCCTGACCCTAACCCTTAACCAAACCATACTTAACCCTAACCCTGACCCAAACCCCAACCCTAACCCTGACCCTGACCCTAACCCTAACCCTAAACCCCCTTAACTAACCCTAACTCTAACCCAAACCCCTAAATTCCATGGTTAAAAAAAAAAAACGCATATGCAAAAAAACGCATACATGAGCATGCCAGTGGGCACATATGCGCATCCATAGGCTATAATGGCCATTTTTAGCGCAAAACGTGCGCATATGTGCGCATGCGCTTTTTTGCAGGGTCAAAAAATGCAACATGCTGCGTCTGGAAAATACCAACGCACACCCCAAAAAAACGCAGCGCATGAAAATCGCATACATGCGCTTACAAGCGCGCAGGTATGCGCACCCATGTTAAATATAGGGGAAAAAACGCATGCGCAGGTATGCGTTTTTTTCCAGCGCTAAAAAACGCAAATGTGAAACCAGCCTAAGTTTTTCATTTTTTCAGGAATGACGGTTAGGCCTAATTCCGGAACTGCGGTTGACCTGCACTTACTGGGAAATCATCGTTCGCGGGTAATAATTGTAATCAGTGATCCCCATCACTAACGTTGTTCAGCGGGTTATCTGCACCTGTAAGTGACAAACGCTGGCCTTTTCAGTGTAGCGCACATGCAGCCACGGACATGTAAGGGCATGACAGACCAGTTATTGGCCAATCTCATGTGCCAGAGCCTCACGTGTCCCTCTAGTAAGCCGGACTCGGACCGCGGGGCATGACGGAGTCTCGTTCGTTAACGGAATTAAGCTTGCAATGTGTGCATCTGTTCTGTAGCTGGCATGGTTGAGGTTTCCCAGGTGGAGTCGAATTTAACCGTAGGCTCCACTCCTGGTGGTGCCCTTCTGGACATTCCTTTAAGGTTCAGCTTTGCAACCATACTGCCCACGTAAAACAAACACTTTGCCTTCATGAACGCTGTTTGGAGGGTCATGACTCGTGGGAATAACGCCGTCCAATCAGTTAACCTGCTAGAGAGATCCTTCGTTGCTCCCAAGCATGACATCACACTCCCTAGGAGGAAGGTAATGCCACTGTGGCGACCGTACTCCTGGGGGCGACACAAGTGCACTGATGCCCAGCCACTGCTCGATGAATCTGCTGGTACATTGACCCAGACCACTACATTCCCCTCGCACGCTACACGGCCTGAATCTGACCCTGATGAAACTCAGGTTACCCTTCCCATATACAGTTCCATCTTACACGGTGACAAAGAGGAAGCTGCAGATGAAAGTGCAGGTTCGGCCCACCCGCCATCAGACACACCACAGTACTATCAGGGGCCCTGTGCCAGTGCCGTCGCCAACGAGTGGGCCCCCCCTGCTTGCTCAGGATCACAGCACTTGCAAGGTTGAAATACTGTGCAGTGAGATGGAAGATGGGGACGACGAGGAGTCCAGACTAGTACAGGGATTCCCTAGCGAGGAGACTTATTTGATTGTTTTCAATGTTGGGACAGCAATTTTTGGGGAGCACTATACTTTGGAGAATGATAGATGGGGCCCACCATACACTGGAACATTCCAAAGGTGGACATCAGACACTGGAGCAGCATTTACAGGGCCTATTATACACTAGAGCATTAGAAATGGGGCCCATTATGTTTGGAGCATTATTTGGGCCCATAAGACAGTGGAGCTTCATCCATGGGGACCAACATACAGTGGGGAAAAAAAGTATTTAGTCAGTCAGCAATAGTGCAAGTTCCACCACTTAAAAAGATGAGAGGCGTCTGTAATTTACATCATAGGTAGACCTCAACTATGGGAGACAAACTGAGAAAAAAAAATCCAGAAAATCACATTGTCTGTTTTTTTTTCATTTTATTTGCATATTATGGTGGAAAATAAGTATTTGGTCAGAAACAAGCAATCAAGATTTCTGGCTCTCACAGACCTGTAACTTCTTCTTTAAGAGTCTCCTCTTTCCTCCACTCATTACCTGTAGTAATGGCACCTGTTTAAACTTGTTATCAGTATAAAAAGACACCTGTGCACACCCTCAAACAGTCTGACTCCAAACTCCACTATGGTGAAGACCAAAGAGCTGTCAAAGGACACCAGAAACAAAATTGTAGCCCTGCACCAGGCTGGGAAGACTGAATCTGCAATAGCCAACCAGCTTGGAGTGAAGAAATCAACTGTGGGAGCAATAATTAGAAAATGGAAGACATACAAGACCACTGATAATCTCCCTCGATCTGATGCTCCATGCAAAATCTCACCCCGTGGGGTCAGAATGATCACAAGAACGGTGAGCAAAAATCCCAGAACCACGCGGGGGGACCTAGTGAATGAACTGCAGAGAGCTGGGACCAATGTAACAAGGCCTACCATAAGTAACACACTACGCCACCATGGACTCAGATCCTGCAGTGCCAGACGTGTCCCATTGCTTAAGCCTGTACATGTCCGGGCCCGTCTGAAGTTTGCTAGAGAGCATTTGGATGATCCAGAGGAGTTTTGGGAGAATGTCCTATGGTCTGATGAAACCAAACTGGAACTGTTTGGTAGAAACACAACTTGTCGTGTTTGGAGGAAAAAGAATACTGAATGAAATGAAAAAATGAATGGGGCCATGTATCGTGAGATTTTGAGTGCAAACCTCCTTCCATCAGCAAGGGCATTGAAGATGAAACGTGGCTGGGTCTTTCAACATGACAATGATCCAAAGCACACCGCCAGGGCAACGAAGGAGTGGCTTCGTAAGAAGCATTTCAAGGTCCTGGAGTGGCCTAGCCAGTCTCCAGATCTCAACCCTATAGAAAACCTTTGGAGGGAGTTGAAAGTCCGTGTTGCCAAGCGAAAAGCCAAAAACATCACTGCTCTAGAGGAGATCTGCATGGAGGAATGGGCCAACATACCAACAACAGTGTGTGGCAACCTTGTGAAGACTTACAGATAACGTTTGACCTCTGTCATTGCCAACAAAGGATATATCACAAAGTATTGAGATGAAATTTTGTTTCTGACCAAATACTTATTTTCCACCATAATATGCAAATAAAATGAAAAAAAAACAGACTATGTGATTTTCTGGATTTTTTTTTCTCAGTTTGTCTCCCATAGTTGAGGTCTACCTATGATGTAAATTACAGACGCCTCTCATCTTTTTAAGTGGTGGAACTTGCACTATTGCTGACTGACTAAATACTTTTTTTCCCCACTGTATATTGTAGCATTATGTGGAGCTCATCATATACTGTTTCAAACATTATATGGGACCAATGATTCTGTATGGAGAAATAGATGGGCCTCGTCATGAGATGTAAAAAGTGAAGTATTTTTCATTGTACTATACCGCTATTTCTCTGCCGTATTGGAGCATGATGAGTTGTGGTATGTGTTAAAGGGGCGCTCTTTCGCCCAGGGCACATGAAAACCTGGAGCCAGCCCAACCCCCCCACAACTTTAGCCAAATAACCCCCATTTTTCAGTGCGTAACTTGTATTATGAAGTTAATTAAGGTTAACAAGCTTAAGTAAGAAGAATTGATGCTTTTGGCATTCAAATGAGCACTGTAGGTGTGTTTCCTGTCCTCCTCTCACTGCCGACTTTTATTCCCCATTGACTTACATTGGGTTTCGTGTTTCGGGACGACCCCGACTTTTCCCTAAAATCGGCCGATCTTGCTCGACCCGACTTTTGGAAAAGTCGGGTTTCACGAAACGAAACTCGACCCTAAAAAAACAAAAGTCGCTCAACTCTAGTTATCTCTCTTTCTCAACCTGCTTCTCATCGTCCTTCTATTCTCCTTCATTCCGATCTGTTCTATCTCTCTTATGGAATCTGTAGTCTTCAGTCTACGTCTTTCTCCTTCTCTTCCTCTCCTAGGGAGCTCGTTCCACTAAGACCAGTCCTCAGCCTCTCTTGACTGACTGCCTTCCTCCGCCTTGAGCTCCTCTCAGGCTGACCTGCTGTCAGCCTGCTCTCTCTCTCTCAGACCCTTGTCTGACTGACCTCCTTCTCTGGGACTCACCCCAGACTGACCTGAAATCCTACACCTTCCCTCTCTGTTATACCTAACTCCACCCAGCTCCCAGCACCTCTCGTGTTACAAAACCAGGGACCACAAAAGGCACCCTATGACCATTCCAGCATAAAGCATGGATGGGTCCCTGCTGAACTATCCTGTGTGTGGGGTGCAGGTGTTGGAATGCGGAAGGGAGTTCCCAGCCTACCTGGATGGTGGGGCACTACACCTTAGGAGAAGGTGCAGTACCTCTGTGGTGACTAAAGCCTCAGGGGCGCTACATACCCCCCGTTAAACACAGCACGTCCGCGGGCTGTAAGACAACAAAAGATACAATACAGGAACACAACAAAAATTTTAAATGCTATTCAACAATACTTATCTAATCTTCCTAATGTAGGAGGCATATTTCTTAAATGTTACAAACAGGTTAACTTCCTATCTTAGTATCAAAAATTTACCTAAGTGCAATTCTTAATTCAAAGTGCTATACTCAACACATTTTCTTTAGTACATTTTCTATCAATTATTCTCTTTTTCTTTCTTTCTTCTACTGGACGCAAGACAATGACCATCTACTCTTGGCCTTTCACCTGTCACTTTCAATTCTTCAGTCTTTATTCAATTCTCACATTCTATCTCAAAACTTTTCTAATTCTCTGTATTAAATATTATATAAAAGACATTTACTTTTCACAAGACACAACATAATCAAATACGTTTATCATAAAACATTCAAAGATTCTTGCAAAGTGCTGAACACTGCTCCCAGCCAGGCTTTCTTGCAGTGTCCCTTGAGGTAGACATCATTCTTCGAAAAGTGTCCATGCAAAAACATCATCTTCGCAAAGAGTCTTTATATGTAAAACCAAGAAAGGGCACCTAAAGAGGTGAAACTATTTACAATAAAAGTTTTTGGATCAATCAGCATCTATGATCTCCACAGTTCCATTTCAAAAACAACACTGCCAATCAAAAACTGGGCAACATGATGAACAAAAAGGCAAAGGCACAACTGGTGCAACAAACCCTCCTGAGTAACGAGACATTTTGTAATTCTATTTCTTAGTGGCTACCAGATTCAAAGTAGTCATTGGCAATCCGCAGGTACTCCTCTTCCCACGGTGTCAAGCCAGAGATCTTTGGTTTGGGCTGCCAAACTGGAGGTGATGCATTAGCAGCCTGGTTCTTGGAAACAGGTACCTGAGCAGTCTGTGGGGTACTGGTGCATGGAGCATTGACTGATCTTGATGGCAGGTACTTCTCGATGAACTCTGCAGGGATACGTCGTACATTCAGGGCGTACCATCCCCTGAGTCCCTCATGCCGGGTAAAGGTCACATACTCCCCAGGCTGCAGGTCCCTTTTAGGGTGTCCTTTAGGCAAGTGGGATTCAACGTCCCTCCGATTAAAGAATAAGTCACTTATCCTCTTGGGGTCTGCAATAAATCCGAACCCCCGTTCTCGATTGACGTTAAGGACCTGCCCCCATCCTGCGGCATCCTGGGGACCGTAATGCCCAGCACGGGTCCTCTCTTTCCTGCTCAAGTCCGGGCCCAGTACAGCCATTCTCCTCTGATCCCTCTCCCGGTACTCATCTGCCAGCTTTTTAATGGTGGCTCGGCAATAGGCCTCATTCTGCTCCTCCCGGGACCTGCTTTGGCCTACTGGGGCCTGCGGTGCCACCGTTGAGGGTTCAGGTATCTCCCCCGGGGACTGGCTTTCCGGTCCCAGACCAGGTCTAACACAACCCGGCCGGCCGTTGCAATGGTGGGTCAACCCCGGGTCTTCTCAGGGGAAGGGGCACCGGACATACCTGAGGTCTCCCGGCGGTGCGGCCTCAGCTCCGGTGCAGATGATAAAGGAGCAGTTGCGGGTTCTGGATCCGAAGGGGTCTCTGTAGGGACCGGCGTAGCCGCGCCAGGTCCAGGCGGGAGCTCTGTTTCCACTCCCGGGTCCTCCGGTAACTTCTCCGGGCCGGTGGTGCTCAACCGCATGGTCAAAGTAGATGTGTAGGTCAGCGCCGCCCGGGGACAGTCCAGTGCGGTAGCAGCGGGTACTGATGGAGAGGGTGGTAACGCTGGTGTAGGCCCCGCCGGGGCGCGCTGCCATCTCGGCTTCTCCAGCGCTTCTCTTCGTAGCTGCAGACGGGTAGTCAGTTCAGCGATTTCATCTTCTAATTGCTGGCGGTTCATTCCAGAGTTCGGGTTGGAGCCGTCAGCCATGGCGCCGGGGGTTTGCACTTCCCCGCGCTCCGCAGGCCTCCTTCCCTTGCTCTCCAAAATGGCGTTCTGGCGTTCTTCCTCTTGCTCCGTCCTTCTGCTCGCCACTGGCTTTCTCTGCCCCTCCTTCCGGGGCGGCGTCTTCTTCCAGCGCCTCCATACCAAGCCAGTATACGCACCCCTCGGGGGGTGGGCCATGCATCGGTCACATAGTAATTCAGGTAGGGACGGCCCAAGACTCTTCGCGGTCTTTTCTTAGGACCTCCCATCTCTTCATGCCCTTCTTCTCCGCGCCAGCGGCCATTTCTAATGTCCATTTTACAGTCTATTAAATTTGGTCTTCTGCACATTTTCAAAAGTTGTAAATCCAAGGCACACAGAACCCGATGGCATCGGGTCTCGTCATCCTGTTCGTGATGCCAAAATTGGGTCGCCCTCGCACACCCAGGGCAGCGGGGTACTCGGTACCGGGCCGGTGTCGAGGCGGGAATGTGTCACAGCAGCGGTGACCCGGTCTGTGGCCCTGGGCGCCCAATATCAATGGCGGTGATGTTAATGGTGTTAAAGTTTATTACAATAGTTCGTGACGCCACCCGTGGTGTTTGGCAAGTGAGATGTTGAGCCAACGCTGCATGCAGATCCGCTGGGACTGATGGTGTGGTGCAGCAAAGATGGTGTAGCTCCCCACAGGTGGAGCTGTAGTCCCAGTGCAGTGTAGGTGCAATGGATGAGGAGAGGCACAGAATGGTATGGAGGCTGGTGCCCAGGTTTAGTGGTGCAGGAATAACTGGAGGACACCAGAGTATGCGGTTCCAAAGCTTTACTCACTGTTTGCAGTTCACACAACTGCCTGCCTCCGTACCATGTTCTCCAGGTCAGGGCTCCAGCCAACCTCCAGGCAGGGTTGGATTCTCCCTTCCACACTCCGCCAATATGTACTTTACTGAACGACTCCTCCAATGCGCCTTTAGGTGCGAAGCACTCCAGTACTTAGTTACCCTGGAATGCCTCTCTCTAGGTTTTCCTAGTCTTTACTTGTATGACAGACAGCTGTAGCCTGCTTCGGGGACTCCTCACTGCGTCCCGGCTCTCTATTCAGTTGCTGATGTGTCCCAAGTCTATGATGGGAGCAAGGCGTTAGCGGCTCACTACTCCTCCGGTGTCTGTTGCCGGACATAAAGATCCAATCAACCTCGGGGACCGGGCCCCGGCCTTTGCGCTCTCTGGACTGGAAGGGTTATCTCTCTTTCTCAACCTGCTTCCCACCGTCCTTCTATTCTCCTTCGTTCCGATCTCTCTTAAGGAATCTGTAGTCTTCAGTCTAGGTCTCTTTTTCCTTCTCTTCCTCTCCTAGGGAGCTCGTTCCACTAAGACCAGTCCTCAGCCTCTCCTGGCTGACTGCCTTCCTCTGCCTTGAGCTCCTCTCAGGCTGATCTGCTGTCAGCCTGCTCTCACTCTCTCAGACCCTCATCTGACTGACCGCCTTCTCTGGGACTCACCCAAGACTGACCTGAAATCCTACACCTTCCCTCTCTTTTATATCTAACTCCACCCGCCTCCCCAGCACCTCTTGTGTTACAAAGCCAGGGACCACAAAAGGCACCCTATGACCTTTCCAGCATAAAGCATTGATGGGTCCCCGCTGAACTATCCTGTGTGTGGGGTGCAGGTGTTGGAATGCGGAAGGGAGTTCCCAGCCTACCTGGATGGTGGGGCACTACACCTTAGGAGAAGGTGCAGTACCTCTGTGGCGACTGAAGCCTCAGGGGCGCCTCACCTGCACTTGAGGAAAGAGACATAGTGCATGAGAAAAACTATACTACATTTCTAATTGGAGATATTTGCTAATATTATTAATATTACAGCTACTACACATTGGAATAATATATTGGATATGGGAATACCCCTTTAAGTGCTCTAGGTGTGTTCAGTACAATTTCCAAGCTTCTTCGTCTCTGGCTCCAACCTTCACCTATCTCCACCTTCCTCTGCTTGACTGACAGCACACTGACGTGACTACACAGCCAGGGAGCTGTCGGTCAAGCAGATGAACGTGGATCCTTGTGACAGCTTCGATTTAACGTGTCAATTATACTGAAAGACAGAAAGAAAATTTAGATTGGTTGTTTTTTTGTTAATTCTGAATACCTAAAAAAAAGTGAGAAAGTCAAATGTAAAGCAAAATGGTACCAATGAATAACCCAGTTTACTATTTAAAAATACACCCCCTCCTAGCTCCGTTGAAAGAAAAATGTAAAACTTATGGCTCTTGGATCATGAAGACTAATGAGTAATGGTCACTGTTGTAATTTTACAAAAGTAATAAAACACAAAACTATCAAAATGTGGGATAACTAGTCATACTGACTAACAGAATTGCTGTTTTTTATATATCTTCACTTAAAGAGTTAATAAAAGTTAGTTAATAAGTTTCATGCACCCCAAAATAGAAACAAATGCAACTCATTTTACAAAAAGAGAAACCCCTGCATAGCAACGTCAACAAAAATAAATAAAAAAAGTTATTGCTCCTCGAATATAAGGCTGTGTGCACACACTGCGGATTCTGCTGCGGATTTTTCCGTGCGGATTTTGCAAAATCCGCAGGTCAAAAGACCTGCGGTTTATCTGTGGATTAGCCTGCGGTTTACCCCTGCGGTTTGACACCTCTACAATGGAGCAGGTGTGAAACCGCTGCGAATTCCGCACAAAGAAGTGACATGCTGCGGTTTTAAAACTGCAGCAAATCCGAGCGGAAAATTCCGCACCGTGTGCACTGCGGTTTTTATTTTCCATAGAATATAAAGGTACTGTACACCGCAGCAAAAACTGCTACGGATCCGCAGGGCCAAAAACGCTGCGGATCCGCAGCAGAATCCGCACCGTGTGCACACACCCTAAAGATGGAAAAAAATTTGGTCCTTAATGGGAACTGAACTTTAAACATTAATCATTTGTACAGGTGAACATAAGGAACTTTGCAGTGTGAGAGAAATTTTATTTTTCTTTTCTCCACTATCAGCCACTTTCTCCCAGCAGCGGGAGTGACAGGGACTCTCCAGCTCCTGCACAAATAAATGAAGTCACTGCCCTGAGAAGTATAAGGCAGCCAGGTTGGTAGTCATGGCAATGGGCTGTACGGCTCCCATACCCTCGTGCCCCACAGATAAAATACAATGTCCCTTCTGCTGCATGTGCAGCGTGCGCAGCAGTGCACTCACATTTACTGTCAGAGTCCAGTCGACTTCTGTCACTCCGGCTCCGCATTCCTGAGCTCCACAAATCATTCTAGAGACAAAGTTATTTTCCAATGGTTTAACTTTACGAAGCAGGAGGGTATCCATCACATTTACAGCACAACATACACAGAGCAGCATGTCCTACACTTTCCCTGACTTCCGGGCAGCCTCTGTTCTTCCTGACAACTCTGTCTCTCTTCTGGCAGTCCCTGCCTCGCTCCTAGGCAATCTCTGTCCCATCCGTGCCTTCAGTCCCACCAGCTTCCTACCATTCCCCTGTCCAGTTTCAGTAGGAAACAGTGCTAGGTTCACCGTCTCAGCTCTATCTACCCCGATCATAGACCCCGGATCCCTCTGGGAACGGTCCTGTCTAAGGTGGTGCCCGCTTGCACGACTCTCAGCCTGGGGCCCCTTCCTGCCGTAGCAGCTTTATCTCCACATCTGGCAGACTGTCTCTTTCACTGCTTCTCCTAACTCCTTTCCCTGGGCAGGGCTGCCCAGGCTCTGCTGTCTAACCAGGAAGTATCTCTCCTATATTCTATTGCTCTGCACTGCACCGCTTTAACTCCTCCCCACTGGGAAAACCCCTATGCTGCCTGCATCTAAACTAATACTCCTATTCCTATCTCTAATATGCCCTCCTCAATTCTAACCTCACTATTGTCCTATACTAACTTATACCCTATCCTAGCCCTAATCTTATTCACGACACATGGTACATTTACATTACAGCATATGACATACATCAAATACATTCACATTAATGAACATTAGAGTACCGCAGAGGGAAAAGCATAGGCGGGTCCCCGCCACCTCCTTACAAAAGGATGGAACAATGCACGGGAGAGATGGCAGGCATTATGTGCAGGTGCGGGATTTCCCACTGTGCAACTGAGGTCAAAGGCAAGCAGGGAAGGGGGGGGGTGAAGAAATCTAGTATAATGGGAGAGAAGGCAGTCTTTTTTTCTGGGAAGCATACGCCCCATAGCCTTCAAGCTCAAAATGAAAACAGATGATTTTTAATGAACAAGGCATCATCAAGAAGGGATGCAGGTATGACTAGTTTCAGCGTCATACAACCTGAATGACAATATTATTAGCTAAAAATGCTCAAATGGGGTGACAGACACCCTTTAAAATCTTCTTGTACAGGTGCCCCAACTTGCCTGCTACGAGGAAACCTCGACCACTGTAGTATGTATACCTTGCCGGTCTGTTACTTCACACACACCAAATGATGACAGAATTCTAAGAGGGTGTCCTTTCTTTCTCCAGCTCTCTCTACACCCTCCTTTATCTCACACACTAGTCCACATCACTCCTCCCCAACTATGGGCTGACCCTACAGTTAACCCTTTCACTCCTGACAAATAGGAACTGCAGCCTTCATGTGGATAAAACATGCAATTAAATACAATTTGAACACAATAATACAAGAGGGGACTTCAGAGAGGGTGCTACACCAGCTCCTCCAACTTTTCAAGTACAATTACCCTTTAAGGCTCAAATAGGCCTTTTCAAGGGTCCACAAGCCTTTAACTACTGCAGCACGGGCTATAACACTGAAAGGATGAAAGAGTAGCTTTAATGGTAATGCCCACTGAAGTTTGAACCTGCAGCTCCATGAGCAGAAAAGACATAATAGAATATCTAAAAAAAAAAAAAAGATTGCAGGGAAGTAAAGTTATGAACTTCAAATCTTCTCCTGTTGGACATACTGGGAATCATGGAATCAATCCAACATGATAGGGACTGGTTTGGAGCTGACTGATGTTGTTCAGAATGCCACTCACATCTGTCTACTATTATTAGCAATTCATACCTCGCTCCACACTAGCCCTATACATAGATGATTTGATTTTTCGTACCTGAACAAAATCATCCCGTTTCAGTAATAAAACACAGAAAACTTGTAACTATGACTTGACAATCACTCATCACAGTTTAGTCATCCTAGAAATATAGCTGAAGAGGAAATGACAGCTGTCAGTGTACAGTAATCCAGAACAGAGACGCTTTTGTTACATGTACGATTTGGGGATACATACCATAGTCTATAGCATTGATCTGAATAAAGAACATTGCTATATTGTTTTATGTTTTCATCACTGCAGTCTGTAGATGTCACCCTGTGTTACACAACAGAACTCGTTATTGGGAACCATCAGAAAGTTTTATGAGCAGACATGGCCCCTAGGTGCTTATCTGTGTTCCCATAATACATGCGAGCAATTAGTATCCTATAAAACTATTATACAGTGCATGGTGTACAGACAACATTTTCCAAAATACAAATCAGTAGGGTCAGCTCTGTGCAGACACTGAACAAGCAGGGATTAGTGGGAAATTTCAGTTTTGAAACTTGTAAGTGTAAGGGGGTGAAATAAGACTATTCCCTTGCTCTGTCTCCCTTATTAGTTCTTAATGTTCTACTGTGTATTTATAATAATTTGGAGGTACTGCTACATGTCATCATGTATTACCACCCAGAATCAATGGTATTGCCACACTTTTATATTTGTTACCATTTCCTGTAAATGTGTTGTGTTCCATTGTACAATACTATATTTTACATAGGGAAAGTGTAGTGCACCCTTTGGACACTAGAGGGGGGCACTTTAGCACATAGTGTTCTTAGCAAGATAGGGTTAAGTGTAGAAGGGGCTGCCGGGAGTTAAGGCTAGACTAGAAGGAAGTTAGTTCAGAGTCAGACGGAGCCAGGGCCAGGGTGCCCGAAGTGTCCACATGGGCTATAGGCCCAGGACGGCTCGGCAGCCACGCAACGTTAATTACTGAAAATCCCAGTTATCCATAGCTATTGGACATTAGTACAGTGAACCAGAACAACAGATAAGATGTGGCGACTCACTATTCTGTTGGTGCAGTCACTGTGTACATACATTACATTGCTTATCCTGTACTGATCCTGAGTTACATCCTGTATTATACTCCAGAGCTGCACTCACTATTCTGCTGGTGCAGTCACTGTGTACATATATTACATTACTTATCCTGTACTGATCCCGAGTTACATCCTGTATTATACTCCAGAGCTGCACTCACTATTCTGCTGGTGGAGTCACTGTGTACATACATTACTGTTGTGAGTTCATTTTCCCCTTCACCATTGAGGTCTGATGAACTCCCTCTTCTGGTGAAGGAAGGTAGTGAGGCTGATTACCAAGCACCTGAGCAGAATGATGATGACTGGGTGACTGGAATTGCTGACTGGATATAAGGCAGCCGACGCCCTTCTGCCTTGCGGGTGATTTCTCTGAGGGATTCCAGGAGACCTGTCTGATTTCTGCTCCTCAAAAGCGAAGTTTTCTGCTCAGCTTTTTGCATTTGTGTTTTGGTTTTGTTTTGCCTTGTTTTTTCTGGATTTCTGCCATTCCCTGCTGGGGTGAGCTGAATTCCTTTTTGCTCTGTCTTCAGAAAATACCTGAGTACTGATATAGTCTTTTTGAAGCCTAGCGTCTTCAGGGCTTTTTTCCCTATCAGTCTGTTGGCTCTTGTTTTGATAGGGTTTTGGTGGATTGCAGACAGCAGCTTTTCTATCCTGTCCTATTTAGTTAGCTTGGGCCCCATCAGTTGCTCAGCCTATCTTTCTATCTGTGTGAGTGTTTTTTCATCTTGCTTCACCGTCATTATATGTTGGGGGCTGCCTATTGCTTTGGGGTCTGCTCTGGGGCAGTTTAGATTTCCCTTTCTTTCTTTAGGCTATTTAGTTCTCCGGCTGTGATCGAGGGGTCTAGGGCACTGTAGGAACCCCCCACGGCTACTGCTAGTTGTTGTTGATAGGTTTAGGGGTCTGCAATCCGATAGCTGCCAACTTCTCTGGTTTTCTGGACTTAGCTAGTATTTCTGTTTTTGCCTCCTATGGTGACTCATTCATAACAGAATCACCCGACTTACTGCAGATCCTAGGGTACTCAATAGCAGGAAAGAATTGTAACAAAAAAAAAAGAGTGTGTATATTTTTTCCTCTATATCTCTGAGGCCGTAGGGGGAATTTTTTTTTCTCTCAATGGAGATAAAGCAATTGTCTGATCGTGTGGAGCAGCTCGCTGCGGAAGTGCGTTGAATTTCTGCCTACCTTGCTCATTCACATGCTGCTGAACCAAAGATCCCTACTCCTGATGTGTTTTTTGGGGATCGGTCTAAATTTTTGAATTTCAAAAATAATTGTAAATTATTTTTTGCCTTGAAGCCTAACTCGTCAGGGAGCTCCGCGCAGCAGGTTAAAATTGTCATCTCTTTGCTGCATGGCGATCCCCAGGATTGGGCGTTTTCTTTGAAACTAGATGATCCTATTCTGACTAATGTGAATGCATTTTTTCAAGCCTTGGGGTTGTTGTATGACGAACCTAATGCTATTGATCAGGCTGAAAAGACCCTGTTGGCATTGAGCCAGGGTCGAGATTCTGCAGAATTGTACTGTCAAAAATTCCGAAAGTGGGCGGTCCTTACTACCTGGAATGATAATGCCTTGGCAGCTCTCTTTCGGAAGGGTTTGTCAGAAGCCGTAAAAGATACCATGGTGGGATTTCCTGTTCCCTCTGGTCTTGACGATTCTATGTCATTAGCCATTCTGGTTGATCGGCGTTTATGTGAACGCAGGACTGCACGAGAGGTGTTGCCACCTGTTGAACAAGTGTCTGAACCTATGCAATGTGATAGAGTTTTGTCCAGGGAGCAACGTCAGGAGTTCAGAAGGTGTAATAAGCTGTGTTTTTTTTGTGGAGATGCCTCGCATATTATTTCTGTCTGTCCTAAACGAGAGAAACGTTTTGCACACACGTTTTCTGTGGGTGGTGTTCAACCTAAGTTTCTTCTGGCAATTACTCTGATCTGCTCCCTGTACACATCTTCCGCCAAGGCTTTTGTGGATTCGGGAGCAGCCCTGAACCTAATGGACTTGGATTTTGCTAAACGTTGTGGATTTCCGATGACACCTCTGCGGACGCCTATCCCTTTGAGGGGGATTGATGCTACTCCTTTGGCGAAAAATAAACCTCAGTTTTGGACCCAGGTGGTAATGCGGGTAGCCCCAGACCATCAAGAAAATTGCAGATTTTTGGTGTTGCATAATTTGCATGATACCATTGTTCTGGGGTTTCCCTGGTTGCAAATTCATAATCCAGTTTTGGATTGGAAATCTGTGTCTGTGGTGAGTTGGGGTTGTCGGTGTGCCCTTAGTGAGGCTCCGTTTTTTTCCACCTCTCCTCAGTCGCATGATATTCCTGACTATTTGACTTTTATGATGTATTTAGTGAGAATGAGTCTGCGTCTTTGCCTCCTCATAGGAGTTATGACTGTGCAATTGAACTGAGCCCGGGGTGTAAATTTCCCAAGGGTCGGCTCTTCAATTTATCTGTACCCGAGCACGAGGCTATGCGATCCTATATTAAGGTGGAGTTGGAGAAGGGTCATATTAGACCATCCTCTTCACCATTAGGTGCCGGTTTTTTTTTCGTGGCCAAAAAGGATGGTTCATTAAGGCCTTGTATTGATTATCGTGCCCTCAACAAAATTACTATTAAATATCAGTATCCGTTACCCCTGATTTCGGATCTATTCTCCAGAGTTAAAGGTGCTTGCTGGTTTACCATGCTTGACCTCAGGGGGGCGTATAATCTTATACGCATTAAGCATGGGGATGAATGGAAGACGGCATTTAATACTCCGGAGGGACATTTTGAGTACCTGGTGATGCCTTTTGGGCTCACTAATGCCCCTTCTGTCTTCCAGTGCTTCATGAACGACATTTTCTGAGACTTTGTGGATAAATTTTTGATTATCTATCTGGATGATATTTTGATCTTCTCCAAGGATTGGGATTCTCATGTGGAACATGTTCGGACTGTGTTCCGGATCTTGAGGGAGAATTCCCTGTATGTCAAAGGATCGAAATGCCTTTTTGGGGTACAGAGGATTTCATTTTTGGGATTTATTTTGTCTTCGTCAACTATTGAAATGGACCCGGCCAAGGTACAGGCCATTTATGATTGGGTTCAGCCCACTTCTTTGAAGGCCCTCCAGAAGTTTTTGGGTTTTGCTAATTTTTATTGGAAATTTATAGCAAAATTTTCTAGTATTGCCAAGCCATTGACTGATCTGACTAAGAAGGGTGCTGATGTGTTGAATTGGTCTCCGGAGGCTGTTTCTTCCTTTCAGGAGCTGAAGCGAAGATTCACTTCTGCCCCGGTTTTGCGGCAACCTGATGTCTCACTCCCGCTCCAGGTAGAGGTGGGCGCTTCTGAGATTGGTGCAGGAGCTGTTTTGTCCCAAAAGGATCCTGTAACATCTAAAATGAATCCCTGTGCTTTCTTTTCCCGAAAGTTCTCTCCATCTGAACGTAACTATGATGTGGGGAATCGGGAACTGTTAGCCATGAAATGGGCATCTGAGGAGTGGAGACATTGGTTGGAGGGAGCTAAACATCATGTCGTGGTCCTCACTGACCACAAGAATTTGATTTACCTGGAGTCGGCCAAACGCTTGAACCCTAGACAGGCTAGGTGGGCCTTGTTTTTTACACGTTTTGATTTTGTGGTCTCTTTTCTTCCTGGCACTAAGAATGTCAAGGCTGACGCTCTCTCTAGGAGCTTCTTTGCTGATTCTCCTGTGGTGACCAAGCCTGCTACCATCTTAGGCGAAGGGGTAGTTCTTTCTGTCATCTCGCCCGATTTGAGACGTGCTCTGGAAGAGTTCCAGGAGGACAAACCTGAGCGTTGTCCCAGTGGAAAGTTGTATGTTCCTGACCAGTGGAAGAAGAGAGTGATGTCTGAAGTTCATTGCTCTGCATTGGCTGGTCATCCAGGTATTTTTGGTACTAGAGATCTGGTGAGTCGGTCTTTTTGGTGGCTCGCCTTGTCTCGTGATGTCAGGAATTTTGTGCAGTCCTGTGGGACTTGCTCCCGGTCTAAACCTTGTTCTCGCTCCAGTGGGTTGTTGATGCCTTTGCCGGTCCCCGGGAGGCCATGGACCCATATTTCAATGGATTTCATCTCTGATATGCCTGTCTCTCAGAGAATGACTGTTATTTGGGTGATTTGTGATAGGTTCTCTAAGATGGTTCATCTTGTACCACTCCCTAAGTTGCCATCTTCTTCTGAGGTGGTGCCCCTGTTTTTGCAACAGGTGGTTCGCTTGCACGGGATTCCTGAGAACATTGTATCTGACAGAGGAGTTCAGTTTGTGTCTAGATTTTGGAGGACTTTCTGTTCCAAGCTGGGAATTCAGTTGTCCTTCTCGGAGAGAACAAACCAGACCTTGGAGTCGTATGTGAGATGTTTTATTTCTGCTGATCAGGATGACTGGGTTTCATTTTTGCCCTTGGCCGAATTTGCTTTAAATAATAGAGCTAGTTCTGCCACTTTGATGTCACCTTTTTTTAGTAACTTTGGGTTTCATCCTCGATTTTCTTCAGGGCAGGTGGAGCCTTCTGCCTGCCCAGGTGTTGACACTGTGGTGGAGAGAATGCACCAGATCTGGGACCAAGTGGTGGATAAGTTATCTCTCTCCCAGGAAAAGGCCCAGCGGTTTTCCAACCGACATAGGACCATTGGTCCCCAGTTTAAAGTTGGTGATATGGTTTGGTTATCATCAAAAAATATCGCTATGAAGGTGGCTTCTCCTAAGTTTAAGCCTAGATTTATTGGACCTTACAAGATTTTGGAGATTATTAATCCGGTCTCTTTTCGTTTGGCTCTTCCTGTCACATTTAAAATCCATAATGTGTTTCATAAGTCCTTGTTGAAGAGGTTTGTTGAACCAGTTGTTCCTGGGGTGGCACCTCCGGATCCTGCATTGGTGGAAGGTAACATGGAATATGAGGTAGAGAAGATACTGGATTCCCGTCTGGCTAGACAGAGACTCCAGTATTTGGTTAAGTGGAAGGGTTATGGTCAGGAGGATAATTCCTGGGTCTCTGCCTCTGATATTCATGCCAAAAGATTTGTGAGTGCCTTTCATCGGGCTCACCCTGATCGCCCTGGTGGCGTGGTTTGGTGACCCCTCCTCAAGGGGGAGGTACTGTTGTGAGTTCATTTTCCCCTTCACCATTGAGGTCTGATAAACTCCCTCTTCTGGTGAAGGAAGGTAGTGAGGCTGATTACCAAGCACCTGAGCAGAATGATGATGACTGGGTGACTGGAATTGCTGACTGGATATAAGGCAGCCGACGCCCTTCTGCCTTGCGGGTGATTTCTCTGAGGGATTCTAGGAGACCTGTCTGATTTCTGCTCCTCAAAAGCTAAGTTTTCTGCTCTGCTTTTTGCATTTGTGTTTTGGTTTTGTTTTGCCTTGCTTTTTCTGGATTTCTGCCATTCCCTGCTGGGGTGAGCTGAATTCCTTTTTGCTCTGTCTTCAGAAAATACCTGAGTACTGATATAGTCTTTTTGAAGCCTAGCGTCTTCAGGGCTTTTTTCCCTATCAGTCTGTTGGCTCTTGTTTTGATAGGGTTTTGGCGGATTGCAGACAGCAGCTTTTCTATCCTGTCCTATTTAGTTAGCTTGGGCCCCATCATTTGCTCAGCCTATCTTTCTATCTGTGTGAGTGTTTTTTCATCTTGCTTCACCGTCATTATATGCTGGGGGCTGCCTATTGCTTTGGGGTCTGCTCTGGGGCAGTTTAGATTTCCCTTTCTTTCTTTAGGCTATTTAGTTCTCTGGCTGTGATCGAGGGGTCTAGGGCACCGTAGGAACCCCCCATGGCTACTGCTAGTTGTTGTTGATAGGTTCAGGGGTCTGCAATCCGATAGCTGCCAACTTCTCTGGTTTTCTGGACTTAGCTAGTATTTCTGTTTTTGCCTCCTACGGTGACTCATTCATAACACATTACATTACTTATCCTGTACTGATCCTGAGTTACATCCTGTATTATACTCGAGAGCTGTGCTCATTTTTCTGCTGGTGGAGTCACTGTGTACATACATTAATTACTTATCCTGTACTGATCCTGAGTTACAATCCTGTATTATACTCCAGAGCTGCACTCACTATTCTGCTGGTGCAGTCATTGTGTACATACATTACATTACTTATCCTGTACTGATCCTAAGTTACATCCTGTATTATACTCCAGAGCTGCACTCACTATTCTGCTGGTGGAGTCACTGTGTACATACATTACATTACTTATCCTGTACTGATCCTGAGTTACATCCTGTATTATACTCCAGAGCTGTGCTCACTTTTCTGCTGGTGGAGTCACTGTGTACATACATTACATTACTTATCCTGTATTGATCCTGAGTTACATCCTGTATTATACTCCAGAGCTGCACTCACTATTCTGTTGGTGGAGTCACTGTGTACATTACATTACTTATCCTGTACTGATCCTGAGTTACATCCTGTATTATACTCCAGAGCTGCACTCACTATTCTGCTGGTGGAGTCACTGTGTACATACATTACATTACTTATCCTGTACTGATCCTAAGTTACATCCTGTATTATACTCCAGAGCTGCACTCACTATTCTGCTGAATAGTGGATTACCCCTGGATTACAGCCATTCACAGGCCGCAGCAGTTGGTGGCTGGTCTAACTGTGACATTTGCCCAGGTCACAGAGCAGCATGTGTTGGATCCAGGGGGTGCTGGTAGGTGAGTATGTATAAGTTTATCTTTTACATATTCAGTCCCCTGTACAAAGTTGTGTTCTGCCTGCACAACCCCTTTAAGTGATTGACCCATAATAATACAAAATGTTCACAACTTGTGGTATCACAGAAATGAGACTGGTGTAATACATAGACCTGCCTGTAGAGAGCGCCAGGGAGTTGCAGATGCTGCTTTGTCCTGGAGGTAAATAGGACACTGGGATCATATCAGGTCTTGGAGCAGGTAGCAAAAGGATTATGCAACACAAGATAGATCAGAAACTGATACATTGTATCTAGAGCCTGTTCTCTGCTACTAATCTTATCCTGTTTTGTTTCCTCGCTCCTAGTGACCAAACCTGGCATTCTGTTACCTGCTGAGTGGCCTCCAGAAGTCCGCTAATAGTCTTATATAAATTATACTAATCCCTGTCCTCACAATATTTTGCTTAAAAGTTCCAACACTTTATTAGGCTACTTTCACACATCAGGTTTTCGGCGTCAGGTGCGATCCGGCGTCGTGCCGGAACGCCGGATCTGGCAAATGTTTCGTAAAACCGGATGTTACGGATCCGGTTTTCTGCCGGATCCGTCTTTTTCTTGACAGACAAAACCGGATCCGTCTCATCCGGTTCATCCGTTTTTCTATCCGTTTTTCGACGGATTACGCCGGATCCGGTTTTTAAAATTGACCCTTGTTGCCTTCCGAACGGGATTGGCTACTGGAAAACTATATATAGCATGTTCCTACAGCCCTTCTTTGACAGGTTGTAGAGGAGAAAGTGCAGGTTGGAGAGAAGAGCAAGTTACTGGCGAAGATGGATGTTGTCATTGGAAATATTTTGAAGAATTTGGCGGATTTTACAGCGAAGGCGAATCGTTTGAGGGTGATTGTTCTGGAGAAGGAGAGAGCGAGACAGCAGCGCATCAGGCATCGTAGACGACGTTTGTGGATCCACCCCATCACAGCCAAGAGAATGACGCGTGGGGTCTATTCTACACTATGCATGGACCTTCGACGAAACCCGGATAAATTTTTTGGATATGTTAGGATGAAAATGGAGAATTTTGATTACTTGGTGGAGCGCATTGCACACCTCATAAGAAAAGCGGACACCTATTGCCGCTTCTCTGTTTCACCCGCAGAGCGTCTGATGGTGACTTTAAGGTAAGCCACATTTATTGGATATGCTCGCATCAGAGCACACTTTCACTGCAATCTTGTTGGTGGTAGTTTGCATCTCCAAGTGTTATAGGTCAGTTTTGGTATGTAATGCTGTGATTTAAAACTAATTTATTGTTTTTTAATTCCCCACAGATTTCTTGCAACTGGAGAATCCCTTTCGTCACTGCATTTCCAGTACAGACAGATCCAGTACAGATTTCCACCATATCTGGAATTGTGAAGTACACATGCCGTGCACTGTGGGACTCCTTAGCTGAAGAGTTTTTACCAGAGCCCACAACAGAGAGGTGGATTGAAATTGCTGACAAGTTTCAACAGATATATCAGTTTCCAAACTGCTTGGGCGCTGTGGACGGGAAACATATCCACATTGTAAAGCCAGCTGGATCGGGATCGGAATATTTCAATTACAAGAAATATTTTTCAATTGTCCTCATGGCCATCGCTGACGCGGAATACAAATTTATTGCGGTTGATATTGGGGCCTATGGCCGCTCCAATGACTCTCAAGTTTTCAAACTGTCTGCCATGGGGCGTAAACTGTATGGAAACACCTTCCAGTTCCCACCACCTAGACCGCTGCCGCAAACATCTGGTCCACCTATGCCATTTGTCTGTGTAGGGGATGAAGCCTTCCAGCTGTCAGAACACCTTTTGAAACCGTACTCTAGCAGAGGATTGACAAGACCAAAACTCATTTTTAATTACCGCCTCACAAGAGCAAGAAGAATGGTTGAATGTACCTTTGGTATTCTGACAGCCAAATGGCGGGTCCTATTGACTGCGATCAACCTCAAGACAGAAACTGTGGACGAGGTGATCAAAGCGTGCGTGGTACTCCACAATTTTGTTATCTGCAAGGAACCCATTTCCATTGATGACACCTCTGAAGAAACCACCTTGCAAGATTACCATGACATTACCACTAGAAGTTCTGTGACGGTTTCAGTAATGAGGGACAATTTTGCACTATACTTTATGTCACCTCAAGGCAGAGTACACTGGCAGGATGACAGAGTGTGAAAGATTTGTGCCCAACCAAACTTGTGTACCTTCTGTACCAACAGTATATACCTTTGCCAACCAAAGTTGGCTATCTTGTCATGGTCTCTATTTTTAGCTTTAGGCCACAGGTGTGTACCTGGTTGTGTTTTATGCAAAGTATTTCACCTTTTAACAAAAGTTGTGTACATTGTTAGGAAATCACCAACAATAAACACAACTTTTTAGGTGAAATACTTTGCTTCAAACACAACCAGGAACACAACTGTGGCAAAAAGCTAAAATTTACCCACAGTTATATACCTAGTTTTGAATACCATTTCACCTTTTAAATACCCTGTATTTAACCTTTTTCGCCGCAGAAAGAAATGACAGACAACCAGTGTAAAATAATTTAACTTTTATTGAAAAATGTTTTTTTTAGTAAACTTTTTTAAAATTTTAATAAACTTGTTTAATAAAACTTTGAAACTATAAAACTGAAACCATAAAACTGGTCATTTTTATTTAAATACACACATTATAAATCTGTGTAGTGTGTGGTGGAAATACTGCTGTAGGGGCTGCAGGACACTTCGACACTGGGAGTGTGGAGAGAGGACTGGGATCGTGGTGGGGAAGGAACAGTTAGAGGTGAAGGTGTGGAAAAAACTACAGAATGGGTGGACATGTGGGAAGCAGAAGAGGTGGTGGGTGGTGGAGTGGAGGGTTGGGCAGGGACTGTAGGAGCAGATGATGTTGATGGCAAGTTGTATGGGGAAGGAGTTTGGTATGGGGCAGGTTGCTGGAAGTGGGGAGATGTCTGGTACGGGGCAGGTTGCTGGAAGTGGGGAGATGTCTGGTATGGGGCAGGTTGCTGGAAGTGGGGAGATGTCTGGTACGGGGCAGGTTGCTGGAAGTGGGGAGATGTCTGGTACTGGTGAGGTTGCTGGTACTGGGGAGTTTGCAGGTACTGGGGAGGTTGCTGGTACTGGGGAGGTTGCTGGTACTGGGGAGGTTGCTGGTACTGGGGAGGTTACTGGTGCTGGGGAGGTTGCTGGTGCTGGGGTGGTTGCTGTTGCTGGGGAGGTGGATGGTGCTGGGGAGGTGGATGGTGCTGGGGAGGTGGATGGTATGTAATAGGAGGGGGAGGATGGAAAGTGGCTGGAGGGGGTGTAGATGTAATAGGAGGGGGAGGATGGAAAGTGGCTGGAGGGGGTGTAGATGTAATAGGAGGGGGAGGATGGAAAGTGGCTGGAGGGGGTGCAGGTGGAGGAACTACTGTGGTGGGAGGAGGAGGTTGGGAGGTAACTTGCTGGAGAGCAGCGTGGCATGAATGCATTACATGCATCTGCTGGGCAGGAGAGAGCGTTTCCATGCGCTCCACAACAGACCTGAAAAAGGTGTGGTTTGGCGAAGATCTTGCTTCTGAATGCATGGTTTGCAGAAGTGTCTTCACCTCCAGAATGCTGGAGTTGATCTGCTGATAGCCTGCGGAGATTTGCTCTGACAAGACTTTTAGACAGTTCTGGAAAGATGCATTCAGATGCAAGAACTCTGGCGCATAAGTCTTTTCCTGACCCCTCTGCCGCTGCCGCCCAGTACCCGCAGGTGTACTAGAGGTGGCAGGGGCAGAAGGGTGGGGTAAAGGGAAAGCGATCTCCTCACCAGCAGCTTCATGTAATGTAGGTGGCCACGATGCTCCTGTGCTGGTGGATGGGACAGATGGGTCGAATGTGTGGGAAGGCTGGGAAGGTGCAGATGTACCGGGGCGGTCGAAGTGTCCCTCGGTGCCGGTCTCCTCAGGGATCGCCTCAGAAGGGTCCAATCGTGCAGGCTCCCGAGTGCTGCTCACCGTGCTGTGGAATAAAGAAAAAAAAAACAATTAAAATACTGACATGGTATGGCACTGGCTGAAAAAAAAAATTTACATCTAACATTTGTTTTCACATGTGGTGTGTAATATTTACCTTCTGGTGACCATTGTTTCCCGGAGGAACGACAGGGCTTCTGCGTACTTGTACTTGCTCCTGCGTCCTCTAGATCCACTCGGGGCCCGCATCTCTTTATTGAACTCCTTCTTGAAACGATCCCTCACAGACCGCCACCGATTCACAATTCTGTTCCCTGAAACGAGAAAGGAGTGGTTAGTATACAACATCAGTGTTTCCCAAACTCCAGTCCTCATGGTCCCCAGGGGTCATGTTTTCAGGATTTCCATAGTAAATAGAAATCCTGAACACATGATCCGTGGGGACCACGAGGACTGGAGTTCGGGAAACACTGGTTTACATCAAGCAACCGGTACTGTATATACTTACGCTCTGTAATCTGGGCCCGAACATCGAGGTCCTCCCAGCGGCCCACAAGGAGCGAACAGATTTCCTCCCAGAGTCGTCGGGTAACGATAAGGTCAGCGTGGCGGCGGTCAGCCATATTCCAGAGCGGCTCCCTTTCTCGGACGAGATCGATGAGGTGGTCCACATCGAGTCCTCCATCCTCACCGTCAGAGTCGGGAGCACGCTGTGAAGGCTGTTAAAGAAAAAGACAAAAATAACATAATTAGCCTCCACATAAGAAATTAAATAAAAAGTGCAAAAAAACAAAGCAAAAATATTTATACTTACACGCTGGTGACCGCCGCGTTGCTGTCGCCGATGACCCTGGGAGGCACTGCGAGGACCTCTTGGCCGAGCACCAGATTGGGAAGACTAGAGAAGAAAACAAAAAATGTTATGTCTTTGGATGTAGGCATTTGTTTGCTGTGTGTGGTCTGCAGAACATTGTTTTCTATGTGTTGTGTGTAGTGTGATGTTGTGTTTCTGCGTTTGATGCAAAAAACTTACCAATTGTGAGCCCACTCCAGGTGTCTGTCCACCCCTTCCTTCTTCTTCTGGGAGCTCCTCTTCATCTTGTGAATCCTGTTTTGTAATAAAAGGCAATGAATAGACATATATTACAGAGAAGATGGATTTTGGAAATAAAAACTTACCGTCAAACGCTGACGATCCGAGGGAGGGCTCCCAGAAGATGATGTGCTGTCTTTCTGGTGGCCACACTCCATGCCTGTGGGTGGTGTTCCAGCTGCTGCCATTGCTGCTGCTGCTGCTGCATCTATTGGGCGGCTGTTGAATAAAGAGAAACAAAGGGCCAATGAATATCTTGATATTCAATAGCCCTAGTTTGGAGGAATGGGGGATTTGATAATTACCGTCTCTCATCTGCTGCTGGCCTCCCCTCCTCAGCATGTTCCATTTGCTGCTCCATTTGGGGTGGTGGTGGTGCTGATGGTGCTGCAGTGGTCTCCTGCCTTCTCCTGCTTCGCTTGGTTGCTTTCTTGGGTGGCATGTTGGGTGTGGCTGTGGGTCCCACTGTCTTGCTTTTATATATGTCTTGTGGGCAGAGCTACTGAGCATGCTCAGACCAAAAAATCGGATCCGGCGCATTGCGGCGCTCATAGGCTTTCATTGTGTGAAAAAGCCGGACGCGCCGGATCCGGCGTGTCCGGCTTTTTCGCCGGAGACAAAAAACGTTACAGTAGCCATTTTTTCCAGACGCCGGATCGCGACACATTGCCGGATCCGGCGAAAACCGGATGAAACGCATGGCCATCCGGCTCGATCCGGCGCAAATGCAAGTCAATGGGGGGGAAACCGGATCCGGCATTGCATTTCGCCGGATCCGGTTTCTGTCAAAAGCGCCGGATCGCGCCTGACGGCGAAAACCTGATGTGTGAAAGAGGCCTTACTGTTGGCTAAAATATTGTAGCAAATATTTGATTCTAAAAGTGTTGATTATTGTAAAGACAAAATAATATCCTTAATGTTTATTCTCATTTCCCCTTCCAAATAGCTGAAGATCCAGCACAGATTTCATAATCCTTTTGAACTAGTTGAGGTGTTTCTTCTAAGCTCAGTGTCTTCTGAGTAATCCATTATATGACTATCATAGAAACGGAGCAAAAACTGCATCCAATTCAACTACTAAAATACTGCCCCTAATTTTCAAAAATATACCTAATATAGTACTGCTGTAAACACACAAGTGCTTAACTAATATATTACTGTCTTCTATGTAAAATAATGGAATTACTATATTACTGGTGTGGTAGAGCACCTCACTCGGCTGGACAGAGAGGTATAACTGGAACACTGTCTCTTTAAGAAAATGCTTGGTTTATTGTAGCAGCATAAACCAAGTTGGGGAAAAGTAAACACAGCCCTCCGGGCAAAACGGACACGGAAAGAAGCACAGTCCTTTTCTTAGTGGGATCAGCCTCATAGGCAGCAATGTCCCTGGTTCAGATAGAGCAGAAAACTTTCTGGAGTTCTCACTCTCCAGGAACCACTGAACACTGGAAGTTCTGGCAGTCAGCCATTTAAGCCCAGACCTTGTGACTCTTCCATCATGTGACTGATCACATGATACTGACATCACACAAGTCCTGGCAGTGCTGCAGGAGGAGATACATGGACATTCTCCCTCCCGCTCTATAAATGTTAACTAAAACCAGCCCATTATATAATTTTATATAAACCATCCCAACACGTAGTGTGCTGGAGGAAACTTCTGGTTTTACATCACTGACGCAATCATGCGCAGGTACACGTATCTCCCTTCCATCACTCCACCAGTGACTTTGTCACATATTCCCTCCCTCTGCACCTTCACTCGCTAAACAGGGGACTTTGGAAAGGGCATCTGCAGTACCATGCAACCTCCCTGGCCTGTGCTTTACATGGAAAGTGAAGTCCTGGAGCGCCAGAAACCACCTAGTTACACAGGCATTCTTCCCCTTCTATTCATCTCAGGGGCGCATGATCAGATATTAGTCTGAACTTTCTGCCTAACAGGCAGTATCTCAAGGTGTCGATTGCCCACTTGATGGCCAAGCACTCTTTCTCCATGATGGCATAGTTCTTCTCACAGGAGGAAAGTTTCCTACTCAGGTATGGGACTGGGTGTTCTACAGCTATCTATTACCTGGGACAGTACAGCTCCTAAACCGACTTCGGAGGCGTCCGTCTGGAGCACAAGCTCCTTCGTGAAGTCTGGTGCGACCAAGACTGGCTGTTGACACAGGACGAGCTTCAACTCCTGGAATGCCATCTCTGCTTCAGAGGACCATTTGACCATCGTCGACTTTGAGCCCTTGAGAAGATCAGTCCGGGGGGCAGCTATCATGGCGAAGTTGGGGATAAATCGCCGATAATACCCCACAATCCCGAGGAACACCCTGACCTGCTTTTTGGAGACTGGCTTTGGCCACTTCTGGATTGCCTCCACTTTGTCTACTTATGGCTTTATCTCGCCACTTCCAATGATATAGCTCAAGTATTTCGCCTCCTCTTTCCCCCACTTTCCTTAGTGCATCGAGTACCGCCTGGACCTTCAGCAGGTGACTTCCCCAATCCGGCTGAAAATCACAATGTTGTCCAAATAAGCAGTGGCGAACTTCTTGTGAGGGGTTAGAATGCAGACTATAGACCTCTAGAAGGTGGCTGGGGCTCCTTGTAGTCCGAACGGCATCCGAGTATATTGAAAGCACCCGTCAGGTGTAGAGAAGGCATTTTTCTCCTTGGCACTTGGAGACAGGAGAATTTGCCAGTACCCCTTCGTTAGGTCCAGGGTGGTGATGTACCTGGCTGACTCTAGCCTCTCAATATGCTCATTGACCCGGGGCATCAGATACGTGTCAAACTTGGACACCTCATTGAGCTTCCTGTAATCGTTACAGAAGTGCCACTCTCCACTTGGCTTCGGCACCAGGACAATAGGGCTGGACCAGCTGCTCTTTGACTCCTTGATGACACCCAAGCTCAACAGTCTCTTCACCTCCTGGGAGATCACCTCACAGCGAGCTTCAGGAATCCGATATGGCCATTGGTTCACACTCACATGTCGTTCAGTCAGGATCTCATGCTCCACCACCTGCGAACATCCTGGTAACTCCGAAAACAGGTCTCGGTTCTGCTGAACCAGCTCATGGTACTGTTGTTTCTGAGTTGGCGACAGTGTCTCTGCCACTGTGACATCCTTGACCTTGGCTTCAGGATGGACCCCTAGGCACAGTGCTTCTACCGGATCCCTGTCTCGCCAAGGTTTCAGCAGGTTAATGAGGTACACTTGGTACTGCTTCCTTCTCCCTGGACATCACTCAACTTCTCGACCATCTCGTATGGCACTTGCCACTGGGCCAGGAATTTGCTTTCCACAATCGGGGTCAACATGAGCACCCAGTCCCCAGGGCTAAACTGTCTCAGCCTCGTGGCCCAGTTATAGACGTTCGCCTGTGCTTGAAGGAGACACTCCTTCACAATAAGCATCACCCTTGCGATTCGGTCCTGCATTTGGGCCACATGCTTGATGACACTCTGGTGGGGTGTAACTTCTGTTTCCCAAGTCTCCTTTGCAATATCTAGAAGTCCCCAGTGGTGCCATCCGTATAACAGCTTGAACAGAACGGTGAGAACCTTGTAGAGGCCTGGGGAACTTCCCTGATGGAGAACAGTAGGTATGGCAGGAGGCAATCCCAATCTTGTCCATCCTTTTCCACCATGGACTTGAGGGTCTTATTGAACCTCTCCACCAGGCCATCTGTCTGTAGATGGTACACCGACGCCCTAAGTTGGGTAATCTGGAGGACCTTGCACAACTCCCACATTACCTTATTCATAAACGGTGTCCCCTGGTCCGTCATGATCCCTTTCCGCAGGCCCATCCAGGAAAAAATATGCACTAGCTCTCATGCTATACTCAGGGCGGAGGAGTTTCTCAGGGGTACCGCATAGCGTAGTCCATTACCATGAGAATGTATTGATGACCCCTGGCGGACTTAACTAATAACTCGACCAGGTCCATGGCAATCCGGTCGAACGGGACTTCAATTATGGGTAATGGAACTAGGAGACTGCGTGTGAGGCATCGGGCTCCTGTCGCTGCACAGCAGCAATCCCGAGCCTTGCCTTCGGCGGTCTCCCATTCCTCACCGGCTGCAGAGGAGGCTGCTCAGCAGACTCGTCGATCCCGGCGCTCTGCTCAGACTAGCACTGTGGGTTTGGTTGCTGCTGCCACCTCTGGTCCAGCTATAGCAACGCATGCTGGTCAGCAGCGAGCTACTCCAGGGACTAAGTCCTCCTTTCGGTCCAATGAGCATCTCTGATTGGAGATCGGAGGTCACATGCGCAGGTCCTTCTCCAGCTCAGATTGGACCATCAGGAAGGTCCCGGAAGGATGCTGCTATAAAAGGTTCGCATGGCCGCTCGGCCATGCACTAGTATAGACTTTTATGGTTAGTTGTGAGTGTGATGATGGATGCATGTATCTGGCGACTGATGATTTATAACTCCCCTCCCTTGGATACACATGTTTTAGGGATTTAGAGTTAGAGTCAGCGCCTACTAGTGGCATAGTCTGGAGCCACTGTGCTATCACATCACAGCACCACACTTAGCGCCATATAGTGCCATCCAGCACAAGGCACCTTTGTACTGCGTCTACAGCAGCATCCATTAGAGCGGCGCCGTGCACAAAATAGTGCGCCTTCCTACCCCAATCTTAGGGTGGTTGGAGGTGTCCGCCTGGACCGCGCTGTATGCACACCTAGTGCTTATCTTTAGTTGGGTATCCTAGGCACCACTGTTGCAGTGCCGAACGCTAGGGGGTCTAGACGGACTCTAACCCCATGTCTTTGGGGTAGGCTTCTGTGACCGAACCCTAGTGTTCATTTTACGGTAATGCTGCTCTTTGAAGTAACAGAGTTCGCCTTCTAGTTCACCGGGTGAAGTTAACCACCCGTGTGGATTTGCTATACCACCAGTCTGTGTCTGCCATTACCGAGCTGCAGTTTAACATCTCTGCACGGTGGACCCCAGGCTGCGAACGCACCTCATTATCATTTTATTATTTGGTGCGTTCCGCCAGCCTAACACTGCGGAAGTGGAATACAGGGGCAGTTAGCTGACAGGTAGGGCAGGAGCGGCAGAAATTAACAATTTCCATGTGACACCCAGGCCAGTAAAACCTCTGAAGGACTCGTTCTTGGGTCTTATCTACATGTAGGTGCCCCCCAAGACATGAGCATTGGCCAGATCTAGCACCCTAGGTCTATAGGGTCCCGGGACTAGCAGCTCCTCTAATACTTCCCCTCTCTGTTTAGTAACTGGATATAGCAACTCCCCATTGACCTCAAAGTATGGGAATCTGGTGTCAGCCTCTGGCACTTGGGCAACCCAATTTATCACAGTCAAGTTTTCCAGTACATTTTTCAAAGTCAAGTCCTGCATTTGGGCAGTCCCAAAATTCCCACAAGAAACCTCCAGATCAGGAATTTCAGTCTCACTGGTAAGCATCTTGTCCTCGTCACTGACCAGGACACACAAGGGGAATTCATCCATCTATGACTGTGGTAGGGTTTCAACAGGGTTGAGCTGGCTCCTGTCTGTGTCCTTTGATATCCCCGCCTTCCCCCACAAGTCCCAGAAACAGCTGAAGTGCCTCCCAAGTATCACGGGGTGCAGCAAACCTTCGACTACCCCAACCTCATGGGACTCTGTACCCTGGCTTTTTTTTAACCGACACTCTGGCGACAGTATAGTCCTTGGCGTCCCTGTGGATACAACATACACCCACGTGTTTCCCTGGGATTAACTGTTGGGGTAGTGCGGCCATTTATTGACACGGGACATGCCTGCGGCCCCTCACTGGGCTGATAGTCCACACTGCAGGTGGGATAGGCATAGTAGGTGCAGCACCTCCCTAGGCTACAGTCCATCTCTTCAGAGGACTATGGGCAACAGGTGGCTATATGTCCAGGACCGCGACATCTCCAGCAAAGCAAGTCTTTACCCGTGGCCTTTGACAACCCCTCAGTGACCCCTTAGGATGTAGGATTTCCCCCAGTGGTGGCTTTAATTCCATCTTTTGGGGCTCAGGTTCTCGCTGGGTACTCCAGTATGAGGATGCACCACCCCCTGGCTTACTTAGGGACCTCTCGACCACCTGGATCAGTTCCACTAGGCCCACCAGTTCGTCTGCATTTTAGTCTGCACTGGCCTAGGAAGGGAGTGCACAAACCTGTCCATGACAATGCGCTCGACCATCTGGGCTGAGGTGGAGGATTCTGGGTGCAGACATTTTTGCACCAGATGTATTAGGTCAAACATTTGTGATCGAGGCGGTTTGCCCCCATAATACGCCCAGTGGTGAACCCTTTGTGCTCTGACTGACATAGTCACTCCTGCGTGTGCCAAAATTTCAGTGTTTAACTTGGCATACTCTTACGCATCCTGTAATGACAAATCATAATAGGCCTTCTGGGGCTCACCAGTCAAATAGGGGGCTAGCACCTCTGCCGGTAGCTTCTCACGCTCCGCTACCCACTCGAACACAGTCAAAAACGCTGCCACATCATCACCCTGGGACATTTTCCACATTGCTCATCTTACTGTCTTCCGGACGTACATGTCATCATCTGGACTTGGGGAAGGGGCTGTCGGCCTTCTACGAACTGCCTCTGCCAGTAAGTCAATCTGCTGCTGGTGTTGCTGATGCTGCATTTGTTGTATAAGCCACTTACTTGTCTCTTGCTGAGCAATCTGTTGCTGATGTAATTGCTGCTGATGTAGTTGCTGCTGTGCTTGTAGCAGATGTTTGATCAGGTCCTCCATCTTGCCTGACATCTACGCTGGCTTGTGGCCATCACATGTGTTCACTGGGAAACTGCCTACATTGTCCACCACCTGTGGTAAAGCGCCTCATTCAGCTGGACACAGAGGTATAACTGGAACACTGTCTCTTTAAGAAAATGCTTGGTTTATTGTAGCAGCATAAACCAAGCTGGGGAAAGGTAAACATAGCCCTCAGGCAAAACAGCAAATCAAAGAAACAAAAAGAAACAGTCCTTTTCCTAGCGGGATCAGCCTGCTAACAGACAGCAATGTCCCCTGGCACACAACTTCCTGGAGTGCTATCTCTCCAGGAACTACTGAACACTGGAAGCTTTGGCAGTCAGCCATTTAAGCCCAGACCTTGTGATTCCTTCATCATATGACTGATCACATGATTCTGACATCACACAGGTCCTGGCAGCTCTGCAGGAGGAGATACGTGGACATTCTCCCTCCCGCTCTATGAATGTCCACTAAAACCAGCCCATTATACAATTTTGTATAAACCGTCCCAACACGCAGTGTGCTGGAGGAAACTATTCTGGTTTTACATCAATGACGCAATCATGCTCAGTGACTCTGTCACACTGCCTTATACATACAAAAATGTGACTGCTATAAAACTGCTGCCTACATACAAGAATAAAACTACCAGAAAACTATCCCATGCACAAGAATGTAAATACTATATACTGCCGCTATGAACAAAAATGATAACTGCTGTAATACTACGCCATCTGTGCAAGACTATAACTACTATAAAACTGCCCCTATGTACAAGAATATAACTACTATAAAACTGCCCTTATGTACAAGAATATAACTACTATAGTACTGTTCCTATGTACAAGAATACAACTCCTATAATACTGCCCCCATGTACAAAAATATAACTACTATAAGGCTTTGTGCGCACGATGCATTTTGCTGCTTTTTTTACACACGAAAATGCTCCAAAAGCTCAATGGAATACTAAAGCAAGGTAATGCAATGACAATCCTGAAGTGTTGGGCACATGATCCATAAATTTCCATCCGTTTTTGCAGCATTTTATTTTCTGCAGCATGTCAGTTCTTTTTGCTTTTCTGCAGCGTTTTTGACTCATTAACTTCAATTGAGTCAGTCAAATCTGCAGCAAAATATGCAGGTGTAAAAAGGTTTGCGTATTTGCTGCAGATTTGCTACCAAAAACACTGCAGAATTTTAAAAGCAAACGATGTCAGAATGAGGAAGAGTGTGTGGGTGGAGAATATGTGTGTGGGCGGAGAATATGTGTGGCTGGAGAATATGTGCGTGTCTGTGTCTGTCTGCGGGTGTCTGTGTGTGTGTGTACCCATATGACGAACAGCCCATAGTGATTGTAGTTAGGTGTCGTATGATGGGCTGTGTCTGCTGTCACATATAACAGAGACAGCATGATCCAATGATGGGAGAATAGTCTGATCATCCAATGCCTGAGTTCAATTGTAAAAAAAAATCAAAACATTGACATAATCACATACAATATACAGTAATACTCACCGAACACCTAATCCCTGACACCCACGTCTCCTGCAAGCAATCAAAAGTAATAAACCAAGATATACTCCCTGTCTGCTGTAGTCCATTTAATAACGCATGTCCCACGTTAATGTCACCCAGCCACCGACGTTACACTGACAGGAGATGATAATCGCTCCCGCAGTGCATCACTGAGCCGCCGTGAAACTTCAATGGAGTACATCAGCTGATCAGCTCCGGTGCTCTAACTTATGGCACCGCTGCGTGAGAAAGTTCTCACACAGCGGTAGTGCTGTAAGTGAGAACATCGGAGCGGATGAACTCCGGTGAACTCTCAGGGCAATGCAGTGATACACTGCGGGAGCGATTACCTCCTTTTAGTGTATTGCCGGAGGCCAGGTAGAGCAGTCACATCTCCTGTGAGATCGCCGTGGGACACTGGGTATTAAATGGACTACGTCGGACAGGATAGAATTATATGTTGGTTTATTATTTTTTGATTGTTTGCAGGAGACGAGGGCGTCGGGGATTAGGCGTTCAGTAAGCATGGTAAATTTAGAGTCAATAAAGGAGTCTATGTGATTATTTCAAATAAAGGACTTTATTCTGGCAGTGTGTGTATTTACCATAGGATTAGTAATGGATAGGTGTTTTATAGACGCCTCTATACCTGTGGGCTTGATGTCACCTGACAATACAAAGGTGACATCAACCCCACAAATATGAACCCCACTTGCCACCACTACAGGGCAAGTGGGAAGAGCGAGGCTACGGTAAGTGCCAGAACTGGCGCATCTATAAGATGCGCCATTTCTGAGGAAGCTGAGAGCTGATGTTTTTAGCCTAGGGGTTGCCAATATACATAGCCCCTTCCCAGGCTATTAATGTCAGCCTGCAGCTGTTTGCCTAGCCTTTGCTGGTATGATTTTATAGGGAGACCCCATGTCAATTTTTTTTCTGGGGTTCCCCTGTAAACTAGGAAGTAAAGGCTAAGCAAACATCTGTGAGCTGATATTAATAGCCTGGAAACGTTTATGGTTATTGGCTCCTTCCCAGAAATATAACATCAGCCGTTGGCTTTCCCTCTGCTGGTTGTGAAAATTGTGATCCCACGCAATTTAAAAAATTTTTTTTTTTGAAAAATAAATAGATATTGTGATTCACGCAGATTTCTGACAGTTACTGTTTTGTTATAGCATATGTAGGTTAATTATGTTAATGCTCCTACATAGGCTGGTGTGTGTGTGTGTCTTTATTTAACTATTTACGTACCGTTTTATTAATGAGGGTATCTGGCTGACACCTGTTCATTGCTAAACCTCGGGCTTGGTATTATATATATATGTATATATATTCACTTATATTTGTTTTGTGTGTGTAAAGATTAGAAATTTTAACATGTTAAGTAATGATATTATGGTCTTCAATGGAGAATGAAAAAGAAGAGGTTGAACAAGGAAATGACATCACGATTCTTTTTTTTTAATCATATATCTTTATTTAACTCTTTGGATTTACAAAAACGCATTAAAAACTGCATGAAAAAATGCGTTAAAAACACATTAAAAAAGCGCGGATTTTCCACTGCGTTTTTCTGACAAGAGATGCAGAAACCTTGCAGAAATTTCTGCAAGCAAATACGCAACATGCGCACATAGCCTTATACTGCCCCTATGTACAAGAATATGACTACTATGATACTGTCCCCTATTTTCAAGAATATAAGAACTATAATACTGCCTCCTATGTACAAGAGTAAAACTGATATAATACTGCCTCTATGTACAATAATATACTGTAACTACTATACTACTGCTCCCTATGTACAGGAATATAACTGATATAATATTACCCCTATGTACAAGAATATAACTACTATAATACTACTCCCCTATGTGCACAATATAACTACTATAGTACTGCCTTCTATGCACAAGAATATAACTACTATAATACTGCCTCCTATGTACCAGAATATATCTACTATAATACTGCCCCTATGTACAAGAATATAACTGCTATAATACTGTCCCCTATGTACAAGAATATAACTGCTATAATACTGCCCCTATGTACAAGAATATAACTACTATAATACTGCTCCTATGTACAGGAATATAACTGATATAATATTACCCCTATGTACAAGAATATAACTACTATAATACTACTCCCCTATGTGAACAATATAACTACTATAGTACTGCCTTCTATGCACAAGAATATAACTACTATAATACTGCCTCCTATGTACCAGAATATATCTACTATAATACTGCCCCTATGTACAAGAATATAACTGCTATAATACTGTCCCCTATGTACAAGAATATAGCTGCTATAATACTGCCCCTATGTACAAGAATATAACTACTATAATACTGCCCCTATGTACAAGTATATAACTACTATAATACTGCCCCTATTTACAAGAATATAACTACTATAATACTGCCCCTATGTACAAGAATATAACTACTATAATACTGCTCCTATGTACAAGAATATAACTACTATAATACCGGCCCCTATGTACCAGAATATAACTACTATAATTCTGCTACAATGTACAAGAATATAACTACTATAATTCTGTCCCCTATGTACTGGAATATTACTATAATACTGCCCACTGGCTAGAAGAACATAACTACAATAATACTGCCCATATGTACAAGAATATAACTATTATAATACTGCCCCCTATGTACAAGAATATGACTACTATGATACTGTCCCCTATTTTCAAGAATATAAGAACTATAATACTGCCTCCTATGTACAAGAGTAAAACTGATATAATACTGCCTCTATGTACAATAATATACTGTAACTACTATACTACTGCTCCCTATGTACAGGAATATAACTGATATAATATTACCCCTATGTACAAGAATATAACTACTATAATACTACTCCCCTATGTGCACAATATAACTACTATAGTACTGCCTTCTATGCACAAGAATATAACTACTATAATACTGCCTCCTATGTACCAGAATATATCTACTATAATACTGCCCCTATGTACAAGAATATAACTGCTATAATACTGTCCCCTATGTACAAGAATATAACTGCTATAATACTGCCCCTATGTACAAGAATATAACTACTATAATACTGCCCCTATGTACAGGAATATAACTGATATAATATTACCCCTATGTACAAGAATATAACTACTATAATACTACTCCCCTATGTGAACAATATAACTACTATAGTACTGCCTTCTATGCACAAGAATATAACTACTATAATACTGCCTCCTATGTACCAGAATATATCTACTATAATACTGCCCCTATGTACAAGAATATAACTGCTATAATACTGTCCCCTATGTACAAGAATATAGCTGCTATAATACTGCCCCTATGTACAAGAATATAACTACTATAATACTGCCCCTACGTACAAGTATATAACTACTATAATACTGCCCCTATTTACAAGAATATAACTACTATAATACTGCCCCTATGTACAAGAATATAACTACTATAATACTGCTCCTATGTACAAGAATATAACTACTATAATACCGGCCCCTATGTACCAGAATATAACTACTATAATTCTGCTACAATGTACAAGAATATAACTACTATAATTCTGTCCCCTATGTACTGGAATATTACTATAATACTGCCCACTGGCTAGAAGAACATAACTACAATAATACTGCCCATATGTACAAGAATATAACTATTATAATACTGCCCCCTATGTACAAGAATATAACTACTGTAATACTGCACCCTATGTACAAGAACATAACTACAATAATACTGCCCATAGGTACAAGAATATAACTACTATAATACTGCCCCTTATGTACAAGAATATAACTACTATAATACTTCTCCCCTATGTACAAAAATATAACTACTATAATACTGTATCCTTTTTTTCCCCATGAATAGTTTTATCATTAAGAGCCACGGAGTGTTATCACGCGTGCACTTGGGTCCAGGCATCAGGCGTTTCCAGTGCCTTTCACTGTAGATAATACACGTTGACTCCAGTGAGGCTCATTATGTCTTCGTAGAAATGGATTTGGCTGATTTTTCAGCCGCTTTGCCCTGAGCAATGTGTAATTCGTATTCAGGCTCCTCCTGAGCTGTTATGTAAGTGTTCTCAAGGAGATGCAGCGTCTTAGATTTGGCAAGAAAGAAGGAAAAAAAAGGTTTAAAAATCTGAGGACTCTCATTTGTATCTTGGGTGTTGGTCTTGTCTGGATCGGGAGCTCAGGAGGAGTCTGTACGGTTCCCTGAGATTTTCTCACCGTCTCTCGCCTCCCGGCTGCTTGTTATGAGGATCCTGATTGTTTTTGAGCTGTCAGACAAGTATTGGGACGGAGAGAAATTAAATTGTGGCGTATTCTTACAAGGCTCCTGAGCCCGAAGGTGAAAATGATCTGATCTAAGTCAAGAGCAAAAGCAAGAAAGTAATCACTGTAAAGAGCAGGGGCCCCTGTGTATTACTGCCTGTGAAATCCTGATATCTTGACCCCACTAACACAGCTGATGGTGCTGACAATCCCTTTCCCCCACACACATATTAATAGATTTCTGACATTGATCCCTACAGTCAGAGGTGTATGTAGGTTTTCTGGCACCCGGGGCAAGAATTCAGTTTGATGCCCCCCTCCAGCGCATATGCCATTTACACACTTAGGCTGGAGTCACACTAGAGAGAAATTTGGACGAGTGCTATGCAAGAAAAAAATCGCATAGCATTTGGACCAATGCTAATCTATAGGGCAGCTCCCATTATCCGATTTTTTCTCGCCCGTATTATACGTGCAAGAGAAATCGCAGCATGCTGCGATTTGCACCATATTACTCCAGAGACTCACCAATGCAAGTCTATGGGTGCGAGAAAAAAACTGATTACACACGGACCATGCGTGTGACTTGTGAGAAAAACGCATCGGTGTCCTTTAGAAAAGCCGGCAATTCATTGGCTATACTGTAAAATCACACTGACATGTTATAATAGAATAGATAGAATACATGTATACACATAGTATAAGTATATACAGTACAGATCAAAAGTTTGGACACACCTCATTCAAAGAGTTTTCTTTATTTTCATGACTATGAAAATTGTAGATTCACTCTGAAGGCATCAAAACTATGAATTAACACATGTGGAATGATATAATTAACAAAAAAGTGTGAAACAACTGAAAATATGTCTTATATTCTAGGTTCTTCAAAGTATCCACCTTTTGCTTTCATTACTGATTTGCACACTCTTGGCATTCTCTTGATGCGCTTCAAGAGGTAGTCACCGGAAATGGTTTTCACTTCACAGGTGTGTCCTGTCAGGTTTAATAAGTGGGATTTCTTGCCTTATAAATGGGGTTGGGACCATCAGTTGTGCTGTGCAGAAGTCTGGTGGATACACAGCTGATAGTCCTACTGAATAGACTGTTAGCTGCTTTTTTCTTGCCATAATACAAATTCTAAGTAAAGAAAAACGAATGGCCATCATTACTTTAAGAAATGAAGGTGAGTCAGTCCGAAAAATTGGGAAAACATTGAAAGTGTCCCCAAGTGCAGTGGCAAAAACCATCAAGTGCTACAAAGAAACTGGCTCACATGAGGACCGCCCCAGGAAAGGAAGACCAAGAGTCACCTCTGCTGCGGAGGATAAGTTCATCCGAGTCACCAGCCTCAGAAATCGCAGGTTAACAGCAGCTCAGATTAGAGACCAGGTCAATGCCACACAGAGTTCTAGCAGCAGACACATCTCTACAACAACTGTTAAGAGGAGACATTGTGCAGCCGGCCTTCATGGTAAAATAGCTGCTAGGAAACCACTGCTAAGGACAGGCAACAAGCAGAAGAGACTTGTTTGGGCTAAAGAACACTAGGAATGGACATTAGACCAGTGGAAATCTGTGCTTTGGTCTGATGAGTCCAAATTTGAGATCTTTGGTTCCAACCACCGTGTCTTTGTGCGATGCAGAAAAGGTGAACGGATGGACTCTACATGCCTGGTTCCCACCGTGAAGCATGGAGGAGGTGTGATGGTGTGGGGGTGCTTTGCTGGTGACACTGTTGGAGATTTATTCAAAATTGAAGGCATACTGAGCCAGCATGGCTGCCACAGCATCTTGCAGCAGCATGCTATTCCATCTGGTTTGCGTTTAGTTGGACCATCATTTATTTTTCAACAAGACAATGACCCCAAACACACCTCCAGACTGTGTAAGGGCTATTTGACCAAGAAGGAGAGTGATGGGGTGCTACGCCAGATGACCTGGCCTCCACAATCACCAGACCTGAACCCAATCGAGATGGTTTGGGGTGAGCTGGACCGCAGAAATCCCCGCTCTATGAGCACAGGACCTGTGATGAGATCACAGGAGGGGAGGAGTCAGGGGTCACATGTTCAGAGGCTTCAGTCCGAGATCCCTGATCATGTAACCCCTGACTCCTCCCCCCTGAGACCTCATCACAGGTCCTGTGGCCACAGCCCTCGATGTATTGTATGCGGGACTCTGCTGTGCAGGTTGTCATCGTGCTGGATGAGGGAAGTATGTGGGGGGTCAGAAGGGGTTTACAGGGTGGATGTAGCAGAGCTATGCGTGCGAGGTGTACGGAGCGGAGCCGCACGTACGCGAGGTGTACAGAGCAAAGTCGCGTGTGTGTACGAGGTGTACGGAGCGGAGCTGCGTATGTACAAGGTGTATGGAGCTGAGCCGCATGTGTATGATGTGTACGGAACGGAGCCCTATGTGTACAAAGTGTGCGGAGCTGAGCAGTGTGTTTACGGAGCGTAGTCGCGTGTGTGCAAGGTGTATGGAGCAAAGCCGCATGTACACAAGGTTTACGGAGTGGAGCCATGTGTGTACAGGGTGTCCAGAGCGTGTACAAGGTGTACGGAGCAGAGCCGCATGTGTACGAGATTTACGGAGTGGAGCCGTGTGTGTGCGAGGTGTATGGAGTGGAGCTGTATGTGTATGAGGTGTGTGGAGCCATGCGTGTACAAGGTGTATGATGGGGAGCATTCATACCTCCCAACCGTCCAAGATTTTGAGAGTCTGCCCCACTGCACCGACCGGGAGCTTACTTTTCCCATGGACACAGGAGTGCACAGCGTAGCCCCGAGAAGCACTTGAAAACTCGCACATGACGTTCCATTGGAAGTGACGTTGTTGTGAATTGGTCACCGAGGAGGAAAACTAAATAAGCTAAGTTACAAAAAACCAGAGAGGTTGGTAACTATGCAGATTGCAGACCCCTGATCCTAACCACACAACTAGCAGCAGCCGTGGAGCATTCCTACAATGAATCTAGACGCCTCGTCACAGCCGGAGGACTAAATAAGCCTAAAGCAAGAAAAGGGGAAAACTAACTGCCCCAGAGCAGACCCCAAAGGAATAGACAGCCCTCACACATGTATTGACGGTGAAACAAGATGAAAACACAAACACAGGCAGGAAAATAGGGTGAGCAAACGATGGGGCCCAAACTAACTAGAAAGGACAGGAAAGGAAAGACACTGTCTGCAATCTGCCCAAAAAACCTTACAAAAATAATGTCCAACACTTCTGATAGCAAAATTAACCCTGAAGTCACTAGACTTCTCCCACTATATCAGCACTCTGAAATATTCTGAGACAGAGTAAAAAAGAGGCCAATCTAATAAGGGACAAAAAGCAAATTGGCAAATAAAGATAAATAAGAGTGGAAATTCAGCACAGCCCCAGCCGGGGCTGGCTGACCACACAAAAAACTAAATAGACCAACAAAATCAAGTGTGAACATTAGCAGAAACACTTAGCTTGAGATGACTGGAACAGAGCTGAAAACCAAGACCTGAAAAGCCAGAAGGAATCACCAGCACCAGAATAGGGCATCGGCAGTCTTAAATCCAGTCTGAGATTCCAGAGATCCAATCCTTATCCTCATCATCAGGTGGCAGATCTCTACTAATTAAATCAACCTCACTACCTCCTGTTACCACCAGAGGGAGCCCGGAAGGAGAACTCACAACTGGTAGACCAGAAAATGAGTTCACAACAGACGTGCTGGAAGCTGACCGGAAATGAGGTAATTTCGGGAGGAGAATGTGACGGAACCATGGAGGCACTTCAGGGAATGCTTCAGATCCATCACCGTGTCCTCCGACAGCGCGAACAGCGGGATCGCCTTGGACTTGCGGATGTTGGCCATGTGAGTGGATCATGATATGTCCTGCACCAGGAGGCTCAGGTGGGCATTACAATGGGAGCTGTGCTGCTATCGTATCTTTATAGAATCTTTCTTTCTCTCTCTCTGTTCTTTCTTTCCCCTCTTTCTTTCTCTCTCTGTTTTTTCTTTCTCTTTCTTTCACTCTCTGTCCTTTCTTTCCCCTCTTTCTTTCTCTCTCCATCTCTGTTCTCTTTCTTTCCCCTTCCTTTCTTTCTCTCTGTTCTTTCTTTCCCCTCTTTCTTTCTCTCTCTGTTCTTTCTTTCCCCTTTCTTTCTCTCTACCTCTCTGTTCTTTTTTTCCCCTCTTTCTTTTTTTCTCTCTCTGTTCTTTTTTTCTGTCCCCTTTCTTTCGCTCTTTTCTTTCTCTGTTTCTCTTTTTCTTTCTTCGTTCTTTCTCTCTGTTCTTTCTTTCTCTCCTTTCATTCTCTCTCCTTTCTTTCTCTCTCTCTGTTTTCTTTTTTCTCTCTCTGTTCTTTATTTCTTTTCCTCAGTACGAGTCAGTGTGCCCACAGTACCAGCCACTTCACAATGCCAGCTACTGTGCCCATAATGCCAGCCACTGTGCCCTCAGTACCAGTCAGTGTGATCAGCAGTGCTAAATGGGTGTGGTTGGGTATGGACATGTGACTAGTTGTGAAATAGGTGTGGCCGGGGGCCGGCAACCAATCATCATAGTGGAAGTCGTCTGTTTCCATCAACTTTGTTATTTGTGGGCAGTGGGCACCTCTAGTAAGGTGGGCACAAGATGGCGGGTCTTGTCACCTCTGCCTTACACATAAGTTGCTATGAGGTGTACTTTATTCCTGCCACATTTCTTTCTTGGCCTACTGAGAGAAATGTTTTGACCAGTGGAAAGTTCTACAACCTGAGGATTGTGTATGTGTGCGCTGCCCGCATGTAATAATAATAATAATCTTTATTTTTATATAGCGCTAACATATTCTGCAGCGCTTTAAAGCTTTCACACATTATCATCACTGTCCCCAATGGGGCTCACAATCTAAATTCCCTATCAGTATGTCTTTGGAATGTAGTAATATGTGTGTGTGTGTGTGTGTGTGTGTATATATACACAGTATATATCAGAGGCGTAGCTAGGGTTTTGGTCCGGGGGGGGGGCAAACTTCTGAGTGGGCCCCTAACTAGATAACCTTGATTACAACTCGGTGACGCACCCTAATAGTGGATGTAGGAGATGACTGCGCTGTTACTGAAAATAATCTCTGTATAAAGACCAACATGGATATTACTGACATATGGTCAGCGGTAAATACCAGTCCTACAAAACATATAAGTGATTACTGCACAGTTATAGTTGGTGTCTTACCGCTGACATTCTTTCTAATATAATCGTTCAACTGCTCACGTCTTTTGCATCTGGCCCAGACTGACATGACAATTCTCCAGCCAGGACTCGGCTACAGAGAATACAAGAACGACATGATTCACTTCTCAAATTCCAGCTCCATCACCATCTATTCCCAATCTGCACAAACCCCTCATCCTGCTGATACCCCAATACTGAGCCTCTGCTGCCATATGTGCTCCTATTAATGCACATAATACCTCAATGCTGAGCCGTTGCTGCCGTATGTGTCCCTATTAATGCACCCGATACCCCAATACTGAGCCGCTGCTGCCGTATGTGTCCCTATTACTGCACCTGATACTCCAATACTGAGCGGCTCCTGCCGTATGTGTCCCTATTACTGCAATGGATAGTCCATTACTGAGCCTCTGCCGTATGTGTCCCTATTACTGCACCTGATACCCCAATGCTGAGCCACTGCTGCATGTGTCCCTATTACTGCCCCTGATACCCTAATACTGAACCTCTGCCGTATGTGTCCCTATTACTGCAACTGATACCCCAATGCTGAGCCGCTGCTGCCGTATGTGTCCCTATTACTGCACCTGATACTCCAATACTGAGCGGCTCCTGCCGTATGTGTCCCTATTACTGCACCTGATACTCCATTACTGAGCCTCTGCCGTATGTGTCCCTATTACTGCACCTGATACCCCAATGCTGAGCAACTGCTGCATGTGTCCCTATTACTGCCCCTGATACCCCAATACTGAACCTCTGCCGTATGTGTCCCTATTACTGCAACTGATACCCCAATGCTGAGCCACTGCTGCCATATGTGTCCCTATTACTGCACCTGATACTCCAATACTGAGCCGCTGCTGCAGTATGTGTCCCTATTACTACACCTGATACCCCAATACTGAGCCACTGCTGCATGTGTCCCTATTACTGCCCCTGATACCCCAATACTGAGCCTCTGCTGTACGTGTCCCTATTACTGCACCTGATACCCCAATGCTGAGCCGCTGCTGCCGTATGTGTCCCTAGTACTGCACCTGATACCCCAATACTGAGCCGCTGCTTCCGTATGTGTCCCTATTACTGCACCTGATACGCCAATACTGAGCGGCTGTTGCCGTATGTGTCCCTATTACTGCACCTGATACCCCAATGCTGAGCCTCTGCTGCCGTATGTGTCCCTATTACTGCACCTGATACACCAATGCTGAGCCACTGCTGCCGTATGTGTCCCTATTACTGCACCTGATACCCCAATACTGACCACTGCTGCCATATGTGTCCCTATTACTGCACCTGATACCCCAATGCTGAGCCACTACTGCCGTATGTGTCCCTATTACTGCACCTGATACCACAATACTAAGCCGCTGCTGCCGTATGTGTCCCTATTACTGCACCTGATACCCCAATGCTGAGCCTCTGCTGCCGTATGTGTCCCTATTACTGCCCCTGATACCGCAATACTGAGCCGCTGCTGCCGTATGTGTCCCTACCACTGCACCTGATACTCAAATACTGAGCCGCTGCTGCCGTATGTGTCCCTATTACTACACCTGATACCCCAATACTGAGCTTCTGCTGTATGTGTCCCTATTACTGCACCTGTTACTCCAGTACTGAGCCTCTGCCGTATGTGTCCCTATTACTGCACCTGATACCCCAATGCTGAGCCGCTGCTGCCGTATGTGTCCCTATTACTGCACCTGATACGCCAATACTGAGCGGCTGTTGCCGTATGTGTCCCCATTACTGCACCTGATACCCCAATGCTGAGCCTCTGCTGCTGTATGTGTCCCTATTACTGCACCTGATACCCCAATGCTGAGCCATTGCTGCCGTATGTGTCCCTATTACTGCACCTGATACCCCAATGCTGAGCCACTACTCCCGTATGTGTCCCTATTACTGCACCTGATACCCCAATACTGAGCCACTGCTGCCGTATGTGTCCCTATTACTGCCCCTGATACCCCAATACTGAGCCTCTGCCGTATGTGTCCCTATTACTGCACCTGATACCCCAATGCTGAGCCGCTGCTGCCGTATGTGTCCCTAGTACTGCACCAGATACCCCAATACTGAGCCGCTGCTGCTGTATGTGTCCCTATTACTGCACCTGATACCCCAATGCTGATCCTCTGCGGTATGTGTCCCTATTCCTGCACCTGATACCCCAATGCTGAGCCGCTGCTGCCATATGTGTCCGTATTACTGCACCTGATACTCCAATACTGAGCCGCTGCTACCGTATGTGTCCCTATTACTGCACCTGATACCCCAATGCTGAGCCACTGCTGCCGTATGTGTCCCTATTACTGCACCTGATACCCAAATACTGAGCCGCTGCTGCCGTATGTGTCCCTATTACTGCACCTGATATGCCAATACTGAGTGGCTGTTGCCGTATGTGTCCCTATTACTGCACCTGATACCCCAATACTGAGCCACTGCTGCCGTATGTGTCCCTATTACTGCAACTGATACCCCAATGCTGAGCCACTACTGCCGTATGTGTCCCTATTACTGCACCTGATACCCCAATACTGAGCCGCTGCTGCCGTATGTGTCCCTATTACTGCACCTGATACCCCAATGCTAAGCCTCTGCTGCCATATGTGTCCCTATTACTGCCCCTGATACTGCAATACTGAGCCGCTGCTGCAGTATGTGTCCCTATTACTGCACCTGATACTCCAATACTGAGCCGCTGCTGCCGTATGTGTCCCTATTACTGCACCTGATACCCCAATACTGAGCTTCTGCTATATGTGTCCCTATTACAGCACCTGTTACTCCAATACTGAGCCTCTGCCGTATGTGTCCCTATTACTGCACCTGATAACCCAATACTGAGCCGCTGCTGCCGTATGTGTCCCTATTACTGCACCTGATACTCCAATACTGTGCCGCTGCTGCCGTATGTGTCCCTATTACTACACCTCATACCCCAATACTGAGCCACTGCTGCATGTGTCCCTATTACTGCCCCTGATTCCCCAATACTGAGCCTCTGCCGTATGTGTCCCTATTACTGCACCTGATACCCCAATGCTGTGCCGCTGCTGCCGTATGTGTCCCTAGTACTGCACCTGATACCCCAATACTGAGCCGCTGCTGCTGTATGTGTCCCTATTACTGCACCTGATACCCCAATGCTGAGCAGCTGCTGTCGTATGTGTCCCTATTACTGCACCTGAAACGCCAATACTGAGCGGCTGTTGCCGTATGTGTCCTCATTACTGCACCTGATACCCCAATGCTGAGCCTCTGCTGCCGTATGTGTCCCTATTACTGCACCTGATACCCAAATGCTGAGCCACTGCTGCTGTATGTGTCCCTATTACTGCACCTGATACCCCAATGCTGAGCAGCTGCTGTCGTATGTGTCCCTATTACTGCACCTGAAACGCCAATACTGAGCGGCTGTTGCCGTATGTGTCCTCATTACTGCACCTGATACCCCAATGCTGAGCCTCTGCTGCCGTATGTGTCCCTATTACTGCACCTGATACCCCAATGCTGAGCCACTACTGCCGTATGTGTCCCTATTACTGCACCTGATACCCCAATACTGAGCCGCTGCTGCCATACGTGTCCCTATTACTGCCCCTGATACCCCAATGCTGAACCTCTGCCGTATATGTCCCTATTACTGCACCTGATACCCCAATGCTGAGCCGCTGCTGCCATATGTGTCCCTATTACTGCACCTGATACTCCAATACTGAGCCGCTGCTGCCGTATGTGTCCCTATTACTACAACTGATACCCCAATACTATGCCACTGCTGCATGTGTCCCTATTACTGCCCCTGATACCCCAATACAGAGCCTCTGCCGTATGTGTCCCTATTACTGAACCTGATACCCCAATGCTGAGCCGCTGCTGCCGTATATGTCCCTAGTACTGGACCTGATACCCCAATGCTAAGCCGCTGCTGCCATATGTGTCCCTATTACTGCACCTGATACGCCAATACTGAGCGGCTGTTGCCGTATGTGTCCCTATTACTGCACCTGATACCCCAATGCTGAGCCTCTGCTGCCGTATGTGTCTCTATTACTGCACCTGATACACCAATGCTGAGCCACTGCTGCCGTATGTGTCCCTATTACTGCACCTGATACCCCAATACTGACCCACTGCTGCCATATGTGTCCCTATTACTGCACCTGATACCCCAATGCTGAGCCACTACTGCCGTATGTGTCCCTATTACTGCACCTGATACCCCAATACTGAGCCGCTGCTGCCGTATGTGTCCCTATTACTGCACCTGATACCCCAATGCTGAGCCTCTGCTGCCGTATGTGTCCATATTACTGCCCCTGATACCGCAATACTGAGCCGCTGCTGCCGTATGTGTCCCTATTACTGCACCTGATACTCCAATACTGATCCGCTGCTGCCGTATGTGTCCCTATTACTGCACCTGATACCCCAATACTGAGCTTCTGCTGTATGTGTCCCTATTACTGCACCTGTTACTCCAATACTGAGCCTCTGCCGTATGTGTCCCTATTACTGCACCTGATACCCCAATACTGAGCCGCTGCTGCCGTATGTGTCCCTATTACTGCACCTGATACTCCAATACTGAGCCGCTGCTGCCGTATGTGTCCCTATTACTACACCTGATACCCCAATGCTGAGCCACTGCTGCATGTGTCCCTATTACTGCCCCTGATACCCCAATACTGAGCCTCTGCCGTATGTGTCCCTATTACTGCACCTGATACCCCAATGCTGAGCCACTGCTGCCGTATGTGTCCCTAGTACTGCACCTGATACCCCAATACTGAGCCGCTGCTGCTGTATGTGTCCCTATTACTGCACCTGATACCCCAATGCTGAGCCGCTGCTGCCATATGTGACCCTATTACTGCACCTGATAAGCCAATACTGAGCGGCTGTTGCTGTATGTGTCCCCATTACTGCACCTGATACCCCAATGCTGAGCCTCTGCTGCCGTACGTGTCCCTATTACTGCACCTGATACCCCAATGCTGAGCCACTGCTGCCGTATGTGTCCCTATTACTGCACCTGATACCCCAATGCTGAGCCACTACTCCCGTATGTGTCCCTATTACTGCACCTGATACCCCAATACTGAGCCGCTGCTGCCATATGTGTCCCTGTTACTGCCCCTGATACCCCAATACTGAGCCTCTGTCGTATGTGTCCCTATTATAGCACCTGATACCCCAATGCTGAGCTGCTGCTGCCGTATGTGTCCCTATTACTGCCCCTGATACCCCAAGACTGAGCCGCTGCTGCCGTATGTGTTCCTATTACTGCACCTGATACTTCAATACTGAGCCTCTGCCATATGTGTCCCTATTACTGCACCTGATACCCCAATGCTGAGCCACTGCTGCATGTATCCCTATTACTGCCCCTGATGCCCCAATACTGAGCCTCTGCCGTATTGTCCCTATTACTGCACCTGATACCCCAATGCTGAGCCTCTGCTGCCGTATGTGTCCCTATTACTACACCTGATACCCCAATGCTGAGCCACTGCTGCCGTATGTGTCCCTATTACTGCACCTTATACCCCAATGCTGAGCCACTGCTGCCGTATGTTTCCCTATTACTGCACCTGATACCCCAATACTGAGCCACTGCTGTCGTATGTGTCCCTATTACTACACCTGATATCCCAATACTGAGCTGCTGCTGCTGCTGTGTGTCCCTATTACTGCACCTGATACCCTAATGCTGAGCCTCTGCTGCCATATGTGTCCCTATTACTGCACCTGATACCCCAATGCTGAGCCACTGCTGCCGTATGTGTCGCCATTACTGCCCCTGATACCCCAATACTGAGCCGCCGCCGCCGTATGTATCCCTATTACTGCACCTGATACTCCAATACTGAGCCTCTGTCCCTATTACTACACCTGATACCCCAATGCTGAACCGCTGCTGCCGTATGTGTCCTTATTACTGCACCTGATACCTCAATGCTGAGCAGCTGCTGCCATATGTGTCCCTATTACTGCACCTGATACCCTAATGCTGAGCCACTGGTGCCGTATGTGTCCCCATTACTGTCCCTGATACCCAATACTGAGCCGCTGCTGCTGTATGTGTCCCTATTACTGCACCTGATACTCCAATACTGAGCCTCTGCCATATGTGTCCCTATTACTGCACCTGATACCCCAATGCTGAGCCTCTGCTGCTGTATGTGTCCCTATTACTGCACTTGATACCCCAATGCTGAGCCGCTGCTGCTGTATGTGTCCGTATTAATGCACTTGATTCCCCAATACTGAGCCATTGCTGCCGCATGTTTCCCTATTACTGCACTTGATACCCCAATACTGAGCCACTGCTGCTGCATGTGTCCTTATTACTGCACCTGATACCCCAATGCTCAGCCACTGCTGCTGCATGTGTCCCTATTATTGCACCTGATACCCCTTTACACACACGGCTCTGCTCCGCACCCCCTATACATGGCTCTGCTCCATGCACCTTGTACACACCTGGCTCTGCTCCGTGCACCTTGTACACACGCTGCTCTGCTCTGTGCACCTTGTACACACGTGGTTCTGCTCCTTGCACCTTGTACACATGCGGCTATGCTCCGTACACCCTGTACACACGCGGCTCTGCTTCGTACACCCCGTACACACATGGCTCTGCTCCGTACACCCCGTACACACACGGCTCCGCTCCATACACACATGGCTCCACTGCGTACACCCTGTACAGACACGGCTCCGCTCCGTACACCCTGTACACACACGGCTCTGCTGTGTACACCTTGTACACAAACGGCTCCTCTCACCCCATACACACAAGGCTCCACTCCTCCATACACCTTATACATGCATATCTCTGCTCCTTACACCTTCTACACACACGGCTCTGCTCCTCCGTACACCTTATACATGCATATCTCTGCTCAGTACACCTTCTACACACACGTCTCCGCTCTGTACACCTCATACACACACAGCTCTGCTACATCCACCCTGTAACCCCCTCCAGACCCCAAACAGAAACTTCACCTCATCCAGCCATCACCATGACAACCAGCACAGCAGAGTCCTGCAGCCACTGGAGCCCCTGATCATGTGACCCTTGACTCCACCTCTCCTTTGACCTCATCACAGGTTCTGTGTGCACAGAATAGCCCAGGACGACATTGCTGGCTGAGAGGTGGGGGGCCCACTGCTGGCACCGGGGCTCCCCACCGCCTTCTCAGGGGCCCTTAGCGGCCGGGCAGCAGAGTAGGGAGATCGATTCTCCCTGCTCTGCTGCAGAATAGTGGTATAGTGTAGTGTAGCTCCGATGGGTCCCCTCAGAGCGCGGGGCCCAGGGCCACCGGCCCCCCTGCCCCCGGTAGCTACACTACTGATATATATATATATTTCCTTACTCCGACCCCTATGTAAACCCTGCCCTTCCGACCACCGTCCACTTTCCCATGCTCCTGTTTCAATCCTGGGGTCTTTTTTGTCCTTCACATGCTGAACATCTGGGATATGACTAACATTGCACAATGTGCGCTTGTTCGTCGCCAGATGCAGGGTCGTGTCCAGTGTGTGAGGTGACGGTGACTTGTCAGTGGCGTTAACCCCTCTGCTGCTATGTTGGGCACAGCCTGTGATGAGGAGCCTCTCTTCCTGTGTATCCGACCACAGGCTGCACATCAGAGGCTGCTTCTTCTATCTGGGGAAGTTCCTGAAGCAGAAGCCCTTGTGTGACTCATGTGAAGTAACTTGTCTGACAGGTCATGGATCCAGGTCAGCAGGTGATTGCAGACTATTAGCTGGTTTCGCTGTTAGGTACAGGTGAGTCAGGACTAGATGTTGGGTGGAAGCCTTCCAGTATTTGTAAGGCCTCGTGCACACGCTGAGTATTTGGTGAGCTTTTACCTCATTATTTATAAGGCCTCGCGCACACGCTGAGTATTTGGTGAGTTTTTCGCTCAGTATTTGTAAGGCCTCATGGAAATACTGAGTATTTGGTATTTTTTACCTCAGTATTTGTGAGGCCTTGTGCGCACGTTGTGTATTTGCTGAGTTTTTTACCTCAGTATTTAACCCCTTCCCGCCCCTTGATGCACTGTATGCATCATGAAAACTAGTGACTTCCTGACCCCGTCACATGACCGGGGGGTCCACAGAGTCTGAACAGCCCGGGGCCCTGGCTACCCTTAATCCACCCCTGTATATGCTGTATATATATATATTTATATTTCATAGAGATATAGATAGCAGAATAGGTGAAAATTCAATTGTCTGCATCTGTAAAATCATTACATAACCCGACAGGATATGAGACATGGTTTACATACAGTAAACCATTGCATATCCGTTATATATGTCCCTCACTAATAATGTTAGTAGTGTGTGTGTGTAAAATTTTGGAGCTGTAGGTATTAAAATAAAGGATTAATTAATGGAAAAAACTTGTGTGGGTTCTGCGCAATTTTCTCCGCCAGAGAGGGCAAACCAGTGACTGAGGGCAGATATTAATAGCCGAGAGAGGGACCATCGTTTTTGGCCTCCCCCTGGCTAAAAAAATCTGCCCCCAGCCACCCCAGGAAAGGGGCATCTGTAAGCTGCGTCCATTCTGCCACTTACTCTCTCTCTTCACATTGCCTTGTAGCGGGTGGTATATTGCGTACTAAGGGGTTAATGTGACTTTGCTATTGTAAGTTAACATTAAGCCTGGTTAATAATGGAGAGGTGTCAATAAGACACCTATTCATTATTAATTCACTAGTCTGAAAGGGTTAAAAAAAAACAGACAGACATTAAGAATAAATACTTTTAATGAAATAAATAAACACACATTTTTCCATCTTTATTTAACTCCCAATCCAATCGAAGCCATCGTTCTCCTGTAAAAAATCCAAAAATCCAAAATAAAATAGCAACAATATCCCATACCTGTCTGCCATACAGTCAAGTCCAACGCTGCAATCCATCTGAAGGGGTTAAATAGTTTACAACCAGGAGCGGTGCTAATGCGACTGGCCCAGCTGTAAACCATGGAGGAAAGAATGAAAAGCTGCCTGCACAGCCTCCCTGCCTGACCGGAGATGAAGTGATTAGCTTGGGAAAGTTTCTGAACTTTTTCCCACGCTGTCAGTTCACCGTGGGTCAGGCAGGGAGTCTGCGCAGCCTAAGGGACGCACATGTAGAAATCGCAGGAACGCGGGATGCAGTGACGGGCAGAAGGCAGAGCAAGGCAAAGTGAAGTACAACGGTACAAATAATGACACTTCGGTAGCAAGCGTATCAGGAAGTCCTAACACTACAGCTCCTACTGCGAACTCAATAGTGCTGGCAGCGGCGGGCGCAGTGCCTTTTCCAGGATGGTACTGTAGTCATTGGTCCGTCTTCTGGCGGCAGTGGTCGGTCTACGGTACCTTCCACTGCCACTTGTCCATATACTAAGGTGGTTAACAAAAGCATGGGCCACAGTCCTGTGTGAACCCAACGTGGCACCTTAACTATCTTAACTGGAGTAGTAAGGTAACAAGGGTCAAGATAACTATTCTCTGCCCACGCCAGGGCGCAAGTATCAGTCCCATGTGTGGTCTCTCTTGGGGCAGCGCATGTGCGGTACTCACGGTCACGTGGCATATGGCACCTGGTTCTCTCTGGCGGTCACAGGACACACACCGCACGTCCCGCTCTCCCTGGTCCCAGCTGTTGGCGGTGGGCGACGCTGATCTGCTTGGCGCTAGTGCTCCCGGCTGGAGCACTACTCTGTGGCTGCTGCAACACCCTGCTCGGCTCTGTTCTACATGGCTTTGCTCTGCACAGCTCTGCTCTGCACGGCTCTGCTCTGCATGGCCCTGCTCTGCGTGGCTCTCTCTCTGAATTACTGCTGGGCATAATGCTTCCCTCAGCACAGCAGTCCCTGCCCTTCTGGTCAACTGCAGCCCACCCTGTCGCAGCACCAGTACTCTGTGTTGGAATGGGGAGCGGAGCGCACCGCTCACCTGACTGCGCGTTGCTCTGCCTTAGTGCCACACTACCTTCCTTTGCATGCTTTTTGTTTCTCTTCTTCCACCCCCCTCTGACAGCAGGAAGCCCCTCTACAGCTTCCCTCAGGCAACAAGGGGAGGCCCGCCTCACTCAGGCTTCCCCCTGAGAACAGTGGATGCAGCGTCTCTAGTTATGGACCCAGCACGCAGGTACCCTCTGCCTCGTCGACCCCCTACACACACATACACTGAATAAATCCCCCACACACACATTGAATGAATCCCCCCCATACACACTGAATAAATCCCCCACACACACTGAATAAATCCCTCCACACTCACTGAATAAATCTCCCACACAGAATAAATCCCCCCACACACACACTGAGTAAATCACCCCCACCCCTCCACAAACACTCACACTGAATAAATACACACACACACACACTAAATCCCCCCCATGCTCAATCTTCGGTGCCTTCAGCTCGTCAGCCACAGGAGCACTTACCACCTTTCTCTTCTGCGTGCTGGTGAGTGATGTCAGCAGCGTGATCACATGACCCAATCACGCTGCTGGCGTCGTTCTAACCTGGCGGTCAGAGCTTCAATTGTACTTGCGTCTGTAAGATATGAGTACAATTGATCACTGGGATCCAGCCCTCTGAAGCTTCTCTTGACAGCCAGCTCACAGAACTGCCGACTCCCAATCCAGGGGACGGCAGAATGCAGTCACCGGGGCAGACACTTTTGACCTGCATTAGGCCTCTTTCACACATCAGGTTTTCGCCGTCAGGCGCGATCCGGCGCTTTTGACAGAAACCGGATCCGGCAAAATGCAATGCCGGATCCGGTTTCCCCCCCATTGACTTGCATTTGCGCCGGATCGCGCCGGATGGCCATGCGTTTCATCCGGTTTTCGCCGGATCCGGCAATGTGTCGAGATCCGGCGTCTGGAAAAAACGGCTACTGTAACGTTTTTTGTCTCCGGCGAAAAAGCCGGACACGCCGGATCCGGCGCGTCCGGCTTTTTCACACAATGAAAGCCTATGAGCGCCGCAATGCGCCGGATCCGGCGAAAGCCGGATCCGGTTTTTTGGTCTGAGCATGCTCAGTAGCTCTGCCCACAGGAGATATATAAAAGCAAGACAATGGGACCCTCAGCCACACCCAACATGCCACCCAAGCCAAGAACCAGGAGCAGGAGAAGGCAGCAGACATCTGCAGCAGCAGCAGCACCATCAGCACCACCACAAATGGAGCAGCAAATGGAACATGCTGAGGAGGGGAGTCCAGCAGCAGATGAGAGACGGTAATTATCAAATCCCCCATTCCTCCAAACTAGGGCCATGGAATATCAAGATATTCATTGGCCCTTTGTTTCTCTTTATTCAACAGCCGCCAAAGAGATGCAGCAGCAGCAGCAGCAGAAATGGCATCACTGGCAGCAGCAACAGCAGCAGCAATACCCACAGCCATGGAGTCTGGCCATCAACAGGACAGCACATCTTCTTCTGGGAGCCCTCCCTCGCATCGTCAGCGTTTGACGGTAAGTTTTTATTTCCAAAATCCATCATCTCTGTAATATATGTCTATTCATTGCCTTTTATTTCAAAACAGGAATCACAAGATGAAGAGGAGCTCCCAGAAGAAGAAGGAAGGGGTGGACAGACACCTGGAGTGGGCTCACAATTGGTAAGTTTTTTGCATCAAACGCAGAAACACAACATCACACTACACACAACACATAGAAAACAATGTTCTGCAGACCACACACAGCAAACAAATGCCTACATCCAAAGACATAACATTTTTTGTTTTCTTCTCTAGTCTTCCCAATCTGGTGCTCGGCCAAGAGGTCCTCGCAGTGCCTCCCAGGGTCGTCGGCGACAGCAACGCGGCGGTCACCAGCGTGTAAGTATAAATATTTTTGCTTTGTTTTTTTGCACTTTTTATTTCATTTCTTTTGTGGAGGCTAATTATGTTATTTTTGTCTTTTTCTTTAACAGCCTTCACAGCGTGCTCCCGACTCTGACGGTGAGGATGGAGGGATTGATGTGGACCGCCTCATCGATCTCGTCAGAGAAAGGGAGCCGCTCTGGAATATGGCTGACCGCCGCCACGCTGACCTGATCGTTACCCGACGACTCTGGGAGGAAATCTGTTTGCTCCTTGTGGGCCGCTGGGAGGACCTCGATGTTCGGGCCCAGATTAAAGAGCGTAAGTATATACAGTACCGGTTGCTTGATGTAAACCAGTGTTTCCCGAACTCCAGTCCTCGTGGTCCCCACGGATCATGTGTTCAGGATTTCTATTTACTATGGAAATCCTGAAAACATGACCCCTGGGGACCATGAGGACTGGAGTTTGTGAAACACTGATGTTGTATACTAACCACTCCTTTCTCGTTTCAGGGAACAGAATTGTGAATCGGTGGCGGTCTGTGTGTACAAGTACACACAAGCCCTGTCGTTCCTCCGGGAAACAATGCTCACCAGAAGGTAAATATTACACACCACATGTGAAAAAAATGTTAGATGTAACTTTTTTTTTTCAGCCAGTGCCATACCATGTCAGTATTTTAATAGTTTTTTTTTCTCTTTATTCCACAGCACGGTGAGCAGCACTCGGGAGCCTGCACGATTGGACCCTTCTGAGGCGATCCCTGAGGAGACCGGCACCGAGGGACACTTCGACCGCCCCGGTACATCTGCACCTTCCCAGCCTTCCCACACATTCGACCCATCTGTCCCATCCACCAGCACAGGAGCATCGTGGCCGCCTACATTACATGAAGCTGCTGGTGAGGAGATCGCTTTCCCTTTACCCCACCCTTCTGCCCCTGCCACCTCTAGTACACCTGCGGGTACTGGGCGGCAGCGGCAGAGGGGTCAGGAAAAGAGTTATGCGCAAGAGTTCTTGAATCTGAATGCATCTTTCCAGAACTGTCTAAAAGTCTTGTCAGAGCAAATCTCCGCAGGCTTTCAGCAGATCAACTCCAGCATTCTGGAGGTGAAGACACTTCTGCAAACCATGCATTCAGAAGCAAGATCTTCGCCAAACCACACCTTTTTCAGGTCTGTTGTGGAGCGCATGGCAACACTATCTCCTACCCAGCAGATGCATGTAATGCATTCGTGCCACGGTGCTCTACAGCAGGTTACCTCCCAACCTCCACCTCCCACCACTGTAGTTCCTCCACCTGCACCCCCTCCAGCCACTTTCCATCCTCCCCCTCCTATTACATCTGCACCCCCTCCAGCCACTTTCCATCCTCCCCCTCCTATTACATACCAGCAACCTCACCAGTACCAGCAACCTCCCCAGTACCAGACATCTCCCCACTTCCAGCAACCTGCCCCGTACCAAACTCCTTCCCCGTACCAAACTCCTTCCCCGTACCAAACTCCTTCCCCATACAACTTTCCATCAACATCATCTGCTCCTACAGTCCCTGCCCAACCCTCCACTCCACCGCCCACCACCTCTTCTGCCTCCCACATGTCCACCCATTCTGTAGCTTTTTCCACACCTTCACCTCTAACTGTTCCTTCCCCACCACGATCCCAGTCCTCTCTCCACACACCCAGTGTCGAAGTGTCCCGCAGCCCCTCCAGCGGTATTTCCACCCCACAGTACACAGATTTGTAATGTGTGTTTTGTAATAAAAATGCCCATTGGGTTTAAAACCTTTATTAAAAAAGTTTTTTGCACTTTAAAAACATTTTACAAAAAAAAAAAAATTTTAACTAAAAGTTAAATTATCGTTTCACAATGGTTGTCTGTCGTTTCTTTCTGCGGCGAACTATGTTTAAAAAAAAGGTTAAATACAGGGTATTTCAAAGGTAAAAAGGTATTCAAAACCAGGTATATAACTGTGGGTAAATTTTAGCTTTTTGCCACAGTTGTGTTCCTGGTTGTGTTTGAAGCAAAGTATTTCACCTAAAAAGTTGTGTTTATTGTTGGTGATTTCCTACCAATGTACACAACTTTTGTTAAAAGGTGAAATACTTTGCATAAAACACAACCAGGTACACACCTGTGGCCTAAAGGTAAAAATAGTAAGACCATGACAAGATAGCCAACTTTGGTTGGCAAAGGTATATACTGTTGGTCCAGAAGGTACACAAGTTTGGTTAGGGCACAAATCTTTCACACTCTGTCATCCCAGTGTACTCTGCCTTGAGGTGACATAAAGTATAGTGGAAAATTGTCCCTGAAACTGTCACAGAACTTCTAGTGGTAATATTTCCAATGACAACATCCATCTTCGCCAGTAACTTGCTCTTCTCTCCAACCTGCACTTTCTTCTCTACAACCTGTCAAAGAAGGGCTGTAGGAACATGCTATATATAGTTTTCCAGTAGCCAATCCCGTTCGGAAGGCCACAAGGGTCAATTTTAAAAACCGGATCCGGCGTAATCCGTCGAAAAACGGATAGAAAAACGGATGAACCGGATGAGACGGATCTGGTTTTGTCTGTCAAGAACAAGACGGATCCGGCAGAAAACCGGATCCGGCACATCAGGTTTTACAAAACATTTGCCGGATCCGGCATTCCGGCACGACGCCGGATCGCGCCTGACGCCGAAAACCTGATGTGTGAAAGTAGCCTTAGGCAGCCCGACTGCGCCTCCCTGGCGGCTGCCCCCCCTTAGATACGTCTCTGCTACAGTGATCATTGGGATTGTACATGTATTACATAGCAAACTCTATATTTGCATTTGTCTACATTAATCCGTGCAATTAACTCTGCTTTTCATATTTATTATATAAATATATATTATATATGAAAACACTCTCTGCATTGAATAGTTGCCCATAAAAATATCTTTGTACTATGCAATGATTACGACAATGGACTCCATAGCGCTATATTCGTTCAATGAACTGTCTCTGCCTTGTGGATCCGCTCAGACAATGGTTCCTGCATTGTTCACTGGGGCACAGAGAAGGTCTGCATTGTACATTGATATTCTATTCTTCCCGTCCGCCTCAGTGTCTGCCCTGTATATTGGTCCATGCAATCATCTCTGCATTATACTTTGGTCACTTGAAGTATAGTTGAAACCAGAAGTTTACATACCCTATATAAAAAGATACATATCTTTCCCGTTTTAGATCAATTAGGATTATTAATGTATATAAAAACGAGTGTATGTGTGTGCGTATATGTGTCTATGTATCGACGATGATGTCATAATGGTTGTCATGGAGACGATGATGTCAGAATGGTTGCAACCTATTACGACATCATAGTCACCATGGCACGGGACTATTGGATGGAGGATATGTGTGTTAGGTATATGGGCACTGGACTATGGGATGGAGGATGTTTGATGGATATATGGGCACGGGACTATGGGCTGGAGGATGTATGATGGGTATATGGGCACAGGACTATGGGATAGAGGATATGTGATGGGTATATGGTCACTGGACTATGGGTTGGAGGATGTGTGATGGGAATATGGGCAGTGCGCAGGCGTCAGGAGAGGTCTGGCGCCTGCGCACTGCAGTATTCTGCTCCGCCTTCAACAGGGCAGAGCAGTGTGCCTGTGCCAGAGCCACAACAGGAAGGGAAGAAGAGGACGGCATCATGTGAAGATGGGAGGCGCCGAACCGGACCGCGACACCCATCGGACCGGACCGCCCCCTTCGGTGAGTATAATCTAACTCTTTTTTCTTATCTTTCAGGTTACATCGGGGGCTTATCTACAGCATTACAGAATGCTGTAGATAAGCCCCTGATGTCAATGCCGGCAGCTCATACTCCAATAAAATTGTGACAGATTCCCTTTAAGGCATTTTTATTACTTACTGCAAAATGAAAAGGTTGCATACATTTTATTAGTATTTCATCGCCCTTAAACTAATTGACTTGGGTCAAACGTTTGGGATATCCTTCCACAAGCTTCTTGCAATACTTGGTCGGAATATGGGTCCATTTCTCCTGACAAAACTGGTATAACTGATCCAGGTTTGTAGGTCGCCTTGCTCACACCTGCCTTTTTAGCTTTGCCCATACATTTTCAACAGGTTTGAGATCAGGTCTTTGTGATGGCCACTCCAAATCATTGACTTTCTTATGCTTAAGCCACTTTGTTACCATTTTGGCAGTATGCTTCTGCTCATTGTCCATTTGGAAGATCCATTTCTTATGTCTTGAGATGTTGGTTCAGTATTGCCACATAATCTTCTTTTCTCATGATGCCATCTATTTTGTGAAGTGCACCAGACCCTCCTTCAGCAAAACAACCCCACAATATGATGCTGCCACCCCCGTGTTTCACAGTTGGGATGGTGTTCATAGGCTTCCAAGCTTCTCCCTTTTCCCTCCAAACATAACGATGGCCATTATGTCCAAAAAGTTCAATTTTAGTTTCTTCAGACCACAGGACATGTCTCTAAAAATTAAGGTCTTTGTTCCTGTATGCATTGGCAGACATTAATCTGGCTTTTTATGTTTCTTTTGGAGTAATGGCTTCTTTCTGGCAGAGTGATCTTTCAGCCCATCATCTTCACAAGGTCTTTGGCTTTTGTCCTTGGGTTGATATGCACATGTCGGACCAAAGCACGTTCATCTCTGGGACACAGAACTCATCTCCTTCCTGAGCGTTATGATGGCTGGACATTCCCATCTTGCTTGTACCTGCGTATAATTGTTTGTACAGATGAATGAGGCACCTTCAGGTATCTTGAAATTCTATCCAAGGATGAACCAGACTTGTGCAAGTCCACAATTGTCTTCCTGATATCTTGGCTGATTTCGTGAGACTTTCCCATGATGCTACACAAAGAAGCAGTGTGTTTCAGGTGTGCATTAAAATACATCCACAGGTGTGTCTCTAACTCATAGGTTGCAAAAAAACAGTCCAGAATTGTTTAAAGGCATAGTAATCTTGGTGTATGTAAACTTTTTACTTTGCAGTAAGTGATAAAAATGCCTTAAAACAGACCTGGGCAAAGTGCGACCCGTGGGCCACATCCGGACCTCAGGCTGTCTCAGTGCTGCCCGCGGACCGAGTCAGCCGAGGGGCTGGAAAGCTGAGGTCCGCGGGCCACACCATGCCCTCCTGCCCGCTGTCTCCCGCCCGCTGTCAGAATTGGTGGAGGAGGGGAATCTGACCACTTCCTCCACCAATCAGCGTGTGAAACAGCTGACGCGATGACGTCATGTCATCGTGCCAGCTGTGTACCGCCGGAGAGTCAGCGCTCCGGAGACAGAGGCAGAAGCAGGGCGCCTGGGAACGGAATCAGGTGGGTATGTGGTGTTTTTTTCATTTTTTCATGTGTATGAATATGGGGGTGAAGATGGGGATTCTATGGGGGTGAACATGGGGATTCTATGGGGCTGAACATGGGGATTCTATGGGGCTGAACATGGGGATTCTATGGGGGTGAACATGGGGATTCTATGGGGGTGAACATGGGGATTCTATGGGGGTTGTTAGGAGTGGCGGAAGGCACTAAAAAAAAAAATAATTAAAGTGCCTTCGCCACTCGGGGTCCACCGTGCGGATGGTGATATGACCGCTGCTAGAGAGGCAGAGCACTATGGCAATAAAGTGCACTGGGTTAACTGCACCCAGAGTGCACTGAAGCAAGCTCTGTTAGGGACATAGAGCCGCAACCTTAAAGTACACAAAAACGCTGTGTCTGTTTAAGCCACAGAACAACAGCGACACGGTAATAAAGGGTCACTGGAGCAGCCTTAAATGTCAGAACTACTCTGACAAGACCTACCGTGAAAAGAGGTGCGAGACGTTGCAACTGCGAACGCTCGAAGAACTGCAATCGCAGCGCTGTGTGAACGGAGCCTCAGCGGAGACACCGCGATATCGCTGCGCGATGCAGGACGCTAGCTGCTGAGACAGGAATAGCTGGAGTGCGCTGGCGCTGCTACTGGTGGCTGCCCAATCACTCACACAATCGTATTATCAGAGGGAAGGGGTTTCTTAATAAGTCAGTCACCAGTCCAACCATCCGTCACCATACATACAGCAGCAGTATGAAAATACTAGCGCATGGCATAGCGGCCATGCACAGTTTTTATAGCACACGGGACCTTCCGGAAATCTCCAGGAGTCCAGGAAGAGCCAATAGGATCCAGAGCGGGACCTAAGCACCTGATTCCCGAAGTCCAATAGGAGTCGTCCCGTGAGCATGCCCAATAGATGGAATAAAGGACTTAGCCTCTGAAGACAATTGTTGTGAGACAATCTCCTCAGCAATCCCTTCTGATGCAGCGGATGGGCAAGAGACTGCAGCATGTGAGAATCTGGGTTTCTGTATAAACGTGTCAGAAACCAGATTCCTAACAGGGGTGAACATGGGGATTCTATGGGGCTGAACATGGGCATTCTATGGGGCTGAACATGGGGATTCTATGGGGCTGAACATGGGGATTCTATGGAAGTGAACATGGGGATTCTATAGGGGTGACAGCACATGGGGATTCTATGGGGGGGACAACACATGGGGATTTTATGGGGGTGAACATGGGGATTCTATGGGGGTGACAGCACATGGGGATTCTATGAGGTGAACATGGGGATTCTATGGGGGTGAACATGGGTATTCTATGGAAGTGAACATGGGGATTCTGTGGGAGTGACAGCACATGGGGATTCTATGGGGGTGACAGCACATGGGGATTCTATGGGGGTGAACATTGGGATTCTACGGGGGTGTATACTATGATTTATTTTTAATGGTTTCAACACTCTAATTAATTAATACCAACTATTGATATAGTTTCAATCAGTTATACTATATATATATATATATTCAGCTCTTTGAACCTTCCTAGAAGGTCATTGAAACTTGTTTCAACCAGTTGGTCAAATTGTCCAAGCAGAGCAAATAACTGGCTTACACTTATCTACCAACAAAGGACCTTCCTTGCCATAATTAGATTGGTGTGTAAAACATTTCCCAAGGATGTTATCTGGTCAGGGGACTTTCTCATTAGCATTCAAGGAGAAATGCTTTTCAACTAAGACACATTTGGATGCTTTTGGGGGGATAAAAGGAGGGTAGATGAGCAGAGAGAGAGAGAGAGAGAGAGACAGAGAAAGAGATGGGACAAACCAGAGAGGACACGGAGATGAGACTATCTGAATAATGTAATGTATGAATAATGCCTGTTTCTGATTAATGCATATGTATTTACAGTTTTATATTGTTTATTATTTGATCTTATCACTTATATAGTAAATCAATTTAGTAAATTCAATTCTTGTGTGAGCATTTTCTTATTCATTACAATCCATTGGAACCCTTACAATACAAATTGGTGGCAGCAGTGGGATTGTTTTGAATAAAAATGTTTGCAAAATTGAATAAGTTTGTTAAGAGTAGGAAAGCAGTTGAGAGTAGTGTCAGATCTTTGCCAGAATGGGTGTTACCAGGAAAGTGGACCCCAATGGCACAGGAATGTAACAAATATATGGAGGGACAGCGGTTATCAAATCCTCAGGATGTGGCTGGCAAATTTGATCTCTCAAGGTATGATGCAAAAGAGCAGAAAGCTGCAGCAGCCGTTGGATAGATCTGTGTGCAAGTGTCCCAAAGATTACAGGAGGAGCTAGACAATTTGCGTTTAGAGCTGCATACAGTTTTAGAGCAAAGCATTAGCTTGCAATCAGCCTTGAGAGACTAAATGAAACAGCATGACAATATGCAAAGGAATTTTGAAGCTTATGTAATGAAAAATGTGACTAAGAATAGGCGCAGGAGGAGACAGCGGCAAGTGTCAGATATTTGTACTGCACAGATTAGAACCATGATTGCACATGAGAAATGGTCAGATTTGCTAGAATGGGATGGCTGTGAGACAGATGAGAAAGAAAAGCAAGCCAGACCGATTGTGATTACTAAAACTAGGAGAGAAGTCACACAGCGTAGTGGAGATAGGATGGATGCAGGAAACGCAGATACAGGAGCAGAAGCTTCAATGACAAAGGAAACTAGGAATTATACAGCAGGAGAATTAACAGAATTAGCTACCAGGTACAGGCAGCAAGCAGGAGAACCTTTGTTAGCATGGATTCTCAGATTATGGGATCAGGGAGCCGATACTATAATCTTGAACCGTCTTGAGGAAGTAGGACTTTGTAGTATTTGTATTGATCCTATGGTGCGTCTAAAAATGAGACGTGCAAGGGACACTACAGAGACTTTCTCTTTGCTGCATTTGGTGAGGGTTTCTGTGGCACAAGTGTATGACTCTCCCATGGAATTAATACCACAGACACGATGGGAGTCTCTTCCAGATGGAGTTCAGAGATTGAGAGAAATCGCAGGTATAGGTGGTATAACTCGCAATCCTTTGCCTGATCTGAATGATCATTTTGCTGTTGTTGAGGATTGGAAGGGACCAGATGCTGCAATATTGACAGTATTGATGAAGAATAAGTTCATAGAAGGTGCCCCCGCGTCATACAAAGCCCCATTGTTCACTATGTTCAGTGCACTTATGGGAAAGTCCACTACTGTCTACACAGCTTGCAATTTAATCTCCCAGCTCTCTGCTCTAGAGAGAGCAAAAGTATCAAAAAATAGTACAATAAAGAGAGTAGATCAAGAAAGGAGAAAAGAGGATGATACTCAAATTAGAAAGAGCAGGACGGAGTTGTTTTGTGACCTGATAGCTAGTGGAGTTCCATTCCAGGATATAGATGGGATTTCTACAAGTGACCTGTTGAGGAGATGGCAAGATCTGAGGAGAAAAGGTAAATTGCAACTCGCCAGACCCAAGAGGGTGGCGACAAATGAGATAGGGGGTTGGAAAGATAGAAGTGGGACACCTGATGGAGGCATGCAAAGCCCCCACTGTAACCGCCCCTTGCACTCTTCCAATACCATGGCATACTACACCCCCTGCCAAGATTACCTCATGGACTAATTTTAAATGCAGATTTTAGATAAAAGTTCTTGAATATCCCTGAAAATTGTTGTTTGAACAGTTTTGCCATTTTTTTTTATGTCTAATGATGTTTGTTTTCATTCTAGAGTTTCTTAGAGAAATACTTCTGTGAGCATACTGTGACGTATGCGCTGTCTGATATATGATGAATTGGGTTTGGTCTTGGTGATGCATAAATGTGCATTCCTCACCTGAGGGTTTGTAATAGACCTTGATGTTTTAAAAGGCAAAAGACCACAGCAGATATAAGATGATTCTGTATGTGGGAGCCATTGTGAGAGAAACATACAAGGCAAAGAGGGAGTGACAGTACAGACAATGAATTTAAGACTGACCTAAAGTTAGATGACTGATAATATACTGGGGGGTTGACAAGATAAATAGATGACTTATTTGTACTAAGTGTTGTATTGTCATTGTATGTGCTTTGTGTATTTGTCATGGATATCCCTTGATTAAAATTGGTTCACAGTCAAAGAAAAATCCACATGGTATTTTTATTTTTACTTTTTATTTGGTATATTTTTATTATTTATGAGCTCATTTTCTGAATTTTAATTGTACTGTGTTTAGCATTCTTGGTTTTTAAAGGAATTGTTTTTTCTCTTTTCAGTCCACTACATGTTGGATTGGGGGGTGGGGTGTGTAATTAACCTTTTGTTTGCTTGCAGGAGTGAAAGAAGAAACCTTGTCCATTTAATTAACATGTAAATACAGTGCACAGTAAATTGTTCATTCCTGCAGTAGTGAAAAGGAGTCCATCTACCTAATATAAGATTATATTTTATGACTTATTTTTGAGTTTTAACATTTTTTATTTTTTGGGAGCTCCCGTGCAAATTGGGTTTCGAAGAATATATATGTTAAATGATTTCAATGAATGCTAGTTTGTTAATGTCTTGATATAGCTTTGTTTACCTACACCTGAGTCATGCAATGCAAATGTGTGGGTACCCAAAGTGTGTGTTTGTCTATATATAAATGAGAATCTCTCCTGCTAACTGAATGAGTGCAATAGGTTTAGCCAGAGTGTGTGTTGATGTAATGTGTATATTATGTAAAAATAATAATTTGCTAGAATTGGGTTAATAGCAAATTGGTTTGGGTTCGGTTTTCCTTAACATGTAATTGTACTGATTCTGATTAGTAGTAACATTATTTTGTGATCTCCATGAACATGATTGTACTGGTAATTATGATCATCATTCTTATGCAAATGTGATTGACATGAATTTGATGTGTTTGATCAGTGTATAAGTCCATACAAATATGATATATATTTTATGTAGTATTATTATCTAGAGTAGAAATATTTGCTACAGTAGAAAATTTCAAAGGTCATTCTGGGCACAATTTGGACCAACAAACTTACAGTAATTTTGTTTGATTTATTTGATCAAGGGGTGGAAAACAAGCCACCAGGACTGAGTTATATTGAACAAGTTAATCTATCTTGGACTATGAATATATCATGGACTGAGTTATTTTGGACTGTTGCTTTGGACTGAGTTAGCTCTGCCAAGACTTTGGAACTTTCAAGTATGATTGTTGTGAATTTCACTTTCCCTCAGTGCAGGCTGTGTCTTGTGTGTAGACTGAAGATGTCCAATTGAGCGCTGAAGAAGAAAGACGCGCACTCTGGCTGTGGAGATAGGTGCTGAGTGTACGTGGAGGGTCCACAAACAATAGTCAGTAGATAAACAGTCGCACTCAAGTGTGGATTAATCTTGCCAAAAAATCCCATGCCATCAGCCCCTGTTTGGGACTTCTGAAAATGCTCTAATTAATCTTTTCCTTGACACTACTTGAGTATGGTTTGAGAAAGGCCTCTTAGTAGGTCGAAACGTAACCATAGTATACTCATATCCTGGATTACGATATTATACCCACATTTTGGATACTTCTTTTGTCTGCGGTGTTACACTATTTGATGTATTTGAAATAAAATAAAAATCCAAAAATTTCACAAAATCTTCAAGATTTTTTGGCAAGATTAATCCACACTTGAGTGCGACTGTTTATCTACTGACAATTGAGCGCTGAGACTGAGCCCAGATGATGCTGAACCGTCAACCAGGGTGAATCCTCATGACTGCCAGCTGATGCAAATGGCATATAAAGTGAGGCCCTGAACAGCTGCAGCAATAGAAGATGAAAGGTACTCTTATGTTCAGCCATGGACACCTGCACTTCCCTCACCCATTGCTTTGGAGAAACGAGGGGTTAATGTCATGAAGGGCAGGGACAGATTGCTCTTTAGAGTCTGTTCTTTTGCTAACCAGGGAAAGTAGTGAAGTCACCCCAAAGTGATGAGGGCATAATACTCCCCATGCTTCCCTGCAACAGAGACCCATTTAAAAATTGCGGTCAAGAAGATCCGAAGAAAGAAGATTTCTACAGACATTTGATATTTCATTACCTGTTGGTCCAATGTTGTTTTTGCTCTGTTTTAAGCCCAGGATGTTATTTTTTACCAAGCGGTTTTCTATTGGTAGCAAATAAATAAATATATATATAAATGAGCAATGCAAATAATGATAAATGGTATAGTTTAGTGGCAGGTTAATTAATTAAACTGATTGAAACCAAGGGGTGGAATGTATACTATGATTTATTTTTAATGGTTTCAACACTCCAATTAATTAATACCAAGTATTGATATAGTTTCAATCAGTTATACTATATATATATATATATATATATATATATATATATATTCAGCTCTTTGAACCTTCCTAGAAGGTCATTGAAACTTGTTTCAACCAGATGGTCAAATTGTCCAAGCAGAGCAAATAACTGGCTTACACTTATCTACCAACAAAGGACCTTCCTTGCCATAATTAGATTGGGTGTGTAAAACATTTCCCAAGGATGTTATCTGGTCAGGGGACTTTCTCATTAGCATTCAAGGAGAAATGCTTTTCAACTAAGACACATTTGGATGCTTTTGGGGGATAAAAGGAGGGTAGATGAGCAGAGAGAGAGAGAGAGAGAGAGACACAGTGAAAGAGATGGGACAGACCAGAGAGGACACGGAGATGAGACTATCTGAATAATGTAATGTATGAATAATGCCTGTTTCTGATTAATGCATATGTATTTATAGTTTTATATTGTTTATTATTTGATCTTATCATTTATATAGTAAATCAATTTGGTAAATTCAATTCTTGTGTGAGCATTTTCTTATTCATTACAATCCATTGGAACCCTTACAATACAGGGGGTGACAGCACATGGGGATTCTATGGGGGTAAACATGGGGATTCTATGGGGGTGACAGTGTGGCGCCCCTGAGGCTTCAGTCGCCACAGAGGTACTGCACCTTCTTCTAAGGTGTAGTGCCCCACCATCCAGGTAGGCTGGGAGCTCCTTTCCACATTCCAACACCTGCATCCCACACACAGGATAGTTCAGCAGGGACCCATCCATGCTTTATGCTGGAAAGGTCATAGGGTGCCTTTTGTGGTCCTTGGCTTCGTAACACGAGAGGTGCTGGGGAGGCGGGTGGAGTTAGCTATAAAAGAGAGGGAAGAGTGAGAGTTAATAGTTAGTTGGTTAGAGGAGAGAGAAGAGAGAAGATGGGTGTCTGAGGGACGTGCTTCAGCAGGTCCCAGTGATCTGGGCTGCTGGCACGAGAAAGACCAGAGAAAGAGACTGATAAGATTGATAACCTAACCTTCCATAAGAGAGAGAGAACAGATCGGAACGAAGGAGAATAGAAGGACGGTGGGAAGCAGGTTGAGAAAGAGAGAGAACCCTTCCAGTCCAGAGAGCGCAAAGGCTGGGGCCTGGTCTCCGAGGTTGATTGGATCTTTATGTCCGGCAACAGACACCGGAGGAGTAGTGAGCCGCTAACGCCTTGCTCCCATCATAGACTTGGGACACAACAGCAACTGAATGGAGAGCCGGGACGGAGTGGAGTCCCCGAAGCAGGCTACAGCTGTCTGTCATACAAGTAAAGACTAGGAATACCTAGAGAGAGGCATTCCAGGGTAACTAAGTACTGGAGTGCTTCGCACCTAAAGGCGCATTGGAGGAGTTGTTCAGTCAGGTACATGTTGACGGAGTGTGGAAGGGAGAATCCTATCCTGCCTGGAAGTTGGCTGGAGCCCTGACCTGGAGAACACAGTAAGGAGGCAGGCAGTTGTGTGAACTGCAAACAGTGAGTAAAGCTTTGGAACCGCATACTCTGGTGTCCTCCAGTTATTCCAGCACCACTACACCTGGGTACCAGCCTCCATACCATTCTGCGCCTCTCCTCATCCATTGCACCTACACTGCCCTGGGACTACAGCTCCACCTGTGGGGAGCTATACCATCTCTGCTGCACCACACGATCAGTCCCAGCGGATCTGCATGCAGCGTTGGCTTACCACCTTACTTGCCAAACATCACGGGTGGCGTCACAAACTATTCATATAAACTTTAACACCATTAACATCACCGCCATTGATATTGGGCGCCCAGGGCCACGGAACGGGTCATCGCTGCTGTGACACATTCCCGCCTCGACACCGGCCCGGTACCGAGTATCCCGCTGCCCTGGGTGTGCGAGGGCGACCCAATTTTGGCGTCACGAACAGGATGACGAGACCCGATGCCATCGGGTTCTGTGTGCCTTGGATTTACAACTTTTGAAAATGTGCAGAAGACCAAATTTAATAGACTGTAAAATGGACATTAGAAATGGCCGCTGGCGCAGAGAAGAAGGGCGTGAAGAGATGGGAGGTCCTAAGAAAAGACCGCGAAGAGTCTTGGGCCGTCCCTGCCTGAATTACCATATGACCGATGCATGGCCCACCCCCCGAGGGGTTCGTATACTGGCTTGGTAAGGAGGCGCGGGAAGAAGACGCCGCCCCCGGACGGAGGGGCAGAGAAAGCCAGTGGCGAGCAGAAGGGCGGAGCAAGAAGAACGCCAGAATGCCATTTTGGAGAGTGAGGGAAGGAGGCCTGCGGAGCGCGGGGAAGTGCAAACTCCCGGCGCCATGGCTGACGGCTCCAACCCTGAAGCTGGCATGATTTGCCGGCAGCTACAGGATGAGATCACGGAACTGGCTACCCTTCTGCAGCTAAGAAGAGAAGCGCTGGAGAGGCTGAGACGGCAGCGCGCCCCGGCGGGGCCTACATCATCGGTACCCTCTCCATCGGTACCTGCCGCTGCCGCACCAGACTGCTCCCCGGCAGCATTAACTTTCACCTCCACGCTGTCCGTGCGGCTGCGTCCCGCTCACCCAAAGAAGTCACCGGAGGACCCGGGAGCTGAGACCATGCTCCCGCTCGGACCTGTTGCGGCTGCGCAGGTCCCGACCGAAGCCCCCCATGGACCCGAAGCTACCATCCGCTCCGTCACCGCCTGCATCGGAGCAGAAACCGCACCGCCAGGAGGCCCCTGGTATGTCGGATGTTCCTCCACCTGGGAAGGCCCTGGGGTGTACCGCAGTCGCAGCGGCTGGCCAGGTCGTCCTGGATCTGGTCTGGGACCGGGATGCTGGTGCTGTTGGTGAAAGCAGGTCCCGGGAGGAGCAGAATGAGGCCTATTGCCGAGCTACCATTACAAAGCTGGCAGCGGAGTACTGGGAGAGGGAGCAGAGGAAGCAGGCTGTGTTGGGCCCGGATCTGGCCCAGAAGGAGAGGGCCCGTGCAGGTCATCATCGCCCCCGGGATGCAGCCGGATGGGGGCAGGTGCTGAATGTGAATAAGGAGAGGGGTTTTGGATTCATCGCGGACCCCAAGCTCATTGGTGACCTGTTCTTCAACCGGCGGGATGTGGAGTCCCATCTGAGGAAAGGGCATCCAGATAGAGACCTGCAGCTTGGGGAGTATGTGACTTTCACCCGGCATGAAGGACTCCGGGGGTGGTACGCCCTGAATGTACGACGTATCCCTGCAGAGTTCATCGAGAGGTACCTGCCATCGAAACCAGTCAATGCCCCTCCATCCACCGGTACCACTCAGACTGCTCAGGTACCTGATCCTAGGAACCAGGCTGCTCTTGCAACACCTCCAGTTCAGCAGCCCAAACCAAAGATCCCTGGCTTGACACCGTGGGAAGAGGACTACCTAAAAATAGTCAATGATTATCTCGAATATGGTGATGGTTCAGCTTCCTGAACCCCAGGAGGGGACCACAATTGAAAAATTACATTTACTAAATCTCGTTACCCGTTACCCAGGAGGGTTTGTTTGCACCAGTTGTGCCTTGTTTGCTATCATGTTTTTCCGGTAGCACTTTTGTTGCCTGCTTTTGATTGGCGGTGTTTTTCTACAAATGGAACTGTGGAGATCATGAACGCTGTGTGAGCCAAAACTTTCTTGTAAATAGTTTGCTCCCCTTTGGGTGCTCTCTCTTGGTTTTACATAAAGAGACTCTTTGCGAAGATAATGTTTCTGCATGGACACATTTTTCGAAGAATGATGTCTACCTCAAGGGACACTGCAAGAAAGCCCGGCTGGGAGCAGTGTTCAGCACCTTACAAGAATTTTGAATGTTTTAGGATAACGTATTTGATAATGTTATGTCTTATGAAAAGTAAATGTCTTTTATAGAATATTTGATACAGAGAATTAGAAAAGTTTTGAGATAGAATGTGAGAATTGAATAAAGACTGAAGAATTGAAAGTGACAGGTGACAGGCCAAGCGTAGATGGTCAGTGTCTTGCGTCCAGTAGAGAGAGCAAAAGAAAAAGAGAGTAACTGATAGAAAATGTAATAAAGAAAATGTGTTGAGTATAGCACTTTGAACTAGGAATTGCACTTAAGTAAATTTTTGATGCTAAGATAGGAAGTTAACCTGTTTGTAACGTTTAAGAAATGTGCCTCCTACATTAGGAAGATTAGATAAGTATTGTTGAAAAGCATTTGAAAATTTTTTTGTGTGTTCCTGTATTGTACCTTTTGTTGTCTTACAGCCCGCGGACGTGCTGTGTTTAACGGGGGGTATGTGGCGCTCCTGAGGCTTCAGTCGCCACAGAGGTACTGCACCTTCTCCTAAGGTGTAGTGCCCCACCATCCAGGTAGGCTGGGAGCTCCTTTCCGCATTCCAACACCTGCACCCCACACACAGGATAGTTCAGCAGGGACCCATCCATGCTTTATGCTGGAAAGGTCATAGGGTGCCTTTTGTGGTCCCTGGCTTCATAACACGAGAGGTGCTGGGGAGGCGGGTGGAGTTAGCTATAAAAGAGAGGGAAGAGTGAGAGTTAGTAGTTAGTTGGTTAGAGGAGAGAGAAGAGAGAAGATAGGTGTCTGAGGGACGTGCTTCAGCAGGTCCCAGTGATCTGGGCTGCTGGCACGAGAAAGACCAGAGAAAGAGACTGATAAGATCGATAACCTAACCTTCCATAAGAGAGAAACAGATCGGAACGAAGGAGAATAGAAGGACGGTGGGAAGCAGGTTGAGAAAGAGAGAGAACCCTTCCAGTCCAGAGAGCGCAAAGGCCGGGGCCCAGTTGATTGAATCTTTATGTCCGGCAACAGACACTGGAGGAGTAGTGAGCCGCTATCGCCTTGCTCCCATCATAGACTTGGGACACAACAGCAACTGAATAGAGAGCCGGGACGCAGAGTGGAGTCCCCGATGCAGGCTACAGCTGTCTGTCATACTAGTAAAGACTAGGAATACCTAGAGAGAGGCATTCTAGGGTAACTAAGTACTGGAGTGCTTCGCACCTAAAGGCGCATTGGAGGAGTCGTTCAGTAAGGTACATGTTGACGGAGTGTGGAAGGGAGAATCCTATCCTGCCTGGAGGTTGGCTGGAGCCCTGACCTGGAAAAACACAGTACGGAGGCAGGCAGTTGTGTGAACTGCAAACAGTGAGTAAAGCTTTGGAACCGCATACTCTGGTGTCCTCCAGTTATTCCAGCACCACTACACCTGGGTACCAGCCTCCATACCATTCTGCGCCTCTCCTCATCCATTGCACCTACACTGCCCTGGGACTACAGCTCCACCTGTGGGGAGCTATACCATCTCTGCTGCACCACACGATCAGTCCCAGCGGATCTGCATGCAGCGTTGGCTTACCACCTTACTTGCCAAACACTACGGGTGGTGTCACGAACTATTCATATAAACTTTAACACCATTAACATCACAGCCATTGATATTGGGCGCCCAGGGCCACGGACCGGGTCACCGCTGCTGCGACACATTCCCGCCTCGACAATGGCCCAGGACCGAGTACTCCGCTGCCCTGGGTGTGCGAGGGCAACCCAACAGTATATGGGGATTCTATGGGGGTGACAGCACATGGGGATTCTATGGGGGTGACAGCACATAGGGATTCTATGGGGGTGACGTACAGCACATAGGGATTCTATGGGGGTGAAGTACAGCACATGGGGATTCTATGGGGGTGACGTGCAGCACATGGGGATTCTATGGGGGTGACGTGCAGCACATGAGGATTCTATGGGGGTGACATGCAGCACATGGGGATTCTATGGGGGTGACTTGCACATGGGGAGGCTATGGGAAGGCTGTATACTGTCATGCAATATATGGGGAGGCTGTGTGGGGTTTAATCAATATATCGGGAGGCTGTGGGGGCTCATTCTGTACATGGGGAGGCAGTGTGGGGCTGATGCTGTACATGGGGAGGCTGTGTGGGCCAAATGCAGAATATAGGGAGGCTGTGTGGGGCTCATGCTGTACATGGGGAGGCTGTGTGGGGCTCATGCCGTACATGGGGAGGTTGTGTGGGTCTCATGCTGTACATGGGGAGGCTGTGTGGGGCTTATGCCGTATATAGGGAGGCTGTGTGGGGCTCATGCCGTACATGGGGAGGTTGTATGGGGCTCATGCTGTACATGGGGAGGCTGTGTGGGGCTCATGCCGTATATAGGGAGGCTGTGTGGGGCTCATGCCACATATGTAGTAGGCTGTGTGAGGCTCATGCTGTATATAAGGGGCTGTGGGAGGGTTAAAGATATATAGGGGGGTGTCAGCATACTTAATTCTGCTGAATATTAAGTGATACAATTAATATTAATAAATTAATATTGAGTAGAATTAACTTCAAGCTATTGGTTCGGCCCTCCACAACAGTCATGGTCTCTCATGTGGCCCCCTCGGGAAAATTAGTTGCCCACCCCTGCCTTAAAACATTCTCTCTCTCATTATTCTGGCATTTGGCAAATATTAATAATTATGGTAATCCTAACTTACCTAAAACAGGAAAGGTTTATTCTAATTTCATGTCAAATATTGAGAAAAACATGCATATGTGCCTTTTTATATTGTGTATGTAAACTTCTAGTTTCAGCTGTATATGTTCAACAGAAATATCTCTGCGTTACATATAGGTAAATTGTCCAGTGCTGTGTGCTTGCCCTCTCGGCTAAAAATTTCCAACCAGCCCCTGATTAGAACTACAGTACCTCTAAATTATACATGTGTACAGCAAAGTCTCAACAGTGCACATTGATCACTGCAGGTTTTCGTGGGCCCTGGTCGAAAGAGACTCAGTGGGCTCCTCTAACACATACCACATTTCATGATGCACAGATACAGCAGAGAAATATATGTATAGTACAACGTCAAAAATTTCACTTACTTCTTACATTACATGAGTGATATCTATTGTAAATTCTACAATAGCTCAGATACCGGCGAATCCTAGCAGTGAACAATGAGTACCATGGGGGATTTAAAAGTCTGCAATCCAAGTGGCTGCAGACTTTTCATTTTGGATTGGACAGTATACTCCTCTATACATTATTATAGGCACCACATAGTCCTCCGTATAGTATTATGAGCACCACATAGTGAAAGCAAGCATAGAGACACTTGCACTAAACACAATGTACGTGTAAGCAGATGGACCAGTCTCGAGGTACCTCGCTTGCGCCTGTTGCGGAACTGTCGGGGCTGTCACCATTGTTGTCTGGGGGAAGGGTTTGCAACCCGGACTGACCTTTGCACTTGACAGCAGGGGGTGTGACTAAGATAAAAGAGCCTGGGCGCGGGAAAGAGCGGGGAGACTTGGCGGGAAGACACAGCGTGCAGCAGGGGAAGCTTGGCCTACGGAACATACATTTCTGTAGGCCAACATTTCGGATTTTAAAATCATTTTTTCAAACTGGTGTTAAAAAGTATTCTAATTTACTGAGATAATGACGTTTGAGATTTCATTGGCTATAAGCCATAATCATCAAGAATGACAAGAATAAATAGTTAAAATAGATCACTCTGTTTGTACTGATTCTATATAATATGAGTTTCACTTTTTGTATTGAAGAACTGAAATAAATGAACTTTCTGATGATATTCGAATTTTGTGAGACGCAATCGTATTTCTCCATACAAAATAGTGGAACCAATATAATGCTCCATACAGAATGGTCCCCATATACTGTATTGCACTATACAGAAAAGGCTCCAATACCCCTTATAATGCTTCATACAGAATGTGCCCCATATAATGCTCTATATAGAATGGGCCCCAATACCCCTTATAATGCTTTATACATATTGGGCTCCACATAATGCTTCAAACATAAAAAATAAATAATCAAATACTCACCTCTCCTCGTTCCTTGATGACTGCAGCTCCGGTCTTTTCTGCATCTTCTGACTCTCTGCACTGTTCAGTGCAGAGGGCATACTGCAGTGACGTCATTGCGCCCTCTGTCCCACAGAGTCAGAAGATGTAGAAGAGACCGAAGCTGTGGAGGAACAGGGAGAGGCAAGTATTTCAAACAGTTTAAAGCACAATGAAGGGTGAAGGGGGGAGCAGTGACAGCGCCCATGCTGGTACTGGGCTCCCACAATTCACAGGCCTCTTAGCATGCCATTGACCCTGATGGCAAGTGGCCTCCCCACACGCTCAGGGCCTCGGCTCTTGCCCGTGTGTGCTGGGAGGTGATGCCTACCTTGGTCCCTGGCACTGTTAACCCCAAACCTGCTGTCTGCACTTCCCCTCACCTTGCACCAGTGGTGCTCGCAGGTACGCAGGATGCAGTGTTGAGTCACGAGACAACTATGGTGCTTTTTAAGAATACGTTTATGGGACTTGATGGGACTTTCCTCAGTCACGGCCTGATCACCAAAACAGGGGTAACACAGGTTGCCCACGCAGGGGCTCTAAACAAGCAAACACAGTAATGCCGCACACGACTACTCCCGGCAATGGCCGGTCACTATAGGGCTGCAGTTTGGCCGACTACAGGTCCTTAAGTCTAGAGTCTACTTAGCCGTCCAGATGTCCCTCGTCGTACGGGCTGGTGGTCTTTCAGCGAAATAGTTGCTGGGCCCAGTTGCTGAGGTGTTGACACAGTCTTCGCGCTCTCTGGCACGCTGAGGACACTGGAGCCCCACAGGCCCCGGCGGAGTCCTTAGACGGATGGGCCTCAGCGCCTGGACCTGGGCAGGCGGCAGCGATGTATAGTGGCGAGTGACAGGCCACCTGCGCAGCTACCGGCTGCGACCGGGAGTCCACGATCAAGAGAGGCCCGGCTCCTGCTGCAGACCGGAGCCGGACAGTCGTGGTCACAAGGTCAGGGGAGGCGGCCACAGCCGCGGGCAGAGGGGAGGTGACGGTGGCCGCGGGCCATGCTGGGGCCGCAGTGGCCGCGGGATGGAGAGGGGCAACATGTCTCGGACGGCTCTCTGGATACCGTCCCTCTGGAGTCCTCAGTCGGCGTCCTCCCTGGCGATGGTGAGTCACTTTAGCTGGCAGTCGCTCCCACGCTCTCCTGCTGTGTCTGTCCCAGTCTGCTGACTCATCGTCTGGGGAATTCCCCGCCTCCTTTATACCGGTTCCTCCCCCAGCCCACCTGTCAGTCACAACGGTCCGTCCTCGAATCCTGTCCCCTGGGAACAGTTTCCCCCGGAACTCAGATGACGGCTCCTCTGGTTCTGGCCCGGACACTCCACAGGGGCCGTTCCTCCCACACACCTATAGGGTTAATTAAGAGTCGTGGCTTTTATATAGGAATAAATAGTGGCGTGCCGTCTTGTTATTTATCCTGCCGCCCGTGCGCCTGGTAATTATTAGCACAAGGGGGCGTCTGCTGAAAGAACAGTTTTCAATAGTCACGTTGGTTTCTAAACATTTTCTACCGAAAGGTCAGATCTCTAGAGAAGAGCGCCAAGCGGCTCTGTCACCGCTAAAGATTTTATCCGTCTGAGCTAATACCCAACCCAGCAGCTCTGAGCGCTCTCCTTCCCGGCTGATAAGACGCAGAAAGTAAAAATGTTTAATCAATACATTCATATTGTCTGTGCAGTGTCATTATGTGTAATGGGATGGATTGGAGGTGGCTGCTCAATGCAATCTCCAGCCATACACACCGGGACATGCGTCTGAGCTGAAGGAGGACTTTTCAGCTGCGGCTCCAGCTACATAGAAAGTTAAGTAATTCTGTTCATACTGTGCTTTACTTAGCATGTCACATCCAGAGCTGCATTTATAAACCTGCATAGAAATACCGCAAGTCTTAATGGTATGCATAAACACACATCTATCAGCTATAAGATTACAACTGTCTGCATAATACTGTGTAGGTGCATTCAAAACCACTCGGACCCGCCAAGGCATGTCCTCTGGAGGGGTCCGGCGGTAACTGACACCAAAATATTTGGAGCAAGTCCTCTACATTTTGTAAGTTGTGAGGCTGAGATCTGGGGAATTTGGGGACGAGTCTTAATCTTGTCCTCTTTATCATGTTCCTTGGACCCTTCCTGACCACTTTTAGCAGTGTGGCATTAGAGTTATGCTGCTGAAAGAGGAAACTGCTATTAAGGAATACCACTGCCATAAGAGGGGTACTTGGTCTGTAAAATGTTAGGGGAGGTGGTATGTGTCACATCCACATGATGCCAGTGTTAGGCTCATTTGGTGAACTGGATCCTCAAAGGCCAAGGTTTGGTTGGGTACTTGGGCCATGGGCATCCATGCAGCAGGCAGATGAGGCATGTAGGAAACTCAGACAGGTAATAGATGTCCTGCAAGACCGGGAACAGGAAGCAGAGGTACCAGGAGCCACAGGCAGACAGGAGATGTCCCGGAGACCACAGACAAACTAAAACACTTAATTCCAAGATGCAAGTGTGTGTCTTAGTAGGCCCTAATATAGGCTTGGATGGTCAACACATGAGAGCACACAAGTCTACTTGCAAAGCCCAACATGGAGCACAAAAAAGTAAAGCGGACTGGTATGAAGAGAGCAGAGCCCAGACCCGGGACAGGTGTGTAACAGCCAGGTCCCAAGGTTTCTTAGAAGAACATCTCTCTGCCACTGCCCCAAGTAAGTGAAGCACACACATCTGGGGTCAACATGATGTAAAAAAAAAATCCTAATTCACCAGACTATGTTGCCTTCTTCATTGCCCCATAGTTTATTTATTTTACTTGCTTATGTAGCACCAATAATTCCACAGTGCTTTACAGACATTATTGGCACTGTCCCCGATGGGGCTCACAATATACTGTAAATTCCCTATCAGTATGTCTTTGGAATGTGGGATAGTTCAGTTCTTATTCTCCAGTGCATCAATAAAGAAACTGACAATGGATGGGGTCTGTGTCTACAGAGCCCCAAACACACAAACTGCAATGTTCTATGTGATCTGACACCTTCCTATCATATCCAGCATTAGATTAGTCATATATGTCAGATTCACCATTGGGTGGGATCAGATCAAATGGACTAGACTTCTCTCCCACTGCTCATTAATGAGTCATCCATGATCCTGCCACCGGATGTCCTTCATTGGATCACTTTTGGTCTGTACCAACCACTATCTACCAGGAACACCGCACCTGACGTTTTGGACCCAGTCTACTAGACATCACATTTTGTTCCTTGTCAGAGTCTCTCAGATTCTTACAGTTGCCCATTATTCCGGCTTCCAACACATCACCTTCAAGAACTGAATATACAGTACTGGTCAAAAGTTTGGGCATACCAGTTCATGCAATGGTTTTCCTTGTTTTTATTGGAATGTGCACATTGTAGATTCAGATAGAAGGCAGCAAAACCACATATGAAAACATGAAATAAGGGGTAAAGAAGCACATGGGGAAAAAAACAGAATATGTGTTAAACCTTAGATTCCTCAAAGTGCCCTCCTTTTAGCCTGATAACATTTTTACACCACTTTTTTTTCAACCATCTTGATCAAGTCATCACCTGGAATGACTTCCAACAGTCTTAAAGGAGTTCCCAGAGGAGCTGAGCACTTGTTGACTGCTTTGCCTTTACTCTGTAGCCTTCCGATGAGCATAATACCATGTTTTCTCAGGTTACACCTACATATAATGATAATCACCATGAAAGAGGAAGAGAAAACATATATCCTGCTGGGGGAAGAAGAGAGCAGTGGAGATAGCGGTGCAATATGTGAGCGAATGTCATAGATTGCGAGAAAGAGGACTATGAAATGCCATGGACTTCTATGGCCCCCACCCTGGATCTGCCCCATTCACTTTCCCTATGCCATGGACTTCTATAGCCTCATCCTGGATCTGCCCCCATGCCCCCATCCACCTTCCCTATGCCATAGACTTCTATAGCCCCCATCCTGGATCTGCCCCCATCCACCTTTCCTACAGCCCCTAACATCCCTATAGTCCCTATCCCTTCTGTACACTTGCTTTGGCAAAACTAATGTGTATTTAGTCCTGACAATAAAGCTTCTTTGAATTGAATTAAATTGAAGTAAACTGCAAATTATTTGCTCTACTGTTCTTGAGACTCTGTTTCTATAGGTATCTCTATGTACCAGTACTCATACTAAGAGATTTCATCAGATAGTTTGACTCTACTGCAGAGGCACGTTTGAAGATTCCAGAAGGTTTATTTTCAAGCAGAATTCTTGTAGTTATGCACAATTATAGTAGGTAAAAAGATTATTCAGAACCATAGATGCAAGAAATGAACCTCATAACATGGCTGACATATACAGCATGAGGAAGAAGGGAGTGAAGCAAACAGGGAGAGAGGGAGGACAAACTTCTAAAAGGCAAACCTGATTACATAGCAGTATAACATAAGCAATACAATACTGAAAGATTCCCAATACATGGGATACATATGACATTATGTTATATGCTCCAATCACATCCAAAGCTGCATTCACACATCTACTGGAAGCCTCTGGGAATATAACTAAGGCTCTTTAATTAAATGACCATATCTTGTTGGGCAAATTTAATATTGCCTTGTTCAACCATCTTATACAGCTCTTGAGTTACAACAGGTCTTATGCTCTAGTCACATCCAGAGCTGTATTCATAAGTCTGCTGCTCGTGATATGGAATCAATCAGCACCTTGGGTTACAGATGTATCCCTAAAATGGTATCCCATGATGCACTGCAATTTAGTGACTGCACAGTGGATATAATAGGGTATGATATTCCATTTAAGCAGAGCACGGACAATGCAGAAGGCAGCAGGGAGAAGTGAGATGCTGCTGCCTGAGAGCTTACAGGAAAACAGAATAATATGGCCTATTTTTTAAGCACTGAAGTTGTCACTGTTGTGGGGGAACAAGACAGTCAGTTTTATGGCACATTATGGCTGTCACTGTTATAGTGGCAGTGTGGTTATTTCTGTTATGGAGGCACTGTGTCTGTCACTGTTATGGGGGACTTTTCTGTCACTGATATTGGGGCATTATGGTTATCACTGATAATGGGACACTGTGTCTGTCACTGTTATGGAGGCATTATGGCTGTCACTGTTATAGAGGCACTTTTCTGTCACTGATATTGGGGCATTATGGGTGTCAGTGATGATGGGACTTGTGTCTGTCACTGTTATGGGGGCACTTTCCTGTCACTGATATTGGGGCATTATGGTTATCACTGATAATGGGACACTGTGTCTGTCACTGTTATGGAGGCATTATGGCTGTCACTGTTATGGGCCACTTTTCTGTCACTGATATTGGGGCATTATGGTTATCACTGATAATGGGACACTGTGTCTGTCACTGTTATGGAGGCATTATGGTTATCACTGATAATGGGACACTGTGTCTGTCACTGTTATGGAGGCATTATGGCTGTCACTGTTATGGGCCACTTTTCTGTCACTGTTATGGAGGCATTATGGTTATCACTGATAATGGGACACTGTGTCTGTCACTGTTATGGAGGCATTATGGTTATCACTGATAATGGGACACTGTGTCTGTCACTGTTATGGAGGCATTATGGTTATCACTGATAATGGGACACTGTGTCTGTCACTGTTATGGAGGCATTATGGCTGTCATTGTTATGGAGACACTTTTCTGCCACTGATATTAGGGCATTATGGGTGTCAGTGATGATAGGACTTGTGTCTGTCACTGTTATGGGGGCAATGCTTTTCTAGAATAGTTGTGATGGGGGCAGTGAGATGTCTATTCTTCCTATCGAACACTAGAGTTAGAGCATCTCCCCAGTCTTAAATGGCTGATAGCGGCGAGCACTACCTCATATCCACCTGCTCTATAGCCAGCCTCAATGACTGATAACAGGGAACAATACATGACATTATTACACAACGCTATGTTAGGAAAGCGGTTTTAGGCTTTGTATCACGGCTCCATTAAGCCGACAGGTTATTCAAGGTGAACAAAATGGCGCTGTCCGCGGTGAGGCTTCTGGAAGTGCGTCACTTTCTTCTGCATTAAACTCTATTTTGGTTTTTCGCTTGCTGTCTATTTCGGTCGCCCCCCGGCACTGGGGAAGTTACGTTATCCCAGCGCCTTCTTCTTTTCAATGACTCCCATCAAAGCCATTTGCCGCATAGCGCGTCGGTAATTATTTCGCCGTCTGCAATTTGCAAAGAGCTGACACATTAATCCCAAATAAGGGCACAGGTGAGCCGCATCGCCGGCTCCGGCCGGGAAAGGGTTACCGCCGTTTCTTTTGTGCGCCTCCGACAAATCCCCATCCGGCAGATACCTGGGAGGAAATCTGGACTGTCAATTGCTTTTTCGGAAACAATTCAGCAGTTTGTGTCTAGACAGAGCTGAGATACGGAGCACAATGCGCCCCCTCCTCCCGCCAGCTCCCTCTGCGCGCCTGTCTCACTGCGCCTCGTGTCTGCTAATTACCCTGAAATTGTGCACTGAGAACCCCGAAGAGTTTCTTTGCTTGCAAATCTAGGTCATTTGACTGACATGTGTTTTTCTTCGGCACGGGGCGGGCGAGGGAAGAAAAGGGGGCGACAAACTGCAGACTGCGATTGTGTGAGATGAGGAATATGTCTGCCGGCTCCATTACATAACCGACCCTTGTAATCGCTCTGTAAAGGACATCTCCTGTACGGATGGGGAGGGGGCTGAGCGTTATCAGGGTCTTATGGGATATTAGGCGGCTTACTCATGATCTGCAGCAGATGAGAAAAAGCCTTCAAGAAATCCAATGCCTTCAATTTTTTTTTGTTTTAATTTACAATTATTTTTTTTTACTTTATTTTTTTTTATTTTCTTCAATTTTTTTTTCTATTTTAATTCATGGAATTTTTCCAAACTCTGCATTTTCTGTTCTGAGCCCCCCCCCCCCCCCCGCAGAAGTGATGGGGTCCCACTTTACTTTCCTCATATAGGATGATGCGAAATAATCAGGAGAAGATTTCAACGTTCTTGCGTAAGGTGTCAAGCTGGGAGGTTACACAGAGGAAGGAGCAGTCTCCCGATAGCGCAGAGTATTTCAGCAGAGGAGTGTGCCGGTATTGTGACAGGTGACGGACTTAGTTGCACAGTGGAAGGTAACAGGGTCCAACAGCAGGACAGAGTATTTCAGCAGACAAGTGTGATGGTCTTGTAGAGCGTGACATGCTGAGAGTTACATAGTGGAAGGAGCAGTCTCCCAGCAGCACTGAGGATTTCAGTAGAGGTGTGTGCTGGCATAGTGAAGTTAAAGAAGAACTCCTCCTCCCATTAAAATCTTTATCCTCTTAAATGGAACCTGTCAGGTCAAACCCAGCAGCATTCACCTATGTATGAGTAAATACCCTGCCTAACCAGCCTTGTATAACTTTTTAGGTAAAAATTAGGTTTAAAAACGCATTTTAAGAAAACACTGAAAAAACAGTCATAGGGTCCCATTAAAATTCAATACTTTATTAGATGCAAAAATGTAAAAATAGACACAGTACAACGGTAAGGGCAAAGAATGTTGTACACTCCAAGTGGTCACACAGAAAAATGGGCATTAGGACCGGACACCTCTGCAGCTACACATTTAGTATATTAATATAATAAAGTGATGTGGGCACTAATCACACACAGATAAATGGTCATAAGAAAATAGATCTAATTAGCACCAAAGGTAACCATCCATCCACGTAATGTTGGGGACACATCTGCAACTATGCTATAATAAGAGCAAGTGCTCATATAAGAAGATGCACTATATTGCAGGGACGATCGGCCAAAGAAAAGGTGCATACATGCTATCCTAACTCCCAGCATTTAAGAGTGCAGCAGAAACAAGGTTACTAATGCTTCAATCAGCCAAGCATCATCACAAAATGTTATTACCTGGATATGACAGGAGGTGTTAGCAGAGGAGCAGGACCGTCAGCCCTTCCCCGACGCGCGTTTCGGAGCAAACATTTATATTGTCTGTCTTTCCTATGCTATTGAGGGCTTAGACTAGTCGATGGGGCGTTATTTGCCCCAGACTAGTTAGCTCTATTTCTGGGTGTTCGCTTCGCGGCTTTAGAGGCGCAGTGCGTACGACCGGAAGCCATCATGACTAGTTTGGGAAACTAACGCCCCATTGAGTAGTCAAAGCCCTCATTAGCATAGGGAAAGCAGACATTATAAATGCTTTTTTAAAACATTTATTGAACTAAATAACATTACACAGGGCTGGTTAGGCAGGGAATTTTCTCATACATAGGTAAATGATGCTGGTTTGGAGGGCATGAGGGACCTGACAGAATCCCTTTAAAATATAGCAGTCATCATATTATACAGCACTGTGTACTTACAATTGCTCATTTTTCCCTTCCTACCCAGCTAATTATCTTTTCCATTAGGTCTATGACATCACATGATTAATCACTGATGCTGAATGCTGCTAAGCTCTAGGTAGAAACAGGAGGTTAATTTTCTCTGTATGAGTCTTGAGTCACTGCAAAAGTCCCTGGCAGGGGAGAGGAGGGAGCAGCTGGGTCAGGAGTTCAGGAGAGGAATGATAAATGCAGGGACCAGAGACTTCCTGTTTCTACATAGAGCAGAGGAAAAAGAAGAATTGGGTGGGTAGAAAGGCAAAATGAGCAATTGTAAGTACACAGTGATATATAATAAGGTGACTTCAGTGTATGAAAAGGATAAAAACTTTGATGTGAGGAGGAGTGCTTCTGTAACAAGCTCTCACAGCAACACAGAGTATTTTAGGAAAGGCGTTCACTGATATTGTGGGAGTTGATAGACTAAGAGTTCATAGTGGTGGGAACAGAGTCTCCCCGCAGCACAGAGTATTGCTGAAGAGAAGTGAGCTGGTCTTGTAGAAAGTTACAGAATAAGTTACAAAGTGGATTACTGTAGCACAGAGTATTTCAGTAGTAGATAGCATTTGTCATGTGGGAAGGATGTAATAGGGTTCTCCCAGCAGCACAGAGTATTTTAGGACAGAAGTGTGCTGACCTTCAAGAAGCTGCAGGAAGCTTTCCACTCACCTCATATTGTCAGTGAGAAGACAGCATGTCACAAGGCCATTGTCCTGACTTGAGCAGGGGTCTAAAAATTATCCGCAATAAGATGAGCAGGAGACCCCAGAGCTGTACTAGTCTTTCTTTATCCCTGATGGCCTAATAATCTGCACATCACATCCAGCTGTCAGGTGCAGAGCCCTCTGGTGGCAAATCGCAAAAACTGTCAGAATGTGTTCACATTTGTATTGGGGGCAGATTGTAGCAGTCTGAAGCTCACAGGGGATTGCTGCTTTCAATGTATTCTCTGATTCACCAACAGCAATCAGTGATCTTGTTTTCTCAATTACTCTTGGTAGCTGGTGAGAGACATGCTTCTATAACCACTCTCTGCGGTACATGGGGATTGACTGGAGTTTTAGGAGATCTTCTAATATACAATTTGCAAAATATAATTTTAAACACGTTCCTTTATTTTATTTCATTTTTTTTTCTTCTCAAGGACAAATGAAAATATTTATAGCCGTTTAAAAGTAAGTGATGTCATCAGTGATGACTGTAATTTTAACTCTAGAGCATGGGTCTCAAACATTGAAGAAGCAGTATTATAGTAGTTATATTCTTGTACATGGGGGTAGTATTATAGTAGTTATATTCTTGTACATAGGGGCAGTATTATAGTAGTTATATTCTTGTACCTAGGGGCAGTATTATAGTAGTTATATTGTTGTACATAGGGAGCAGTATTATAGTAGCTATATTCTTGTACATAGGGGCAGTATTATAGTAGTTATATTCTTGTACATAGGGACAGTATTATAGTAGTTATATTCTTGTACATAGGGGCAGTATTATAGTAGTTATATTCTTGTACATAGGGACAGTATTATAGTAGTTATATTCTTGTACATAGGAGGCAGTATTAAAGTAGTTATATTCTTGTACCTAGGGGCAGTATTATAGTAGTTATATTCTAGTACATAGGGGGCAGTATTATAGTAGTTATATTGTTGTACATAGTGGGCAGTATTATAGTAGTTATATTCTTGTACATAGAGGCAGTATTATAGTAGTTATATTCTTGTACATAGGAGCAGTATTACAGTAGTTATATTCTTGTACATAGAGACAGTATTATAGTAGTTATATTCTTGTACATAGGAGGCAGTATTATAGTAGTTATATTCTTGTACATGGGGCAGTATTATATTAGTTATATTCTTGTACATAGGGAGCAGTATTATAGTAGTTATATTCTTCTACAAAGGGGCAGTATTATAGTTGTTTTGTACGTAAGCATTGCTTTGTAGTAATGTTCTTGTACTTAGGGCCAGTATTATAGTATGTATGTTCTTGTTAATAGAAGATAGGATTATATTATTGTCCACAGCGACAATATTATAGTTTATTCTTCAGTATTATAGTAGTTATTTTCTTGTACATAGGAAGCAGTATTATAGTAGTTATATTCTTGTACATAGGGGGCAGTATTATAGTAGTTATATTCTTGTACATAGGAGGAAGTTTAAAGTAGCTATACTTTTCATTTTAAAAGACATTATTATAGTAGTAATCTTCTTGTACATAGGGTGCTTTGTGTTGTACCCACAGATTTAGCATGTCATTGCCTTGCATTGTGCTTATTTCCAGTGGTCCATGTATGATTGGTCAGAGATCTTTATGCTGCTTTGCCTGCCCTCTACATGCAGGGTTTGGTTGTATTTCAGCAGTCTGATCTCTGCAGGAATTCATCTTCCAAATGAATCAAAATTCACCTTGTCTGGAGAGTGCAGACCTCTGGATTATGTGTTCTTGGAGCAGATTACTCTTCTCTCTACTTTTGGTAAAGATGCCCGGGTCATCGGAATCTAGATGTGTGTGCTCTCTGCCAGCTTTGTATCTTATCAGTATGGATGATGCACTGTGAGACCACAGGTATCGAGATGTCGTCAAGGACAGGAGGCAGATCAAGAGTTAACAAATTTATTAACAGATACATACTCCTCACAGGGAGAAAGTGGTTATGGAGGGTATGGTATGGAGCATTGTTGTATAGGAAGAGATGGATGGGCTAAAACAAGAGCAAAAGAATGTTCAAGAGAAAATAAACTTATCAGTCTGTTGGCTTCTTAATTGCAGCTCCTCGGTCTCCAACAGTGGCACCGACAACAGCGGCATGTGTAGTCTCGGAGTCGTCCGGTGTAGACAGAGTTCCGGTTTCCAATGCAGGTGAGGGGTTTTCACTGGGTCAGCTGGGCTCCTGTTTCCACGGCTTCTATGTAGTGTGCTCAGTTCGTTGTGAGATACCGCCGAAGCGTAGCTCTGGTCCACGGTGTATGCGGGTGAGGGGTCAGGAGGCTCTGGCTCAGTCACCTGGTCCCGACTGGACGCACGCAACAATCACTCATCTCACGTGTGAGTTACCTCCCGGCACAGGAGACAAAGGGTGTTTTTCAGTATGGTGTGCGCGAGCAATGGACACGGTCACGAGGGATGTACAAGGTGGGCCAGCACTCGCGCTATGCTGCCAATGCCATCACCTCACCCTGCTGTACGCTACCTCTTACCGCCAGAAACTCCCTCTCTTTCCTGTGCGCAGCGCTCTTTATCTCAGGCCCACCCCCTGCTGACAGATACAAAGCTCGGTCCGTGCCAGAATACGGTCCTTTGTGCAACAACGGTGACAGTCCCGACAGTTCCAGAACCGGCGCAAGAAAGGTACCCCCAGTCCGGTTCATCTCCTTACATTCTCCCTCTCTTTTTGCTCACCATTCCACAGGCGAGAGCTTCCTTATTTCACGTTGACACTCCTCCCCTCCTTGAACGATTTGTCGCCAAATGAATTGATCTTGATTGTAGCGATTGGGAGGTACGCCAGCTGTTGTTCACTCAGAGCGCCGTAAGTCAGAAGGAGCGGTTGAGTCCACTTGAGTAGTTGAAACAGGCTGTATGGGTGAGGACAGAGACACATCCACCTCTGCTGGGATGAATGCTTCAGGTACTCCAGGCATTTGCCTTTCTCCTAAATCTTCCAGAGATGGTTCTGGACCTTCCTCTTCTTCACAAGCAGCAATGACTGACACAAGGCTAAGTCTGGTGCATTTTGTACCTGTTCATCATGGTCAGGATCTCTGAACAAACAGGTCTGTAACATGTTCCTATGAGCGACACGAGTGGGAGCGTTCTCTCCCTCAGGCTGAATCTCGTAGACGGGCCCCTCGGAGTTGATTCTCCGTTTCACTCGATATGGATTCTTTTCCCACTGGGACTCCAACTTATCTTGGGGGCGTTTATCTTGTACCAACATACGGTCCCACGCTTGAAGAGCTGTCCCATGCAAAGGAGCGGCTTCTGGATGTTCCAGTTCCTGAAACCTGGTCCATACCAAACGATGTAGTGTCTGTAGCCGATGGTGGTGTTCTTGGACCCAAGTGGACACCCCCATCCATGGGTAAGCCTCCTCAGGCTCCAGCTCCAGCTCGGTGATCTCTTTTCCCTGTCGACCGAACATGAGGATGTAAGGTGTGTAGCCGGTTGTGCTGTGCCTTCGGTTGTTGTATACCCACACTAACTCAGCTACATACTCAGGTCACCGGGCCTTCCTGTCTTCCTCCAGTGTCCTTAACATCTGGATCAGTGTGCGATTGAACCGCTCACAGACTCTGTTCCCTTGGGGGTGATAAGGCTTCGGCCGAGATTTCCCTATCTGATACAACCAGTGTAACTCTTCCATCACTTTCCTGAGGAAACAGGCGCCTTGATCGGAGCAAATTTGCTTCGGACAGCTGTATACCTGGATGAAGTTCTTACAGATGGCTTATTCGGCGGTCTGATCTCTCGTCGGGGTCACAACAGCAAACTTCAAAAAGTGATCCGTCATCACCAACCAATGTTTATATCCCTGATGAGTCGGGCCAATTGTCAGATAGTCTATCATTAACACCTCCAGTGGGGCAGCAGTCACTATGGTCTGGGTAGGAGCCCTCTGCTTCGGCGGCTTGGCTAATTTGCAGTTTCTACATAGGCGACAGGTCTCCTCCACTACAGCCTTCAATCGAGGATGGTAAGCAAATCGTTGTAGCCACTGAAACATCTTTTCTGTACTGAAGTGAACTCCCCTTTCATGTGCCTCTGTGGCCACCTTGGATAACAATGCTTCAGGGACCACCGTCTGCCAGGTGACGCCCAGCTCCCATGGTAGTTGAACTCTTCAATATAATATGCCATTTCTCAACTGTAGTCTTTTCCTATTGCCGCAGTATTTGCAGAGCTCCCGGGGACAGAGCATGTCTTTCTTGCTGGCTGGGCAATCATTTGGAAGACACCCACCGTCTGAACTGAGCAAGCTCTTCATCTTCTTGTTGTACTCGGACCCACTCATCATGGGATTACCCCAATATGCACTCTCGGGATGCCGTCTGCTCTAGCGTGGCTGCCACCGTCCTGGCAGAATCTCGGAACTTCGGTACTTCTTCGGCTTCCAGCTCTTCATCCCGATTGGGTCAAGGCTTCCCATGATTCACTTGGGATAGGATGTCAGCGTGGGTATTCTCAGACCCTCTCTTATAGATGATTTTATATCGGAACTTCGCCATCCCAGCCACTCAACAATGCTCCAACACCCCAAGTTTTGCCCTTTCCAGGTGGGCTAAGGGATTGTTATCCATACGCACCAAGACTTCGGAACCAGAGAAGTATTCCGCAAACTTGTCTGTCATGGCCCAGACCAATGCCAACAGCTCTAGTTTAAAGGAACTGTAGTTGTCCGGATTCTTCTCAGAGTCATGGAGGGATCAGCTTGCGTAGGTGATAACCCGTTCTTTTCCATCCTGAAGATGAGATAACACAGCTCCGAGTCCATTTAAGCGTCTGTGGCGCCCCTGAGGCTCAGTCGCCACAGAGGTACTGCACCTTCTCCTAAGGTGTAGTGCCCCACCGCCTAGGTAAGTTGGGAACTCCTTTCCTCACTCCAACACCTGCATCCCACACACAGGATAGTTCAGCACTGATCACATTGCGGCTCATGCTTAGAGGGTAGCAGAGCACCTCTGATGATTCCTTGCTTCGTAACACGAGATGTGCTGGGAGGTGGGTGGAGTTAGATATAAAAGAGTGGGAAAGCTTAGAATTACAGTTCAGTCTGAGAGGAGGCTGGAGGAGAGCAGGCTGACAAGAGGTCAGCCTGAAGGGAGCTCAAGGCAGAGGAAGGCAGTCAGTCGGGAGAGGCTGAGGACTGGTCTTAGTGGAACGAGCTCCCTAGGAAAGGAACAGGAGGAGAAAGACGTAGAACTGCAACCTAAGCTTCCATAAGAGAGAGAAGGAACAGCGCGGAATGAAGGAGTAGGAGAACAGAGAGGAGTTGTGGGTTGGAAGAGGAACCCTGCCTATATGTTCTCAGTGCAAGGCCGGGGCCCAGTCCCCAAGGTTGTATGGACACTTATGGTTCTGCAGCAGACACCGGTGGAGTAGTTGGCTGTAAATGCACTACTCCCATCTAAGACTTGGGACACAACAGCAACACGGATAGAGAGCCGGGATCCAGGAGGTCCCTGATCAGGCTACAGCTGTCTGTCATACAAGTAGAGTTGTTAGGAACATCTGACAGGAGGAACTTCAGAGTAACCACGGTACTGGAGCTGTTCACACTAAAAGGCGCAATAGAGGAGTCGTTCAGGAAAGGTACATGTTGGCGGAGTGTTGGAGAGGAGAAGCCTAACTTGCCTGGGAGGTTGATTAAGTCTCTGCCCCGGAGGACCCGGCATGGAAGCGGGCACCAGTGGTTACCAAGAACTGTGAGTAAAGCGTTGAAACTGCAAGCCCTGGTGTCTTCCAGTCATTGTGCGCCAATACCGTCAGCACCACTACATCTGGGTATCATCCTTTACACTACCTGCGCCTACACACTGCCCTGGGGCTACAGCTTCACCTGTGGGGAGCTATACCATCTATGCTGCAACACACCATCAGCCCCAGAGGATCTGCACGCAGCGTTGGCTTAGCATCTTGCTTGCCAAACACCACAGGTGGCGTCACAAACTATTCTATTTCATTAACTACAAACCACCATTGACATTGGGCGCCCAGGGCCACGGACCGGGTCTCTGCTGCCGTGACACATTCCCCCTGACACCGTCCCGGTACCCCACAGCCCTGGGTGTGAGGGAGACCCACTTCCATCCGTATGAAGGATAAACGGCTGGGAAAAGTCAGCATAGGCCGGCACTGGTGCTTTAGTCAGAGCCAATTTTAGAGCTTGAAATGCTTCTCCTGACGCTCTCCCCATTGTTCCTTGCACTGGAAGGTACCCCCTTCCACAGTTCCAACAGCGGGTTCACGATGCGAGTAAAGTTTTTCACGAATCGCCTGAAGTATCCTGTGAGTCCTAAGAAGGCCCGCACATCTTTTTCCGTCTTCGTGGTGGGCCAATCCTGCACCGCAACAACTTTCTCGGGAGATGGTCTCACTCCTTCAGTAGAAACGACGTGTCCTAAGTATTCAATCTGGGTACGAAACAGATAGCTTTTCTGGGATTTTACTTTTAGCCCATGTTGAAGGCAACTCAACACCTGTTCCAGCCTTCGAAGGTGTTCTTCAAACGAGGGAGCATACACAATATCGTCCAAGTAGATGAGGGAGGCCTTGAAGTTTTTATCACCCAAACACCTCTCATCAGCCATTGAAATGTACCCGGAGCGCTAGCTTGACCGAGTGGCATACGATCGAACACATATAGTCCCATGGGGAGTATGAAGGTCATCTTTGCTCTATCCTGCTAGGACATCAATACTTGCCAATAACCACTTGCTAAATCTAATGTGGAGAAGTACTTGGCATTTCCCAGGGCGCACAGGGACTCTTTGATCCTGGGTAGCAGGTAAGAATCTCGCACCATACAGGCGTTGAGTTTCCGGTAATCCACACAAAAACGCAGCGTCTCATCTTTCTTCCGCGCCAACATGATAGGGGCAGCCCATGGTCTCTGACTCTCTTGCATCAAACCATTTTGCCGCATCTGAGACAGCATTCCTTTCACCTCCTAGTACATTTGCGGTGGTATTTGTATGTGCCGTTCTCTTATCGGCACAGTATTTCCCGTTGGAATCTTGTGCGTGATCGCTTTGGTGCAACTGAAATCGTCTTCATGTTGTGCAAACACTTCCTGGTATCGCCCTAACAGAGCTTCCACTTGTTGGACCTCTTGTGGTGTCAGTTCAGTCAGTTGGGCATGCATTTGTTCTAAAATTTGGCGCCCCTCTCGCAGGTGTCGAGGCTCAGGTACCAAAGCGGTATCTACAGTCACCACCCAAGGGTCTCCCTGTTTTACTGTCAGTTTACTGTGCCGATATCAATTCTTCTGGCATGCACAAGACTCGGGCCACTTCACTTCTGGGAGGGAGCTTGACATCAGTTTCCCCCAAGTTGATACACCGTACAAAGACCGTCCCAGTACGCACAGTAGCTAAAGGTCGTGCCACAAGGACTCCCGGAGGTAACAGTTCTGCGTTGGCCAGCTCGACCTGAACCTCGACTCCCTCAAGAGGGTTATAATCCCGGACGGGCAAGATCAGCACTGTTTGTTCCAGTGGTAAAACCGGTTTGATCGAAGCTGGAGCAATTACTTTCCCTAGTGTCTTTCCGCCGCTTGAGCACTCCTGGGCTTGGGCCACCCAAATTAGCTACTGGAAGACCCTCCTCTGGGGTGTGTGAGGGCTCCACTGTTGCAGGAACATATCCAGGGACTCGTTGATGAGAAGACTTCTGAATTCTTTCAACACATTCATGCCTAGCGTGACGGTGTGTTCGCTACCCGCCTCTCCAACTGTCAGCACCACTCCTTTTCATCCTAGATCTTTACCGCAGACCGCTATGATTATCCAGACCACCCCTGCGACCGGGATGGGCAAGTGATTGGCAGCTGTTAGCCTGATCACCGGTAAAGTGTTGGCGGAAGTATGCTTCAGGCATCGTGGTCACTTGTGAGCCCATATCAACCACACAGCGTACAGCTTGACCATCCATCTCAGCCCAGATGAGAGGGGGCATTCTCATCTCACGGCAGGGAACTGACTTGCTTCTTCTCACAGGCGGACTTGCAGTGACTACAGGTACCTTTTTGAATCAGCCACCTCTTTGCGTATCTGCGGAATCTCTTTCTGCAATTCTTCCACTCATTGGGGTGTAGTGGTCATGGTCGCAGATACCTCCCTGCTCCGGACCTTTCCCGCTGGGACTGTCACCCCCTGCTCTTGCTCGCATGTGCTCTCTTCATTCCCCAGTTCAGAAAAAGTCATGCGTGGATTTACGCGCAAGCATTCCCACAAAGGCTACTTTAACAGCACCTCTCTCAAGCCTGTTACCAACTCGTCCCGCAACACTATGTCAGTAGACTCTATGACTACGCCGTCTTTTCTGATAAGGTCAGTTTGGATCTCCTGTAGGGCATTCATGAACTGGGTCATCGTCTCCTCCTCTCTTTGAACCTGGCAAAACAGCTGCATACGTAACTCCCCTACGTCCGTGGAGTCTCCATGCGTCTCCTTAAGTATGTAAAGTACTTTGCCTAAGGTGTCTTGCGCCCGGGGGGGTCAAACCATGACAGAGTCCCTAGCTTCCCAATCTAAAGCCATCATGGCAACCTCTGCCTCCAATGCAGGGGTCATGGGGAGCATCCTCATCATACACCTGTACACCTGATCCGTTCAGTCCAGCTCCAGAGCATGGAATTACTCCCAGTGAACTTCAGGAGGTTATTTAACATGGCCCCCAGGGATATACTGGACCTACGACCCCCCCCAACTGCTTGTTCTGCCGCCTCCATACTTTTGAACGACAACCTGCCGACTACGCCAAATGTGAAACCACAGGGATCGAGATGTCATCACAGACAGGAGGCAGATCAAGAGTTAACAAATTTATTAACAGATATATACTCCTCGTAGGGAGAAAATGGTTATGGGAGTATGGTAAGGAGCATTGTTGTATAGGAAGGGATGGATGGGCTAAAACAAGAGCAAAAGAATATTCAAGAGAAAATAAACTTATCAGTCTGTTGGCTTATTGTTTGCAGCTCCTCGCGCAATGCTTTGCTGCAAAGGCCGTCACCTCACCCTGCTGTACGCTACCACTTGCAGCCAGAAACTACCTCTCTTTTCTGTGTGCAGCCCTCTTTATCTCAGGCCCACCCCTTGCTGAGAGGTGCAAAGGTTGGTCCGTGCCAGAATACGGTCCCCCGTGCAACAACGGTGACAGTCCCGACAGTTCTGGAACCGGCGCAAGAAAGGTACCCCCTGTCCCGTTCATCTCCTTTCAGCACTGCAGCACTGATTGTGAGCTCACTTTGGGAACTAGTGCTGAACATATTTTTTCTTGGCTTTCCTCTGAAGCAAAACTGTTAGACATCAGGCTGATACATTTTACCTGCACTGACACATTGTAACAAACTACTAAGACAACAGAGAAATTTGTTCTGATGGATTTACCTCACAGAGGGTTGTCTAGGTTAGACTCAGTTGGACCAAGCTGTCAGCTGTGACCAGCCTCTGAAAATAAAGAGGAATGTTTAGAAAGGAAGTAGCTGTCTGACATCATTGGATCTCATCTCTGTCACTGGGCCGCTCAGCTCTCGCTAGTAGTCAGTCACAGTGAAGCAATCTTTCCCTTTATATGACTGTGCAGAGACATGCTGGATTGCATCTCTTCCTTTACAAAGCAGAAATACTGGGAAGGGAGGAAGTAGCTAACTTCTTCTCTAGTTTCTGTGGAAATCAATATAACTTCAGTTTGGAATCAGTTAGAAAGGTAAGACCTGGGATTTTTATCCCAGAATCTAAGCACTTTTAGTGGCATGAGAGTCTGACCCTGAACAGTCCCTAGAAGTGCCCAGTCAGGTGATATAATAAATGGCACTGTGTAGAATTTCTTTGCTGCTGATTAGTGTTGAGCATTCCGATACCGCAAGTATCGGGTATCGGCCGATATTAGCGGTATCGGAATTCCGATACTTAATTCCGATACTTTTTTCATATCGGATTCCGGGATCGGAATCGGAATAGGAAGTTCCCATCATGCTATGAGCCTGCTTGCTTTGATTAAGCCAATGGGAATCCTCCGAAGTGTGGGCACATCCTGTTAGGCATGTAGGCATGTTAACTATTGGCATGGCTGTGATTGGCTGCCGAAATGATGTCATGATGCACTATAAAAGCCACCGCAGCCGCCATTTCTGGTCACTCTGCTGTGAATTCAGTTAGGGACAGGCTGCTGTAGAAGACTGTGAGGGACAGTTAGAAATAGCGATTCCACCAAACATCTAGTGCTTTACCCAGGCTACATAAACCACCACTGTAGCCTTCTTTGCCCTAGCAGCAGTGTTCACAGCTGTCTGCAAGGGCTGTGTGAGTGCAGCTCACGCTGTGGAGTGGGTCCTGCAGCCACGTCAGGCTGTAGGCCACCCAGTGTGATCACTGCTGCCTCATACATCTTTTATTTTTTGAGCTGCATTTTTTAAATAATTTCAATCTAGTGTGCTTCCATCCGTATCCATATACGTTGGTTGCAAACACTAGTAGTAGACAGCGGAGCCTTTCTGCAGCCTTTCAGTGCTAGTGTCCACTTTGCTGCACTGTTCACGGCTGTCTGAGAGGTCTCTGACTGTGTGTGAGTGCAGCTCACGCTGAGTAGTGTGTCCTGCAGCTACGTCTGGCTGTAGGACGCTCAGCGTGCGTCACTGCCTCACACATATTTTTATTTGAGTGCAGCTCATTTTTTCTTCTATTAGTGTGCATCCATCCGTCTCCATCTACGGTGGTTGCAAACACTATATAGGAGTACACAGCGGAGCCTTTCTGCAGCCTGTCAGTGCCAGTGCCCACTTAGCTGCACTGTTGACGGCTGTCTGAGAGGTCTCTGACTGTGTGTGAGTGCAGCTCACGCTGAGTAGAGTGTCCTGCAGCTACGTCTGGTTGTAGGACGCTCAACGTGCGTCACTGCCTCACACATATTTGTCTCTGAGTGCAGCTCATTTTTTCTTCTCCTATTAGTGTGCATCCATCCGTATCCATCAACATTGGTTGGTTGCAAACACTATATAGGAGTAGATAGAGGAGCCTTTTTTTCTGGCTTGTGCCCTGCCGGCGCAGCCAGATTAGTATTACCCAATTTTTTTGGAGCCTCATCTTTTGCATTGTAGGTTACCTGCCTGCATTGTAATAGCTCCAAAAAGTTGGTGATACTATCAGTTTCAATTCTTTGTTCTCATACTTTGAGTTTGTTTCAAACAAAGAAACCACATAAAAAGTTCACCAAACACTACATTTTGAACTTGTGTAGGCCACATCAGCTCCTATTAAAGTCTAGTCCACACACACACACTTCATAAAATTAGTGTTTCTTGTACCTGTAACCAGCTGTTCAGGAATAAGCACACTAAGGCCCCCCTTTGTACTTTTTTGCCTATCTTAAGCAGTCTTGCAAGATGAAGAAGGCAGGGAGTAAGGCGCGGGGGCGTGGGCGTGGGCGTGGAGTTTCAGCAGGGAGAGGACGTGGGGATTCTGCAGGGAGAGGACGTGGGGATTCTACAGGTAGAGGACGTGGGGATTCTGGGCCTGCTGCGGGCACCAGTGGATCAGCATCCCCCAGTTTTAGCAGGCAACAGTCCTTTATGCGCAGCTTTGTAGGACCTCAACGTACCCCACTGCTGCGGGAGGAACAAATTGAAGCCGTTGTCGGATGGATGGCAGCTAACGCATCGACTTCAATTACTTCCGCATCCTCTCAGGGTCAGAGCACCGAAGAGCAACCATCTGTCTCTTCACCACCTGCCAAAGTGCCCAGGCAGTCAGAGAGACATGGACAGGAGCCATCACAGTCTCTACTTCTGTTCTCGGAATCTGTTGGCTTGGAAAGAGGGGGCCAGCCAAGCAGCATTCCTGAATGTGAAGAAGAGGGAGTATGCAGTGATGCGCAACTTCTTTGTCCCTCTGAATCTGAAGAGGCGAGTGGGCCAGTGCCTATGGTCAGCACACCTCAGTACGCATCAGATGATGACGAGACTCAGTTGCCACTTTCTGGTGCGTACGGTGCTGGCGAGACAACCCCGGAGAAGCAGCTGTTTGAAGAGGGGAGGGAAGATGATGAGGTCCTTGACCCATCATGGCGTGAGCAACAGGAAGGTGGTGGGAGCAGCTCGGAGGAAGAGATTCCCCTACCGGCCAAAACAGGAGGCAGAGGGAGGGGGAAGACTTGGTTGCCTGTACCCTCCACTTCGGCACCCGTTAGGAGCATTCCTCCTTCCAAAGGCAAACCGGGCGCTCACAAGAGTTGCAGTGCGTGGTCCTTTTTTGACACAGTTGCAGATGACATTTGCTTTGTCAAATGCAAGCTGTGTCATCAGAGAGTCAAAAGAGGGAGAAATGTCAGCAACCTCAATACCACAAATATGTGGAAACATGTGCGCACCAAGCACGAGTTGGAGTTGCAGAGACACCCTGAAGACGTAGGCCAACGTACAGCACCACCTACCACCTCTTCAGTTCGTGTTGGGCCCTCTTCCTCCAGCTCACACACTGCTGGTTCGGCTTCCTCACAGGATCGCCAAGGAAGAACCTCTGCCACTGTTGTCCGGAGACCCTGTCAGATTCCACCCATAACAGCACGTTCCCATCCATCACAGCCATCGGTAGCACAGGCATGGGATAAAAGGCGCCCTTACTCGGCAAACCATCCCCGAGCACAGTCTCTGAATGCTGGCATTGCCAAACTTCTGGCAGTTGAAATGCTGTCATTCAGGCTGGTGGACACTGACACCTTCCGGGACTTAATGGCATTGGCAGTCCCCCAATACAACGTGCCCAGCCGCTTTTATTTCAGCAGGCGAGCCGTCCCTGCCCTGCAGAAACATGTTGAGGGCAAAATAAAACATGCGCTACTAAACGCCGTTAGTAGCAAGGTCCACCTGACCACCGATGCGTGGACCAGTAACCATGGACAGGGACGATACCTTTCCCTCACTGCCCACTGGGTCAATGTTGTGGAGCCGGGTACGGATCTGGAGAGTGGCGCTGTACGTGTTCTTCCAACGCCACGGATTGCAGGACTCCAGTCTGTACACATAGACTCCTCCTCCTACTCAAGTTCCTCAGAAACAGCAGAGCAGGAGCCTGTTACGACCGATATGAGCACAGCCGTGGCCAAACGTCAACAGGCTGTACTCAAATTAATTTCTTTGGGGAATCGAAGCCACACAGCGCAGGAGCTCTGGAATGCTATCAAGCTGGAGAGCGATGTGTGGTTTGGGCCAGCGAATCTCCAGCCGGGCTTGGTAGTGTGTGACAATGGCCGAAATCTGGTGGCAGCTCTTGGCCTAGGCAACCTCACACACATCCCATGTCTGGCACATGTTCTTAACTTGGTCGTGCAGAGCTTTCTGAGGGACTATCCGGATCTTGCTGCACTGTTGCACAAGGTCCGCATAGAGTGCGCTCACTTGCGACGTTCCAGCACGGCAAGATCGCGCCTCGCTGCTCTGCAGCGACGATTTGGCCTTCCGGAACATCGCATCATATGTGACCTACCCACCCGGTGGAATTCAACGTTACATATGTTGGAGCGGTTGTGTGAGCAGCAGGCAGCAGTCATGGAGTACCAGCTGCATCAGGCGCAAACAAGTCGCACTGTGCGCCGTTCACACTTCAGCACCATTGAGTGGGCCTCTATGAAGGACATCTGCCTCGTTTTGCGTGCCTTCGATGAATCCACGCGGATGGCGAGTGCAGACGATGCACTAGTCAGCATGACTGTCCCCCTTATCTGCCTGCTTCAACAAATACTGCAAGCACTAAGGGATGAGGTTTCAGAAGAGGTGGAGGATGAGGAGTCCCAAATGCCATCTGCTTCTGGACAGTCTGCGCTACGTGTTTCCTCACAAAGGCCTAGGCAGGGGACACTTTGTGAGGAGGATGAGGAGGAGTCGATGGAGGAGGAAGACATCTCTCCAGAGGAGGGAGGTACACAAACCTCTACTCAGTATGTACAGCGAGGGTGGGGTGATGCAGAGCAGGTCGAGGTCACGCCTCAAACAGGGGACAGCGGTTCTTTGGCAGTTGGGAGTCTGCAGCACATGGTTGATTTCATGCTGCAGTGCCTGAGAAACGACCGCCGCATCGCCCACATTCTCGTCTCGGCTGATTATTGGGTGTACACCCTCCTAGATCCTCGCTACCGGGACAGCGTACAAAGGCTCATACCAACGTTGAACCGGGAGCGTAAAATGCGGGAGTACGAAGAGTCACTGGTGCAGTCCATAATGTTTTCCATTCCACCCGACAGCATTGTTGCTAGTGCTTTACAAAGCAGCTCTGTGCGTCGAGGCAGTGGAGGAAACTCTGCACAAAGAGGGAGCAGAGGCAGTGCCGCAGCACAAGGCAAGACCACTATGGCCCAAATGTGGCAAAGTTTTGTGTGTCCACCACAATTGTCTACACCATCAGCGACGCCTCGAGTCAGCAGGAGGCAACGCTTCCGTCAGATGGTGTCAGACTACATGTCTTGCCCTGTCGCTGTACTCCCAGATGGCTCTTCCCCCTTCAAGTTTTGGGTCTCTAAGCTGGATACATGGCCAGAGCTTAGCCAGTATGCATTGGAGGTGCTGGCTTGCCCTGCTGCCAGTGTATTATCGGAACGTGTCTTTAGTGCCGCAGGTGGTGTACTAACAGACCGTCGCACGCGACTATCTTCCGATAATGTTGACCGGCTGACTTTTCTGAAAATGAACAAGGCCTGGATCTCCAAAGACTTTGCCATTCCTCTTACAGACTAAATTAGTGGTTGGCAACTGTATCCAGGTCTGCTGGTGTGTTCATTTTTCTACCACCTGAACTATAATCCCTGTGCTTCAACACAGCCAGTTGTCGCTCAGATGTGTCGTCTGCACAGAGAAACACACTAGCTCCTGTGTTACTGGGGTTCAGTAATGCCAGCTGATCCCCTGCTGTGTGGACGGCAGAGTCACCAGCTCCATCAACATTCAAACCACTACTGATTTTTAACCGTGCCCAACTTAGGTCTCTGGCTCCACTGTCTCTACTATTTCCCCTGACCTCCAACCCCGCCATCTACATCTCTGAAGTGGCGTCAGCACAATCTACACTTGTTCCTGTGTTCCTGTGGCTCAGTCCCATCAGTTTATCCCCTGATGTGTGTCCGGCAAGGTCTCCTGCTCTGTCCACATTCCCATAACCAGTAGTGGGAATGAGGACAGAGCTGGCGAACTTGCCAGACAAACATCAGGGGATCAACTGATGGGACTGAGCACCAGTAACACAGGAACAAGTGTAGATTGTGCTGACGCCACTTCAGAGATGTAGCTGGCGGGGTTGGAGGCCAGGGTAAATAGTAGAGACAGTGGAGCCAGAGACCTAAGTGGAGCATGGTTAGAATCAGTAGTAGTCCACAACCTCCATAAAAACCGATGCCCATTGGCCTCTGCATGCGGCATGCGTAATCCTGGGCTCCAACAGCGTCAGTTGGTGTTCAGAAGTGTCGTCTCCACAGAGCCAAACACATTCGTTCAAGTGTTAGTGGGGTTCAGCACTGCCAGCTGTTCCCCTGCTGTGGAGATGGCAAGTCTCCTGCTGCATTCACCTGCCAAAATCCAGTAGGCCCCAGCCTGCTCCTCACCTAATCCTGGGCTCCAACAGCGTCAGTTGGTGTTCAGAAGTGTCGTCTCCACAGAGCCAAACACATTCGTTCAAGTGTTAGTGGGGTTCAGCACTGCCAGCTGTTCCCCTGCTGTGGAGATGGCAAGTCTCCTGCTGCATTCACCTGCCAAAATCCAGTAGGCCCCAGCCTGCTCCTCGCCTAATCCTGGGCTCCAACAGCGTCAGTTGGTGTTCAGAAGTGTCGTCTCCACAGAGCCAAACACATTCGTTCAAGTGTTAGTGGGGTTCAGCACTGCCAGCTGTTCCCCTGCTGTGGAGATGGCAAGTCTCCTGCTGCATTCACCTGCCAAAATCCAGTAGGCCCCAGCCTGCTCCTCGCCTAATCCTGGGCTCCAACAATGTCAGTTGGTGTTCAGAAGTGTCGTCTCCACAGAGCCAAACACATTCGTTCAAGTGTTAGTGGGGTTCAGCACTGCCAGCTGTTCCCCTGCTGTGGAGATGGCAAGTCTCCTGCTGCATTCACCTGCCAAAATCCAGTAGGCCCCAGCCTGCTCCTCGCCTAATCCTGGGCTCCAACAACGTCAGTTGGTGTTCAGAAGTGTCGTCTCCACAGAGCCAAACACATTCGTTCAAGTGTTAGTGGGGTTCAGCACTGCCAGCTGTTCCCCTGCTGTGGAGATGGCAGTCTCTCCTGCTGTCTCCGCATTACAAAGACAGTAGGCCTCTGCCTACACCCTCCTATTTCCTGGGCTTCAACACAGCCAGTTGTAGTTCGGAAGTGCCGTCCACACGGAAAGAGATACTTGCTCCCGTGTCTCAGTGGGGTTCAGTAACGTCAGCTGATCCCCTGCTGTGTGGATGGCAGTCTCTCCTGCTGTAAACTCATTCAAAATACAGTAGGCCTCTGCCTACACCCTCCTATTTCCTGGGCTTCAACACAGCCAGTTGTAGTTCGGAAGTGCCGTCCACACGGAAAGAGACACTTGCTCCCGTGTCTCAGTGGGGTTCAGTAACGTCAGCTGATCCCCTGCTGTGTGGATGGCAGTCTCTCCTGCTGTAAACTCATTCAAAATACAGTAGGCCTCTGCCTACACCCTCCTATTTCCTGGGCTTCAACACAGCCAGTTGTAGTTCGGAAGTGCCGTCCACACGGAAAGAGACACTTGCTCCTGTGTCTCAGTGGGGTTCAGTAACGTCAGCTGATCCCCTGCTGTGTGGATGGCAGTCTCTCCTGCTGTCACCTCATTCAAAATACAGTAGGCCTCTGCCTACACCCTCCTATTTCCTGGGCTTCAACACAGCCAGTTGTAGTTCGGAAGTGCCGTCCACACGGAAAGAGACACTTGCTCCCGTGTCTCAGTGGGGTTCAGTAACGTCAGCTGATCCCCTGCTGTGTGGATGGCAGTCTCTCCTGCTGTAAACTCATTCAAAATACAGTAGGCCTCTGCCTACACCCTCCTATTTCCTGGGCTTCAACACAGCCAGTTGTAGTTCGGAAGTGCCGTCCACACGGAAAGAGATACTTGCTCCCGTGTCTCAGTGGGGTTCAGTAACGTCAGCTGATCCCCTGCTGTGTGGATGGCAGTCTCTCCTGCTGTAAACTCATTCAAAATACAGTAGGCCTCTGCCTACACCCTCCTATTTCCTGGGCTTCAACACAGCCAGTTGTAGTTCGGAAGTGCCGTCCACACGGAAAGAGATACTTGCTCCCGTGTCTCAGTGGGGTTCAGTAACGTCAGCTGATCCCCTGCTGTGTGGATGGCAGTCTCTCCTGCTGTCACCTCATTCAAAATTCAGTAGGCCTCTGCCTACACCCTCCTATTTCCTGGGCTTCAACACAGCCAGTTGTAGTTCGGAAGTGCCGTCCACACGGAAAGAGATACTTGCTCCCGTGTCTCAGTGGGGTTCAGTAACGTCAGCTGATCCCCTGCTGTGTGGATGGCAGTCTCTCCTGCTGTCACCTCATTCAAAATTCAGTAGGCCTCTGCCTACACCCTCCTATTTCCTGGGCTTCAACACAGCCAGTTGTAGTTCGGAAGTGCCGTCCACACGGAAAGAGACACTTGCTCCCGTGTCTCAGTGGGGTTCAGTAACGTCAGCTGATCCCCTGCTGTGTGGATGGCAGTCTCTCCTGCTGTAAACTCATTCAAAATTCAGTAGGCCTCTGCCTACACCCTCCTATTTCCTGGGCTTCAACACAGCCAGTTGTAGTTCGGAAGTGCCGTCCACACGGAAAGAGATACTTGCTCCCGTGTCTCAGTGGGGTTCAGTAATGTCAGCTGATCCCCTGCTGTGTGGATGGCAGTCTCTCCTGCTGTCACCTCATTCAAAATACAGTAGGCCTCTGCCTACACCCTCCTATTTCCTGGGCTTCAACACAGCCAGTTGTAGTTCGGAAGTGCCGTCCACACGGAAAGAGACACTTGCTCCCGTGTCTCAGTGGGGTTCAGTAATGTCAGCTGATCCCCTGCTGTGTGGATGGCAAAGTCTCCTGCTGCCTACACAGTCGTACCACTACTGATTTTTAACCGTGCTCCAATTAGGCCTGTGGCTACACTGTCTCTCGTATTTCCCCTGTCCTCCAACCCCGCCAGTTACAGCTCCGAAGTGGCGTCTGCACAATCCACACTTGTTCCTGTGTTACAGGTGTTCAGTCCGGTCAGTTAATCCCCTGATGTGTGTCCGGCAATGTCGCCTGCTCTGTCCACATTCCCATTATCGGAATGTGGACAGAGCAGGCGACATTGCCGGACACACATCAGGGGATTAACTGACCGGACTGAACACCTGTAACACAGGAACAAGTGTGGATTGTGCAGACGCCACTTCGGAGCTGTAACTGGCGGGGTTGGAGGACAGGGGAAATACGAAAATCAGTGAAGCCACAGGCCTAAGTGGAGCTTGGTTCAAATTAGTAGTCTACAACCGATCTTAAAATTTCTTCAATGCAGCCTAAGCCTGCTCCGTGCTTGTCCCTGGGCTTCAACACAGCCAGTTGTTGCTCGGAAGTGCCGTCTTCACAGAGTAAAACACTAGCTCCTGTGTTTGTGGGGTTCAGTAACGTCAGCTGTTCCCCTGCTGTTTTGATGGCAATCTGTCCTGCTGCCTCCCAATTGACAGCACATCAGGCCTCAGCCTGCTAAGTGCTTGTCCTGGGCTCCAACATCGCCAGTTGCTGCTCATAACTGACTTTGGCACGGGTACTCCCTCCTGCCCAGCTTGGTTCCAGCCCTGCCTGCTGTTTCCGGGAAGTGTCAATGTCAGTTTGCCACCCCAAGTTGCCATGTCGTGTTGCGGTTGGGTTAGCCGAGGCTAGGGTGCCAGCAGTTTAGGTGCTTCCTATGTGGACTGCGGGTTCTGGTAAGAAAGGTTTGTTCCATAGTGCCAGTAGGACAAGCACCCCCTGTAGGACTGTGTGATTCGGTAACTGCGGCCAGCTTGCGGCATGCCAACTTTGCTTTTCAGGGGTAACTTCTGATACCCCTCCGGGTTCCAGCACCGTCAGCTGGTTCTCATCAGAGCCTTTGGCCTAGGTGCCTCCATCTCGGTATCCGAGTTCCGGCAACGTCTGCTGGTCCTTGGTAGTGCTTTGTAGCACAGGTACCTCCTGCTTAGTAACCGGGTTCCAGCACCGTCAGCTGGTCCTCGGTTGTGCCATTGGCTCTTATTCCTTCTGCTGCCCCTCCGGGTGCCAGCACTGTCAGCTGGTCCTCGCTATTTCCATTTGCTCTTGCAGCTTATGCTACCCCTCCGGGTTCCAGCACCGTCAGCTGGTTCTCGTCAGAGCCTTTGGCCTAGGTGCCTCCATCTCGGTATCCGAGTTCCGGCAACGTCTGCTGGTCCTTGGTAGTGCTTTGTAGCACAGGTACCTCCTGCTTAGTAACCGGGTTCCAGCACCGTCAGCTGGTCCTCGGTTGTGCCATTGGCTCTTATTCCTTCTGCTGCCCCTCCGGGTGCCAGCACTGTCAGCTGGTCCTCGCTATTTCCATTTGCTCTTGCAGCTTATGCTACCCCTCCGGGTTCCAGCACCGTCAGCTGGTTCTCGTCAGAGCCTTTGGCCTAGGTGCCTCCATCTCGGTATCCGAGTTCCGGCAACGTCTGCTTGTCCTTGGTAGTGCTTTGTAGCACAGGTACCTCCTGCTTAGTAACCGGGTTCCAGCACCGTCAGCTGGTCCTCGGTAGTGCCATTGGCTCTTGTTCCTTCTGCTGCCCCTCCGGGTGCCAGTACCGTCAGCTGGTTCAAGAGGACAAAGAACAGGAAGACAACCACCAAGATGCAGAACAACAAGAGAGAGAAGACAAAGAAGCATAAAAAAAACAAAGCAGAAGAACATTAAGCATAAGACTAATACTCTGAGCAAATGATATTATCTTATTTATAAGCAGAAGAAGACTAAGCAGTGTATGGGGGTGAGTCCGTTCCTCCTCGTGGTGCCCCTGGAAAAGGCCTGCTTCTGCAGGCCAAACTGAACGCGGACAAATCCTGTTGTAAATCTTTTGTGACAGGCAGAACGGAAGGTGTAAACTTCTAACTTTTCTAGATAACAACTACAGGAATGCCTGACACAAACAAGAATATGATGAAGAAGAATAGGAAGAAGATGAAGAAGCTGAATATGTAGAATAATAATTGTTGAATAAGAAGAATATGAAGAATGTAAAAAAAGGAAGTAGAAGAAGAAGAAGAAGAATGTAAAAAAAGGAAGTAGAAGAAGAAGAAGAAGAATGTAAAAAAAGGAATAAGAAGAAGAATGTAAAAAAAGGAAGTAGAAGAAGAAGAAGAAGAATGTAAAAAAAGGAAGTAGAAGAAGAAGAAGAAGAATGTAAAAAAAGGAAGTAGAAGAAGAAGAAGAAGAAGAATGTAAAAAAAGGAAGTAGAAGAAGAAGACATACATGTCTGGCAAAATATAAATGAGGCTAACATAGTCAATATCTTTGTAACTCCTAACATCTTTAAAAAAAAAAGTTTAATTCCTGCTATTCCATTTGATTGGGCTAAACCTCTATGGCTTTAATGTCTCCTCCACCTCCCACAATACATTCTACATTATTCTTAGTTGTTTTTCTTCATGTAGAATTAACCTACAAGGAAAGAAAGGGTTTTTTTTAATTCCGATATTTTGGCCCCATTGACTTGCATTGGTTCCCGGTATCGGAATCGGCGATACCGATACTTTTTTTAAAGATCGGCCGATCCATTCCGATCCGATATTTTCAAGTATCGGCTGGTATCGCTCAACTCTACTGCTGATAGGTAAATCGCCTCCATTGTCTGTTGTCTTCATTTCTGCACAGGAGGAGAATGTCCAGAGGGATTTGTTTGTAAAATGTTGATGCTGCTTGTAAGTCTTTAAGGACCAGGCACCAGAGAGCAGCTCCTGCAATGATTTAGGAGAGGCGGCCGGAAGGAACAACACAAAATATTATTATAGACGAGGACACAAACTTGTTATGGGGATTTCTTTTTATTTCTCTTTTGTAAAGTCCTGAGAACTTAGAAGACTCATGCTGAAGAAATTTGCTCTTGGACACCAATTGTTCCCCATTAATTCCTGAGTCATCATATTGTCATGTGTGATACAATGATCATATGGGATACAGTCATCTGAGCTTTATTTCTAAGCCTATTATGTGCGATACAGTCATCTGAGCTGTGTATCTAAGCCTATCGTGTGATTCAGTCATCTAAGCTGTGTATCTAAGCCTATGATAAGTGATTCTTTCCTCTACACGTCCTTAATACCTTCTTGCAGCAGTCAATTTTTTCTTTTATGCCACTTTAACACTTTGAGTATTTGGTGAGTTTTTTACCTCAGTATTTGTAAGGCTGGTTTCACATTAGCGTTTTTTTGCGCAGCGCATCGTGTGCTATCGGTCGCATGCGTAATGCGCACCTATGTTTAATAGGTGGGCGCATGGTCTTGAGCTTGCACGCATTCGTCTGCGTTATCGTGCGCATGCACTTTCTCCTGGTGTGCGCCTCGGCGCACCTAACGCAACATGTTGCATTTTTTGTACCGCCCAAAGGCGGAATGCGCCAAAACAAAGCATTATAGTCTATGGGAAAGCATGGCGTGCGCATGTTGCGCACGCCCGTGCTTTTTAACGCATGTGTTTTTTTAATTAACTTGTCTAGACACTGCTTTAATTCACCCCCTAAACAAAGAAACATGGTTTGGGGGGTAGTGTAGATAAAAAAAGGTGTTGTCACTGGCAGTCCACTACTCTACAGCCAGCCTGGAAGAGAGAAGCAGCAAGATTTTTTTTGAAGAGAAGCCCTTTGGAGACAGCAAATTTAATAATGTGATGCCTCTACCTTGTGCCAGTCATTACACTGGCTACCCATACACTCCAGAATTCAGTATAAACTTATTACCCTCACCCACAAAGCCCTCCATAGCTCAGCACCACCCTACATCTCCTCCCTTGTTTCAGTATACCACCCTACCCGCACCCTCCGTTCTGCTGATGACCTGAGGTTAGCATCCTCAATAATCAGAACCTCCCACTCCCGTCTCCAAGACTTTACACATGCTGCGCCAATTCTTTGGAATGCACTTCCCAGGTCAATACGATTAGTCCCCAATCCCCACAATTTTAAGCGTGCCCTGAAAGCACATTTATTCAGACTGGCCTATCGCCTCAACACATTAACCTAATCTATCCCTGTGTGGCACAGCCAAAAGTTTTACCATAACCAGATTCCCCGCATCATGTTCCCACATGCTTTATGCATCCATTAGCCCTCTGTGTCTGTACTGTTACACACTTAACATTATGGCTGGTCCATACAATCAGGGCAACTGTTACCACCCACCTTTCGTGTCTACCTCTTTCCTCATAGACTGTAAGCTTGCGAGCAGGGCCCTCACTCCTCTTTGTATTTGTTATAATCTATGTGATTATTGTTATGCTGTGATGTCTATTGTCTGTACAAATCCCCTCTGAAATGTAAAGTGCTGCTGAATATGTCGGCGCTATAGAAATAAAATTTATTATTATTATTATTAATGTGAGTACTAAACCTAATGTCTGCCAGTACTTTTTTCTCAAATTATTATGTACTATTGTCTCTTTTTTATTGCAGCATGTCTTCTGGAGAGGAATATAGACCAGCCCATGGTGAACTGGCCCAAGCGGAGTGTGAAGTGAGTACCTTCCTGCTCTACAATTTGGGTAAGTATTCGCTGTCGCATCTACACATGTCCCAAATTAATTTTTGTTCTTTTTCAGACCTCATCGTCCATGGCAAGTGAGGAGGAACAGCAAGAGCAGCCAGTCCAAGTGCAGGCGGGGAGACCGCCTGTAAGTACGTATAGACTGACTGTGATTGTACACTTTTTTTTTTTCTCTGACTTTTTTCTGTCCTGTTTTTCATCTTCAATCTTGCTTCTTTTCTGTATTTTTTTCATTTCCAAATCTTTCCAAGATTAATGTTTTTCTTTCTTTTCTAGGCTCCACAATGGAATGAAGAGCTCGCCCTGGACAATAATGCCCTTATCCAGTTGGTCCAGGAACGAATCCTGTTGTGGGACAGCCGTGATCCACTGCACTCGGACAAATTGGTGACCTGGCGGCTTTGGAATGAGATGGCCGCAGCGCTGATGGATGACTGTGACAACGCCTCTCCACGGGTCCGCAAGGATTTTCGTAAGTATTTAAATTCTGTGTGATGCCTCAGTGACCTGATGATAATGATGATGTTTCTGTATACTGATGACGAGGCTGGATACTGATGATGATGGGGGCTGTATACTGATGATGAGGCTGTATACTGATGATGTTGCTGTATACTGATGATGGGGCAGTATACTGATGATGAGGCTGTATTCTGATGATGATGTTGCTGTATACTAATGATGGGGCTGTATACTGATGATGGGGCTGTATACTGATGATGAGGCTGTATACTGATGATGTTGCTTTATACTGATGATAGGGCTGTATACTGATGATGATGTTGCTTTATACTGATGATGGGGCTGTATACTGATGATGAAGTTGTATACTGATGATGATGAGGCTGTATACTGATGATAATGGGGGCTGTATACTGATGATAATGGGGGCTGTATACTGATGATAATGGGGGCTGTATACTGATGATGAGGCTGTATACTGATGATGAAGTTGTATACTGATGATGATGAGGCTGTATACTGATGATAATGGGGGCTGTATACTGATTATGATGGGGGCTGTATACTGATGATGAGGCTGTATACTGATGATGATGAGGCTGTATACTGATGATAATGTTGCTATATACTGATGATGGGCTGTATAATGATGATGGGGCTGTATAAGGCATCACACACATTTATGTTATCCCGGCCTGCAGTGCATTGTCTAATTTCGTTTTTTGTTTTTTGCACAGTGAACAAAGTCAGAACCCGTTGGCGCTCGGTGATGGACCGCTTCAACAGGGATGTATGGCAGGAGAGCAGGGTTCCCCTTGGTTCTGCAGCAAGGACCTCCAGAAAATACAGATACCATCAGGCATTGGCCTTCTTAAGACCAGTCCTTGCCACCAGTATTTTGTAGTTCTATTGGATGGTGTTTTTCTCTGTGTTTTTCTATTCCAAAGGAATTGGCACTTTAACTATTGTAAATGCATGATACTAATGTTTTTCTTTTCTTTTCACAGCACCTGGAGCAGCACCCTGCAACCTGTTTCTGAAGCGGTCCTTCATCGAACGACCTTGGACCCGTCCCAGCCATCCGACAGCCAAGAAGCAGCTTGCGGGTCGGCACCACAGACAGCTGGAGACCAGGAAGCTGGTCAATCAGGTATTCCCCTGTCCCAGTTCTGTGTCACTGGTTTTGCAGGCACTTCCCACCAGTGGCAGAAGGCCTCGGACAGGACTGTCATGCCCGAGTTCCTTCACTTGAGCTCCGTCTTTCAGCATGGCCTCAAGGCGCTGTCAGACAGACAGGAGAGTGGTTTTGCCCTCATGGAAAACCGCTTCCAGGCTGTCGACCGTCGCCTTAACAGTCTGGAAGCCGACCTCAACAGACCAGCGCACCATTTTTTCCACCAAATTGAACGGGGCATGGCGGAACACCTTAGTCCAGATCTCCAGCTGAATGTGATGCAGACCTGCAACACTGCTTACATGCAGGCTATGCAGCAGAGTCAGTACGTGCAGCAGTCAGCGGTGGCATTTCCAACTGTGCCACCACTGACTCGCTTCACCCCACTACCGACTTCTGCTGCATACCACTGCATGTCCACCTGCATTCCAAGTCATGCCGGACACCAGTACACCACCACAAGGCCGAGTGCTGCTGGACACTTCCCCGCCACCACCATGGCAAGTGCTGCTCCTGCCTGGACCACCACCACCACCACTCCTCCTGCCTGGACCACCATCGCCACCACTCCTCCTGCCTGGACCACCACCACTTCTCCTGCCTGGACCACCACCGCCACCACTCCTGCCTGGACCACCACCGTCACCACTCCTTCTGCCTGGACCAGCACTGTCACCACTCCTCCTGCCTGGACCAGCACTGCCACCACTCCTCCTGTCTGGAGCACCACTGCCACCAGTATTGCCTGGACCACCACGACCACCACTGTGCAGCAGCAGCTGGGGAACACACATTCACTGTTTGCGCCAACGGACCCTGTCAGGACCTCCACCACCACTTGCAGCATGCCTCAGCAGCAGCAGCTACAGGACCCTGCCATAGGGTCCCCCAGCTCTTTGCTGTCCCCCAGCTCCAGGAGGTCCAGAAGCACCAGGCACTCCAGGCAGGACACACCCACGGGCCACAGGAAACACAAAACTGGACATAAAAAGAGGAAAACTCTTACCCTCCCTCCCCCTCACCTCACACTGTGTCTCACCCTGCCTCCAGTTCCATCCCTGAGCTCCCTTCACCCACCACTTTCATCACCCCTTCCCCTAGAACCTCTTCCTCGCCTTTAAGCCATTCCTCGTCCCTCCACACCCCCAAGTTGCCACCATCTTCCCCCAAATGTCAGTCACAGTAACTGTAATTTTTTTTTTAAATAAATGTACAATTTTGGTTCCCCTTATACTGTTTGCTTACTTTTTCTTTCGCCGCCTACACACACTGCGCCGTACACTTTGTGTTTTTTCCACCAAATAGCTCCAGTACTGACACATGTTTCTTGTGTCAGTCCTGGAGCTATGTGTTGTCAAAAACACAAATATTATGACTTGTATTTTCACAACCAGTATCTTCAGTCTTCTAATATTGCACAGACTGAATAGAGGATGGTGGTGAGTGCAAGGCATATCTATTCTCACCTTGCCAGGTATCATAAAGAGTGAATTGATGATGGCATGTTTTGACCATCATCATTTCACTCTTTGTGACACAAGGCCAGGTGATTCTAAATATACCTTGTAATTAACCACATCATCTATTCAGTCTGTGGCAAATAGACTGAAGAGATGATGGAGAAAATACACATCATATCTACAATACCCTGGCCTGGTATCATAATTTTTTAGCACACCTGGCTTGGTGAGTATACCTATGAGTTGTAATCTGCAGCGTCACTTCAGTCTGCATTATCTATTGCAGACTGGAGAGATGCTGGAGGTTCACTCATATGTGTATTCACCTGCCCAGGTGTCATAAAATTCTGAAGTCAGGAGGCGTTTTTTTGGGGATCCTCACTTCAGCATTACACCAGTCCAGGGGATTGTAGAAGTTGTATAATAAACTTTATCATCTCTCCAGTCTGCGTGCATACTGAAGCCACATTGGAGATCCTACAACTAATATTTATACTCACATGGTCTGGTGTCATAAAGAGTTAAGGATGCTAGTGCATCCCAAAATCACTATTTGTAACATCAGGCCAGGTGATATAAATATTAGTTTTATTATCTCCACCATCACTGAAATCAATTGAACACAGACTGGAGAGATGATGAAGGTCATACAACTTTTCTATGTACTGTAGAATCACATGGTCAGGACTCCTAGAAAAGTCAGGATGCACAAAACACAGCATCCTGAATTCACTGGGACACCTGGGCTGGTGATTATTTTATTGGAGTATATAAAGATAGAGTGCACTCAGTACAGGTATCAAAACAGGTTTTTTATTTACATAAACACCAAGAAAACAATTTTACACCATTTGATCTTGCCATACCACACGTCCTACATCAGAGATAAAGTAGGCCGCAAATTGGTCCCTCATTTGGCCAACTTCAACTGATGATCTGAGAGGGTACTGAGTGAAATCAGGCAATGGGTTGGCAGCTGGTTCATCTAGTTCAAAGTTAGGGCGCTCTTTAGCCATAACAAAATTGTGAAGAACCGCACACGCCTTCACCACCTCATCCACTGTTTCCAGTTTAAGATTAATGGCTGTGCCGAGAATGCACCATCTGGAGACAAGAATCCCAAAGGCACACTCTACAGTTCTTCGTGCCCTGGTCAGCCTGTAATTAAATATTTTTTTCGTGTGGTCCAAGTCACGGCTGGAGTAGGGTTTCAGCAGGTTTTGGCACATTTGAAAGGCCTCATCCCCAACCATTACAAATGGCAGTGGCGGACCTTCGGTGTGGGGAAGAGGCCGTGGCAGGGGGAAATTAAAATGGTTGCCATACAACCTTCGGCCCATGTCCGAGTTCTTAAAAGCCTGGCAGTCATTCCCCCGGCCAAATGCCCCAATGTCCACCGCTACAAACAGACAGTCTGCATCCGCAATGGCCATGAGTACTATAGCAAAGTTCTTTTTATAGTTATAGTACTCCGATCCACTTCTTGCGGGTTTGGTTATCCGGATGTGTTTCCCATCAACCGCTCCCAAACAGTTGGGGAAATTGCAGACTGTCCAGAATTTTTCAGCAATTTCAATCCACTTTTCCGTGGTGGGCAGGGGCATAAATTCTGGACAGAGAATGTCCCACAAAGCCCAGCAGGTGTCCACAACTATTCCCAACAAGGTGGAGATTCCAAGCCGGTTCTGGAAGTGGAGTGAAGATAGGGTCTGTCCAGTAGCCAGGAATCTGCCAAACAGAGAAAGAAAAGAATTAATATTTATGTCTAGGGTTTTGTAAAACACGGAAATGAAAAAATATTTGTACATGGCATAACAATAATTCTGCAGGCTTTTGTTTACTACATGGCAGAACAATAATTCTGCAGGCTTTGGATTAGTACATGGCAGAACAAAAAAAATTATGCAGGCATTGGTTTTTAAATATTACGTACCGTAATGTGACCAGAAGCCGTTCCTCAGGAGAAATCACACAACGGAGCTGTGTGTCCTGTCTCCGGATGGCTCCTTGAACACGAGTAAGCAAATCCATGAAGCTTTCTTGGGACATCTGGGTATAGTCAGTAAATTTCTCAGGGTTTCCCTGGAGCTCGCTGTAGCAGGTATGGTACGCTCCACGGCTCTCCCGACTTCAATATTTGGATGTATCCACAAACGCTGCTGCTGCCGTCTTCGCTGTCTCTCTCTCTCCCTTTGTTGCTGGCAAGCAAATGCAAGAGCCTAAGACAGTGCAATGTCCAGATACAAGTTGAAGCGAAAACTCTTCCACCACAGATCCATGTTGACAAATGAAAAAGCAGCAAAATCTGAAGAATTCAGCTGTACAGGGTCTATATAAAGAATTCCCATGACACACGCCCACTGGTGTCCCATTGGTGGAGTATTTGTTTCAAGGATTTTCCTCCTGTGAAATGTGACACCTAGAGAACGCATGCGCATAAAAAACGTAATGCAAATGCTGCGTTTTTTTGTCGTCATGTGCACGCTGATGCGACTAAAAATCACTGCGTTTACATGCGTTTGCATGCGTTTCAATTGCGCACGAAGCGCTGTGCAAAAAGGCGCTAATGTGAAACTAGCCTAAGCCAAAACCAAGAGTGGAACAATCAGAGGAAAAGTAAAAAAGAAACCCGTCACCACTTCTGTATTTATCACCCACTACTGGTTTTGGCTTACAAATAGTGAGGTAAAAAACTCACCAAATATTCAGAGTGTGCATGTAGCATTACTCTTTCATTTTTCACTTTACCATAAAATGTTCTGAAAAACAGGTAAAAAAATCCAATTGAGTAGATATGGTGATAGAAAACCTTTTCTGCCATTGTTTTTAATTTTGCAGTGTTTAGTGTGTCATTAAAATGACCTCACATGTTTCTAGACATCAGTACCAAAATTATTGTCACGCTTACCGCCTTTGCGGGTCCCGCTCCCGCTGCCTCCTTGGTCGCCACGGTCGCGGCTCCTGCAGCCTCTGCCTCCGCTCGTGTGCCCGCGCTGCCCGTGACCCCCTGGCACGCTCGCCGCTCCCGGTGGGTGCGCGTCCACCTGCTCCCCTGCTTCCTGTCCCGCGTTCAGCCTCGGTGCTCCGTCGGGTGCGCATGCGCGCCTCGCACCATAGACTGCAGCACAGGCTGGACCGCTCTATCTCACCTCCGTGACCCTGGAGGACCCTGACCCAGAAGTCCTGCTACACTCCCTATATAAGGTAGCTTTACCCCCTGATTGCTGCCTGACTATCAATTGTGTCCCACGACTGATTTCGGATCCACATTCTCCTGCGTATTCCCTGCCTAGCGCCCTGCTTTGTGCCTATAGCCTGTCTTGTTTCTCCTGGTGACCTCCTTTGTCTTTCCTTCCAGAGTCCGCCGTTTCCAGTCCGTTCCTCCCTGCTCCTGTGTCTCCTGCCCTCTCCTCCTTCCTGTCCTGTATCAGTCTCTCCTGTGATCGCCAGTCTCCCCTGTCCGCCTTCCAGCCCGGTGTCCGTCTAACTCCTCCTCCAGCTGTCCTCAGGTATCAGCTTCCGCGGCGATAGTCTACTCCGGGCCTGCCCCTAACGCTCCCTGTATAGGGGGTGGTACACCTGGCCAGCTCGCCCGGGGCAGCTTCGTCATCGGGGTCCGGTGGGTTCACCCTTGGAGTCTACCTAGCCTCACAATTATATTATTTTTAGCTGTTAAAAAAGTTCATAACTTTGAAAAAAAAAGTATCTTTTGTCATCATTTTCTGTGACACGTAACTCCTTTTTCCATTAATGGACCGGAAGGAGGACTTCTTTTTTGCTTGCTGATCTGATGTTTATATTGGTGCATTTTGGAATATGTACAGTAGCATGTAGAAGTTTGGGCACCCCTGATCAAAATTACTGTTATTGTGAACAGTTAAGCAAGTTGAAGATGAAATGATCTCTAAAAGGCCTTAAGTTAAAGATGAAACATTACCTTTGTATTTTAACCCCTTCACCATGAAGCCTGTTTTCACCTTCCTGACCAGGTCAATTTGTACAATTCTGACCACTGTCACTTTATGAGGTAATAACTCTGGAACGCTTCAACAAATCCCACTGATTCTGAGAATGTTTTCTCGTGACATATTGTACTTTATGATAGTGGTAAAATTTCTGTGATATGACATTAATCTGTGAAAAAAATGGACATTTGGCAAAAATTTTGAAGATTTTGCAATTTTCAAACTTTTAATTTTTATGCCCTTAAATCAGAGAGTCATATCACACAAAATAGTTAATAAATAACATTTCCCACATGTCTACTTTACATCAGCACAATTTTTGAAACAATTTTTTTTGTTAGGAAGTTATAAGGGTTAAAAGTTGATCAGCGATTTCTCATTTTTACAACAAAATTTGCAAAACCATTTTTTTTAGGGACCACCTCACATTTGAAGTGACTTTGTGGGGCCTATATGACAGAAAATACCAAAAAGTGACACCATTTTAAACACTTCACCCCTCAAGGTATTCAAAACCACATTCAAGAAGTTTATTAACCCTTCAGGTGCTTCACAGGAATTTTTGGAATGTAGAAGGAAAAAATAAACATTTACTTTTCTTTCACAAAAATTTTCCTTTAGACCTTTTTTTTTACTGCTGCAAGGGAAACAGTAGAAAATGGACCATACAATTTGTTGGGCAATTTCTCCTGAGCATGCTGATACTCCATATGTGGGGGAAATCTACTGTTTGGGCAAACGGCAGGGCTCGGAAGCGAAGGAGCGCCATTTGATTTGTTGAATGCAAAATTTGATGGAATAATTAGCAGACGCTATGATGCATTTGGAGAGCCAAAGATGTGCCTAAACAGTGGAAACCCCCAACAAGTGACACCATTTTGGAAACTAGACACCTTAGGGAACTTAACTAGATGTATATTGTGCACGTTGAACACCCAGGTTCTTCACAGAAGTATTTCACGTTAAGCCATGAAAATAAAAAAAATTACATTTTTCCCAGATAAATCTTTTTTAGCTCCAAATTTTGCATTTTCATAAGGGTAGCAGGAGAAATTGCTCCATACAATTTGTTCAATTTCTCCTGAGTGCGCAGATACCCAATATGTGAAAGAAAACTACTGAGAAGGAGCTCATTTGACTTTTTGAAAGTAAAATTTACTGTAATAATTAGTGGACGCTATGTCGCATTTGGAGAGCCCCTGATGTGCCTAAACAGTGGAAACCTCCCACAAGTGACACCATTTTGGAAACTAGACCCCTTTGGGAACTTATCTACATGTGTATTGAACACCATGAACCCCCAAGTGCATCACAGAAGTTTATAACGTTAAGCTGTAAAAATAAAAAAATTACATATTTCCCACAAAAATCTTGTTTAACTCCAAATTTTGTATTTTCACAAGGGTAACAGGAAAAAATGGACCCCAAAATTTGTTGTGCAATTTCTCCTGAGTTCACCGATAGCCCATATTTTGTCAAAAACTTCTTTTGAGGCACAGTGAAAAGCTCAGAAGGGAAGAAACACCATAATACAGTACAGATTTTGCTGCACTTGTTTGAGGGTGCAATGTTACTTAGAATCCCCCATATGTGGCCTCATTTTACAAACTAAACCTCTCAATTAATTCATCTAGGGGTGCAGTGATCATATTGACACCAAAGGTGTGTCACAAACTTTTATACAATTGAGCAGTGAAATAATTTACATTTTTACCACCAAGATTGTGTGTTTCATACTGGGAAATGGGTAAAAATGGCACCAAAATTTGTCCCACAATTTCTACTGAACATGCAATACCCCTACTCCATTTGTGGCTGTGCAGAACTATTTAGTCATACATAGAGACTCGGGAGGGATGGAATGCTATTTGCCTCCTGGAATGCAGATTTTCCTAGAATAGTTTGCGGATTCCATATAAAGAGCCCCTAAGTGCTAGAAAAGCACTTAAAATTTAATTGAATCCATTCTTCCCTCTACCAGTGAAATGATTAATGTGAGATTGTCTGGAACTCAACCCCAAAGCGTAATTGATCCAACCTCATGCTTAATGGTGGTCGAGATGTTTTATCCTGAAGTTCTGTGCCCTTTTTCCTCCACACATACCATTGATCATTGTGACCAAGGAGGTTCTATCTTAACATCATTGGTCCACAGGACTTGTTTCCAAAATGCATAAGGCTTGGTTACATGTTCTTTTCATATATTTGACGCTGAATTTTATGATGAGGACGCAGGAGAGGTTTTCTTCTGATGACTCTTCCATGTATGCCATATTTGTGCAGGTGTCTCTGAACAGCAGAACAATGTACCACAACTCCACAGTCTGCTAAATCTTTCTGAAGGTCTTATGCAGTAAAGTCGGGGTTCTAATTTGCCTCTCTAGCAATCCTACAAGTAGCTCTTACAGAAATTTTGCTTTATATTCCAGGCCTTATCTTGATCTCCACTGTTCTTGTTAACTGTCATTTCTTAATTATATTTCGAACTGAAGAAAGGTAAAAAATAAACTGTAGGAGCAAATAGGGTCTTATCTGAGAAATACAGTTAGTTAACCCCTTCCTGACATCCGACGTACTATCCCGTCCATGGGACCCGGGCCCCTATGCCCATGGACGGGATAGTACGTTTACCGCGATCAGCGGCGCCCACGTGGTGAGCGCCGCTGATCGCGGCCGGGTGTCAGCTGATTATCACAGCTGACACCCGGCACAATGTGTCAGGGGAGGTCACGGACCGCCCCCGACACGTTAACCCCTTGCACACCACGATCAAACATGATCGCGGTGTACCGGGGTTTAAAGGGAAGCATCGGCAGGGAGGGGGCTCCCTCCGTGCTTCCCTGAGCCCCCCACGGCAGCGCAATGTGCAGCACTGCTGCCGGGGGCTCCTTTCCTGCAGGCCCCCGAATCCAAGATGGCGACGGGGGCCTTCAGGGGCCTGCAGGAAGCTGGCTTCCTCAGTGCCTGCAAAGCGCAGGCATGAGGAAGCCTTGTGCACTGCCTGTGACAGATTGCTAATCTGTCACAGTGATCTGTGATGTGACAGATCAGCGATCTGTCACAGAACAGTGATGTCCCACCTGGGACTATTTAATAAAGTAAAAAAAAAATAAAAATAAAGTGTTAAAATAATTTAAAAAAAATCGCCAAATAAATTACAAAAAAAAAAAAATATTCCCCCAAATAAATCCATTTTTTGAAAATAAAATAAAAAAAACAATAAAAGTACACATATTAGGTATCGCCGCGTCCGTAACGACCCGCCCTATAAAACTGTCCCATTAGTTAACCCCTTTAGCGAACCCCTTAAAAAATAAAAATAAAAAACGAAGCAAAAAATAATGATTTATTATCATACTGCCAAACAAAAAGTGTAATAACGCGCGATCAAAAAGACGCATATAAATATACATGGTACCGCTGAAAACATCATCTTGTACCGCAAAAAACGAGCTGCCACACAGCATCATCAGCGAAAAAATAAAAAAGTTATAGCTCGCAGAATAAAGCGATGCAAAAATAATTATTTTTTATATAAAATAGTTTTCATTGCATAAAACCGACAAAACAAAAAAACGACCTAAATGAGGTATCGCTGTAACCATACTGACCCAAAGAATAAAACCGCTTTATCAATTTTACCGCACGCGGAACGGTGTAAACGCACCCCCCCCAAAAGAAATTCATGAAACGCTGGTTTTTGTTCATTCTGCGTCCCAAAAATTGGAATAAAAAGCGATCAAAAAATGTCACGTGCCCGAAAATGGTACCAATAAAAACGTCAACTCGTCCCGCAAAAAATATGACCTCACATGACTCGGTGGATCAAAATACGGAAAAATTATAGCTCTCAATATGTGGTGATGCAAAAACTACTTTTACAATAAAAAGCGTCTTTTAGCGTGCGACAGCCGCCAAACATAAAAACCGCCATAAATAGTAAATCAAACCCCCCGTTATCACCCCCTTAGTTAGGGAAAAATAATAAAATAAAAAAAAGTATTTATTTCCATTTTTCCATTAGGGTTAGGGCTAGGGCTAGGGTTAGGGCTAGGGTTAGGGTTAGGGTTAGGGCTAGGGTTAGGGCTAGGGTTAGGGTTAGGGCTGAGATTAGGGTTAGGGGTGTGTTGGGGTTCGGGTTGGAGTTAGAATTGGGGGTTTCCACTGTTTGGGCACATCAGGGGCTCTCCAAATGCAACATGGCGTCTGATTTCAATTCCAGCCAATTCTGAGTTGAAAAAGTCAAATGGTGCTCCTTCCCTTCCAAGCTCTGACATGCGCCCAAACAGTGTTTTACCCCCACATGTAGAGTATCAGCCTACTCAGGACAAATTGCAAAACAATTTTTGGGGTCCAATTTCTCCTGTTACCCTTAGGAAAATAAAAAATTGGGGGCAAAAATATCATTTTTGTGGAAAAAAATGTTTTTTTTATTTTCACGTCCGAGCGTTATAAAATTCTGTGAAGCACTTGGGGGTTCAAAGTGCTCACCACACATCTAGATAAGTTCCGTGGGGGGTCTAGTGTCCAAAATGGGGTCACTTGTGGGGAGTTTCAATAGTTTAGGTACATCAGGGGCTCTCCAAATGCACATGACACCCGCAGACCATTCCATCAAAGTCTGCATTCCAAAACGTCACTACTTCCCTTCCGAGCCCCGACGTGTGTCCATACAGTAGTTTTCTCCCACATATGGGGCGTCAGCGTACTCAGGACAAATTGGACAACAACTTTTGGGGTTCAATTTCTCCTGTTACCCTTGGGAAAATAAAAAAATTGGGGATTAATTGATCATGTTTGTGGAAAAAATACGATTTTTTTATGTTCATGCCCGGGCATTATAAACTTCTGTGAAGCCCTTGGGGGTTCAAAGTGCTCACCTCATATCTAGATAAGTTCCTTAGGGGGTCTAGTTTTCAAAATGGGGTCATTTGTGGGGGGTTTCCACTGTTTAGATACATTAGGGGCTCTCCAAAGGCAACATGACACCCGCAGACCATTCCATCAAAGTCTGAATTCCAAAACATCACTACTTCCCTTCCGAGCCCCGACGTGTGCCCATACAGTAGTTTTCTCCCACATATGGGGCATCAGCATACTCAGGACAAATTAGACAACAACTTTTGGGGTCCAATTTCTCCTGGTACCCTTGGGAAAATAAAAAAATGGTGACTAAAAGATCATGTTTGTGGAAGAAATACGAATTTTTTATTTTCACGCCCGGGCGTTATAAACTTCTGTGAAGCACTGGGGGGTTCAAAGTTTTCACCACACATCTAGATAAGTTCCTTGGGGGGTCTAGTTTACAAAATGGTGTCATTTGTGGGGGGTTTCCACTGTTTAGGTACATCAGGAGTTTTCCAATCGCCACATGGTGTCCGATCTCAATTCCAGCCAAAAACGTCAAATGGCGCTGCTTCCCTTCCGAGCTCTGCCATGCGCCCAAATAGTGGTTTACCCCCACATGTGGGGTATCAGCGTACTCAGGACAAATTGCACAATAACTTTTAGGGTCCTGTTACCCTTGGAAAAATAAGAATTGAGGGTGAAAAGATCATTTTTGTGGAAAAAATATGATTTTTTAATTGTACAGCTTTATGTTATAAACTTCTGTGAAGCCCTTGGGGGTTCAAAGTTCTCATCTCACATCTAGATAAGTTCCTTAGGGGGTCTAGTTTCCTAAATGGTGTCATTTGTGGGGGGTTTCCACTGTTTTGGTACATCAGGGGTTTTCCAATCGCGACATGATGTCCGATCTCAATTCCAGCCAAAAACGTCAAATGGCGCTGCTTCCCTTCCGAGCTCTGCCATGCGCCCAAATAGTGGTTTACCCCCACATGTGGGGTATCAGCGTACTCAGGACAAATTGCACAATAACTTTTACGGTCCTGTTACCCTTGGGAAAATAAAAATTGGGGTGAAAAGATCATTTTTGTGGAAAAAATATAATTTTTTAATTGTACTGCTGTACGTTATAAACTTCTGTAAAGCCCTTGTGGGGTCAAAGTTCTCACCACATATCTAGATAAGTTCCTTGGGGGGTCTAGTTTCCAAAATGGGGTCACTTGTAGGGGGTTTCCACTGTTTAGGTACATCAGGGACTCTCCAAACGTGACATGGCGTCCGATCTGAATTCCAGACAATTTTGCATTGAAAAAGTCAAACGGCGCTCCTTCCATTCTGAGCTCTGCCATGCGCCGAAACAGTCGTTCCCCCCCACATATCAGGTATCAGCGTACTCAGGACAAATTGCACAATAACTTTTGCAGTCCAATTTCTCCTGTTACCCTTGGTAAAATAAAAAAAAATTGAACCTGAAGTACTTTTTTTGTGAAAAAAAGTTAGATGTTCATTTTTTTTTAAATATTCAAAAAAATTCCTGTGACGCACCTAAAGGGTTAATAAACTTCTTGAATGTGGTTTTGAGCACCTTAAGGGGTGCAGTTTTTAGAATGGTGTCACTTTTGGATATTTCCTATCATATAGACCCCTCAAAGTGGCTTCAAATGTGATGTGGTCCGTAAAAATAAAATGGTGTTGTAAAAATGAGAAATTGCTGGTCAACTTTTAACCCTTATAACTTCCTAACAAAAAAAAATTTTGGTTCCAAAATTGTGCTGATGTAAAGTAAACATGTGGGAAATGTTAGTTATCAAGTTTTTTGGGTGCCATATCTCTGTGATTTAAGGGCATAAAAATTCAAAGTTGGAAAATTGCGAAATTTTCAAAATTTTCGCCAAATTTCCGTTTTTCTCACAAATAAACGCAAGTTATTTGAATGAAATTTTACCACTAACATGAAGTACAATATGTCACGAGAAAACAATGTCAGAATCACCGGGATCCATGGAAGCGTTCCAGAGTTATGACCTCATAAAGGTACAGTGGTCAGAATTGTAAAAATTGGCCCGGTCATGAACGTGCAAACCACCCTTGTGGGTGAAGGGGTTAAAGACGCATATACTGTAGAATATCAGCTTCAGCAGATCCATGGGTCAGCAAGCTACCATCAGTCATCAGACTGTAAAGGGAGTTAGTGAACAATATTCTGCGTTGCTGACAGAATGGAGACGTATATCCCAGTGTGGTGCAATAAGATGGTGGTTTATTTCAATGCATTTCGAAGTATATAACTTCTTCAGGAAAATACATACATTGATACATGTGCAGGTTTTTTTGTTTGATCTTCCAGACCTTATCTTGACTTCCATTGTTGCTGTTAATTGCTGTTTCTTAATTACATTTCAAATTGAGGAAAGGGCAACTTGAAAACGCTTTGCTCTTCTTATAGTCTTTTCCTGCTTTGTGGGCTTCCATAATTTCATTTTCAGAGAGCTAGGAAGCTTCTTAGAAGAACCCATGGCTGCTTTTTTTGGCACAAGGTTAGAGGAGGCTGGGTTTTTATAAAGCTGGGAATTTAGCCTCCCCTGGTCTTTCCAAACGATAATAGTGAGCAGACCATAATCCTAATAGGCTAAGTTATCCAAGGGTGCCCAAACTTTCCCATTGGCCCATCTTCCATTTTGAAATTTTTAAAATGAAAAAAATATTATATATATATTTTTTTCCCTAAAAATACAAAGCAAATGTGTCATCTTTACCTGTAGGCTGTTTAGAGATCATTTTATCTTTAACTTGCTTAACTGTTCACAATAATAGCAATTTTGACCAGGGGTGCTAAAACGTATGACGGTTTCATCACTTTTTATTTGATTATCTGGGGGAATGTGTTTTGATTCTTTTTTTCTTTACAGAGTTTACTGTACCGGATCATAAAATGAAGTTTTATGGACTTGATGATACCAAATGTGTTTTGCGTTTTACTTTTAAAATTTATAAGGAAAAGGGGAAGATAAAACTTTTAGATGTTTTTTTTAATATTTAAAAAAAATATTTTTTTTTATTAACTTTCACTTACTTTTTTTAGTTCCTAGGCTACTTGAATCTCCTTCAACGCTTGTACAATAAAATGCAATACTTCACCTGGTCTACAGTAGGCCCTTGGCTGCTATGATAACCCATCGATTAAAGAGCTGTGACTGGATTTAGCTCTGGTCGCTGCTGTTAGTGGCAGGTGTCTGCTGTATAACAATGCATGGCACCTACTGTGTGCGAAATGAAATTAGTTAGTGCACCAAACCTAAGACAAACTATTAAATCCTATGTCAGGAAGGGGTTAATAACTGAAGAATCCAAATTTATCTTTTTTGATACTGTCAGTTGTACCATACATACCTATCATGTGTGATCTTGTCCTCGAACCTTTGGTATATAAGTTAACCCTTCCTCAGTCTGCTGAGTTGGTGTATCTAAACCTTTCACACAGGCATGAACTGACCCACACGTGAATGCGTGGTTAAGCTTCTGTGCCAGGAGTGGGCCCCCAGGACCTCACCTCCTTGTAAACGTTCTGGGTCTGCCGGGATTTGTAGTTTTTCCACAGATTACATTCCAGAAAGTAACTTTCTCAAGGACGAGTTTACAAGTGGTAACCAAAGGGCAACCACAATACAACCATAACCACACTGACTTGACTCATATTTACTGGGATTTTAGGAGGAAATGTGCTGGACATACAGACCCCTCAAAGTATCACGCACCACAGACGTCACCCACCAGACATAAACACCACCAGCCGCATCTCAGACATAAATATTTGGGGGGCAAGAGGACAGTTTACATTTTGCTGAGAGAACAGACATCCGTCTTCTTATTGTTGTAACAAGTTCTCAAATTCTGGGATTTTCCATAATAAAAGATGGATGAGAGGTTGTGGGAGTCCTTAAAAAGGATGAGCGAAGTGGAAGTTGAGGTCTTTGGAGAATATTGGAGAATCTCTGATAGGGTCTTATAAAGGAACCTACAGTGGCATGTAACTCCATTTTCCATTAATGGACCCGAATGTGGACTTCTTTTTTCTTGCTGAGCAAATGTTTTTATTGGTGAATTTTGTAGTATGTACAGTGGCATGTAAAAGTTCCCCCCCCTCGGTCAACATTACTGTTATTGAAGATGAAATGATCTCTAAAAGGGCTAAAGTTATAGATGACACATTTCCTTTGTATTTTAGGCAAAAATATACATATTTTAATCTTTTACATTTTAAAAATTGCCCAAAAAAATGGGCCAATGCAAAAATTAGGGGTGCCCAAATTTTTACATGCCACTGTATACACATTGAATAAAACCTTCCAATTTAAGGGCGATTGGGCGACCACCTAAAGTATATGGGACCTTCAGTGTATCAATCGCCCCATCCTTTTATTCGGCAGGGAGATAAGCACAGCTAGATGATTTATAGAGAACACAGGATCGCTCATCAGGGCATGTCTGTAAAATGGGGGAGTTGGGGAAGATAGCTGTTGGCCAGCTCGGATCTAATGATTATGGTTAGCTTTAGTGGAACGGGAGTGGTCCACAAGAAAGGCATAAGGGTTCCTGAGAAAACTGGTAGATGCATAGAGGTTTGGATTTGGCAATTACTTTCGGATGTACATTCATAGAATCATCGAATCGTAGAGTTGGAAGGGAACTCCTGGGCCATCTGGTCCAACCCCCTGCTCAAAGCAGGATTCGCTAAATCATCCCAGACAGATATCTGTCCAGCCTCTGTTTCAAGACTTCTAGTGAAGGAGAACTCACCACTTCTCATGGCAGCCTGTTCCACTCATTGATCACCCTAACTGTCAAAAAGTTTTTTCTAATTTCTAATCTGTGTCTCCACCCATTCAGTTTCATCCCATTGCTTCTAGTCTTTCCTTATGCAAATGAGAATAAAGATGATCCTTCTGCAATGTGACAGCCCTTGAGATATTTGTAGACAGTTATTAAGTCTCCTCTCAGTCTTCTCTTTTGCAAGCTAAACATTCCCAAATCCTGCAACCTTTCCTCATAAGACAGGGTTTGCAGACTGGTTACCATTCTGGTCGCTCTTTTCTGATCTTGCTCCAGTTTGTTGATGTCTTTTTTAAAATGTGGCACCAAAAACTGGACACAGTATTCCAGATGAGGTCTGATCAAAGAGGAGTAGAGGGCAATAATGACTTCATGTGATCTAGACTGTATGCTTCTGTTAATACATCCTAGAATTGCATTTGCCTTTTTTGCTGCTGCATCAAACTGTTGACTCATATTCAGTCTGTGATCTATTAGTATACGAAGTCTTTTTCACATGTGCTGTTGCTTAGCCCTATTCCTCCCATTCTGTATATGCTTTTTTCATTTTTATTGCCCAGATGTAGTACTTTGCATTTTTCTCTGTTAAAAAATCATTCTGTTAGTTGCTGCGCACTGCTCCAGTTTATTTATATCTTTTTGAATCTTCTCTCTCTTCTCTAGTATTAGCTATCCCTCCTAGCTTTGTGTCATCAGCAAATTTAATCAGTTTACCATCAATTCCTTCATCTAAATCGTTGATAAAGATGTTGAACAATACAGGGCCCAGGACAGAGCCCTGTGGTACCCCACTTGAGACATTCTTCCAACTGGATGTGCAGCCATTTATGACCACTCTTTGGGTCCGATCACTAAGCCAGTTATGAATCCACCCAACAGTTGCCTTGTCCATTCGATACTTAGTCATTTTTTCAATAAGGATTGTGTGAGATACTTTGTCAAATGCTTTGCTGAAGTCAAGATATACTATATCTACAACATTTCCCTGATCCACCCTATCAGTGATTCTGTCATAGAAGGAAATTAAGTTAGTCTGACATGACTTATTAGTTATAAACCCATGCTGACTCTGGTTAATCACTTCATTCTTATCCAGGTACTGACATACATGTTGTTTAATAATTTGTTCAAAGATCTTTCCTGGTATAGAAGTTAGACTCACCGGCCTATAGTTGCCTGGGTCCACCTTCTTCCCCTTTTTGAAGATAGGAACAACATTTGCTCTTCTCCAGTCTTCTGGGACTTCTCCTGTTCTCCATGAATTTTCAAAGATTATGGAGAGCGGTTCAAAAATTTCTTCTGCTATCTCCTTCAATACACTGGGGTGTAATTAATTTGGACCTGGAGACTTGAATTCATTTAGGTTAGCTAAGTATTTCCTCACTATATTTCTGTTTATAGATATCCTGGATTCTTCTATTCCCTTAATAGGACAGTGAAGAATAGTTGATGTTACATTTCCTTTCTGAGAGAAAACAGATGCAAAATAGGAATTTAAAAGTTTGGCCTTCTCAACATCCTGTCCATTTCATCATTTTCATCCTGTAAAAATCCTATAGCATCTTTGACTTTTCTTTTACTTTTGACATATCCCCAAAATCCTTTATTATTGCTTTTAACGTCTCTTGCAAGCCTCAATTCATTGTCAGCTTTAGGTAATCTGATTCGTGCCCTGCAGGTTCTGCAGACAGCATTATATTCTTCTTTAGTTATGCCTCCCTCTTTCCATTTTATAAACATTTCTTTCTTCCTTTTTAGCATGTGCTTAAGTTCTGTGTTCATCCATCCTGGTTTCCTTAAATGCTTCCTATTCTTCCCTCTTTTCGGAATTGTTAACGATTGTGCTTTGAGAATTTCATTTTTCAAGATTTCCCATCCTTCCTGGACATTTTTTGTCCTTAAGGATATCCAGCCATTGGATCCCTCCAATTCTCTTTCTGAATCCCTTAAAATCTGCCTTTCTGAAATCTAACCTTGACGTCTGAGTCTTCACAGGTCTTCCTCCTCTAGTTATCCAAAATTCTAAAATAGCATGGTCGCTACCTCCTAGGGTCCCAGCCACTTTTACCTCCTCAACCATTTCCTCCCTGTTTATAAGGATTAGATCCAAGGTAGCAGTTCCCCTTGTTTTCTCCCCTACCTTTTGGAAGATAAAGTTGTCAGCAAGAGAGGATAAGAATTTCCTTGACCTGTTAGTTTTGCCTGAGAGAGATTCCCAACAAATGTCTGGATAGTTGAAATCTCCCATGACAACTATGTCATATTTTTTGGAGAACTTGGCCATTTGATGCATAAAGAGTTCTTCCATATCTTCAGCTTGCACAGGCGGTCTGTAGTGAATGCCTACAATGGTGTCCTTTCCTTTGTTCTGTCCTTGTATTCTTACCCAAACAGTTTCCACAGAACTCCCAGTCTCTGAAGCTTCAACCTCTGTGCAGATATATGTGTTTCTAACATACAATGTGACACCTCCTCCTCGTTTATAAAGTCTGTTTCTTGCAAATAAGTTGTATCCTTCTAGTCTTGTATTCCAATCATGTGTATTGTCCCACCAAGTTTCAGTGATTCCAATGACATCATATTTCTTTTCCTGCGTTAGTAGTTCCAATTCTCCTTGTTTGTTGCCCATGCTTTGTGCATTAGTATAGAAACATTTTAGTTTGTTATTGATTTCTCTTTCTCCAATATTTTTATCATTTAGATTTTTTTGTCTTTGTTCTTTCCTCCCATTTCTAATAGCAGAGTTCTCAATAGCATTTGTCAGGTGTATGGCTTTTTCTGGCCTTTTGCTTCCCTTCCCTCATTGTTCTAGTTTAAAGCTCTCCTGGTGAGTGCAGCAAGGTGACTTCCAAATACATGTTTTCCAGTCTTTGTAAGGTGCACCCCATCTCTAGCAAGTAGTCCATCGTATAGGTAATTCACTCCGTGATCCAGAAATCCAAATCCTTGCTGATGGCACCATCGACGTAGCCAGTTGTTCACCTGCAGAATCTTATTCCACCTCCTTGTTCCATGGCCATCCACTGGGAGGATGGAAGAGAAGACCACCTGCGCTCCCAGTTCTTTCACTTTCGTACTTAAGTTTTCAAAGTCACTGCAGATGGTTTCCAGGTCGTTTCTTGCGGTGTCATTGTCCCCACATGTAGTAGCAGGAATGGGTAGTCATCTGTAGGTCTGAAGAGTCCTGATATCCTGTCAGACAGATCTTTAATTTTTGCACCTGGAAGACAGCACATTTCTCTAGAGGTTATATCCGGTCTGCAGATAGCGGCCTCTGTTCCTCTCAACAGGGAATCCCCCATGACCACCACTCTCTGTTTCTTCTTCACAACATTTTTCTTTCTCCATCCAGGACGACTCTGAGGGCGTACAAGGTTGCTGTTTGTGGGCAAATTCTTATCCTGATGTATTTCTTCATCATTCTCCTCTGTAAGAGCCTGGTACTGGTTCCTGAGCAGTATGGGCGCTGACTGCCTCCGGATCCTCCTGCTTCTCTGGGTCACATGTCTCCATTCCTCTGTTTCTTCAGGTGCACTTCGAATTTCTTCTCTTTCTGTAACATAGATGTAATCATAGATGTAATCATAGAATCGTAGAGTTGGAAGGGACCTCCTGGGCCATCTGGTCCAACCCCCTGCTCAAAGCAGGATTCGCTAAATCATCCCAGTTAGATGTCTGTCCAGCCTCTGTTTGAAGACTTCCATTGAAGGAGAACTCACCACTTCTCGTGGCAGCCTGTTCCACTCATTGATCACTCTGTCAAAAAGTTTTTTCTAATATCTAATCTGTGTCTCCTCCCATTCAGCTTCATCCCATTGCTCCTAGTCTTTCCTTGTGCAAATGAGAATAAAGTTGATCCTTCTACAATGTGACAGCCCTTTAGATATTTGTAGACAGCTATTAAGTCTCCTCTCAGTCTTCTCTTTTGCAAACTAAACATTCCCAAATCCTGCAACCTTTCCTCATAAGACAGGGTTTGCAGACCGGTCACCATTCTGGTCGCTCTTTTCTGAACTTGCTCCAGTTTGTTGATGTCTTTTTTAAAATGTGGTGCCCAAAATTGGACACAATATTCCAGATGAGGTCTGACCAAAGAGGAGTAGAGGGAAATAATTACTTCACGTGATCTAGACTGTATGCTTCTGTTAATACATCCTAGAATTGCATTTGCCTTTTTTGCTGCTGCATCACACTGTTGACTCATATTCAGTCTGTGATCTATTAGTATACCCAAGTCTTTTTCACATGTGCTGTCACTTAGCCCTATTCCTCCCATTCTATATATGCTTTTTTCATTTTTATTGCCCAGATGTAGTACTTTGCATTTCTCCCTGTTAAAAACCATTCTGTTAGTTGCTGCCCACTTCTCCAGTTTATTTAAATCTTTTTGAATCCTCTCTCTCTCTTCTCTAGTATTAGCTATCCCTCCTAGCTTTGTGTCATCAGCAAATTTAATCAGTTTACCCTCAATTCCTTCATCTAAATCGTTGATAAAGATGTTGAACAATACAGGGCCCAGGACAGAGCCCTGTGGTACCCCACTTGAGACATTCTTCCAACTGGATGTGCAGCCATTTACGACCAATCTTTGGGTCCGATCACTAAGCCAGTTATGAATCCACCTAACAGTTGCCTTGTCCATTCCATACTTAGTCATTTTTTCAATAAGGATTGTATGAGAGACTTTGTCAAATGCTTTGCTGAAGTCAAGATATACTATATCTACAGCATTTCCTTGATCCACCCAATCAGTAATACCATCATAGAAGGAAATTAAATTAGTCTGACATGACTTATTAGTTACAAACCCATGCTGACTCTGTTTAATCACTTCATTCTTATCCAGGTATTGACATACATGTTGTTTAATAATTTGTTCAAAGATCTTTCCTGGTATAGAAGTCAGACTCACCGGCCTATAGTTGCCTGGGTCCACCTTCTTCCCCTTTTTGAAGATAGGAACAACATTTGCTCTTCTCCAGTCTTCTGGCACTTCTCCTGTTCTCCAAGAATTTTCAAAGATTATGGAGAGGGGTTCAAAAATTTCTTCTGCTATCTCCTTCAGTACTCTGGGGTGTAATTCATCTGGACCTGGAGACTTGAATACATTTAGGTTAGCTAAGTGTTTCCTCACTATCTTTCTGTTTATAGATATCCTGGATTCTTCTATTCCCTTAATAGGACAGTGAATAACAGTTGATGTTACATTTCCTTTCTGAGAGAAAACAGATGCAAAATAGGAATTTAAAAGTTCAGCCTTCTCAACATCCTGTCTTACCATTTCATCATTTTCATCCTGTAAAAATCCTATAGCATCTTTGACTTTTCTTTTACTTTTGACATATCCCCAAAATCCTTTATTATTGCTTTTGACATCTCTTGCAAGCCTCAATTCATTTTCAGCTTTAGATAATCTGATTTGTGCCTTGCAGGTTCTGCAGACAGCATTATATTCTTCTTTAGATATGCCTCCTTCTTTCCATTTTATAAACATTTTTTGCTTCCTTTTTAGCATGTGCTTAAGTTCTGTGTTCATCCATCCTGGTTTCCTTAAATGCTTCCTATTCTTCCCTCTTTTCGGAATTGTTAACAACTGTGCTTTGAGAATTTCATTTTTCAAGATTTCCCATCCTTCCTGGACATTTTTGTCTTTAAGGATATCCAGCCATTGGATCCCTCCAATTCTCTTTCTGAATCCCTTAAAATCTGCCTTTCTGAAATCTAACCTTGACGTCTTAGTCTTCACAGGTCTTCCGCCTCTAGTTATCCAAAATTCTAAAATAGCATGGTCGCTACCTCCTAGGGTCCCAGCCACTTTTACCTCCTCAACCATTTCCTCCCTGTTTATAAGGATTAGATCCAAGGTAGCAGTTCCCCTTGTTTTCTCCTTTACCTTTTGGAAGATAAAGTTGTCAGCAAGAGAGGATAAGAATTTCCTTGACCTGTTAGTTTTGCCTGAGAGAGATTCCCAACAAATGTCTGGATAGTTGAAATCTCCCATGACAACTATGTCATATTTTTTGGAGAACTTGGCCATTTGATGCATAAAGAGTTCATCCATATCTTCAGCTTGCACAGACGGCCTGTAGTAAATGCCTACAATGGTGTCCTTTCCATTGTTCTGTCCTTGTATTCTTACCCAAACAGTTTCCACAGAACTCCCAGTCTCTGAAGCTTCAATCTCTGTACAGATATACCCATTTCTAACATACAATGCGACACCCCCTCCTCGTTTATCAAGTCTGTTTCTTGCAAGTAAGTTGTATCCTTCTAGTCTTGTATTCCAATCATGTGTATTGTCCCACCAAGTTTCAGTGATTCCAATGACATCATATTTCTTTTCCTGTGTTAGTAGTTCCATTTCTCCTTGTTTGTTGCCCATGCTTTGTGCATTAGTATAGAAACATTTTAGTTTGTGATTGGTTTCTCTTTCTCCAATATTTTTTTTAATTAGATTCTTTCGTCTTTGTTCTTCCTTTCCACTTCTAATAGCAGAGTTCTCAGTAGCATTTGTCAGGTGTATGGCTTTTTCTGGTCTTTTGCTTCCCTTCCCATGTTGTTCTAGTTTAAAGCTCTCCTTACAAGTGTAGCAAGGCGACTTCCAAATACCTGCTTTCCAGTCTTCGTAAGGTGCACCCCATCTCTAGCAAGTAGTCCATCGTATAAGTAGTTCACTCCGTGATCCAGAAATCCAAATCGTTGCTGACGGCACCATCGACGTAGCCAGTTGTTCACCTGCAGAATCTTATTCCACCTCCTTGAAGAGATAATTCTGCTCTGTCCAAGAACTCTTCACCTTCCTTAATGATCTTCAACGTAGCTAACCTCTCTTCGAGATTTTGCAACTTTTCCTCCAACAGGGACACAAGCTTGCATTTGTGGCATGTGAAGTTTGGCTTTTCCACTGGTAAGTCTGTGAACATGTAGCAAGAAATGCAGCTCACCAAATGGCTCCTGGCCTCTTCTATATTGTTATTATTAAAGAGATTTCAAAGCAATGAAAAATGAGCCACAATTTGCGCGCCGATATTGACATGCACACGCTTGTCAATTGTTGGGAATGAATATTCCTAGGAAAGCTTGTTTTCCAATAATTGGCCTCTCTAAAAAGGCTGCCAATCACCCGACAAATTAGCAAAATAACTTCTGAGCTTGCTTAAAAATCATTGTTCTCGGCAGCACATTGTAAACAGGACATGTGCTGCCAAGAACAATGGCAGCCTATATGCACAGGATGATTGTCCTCGTCATGTTTACGTGGGTTTCTTTTGGTTTCCTCCCACACTCCAAAGATATACCGATAGGGTATCTAGATTTTGATCCACAATGGGGACAGAGATGATAATATTTGTAAAGCACAGCAGAATATGGTGGCGCTATATAAGCAATGCATAGTATTAATTAAAAATAATTATGATACTTTAAAGAACATCCCCTTTACTGTGGTAAGAGGCTACCATGATGGGGGCATCTACTGGGCATGGTTAAATGTTTATTGTCGGAGATCATCTATTTACCCTAAACCCAGTGGACACCCAGTAGATTAACCCTTTACAGGCATCCCATAGAGTTCCAAGTTTTAAGGTCCTTAGCTTGGTAATGTCCCATTTTTATGGACAATTCCTCTATTTTCTATAAAGGAAAGAGCCTGGCGCTTTCTAATATTTGTAAGACTGGATTATCAGCTCGGAGGCCCCGTGTATATCAGGTAGACCGCCTGGGATTCTTCTCCCTCTGAGGTTCTGGTCATAGTGTGGAGAGGGGGGCCGTGTTCGGCTCAGGAGGAGATTTCCTTTGGGCATGTGATTGACAGAGCTCAGCCGATAGCTTAGAAATCTCATTTCACACACAAAGTGGTGAGACGTACAAAAAAATTGAAAGAAAATGTTTTGTCAACTGGAGTTCTCAGCCAAAGTAAGTGAAAAATTAGTTCCCAAATTCTAAAGACTAGAAATAGTCCTTGACTGAACCAGTTGAGAACTCCAGTGAATCTGTACTTTGCTCTGTTCTTTACATTTCCCGTAGATGGCACTAATATTTATGCTTCCTGTATTAAAAAATTAACCAAAAAATTGCATCTGTCTAATTTTTTCTTTTCCATTACTACACAATGGGAATTTAGACAAGGGGCGTGACTTATGCAATTTTGACTCCGCCTTTCATCTAGGCTACACCCCTTCCACTTCTACATTGAGAGAACAAGTAGATAATACAAAAAAAATCTCTGCTAAATTTCTGAAGGACTTTTCTTTTATTTTAGGAACTTGTAGAAATCCTTGAAGACCTTTCAAATTCTCCTTTCCCTTTCATATGATTTTCTTAATTATATGGGGAGCTTAATGCTTGCAACACTGAAAGTTGGTTTTCTTAAAAAATGTAATGGCCACACCTTTTGTTATGATCATTTTTTTGGATGGTGGCACAACTGTATTCCATCAGAATGTGCTCTTTAAGAAGGTTCGGACACCTCAATAGTCCCAAGCCAAATTACTAATATAGTGACCAGTTTGACAAGAATACAGTGTATAATGTTGCAGGTCTGGAGGGGTATATATAGAGGTAAAAGGGTCCCTATAGCTAATATTACAATGCCCTGCCCCCTTCTTTTGACATCACCACACTCCTGGCCTGGCGCAGAAAGGCTTAGTGCTTGCTTACCCCCATCTCCTCTGCAGGATCCTTGGGATAACTCCCCACACCCTTGTTTGCTAATTTTGCTAATTTTGTAAGATCTATGGAGAAAAGGTCCCCGTATTTGTTATCACATATTTAGGAGCTCTCACTTTTTTTCCAAGATTCCTGGGATGTAAGAGGCAAGGTTTATGCAAACCCTGACCACAAGTAAGTATATTTAAGGCGGGAGGGTGTGGGAACATTACTGAGAGGCTTGGGACTTAAACGACCTGAAAAATGGACATGAATGTTTTGTCACCACCCATCAAAAAGTGACCCAGCCAAAGCAGACTGAGCATCCTCTCTCCATGGTGGCATACCAGCTGCATGGATGGTCTCTATATGCTTTTAAAGGGGACCTGTCAGTTAAAAAAATAGAATTAAGTATCTAGTAAAAATCATGAGCTCCCCTGATTCTACCGCTTTTTTTAAATTTTGCTCTGTATTGCAGAAATATTCACATTTTTGCTTTTGGAGAGCAGTATGTGAAATCTCTAATTTTAGTGCAACTGGGCTTCTTTAGAGTCTTCCCTGGTGGCATGCACTTTCACCTTTCCCTACCAAACTCTCTCAATCACAACTCGGTAGCTAATCCAGCAGTCTCAAATGATACCGAGCTGTGATTGGTAGTTTCTGGAAAGGCAGAGAAAAAGTACATGCCCCTAGAGAAGACTCTGAAAAAAGCGCCAAGTTGGGCTAACAACAGAGATTTCACATACTGGACTGCAAAAGCAAAAATGTGACTAAGCAATGGAGTAGTGCAGCACAAAACTGAAAAGAGCGGCAGAATCAGAGGAGCTAGAGGATATGTACAATTATTTGAGCAAGTGTCAGGACCTTATTTATTTATTTATTTATTTATCAACCTCGGAAATGCGGAAAAGGCTAAGTGCAGTGTTTAAATCTGCTACAATGCTCTTGGACTATCATTGGTGTTTTAACATCATTAGACAATTGAAAATTAGTCCAAAATATTTACCAGTATTTTAAAAAAAATTACTGGCTGGAAAGGAGAGCGGGAGGGGACATGACATTTTTATTAACTGTGCCTACTGGTTTGGGGTTTCTGCCAAAAAGGGCAAAGTTCACAAAAATATCAAGAAATTATGTAGCGGAAGAGGTTAAATCCTTTGCCAAAATTATTTTTGAAAATGATCTGCTGCAAATGTTTCCACACCCCTCCTTTTCCCCCAAAAAAACTGAGACATTCTTGTGACAGACTCATTCCTTTTTTTTTAAATCCATATTTAGTTGCGCCTGTCAGGAGATGTAAGTGATTGGCAGCAGCTGAGAGAACTTAAAGTTCAGGTGACAAAAATCTTTTTGTGAGAGTTATGTTGGGAATGAAAGGAACTTTGGAAATGACAATCACAAATTTATACATAATTGAGTCACTTAGAATGCTGCACGCAGATCTACCCGAGCCATTGTAGAGACATCTGCGGTTATTACCCACAATCCCCGGCCGCCTCTACAGTAACTTGTCAAGCTATTTGGCTTTACCTGCACCAGAAACAGAAAAGTCTAATTTTAAAACTGTGATGAGCTCTCACTTAAAGGGAAAGAAGAAATTAAATTACATTTTGTTAATGAAAAAAAAAAATCTGTATTACTAAGGAAAAATCGACTAAACCATCAGGGGAATAACTATTGGGGGTGCATAGGTTGTAATTACAGCCAGACCATGGAGCCTAAGGGAGTCACTTGGCGCCCTGTGCAATAGCTTGGATTGATGCACCTACCCCTTCATGGTGGATACTGTGTACTAGTACCCTACCACACAGTGCCCATATATCAGAACGTACTTTGTGGGCAGAAATAGGGCATAATTTGTATCACTCCCGAAGGACGGTATAGATATCCAAATAGCCCCTTGGCAGAAAAAAGATTCCTCGCCCCTGCCATAAAGCGTCAACATAGCAGCACCCAATTAAAAACTATGGAATGTTGCTTTGTACAGGACCCACAGGGACAGTGTGTCCTTCCATCTAACACTAGGATGGGATTAGGCTTTCGACGTCTAAGCTTCCATGCCATCAGGGCCATTGTTGGCCCTTATGGTAGCAAGATGTAATAATTCTTGTGGACCAATAAGGCTTCATTCACATGTCTATTTTTCAAGTACATGTTCTATTTGTGTTTTTCACTTACCCATTATAGTCTTTGGGACTGTACACCTGTCTGCAAATCAAATAAAAAATGAGCATGTTTCCATGTGGGGTTTTTCTTGTGGACAATTGGTCCATAAATAAAAATGTAAGCAGAACTGTTGTTCTGCCCATTCATGTGAAGCAAGAAATTTCTTAAGTGCTGTTCCAGCTATGGCCATTAGATGTCATAGTTGCCCTTCTCCTTTCTGTTCATGGATTTAGAATCCATTCCCTTTAATAGTTGTTCTGTTTGGAACAGCTCCTTCAGCTTTCCCAGGTTAGGAAGTTGTAGCCATTTTCCCTCAGATCCCTCAGCTACTCACACGTGTCCTTCTCTCTGCAAAATCACTGCTTCTGTCAAGCAGATTGTGGTGAAGGTTTAATACAATTATTTGTTTTTGCAATGCATCTGTGCAAGCTAGCTATTATGCAGCCCTGTGATATGTGCAATGTGTTTCCAGCTCGTTGTAATGCTCTTACACTGCTTGTTAGATAGATGTATCCCTGTTCATGTAGTGCAATTCTGGCAGCCTAAGTTTGCTTAGTTATTCTCTTCACTGCATTGTGTGTAGTATAAAGGTACTGTCACACTTAGCGATGTACCAGCGATCCCGACCAGCGATATGACGCGGTCAGGATCGCTGGTACATCGCTAAGTGGTCGCTAGTGAGCTACCACACAGGCAGATCTCACCAGTGACATCGCTGGGGACGGGGATCGCTACTTACCTGTCACACTAGGCGATCCTGCGTCCTCCCGCCCGCGTCCACGCGTCGCTCGTCGTCACAGCAGGAAGCGCCGCAGGAAGCTGACGACGAGAAACAGTCCTGAACGTTCTCGCGCGATCAGCGATAAGCAGCGGGGGAGTGGGTCGGAGGTAAGTATCACACACAGCGATATCGCTAGCAATATCGCTATAACGTCACTAGTTATAGCGATATTGCTAGCGATATCTCTTAGTGTGACATGCCCTTTACTCAACCTCTGTAATAATGCCTGCTACTGATATAATAGCACCCTGTATTACTGCTGTGTTGTTGATCTGCCAGTAATGGTACTGTCTGTTTCTTTATAGTTTTTACCCGATCTCATCCACAATTGTATTCACCAATCTCCTCCACTATATCATCCGTTATCATCTACCACTGTTGTTCACATCATCTCAATAAAGATAGATTTAAGCACCCATACAGTCTTGTTTCTGGGAGTGGATGAAGGGTTTAGCTGTATCCTGGAATCCACACAGTGTCATACGTGGAAGAAGGCAGAGCACCTGTTTTTGATGGGACCACCCACTGGACCCAAAATCCTAGAAAAAGCAGCAGATTAAATAGTAAAAGCTTAGGGGTTATACTGAATTTTTTCTCGCAAAACTATATATCAGTCTGCTAAGCTCTTCCTTCTCTATAACATGGGGCCTGCAGATTAAATGGCATTTTCATTGTGATGGGTTCTCTTTAAGTATGCAAATCTCATCTGCGTGGTTGCAAAGTTATGTATAGGATGGGGCACCTAGGAAGACCTAAATTTTTGTATGCAGCATTGGCATTACATTGCACTGACATTAGTTAACATACATTGTCGCCACTCACCACCGCAGCCGCCGCTTCTTTCCTCTCCATGACCGTGCTGCTCCTGTCTCCGGGGCCTGCACAATATGCTCTGCTCTCACAGCCGCCAGTTACTATTGACGCGTCCTGACTCTCAAGAGCCGGAGTGGGAGGAGAGGAGGGCGCCATCTGCCAGAGAGAAGCCGCATCAATTCAGCACTGGAGCGCGATACCTGCCGGGAACTCACGGCACTTTGTTGCACTGATAACGCCGTGCGCCCTTTAGCAAACTATCATGGAACGACAAATGAGGTGGGTGTGCCGACCCTGGACTGAGAAAAAAAAACCCAAAAAAACCTTGCGCAGGTGCCGCCCCCAAGTGCCTAGTGGCAAATACGGCCCTGTCGGTCGCAGAGATTGTGACTGCGACTGGGCTTGTGCATGAAGCGAGCGCCTATTTCAGCTGGATGTATTGTGATGCAGAAATCTGCCGGCTCACTGCAATGCAATACATCCAGCCAGCCAATCAGTTACCGGCAGCTGACGTCTGAGTGCCTGTCATGAGTTCATGGCAAAGTCAGCTGCTGGCTATAGAAGTGAATGCTGCGCGTCATTGGAACGGAGGAAGGTAAGGAAAATTGTTTATTTTTCTTAAATGTGTTGGAGAAGAGCGGCAGACCAGAGGACATTATTATAGCAGGTTCCCCAGGATGGGGACATAATAACAGGAAGGGTCCAAGGATGGTAGACATTATGACTGGAAGAGGCCCAAGATTGAAGACATTATTACCTGAATTGTCCCAGGATGAGGGACATTATTATAGGAAGGTGCCCAGAATGGGGGACTTTGTTGCAGGAAGGGGCCAGGATGGGACATTATTACAGGAAGGGGCCAAAGAAGGGTGACTTTATTACAGGAAGAGGCCAGAATGGGGACATTATTACAGGATGGGGCCAGGATGGAGGACATTATTATGGGGGCGGGGTACACATATGTCTTTATAGGATCTTGAAGGTTACAAGGGCCTATACATTTGTCGAGCATACAGGTGAGGGCGCAGGTTCAAATTTTCCACCGGGGATCATTGGTCTCTAGTTATGCCACTGGGCATTATTATTAAACTGTTTCTCCATCTTTGCTCCTTTTAATAACGACCCCTCGTCAATAGTGCTAAAAGTGTTGTGGGCCAATGCAGCCCGTTACTGAACTGGACCATATTTGACATTTGCAAAAATTGCATGTGGCTGATTCCACACAACCTTTTATCCAACATGACAACCTCACATTTCACTTGCAGCTTTTGTGGGACCCATAAAGAAAGGGGTACGGTCAGGATGGCTTTTTCTAAATGGGTTACATGACCCTACATAGTGCTTCCCCTTACTTGTAATTGTAACTTGATGCACTTGAAGAATTGAAGAACCCCCAATAGGAAGCGATCCTAAAGAGGAGATGTCTCCTGCCTCAGCTCACCTAAGCTCCATGGACATTTTGGTTTCAGTTTGAAGTTAACAAAGGGACTTATTGACAAACTGGTGGAACCTGCTCAAAGGTGAAACCTCCATCCAAGATGCTCATGCGGACACTTTGGGCATATAATGTTCTTTAATGAAGAGGCAAAGAAGATGAGGCCCACTATAATTTTGGTCCTTTGCTATATACTGCATATATATCTCAAAGCAACGATATAATTTAATATATATACAGTATATAAATTATTTTTCAGAAAATGTTGCTCTACAGTACTCTTATTCCTTCATCTCAATGAGAGAACCTTTCACTGGGTCTTGGATATTTATCAAAGAAAGGTCCATTATATTCATAAAAAAAACATTCACTGCTTTTATTTCCTAGCAGTTTCCAGGCCCGATGCCACCGAGCCAACGCTGCCGTCTAATCCCCATTAATTAGCATGTTATGCAGTCCCTCTCATCTCTCGTTCCTCCAATCTGTCGAAATAGACTCTCCCCCCGCACACACTTAATGTGAAGAAAGAAAAAAAAAACATTTTTTTTTTCTGAGAATTGACTTCCTAAGAGCCAGCGCTGGTATAATGTTATGTCTGTGACTAACGCTCAGCATCAGAGAGGATGGCGCTTTATTGTAGACATAATTTAACATAGGAGTCTGTGAACGCTGCAGCAGATGTCATGTTCTCTTAACGGGGGATGGGAAGGGGTGCCAAAAATTGAATGCAAAGAAAATTGGCAATGCGTCTTTGGTTGGCATAAAGTGTGAAGAATTAAAGGGGTTGTATATTATTAGAAAAACATGGCGGCTATCTTCCAAAAAAACAGCGCCACACTTGGTTGTAGTTGATATTGTACGTTAGCTTTACTAAGGTGAATGGGGACCAGCTCGTTTTTTTTTTTTTTTTTAAAGAATTACTACGTTTTTTTAAAGGGAATCGGTTATCCCCCAAGACATATATGACCAATTAATATGGGCATACAGGTGATAGAAATGTTACACTAGTCCTACCTGTATGCACATATTAGCAGTCTTGTTGTTGAGAAATCTCATTTTCTTTCTTTATGCTAACGATTTCTTCTAGGTTTCGGGGCAAGCAGTGCCTGGAAGAAATCCCTGCCTCCTGTCTTCATTTTAATACTCCCCCCTCCCATACATGTCAGTTGTAGCGCCGGAATCCTGCGGCTGCGCTCTGCACTCCCTCCACAATATGTACCTCTTCCTCTCTTCTGTGGTCACTGAGTTCAGGGATCTTCTGCGAAAAGAGGTTGTCCACTACCTATCCTTAGTATAGGTCATCAATGTAGGATCGTCCAGGGTTCGACACTCGGCACCTCCACCGATCAGCCGCTATCAGTGTCGGCGACGGAATACGCGCTTGCCGAGCTGTTCCATCTTCCTGCTAGTGACTGATGCTTGGTACTGCACATCTGCCTCCTATTCAAATCAATTGGAGGAAAATAGAAGATGGCCAGTTCTGCAACTGAGTACTTCTGACCAGCGTTCGCCTCCACCGGTAACCCTTGATTAGCAGGTGTTCCGGTTGTAGTACCCCGGATGATCAGACATTGATAACTTATCCTAACGTCATCAATGTAAAAGTAGTGGACAACCTCTTTAAGCTCTGGTTGGGCTATATATGAGCATATAAAAAAATTGTCCAATTTCTTACTGTTTTGACATCTGTATGGCATCCGTTTTTATGGGTCAGAAGCAAATAAAATTTACAAGACCAAATACAGTTTGCAATATTAAAAGTAGTGATTTATCTGTAAAATTGGATTCCATGTGGTGGATCTGTAGAGTCGTATAGGTGACATTTATCTGAAATATGGAACAGATTAGTGCATGTTGCGATTTTTTTTCACACACATAAAAAGTTCTTGTGAACAGCCTAATGGAACAACATTGGTCCAGAGTGCATTCGGTTTATTCGACGGAAAGCACGTGAATAAAATTTATGGTCATGTGAATTTAGCCTTACAATAAGAAGAGCAGCTCTAGGTTCTGTAAGGAAAGGGAGTGTAGCAAAGACCAGTTGCGGCCAACTAGGATTAGAGGTGTCGGCAAGCCTTGCCATAGTGTCAGGATCCTGACAGCACCGGCGTACAGCCCTCACTGAGCAGGGACTCACCAGTGCTGTAGGGGTCCTGGGGACAGTAACAGCTGGAAAGTACAGATGCACAGGACCTGAACGCTGAAGTATTAGCAAGCAGGCATGGGACCTACGGTCATGTGACCACAAGGGGGCGGGGCTTAGCGTCCTGCTTGCTAAGATGGAAGAACACTCAGAGTCGGGCAAACCAGAGATCATACACAATACGGGCGAACGAGGTACAGGAGGGACAAGCAGATGAGAGGACAGACAAAGCCAAAGGTCATACACAAGAGGGTGGTGCAGTACAAAAGGGACGAGCAGAGAGCAGACGAGTCACAAGCAGAGGGTCATAATCGAGAGGACGGTGCGGTACAAGAGGGTCAGGCAGAACTCGTAACAGGGACAGAACCAGATCACAACCAAACAAGCAACAAGTTATCAGGCACAAGGCACACGTATACAAGAGGTCACTTAACTCAGCCGAGGGCAGTAGTATAACTGACACCGGACCCAGGTCCAGTGAGCATTAAATAGCCACCCTCTGCCAGAGAGAGGCAGAAACAATTAACCCCCTGTCTGACCAGGACGGGCCAAAGCGAAACCCCGTCCTGGATCATGACAGTACCCCCTCTCAATGGGGGGCCACCGAACCCCCAGGTTTCTCAGGATACTTGGCGTGAAAGGCCCGGTCCAACCGATCCGCATTAACCGATCAAGCAGGAACCCACGAGCGTTCCTCCGGACCGTAGCCTTTCCAATGTACCAGATATTGAAAGGCACAACGGACCAACCTGGAGTCGACAATTCGTTCCACCTCATACTCGGACTGCCCGTCTACCAATACCGGTGGCGGGGAAGCTGATGGTCCCTCCCCACCGGACCTCACAGGTTTCAAAAGGGCCCTATGGAAAACATTTGGGATCCGCAGAGATGGCGGGAGACGCAACTGAAAAGCCACTTGGTTAACTGCTTCGGTAATTTCATAGGGGCCTATAAACTTGGGTCCAAGCTTCGCGGAGGGGACCTTGAGCCTTATATTCTTGGTGGATAACCATACCTTATCCCCAACCTGAAACACTGGTCCCGCGGATCGTTTTTTGTCTGCAAAAATTTAAATTTATCCTGAGCCTTAGTAATGTTACTCTGGACCTCCCGCCATACCTCCTCCAACCGCTGGATCGTCTCATCCGCCCCAGGACACCCAGAATTCAAATGGGAAAATTCTCCAAAATGTGGATGAAACCCATAGTTGCAGAAAAAGGGAGATGTAGCCGTACACTGGTTAATGCGGTTGTTAAATGCAAACTCGGCCAACGGTAACACAGAACACTGTTGTGAGTTCATTTTCCCCTTCATCGTTGATGTCTGATGAACTCCCTCTGCTGGTGAAGAGAGGTAGTGAACCTGTCATCTGAACAGGTGGAGCCTGATTGGACACCCGGAATCACTGAGTGGATATAAGGCAGCCGACGCCCTACAGGGGTGCTGGTGATCCTTTCTGCTCTGAGCTCTTGCAAACCAGTTCAGTATCTGTCTTCTGAAAGCTAAGTATTTGCTCTCTCTTATTTTTCCATTAGATATTGTCTGTTTACTTAGTGTTTGTGTTCTGCCTGCCCTTGTTGGTACAGGCTGAGCTCCATTTTTGTCTCTGGTCAAGTTGATCTTTTGCTCAGTCTTCAGAATATACCTGAGTGCTGATATAGTGATTTTGAAGTCTAGTGACTTCAGGGCCTTTTTTCTATCAGACTTGTTGGACATTATTTTGGCAGAATTTTTGCGGATAGCAGCCAGCATCTTTTCTGTCCTTCCCTATTTAGTTAGTTGGGCCCCATCGTTTGCTCAACCTGTCTTTCTGTCTGTGTTTGTGTTTTCATCTGCTTTTCACCGACAATACATGTTGGGGGCTGTCTATTGCTTTGGGGTCTGCTCTGGGGCAGTTTAGATTTCCCCTTTCTTTCTTTAGGCTTATTTAGTTCTCCGGCTGTGCACGAGGGGTCTAGGGCACCGTAGGAACCCCCCACGGCTACTGTTAGTTGTGTGAATAGGATCAGGGGTCTGCAGTCCGATAGCTACCAACCTCTCCGGTTTTCTGGACTTAGCTTGTATTTTTGTTTTTTCCTCCTTCGGTGACTCATTCATAACAGAACACCAATCATCCTGTCGGGCTGAGGTCAAGCAACGCAGAATTTGCTCCAGAGACTGATTGGTCCGCTCGGTCTGCCCATTAGACTTTGGATGATAAGCGGATGAAAAGGACAGACCAATACCCAACCTCTTACAAAAAGCCCTCCAAAATCTGGAAACAAATTGCACTCCTCTATCAGACACCACATTCAAGGGTACCCCATGCAACCGCACCACATGCTCAACAAACAATCTGGACAATGTTTCCGCATTAGGTAGAGCTGCCAAAGGTACAAAATGTGCCTGCTTACTAAACCTGTCCACCACAACCCCAGGCTGAAGAATGGAGGATGGAGGTTCCGGGGGGACACCGGATCTAGACTGCGTGACAAGGCATCCGCTGTGACATTTTTGGATCCTGGCCGAAAAGTGATCGAGAAGTTGAATCGGGAAAAAAAAAAGTGACCATCTAGCCTGCCTGGGAGTCAACCTTTTAGCTGACTCAATGTAAGCTAGGTTTTTGTGGTCCGTAATTACGGTTAGAGGATGGACAACCCCCTCCAAAAAATGCCTCCATTCTTCAAAGGCCAACTTTATGGCCAGAAGTTCTCGATTCCCAACATCATAGTTTCTCTCCGCAGGAGAGAATTTCTTCGAGAAAAAGGCGCAAGGTCTCAAATTGGTCAAAGTGGTGGGTCCCTGGGACAATACCGCCCCCACCTCCACCTCTGAGGCATCTACCTCGACAATAAATGGTTCAGACGGGTCCGGTTGAATACGAACCAGGGCAGACATGAAACATTTTTTCAAAAACTGAAACGCCGCTACCGCTGCTGCTGACCAATTCTTGATATCAGCCCCCTTTTGAGTCATGTCTGTGAGGGGTTTAACCACCTGTGAGAACCCCATTATAAATTTACGATAATTGGCGAACCCTAGGAAACGCTGCAGAGCCTTCAAATCACAAGGTTTAACCCACTCGACAATGGCCTGCACCTTATTAGGATCCATGCGATACCCTTCTGCAGACACAATGAACCCCAGAAATGACAGTTCTTGATCACAAAATAGATATTTTTCAAGTTTAGCAAAGAGACAGTTCTCCCGGAGCCTTTGGAGAACTGCCCGAACATGACCAATGTGAGCCTGTTTATCAGGAGAGTAGATCAGTATGTCATCCAAATATACCACCATAAAACGTCCAATAAAATCAGAGAACACGTAGTTTATGAAATTTTGGAAGACTGTTGGCGCATTGGTCAGACCGAAAGGCATGACCAAATTTTCAAACAACCCTTCAGTAGTGAGAAAAGCAGTTTTCCACTCATCTCCATCCCGGACTCTGATAAGGTTATACGCTCCCCCGTAGATCTAGTTTCGAAAACCACTTAGCTCCGGACAATTGGTTGTATAAATCAGGAATAAGTGGAAAGGGATAAGTATTCCTCACAGTTATCTTATTTAACTCACGAAAATCGAGGCATGGGCGTAAACCACCGTCTTTTTTCTTTTCAAAAAAGAACCCCGCCGCCACGGGAGAAACAGAAGGACGAATGTGTCCCTTACGGAGACTCTCGGAAATATGTTCCTTCATTGCAGCCCGTTCTGGACCTGAAAGGTTATACAAGTGGGCTTTGGGCAATTTAGCACCTGGAACCAGGTCAATGGCACAATCAAATGGGCGGTGTGGCGGTAAAACCTCGGCCTCTTTTTCGGAGAAAATGTCCGCATAGTCTTTCAGGCACTCGGAATACCTTCCAGACCCACGGACGACACAGACACAGTAACAAGACATTTCTCAGAACAACAGGGACCCCATTTAACAATGTCCCGAGATTCTCAATTAATCACTGGATAATGCACTTGTAACCAGGGGAACCCCAACACCACTCCCACAGGCATGTTGTCCATAACAAAACATGAAATATGTTCCTGGTGCAAGGAACTTACTTTAAGGAGAAACTCTTCTGTACGAAACATAATGTCATTTTTAACCAGTGGTGTTTTGTCAATGGTAACAATGTGAATAGGAGTCTCCATCCTAACTGTCCCTAACTTACACCTGGATACCAAGTCAGAATCAATAAAGTTTAATGACAATCCGCAATCCACGAAGGCAGAAGTGAATGTGGAGACACTCCCACAACAAAGTTCCACTTGCAACAACATTTTTGAAAATGCAGAAAAGGGTACCTGAGAGCCTGGGTGATCTCCACGACAATCATCAGGGCTCAGTTGCTTGTTGGTCAGAGGACAGGAGGGGCAATCCTTTTTCCAATGTCCAGAATCGCCACAGAAAAAACAGCATTTTCCTACGAGTCGTTGTCTTCTTTCTTTCTCTATGAGGTCGATGGTCTCCAATGTAGGACTGGCTCCCCTTCCTTGGGAGAATAACGGTGTCTCAATCTGCATCACTCCCCTCGCCCGTAGCCTGCGATCCATTCGGATGGCCTGTGTCATAGCCTCCTCCAGGGAATCAGGCGGAGGGTGGAGAGCCAAGGCGTCTTTCAGATGTTCAGACAGGCCTCTACGGAACAAACCAAGGAGGGCGGCATCATTCCAGCAGACCTCAGCAGCCCAGCGTCTGAACTCTGAACAAAACCACTTGGCTGAGTGTTTCCTCTGGCACACACTCATCACCATGTCCTTAGCCATACGTATCCGATCAGGCTCATCATAAATATGCCCCAGGGCCTCAAAAAATGCATCCACAGTCATACGCTCAGGGGCCGTGGTCGGAAGGGAGAAAGCCCAAGCCTGTGGAGCCCCCCTTAACAGAGATATAATGACCCCCACTCTCTGGCTTTCACTCCCAGACGAGTGTGGTCTCAAAGAAAAAAAAAGCTTACATCCCTCCTTGAAAACTCTGAATTCCTTTTTATCTCCAGAAAAGGTATCTGGTAACTTAACCGGAGACTCCGGGGAAATTAATGTAACATCCCGAGTCCCCGATGATAAAACCCCCTGCACAGTGTCAGCGATCAGCTGCTGAGACTGAGCCAGGACTCGTTGTTCTCCAAGGAGTTCTGAGAGACATCAGAGTTAGGTGCTCAACCTGCTCAGAAAGAGCGTGCATAGGATCCATCACATACACAGGTGAATGGGAGCAGAGAAAAAAAAATGGTAATGGTCAGTTATAATGTCAGGATCCTGACAGCGCCGGCGTACAGCCCTCGCTGAGCAGGGACTCACCAGTGCTGTAGGGGTCCCGGGGACAGTAACAGCTGGAAAGTACAGACGCACAGGACCTGAACGCTGAAGTATTAGCAAGCAGGCATGGGACCTACGGTCATGTGACCACAAGGGGGTGGGGCTTAGCATCCTGCTTGCTAAGATGGAAGAACACTCAGAGTCGGGCAAACCAGAGATCATACACAATACGGGTGAACGAGGTACAGAAGGGACAAGCAGATGAGAGGTCAGACAAAGCCAAAGGTCATACACAAGAGGGCGGTGCGGTACAAAAGGGACGAGCAGAGAGCAGTCGAGTCACAAGCAGAGGGTGATACACGAGAGGACGGTGCGGTAAAAGAGGGTCAGGCAGAACTCGTAACAGGGACAGAACAGATCACAACCAAACAAGCAACAAGTTATCAGGCACAAGGCACAATAGGCCACTTAACTCAGCCGAGGGCAGGAGTATAACTGACACCGGACCCAGGTCCAGTGAGCATTAAATAGCCACCCTCTGCCAGAGAGAGGCAGAAACAATTAACCCCCTGTCTGACCAGGATGGGCCAAAGCGAAACCCCGTCCTGGATCATGACACCTAGTAGTTTTATCTAGAGTAACCCTTGTGCAGAATGATTTTTTTTTACAATAATTTGGCCACTAGTGGTGTTTTTTATTATAGACTATAGTAACTTAAAGGGATTGCTAACTACTCAGGAAATAACTATTTTTTCACCTCAATACAAATAATAAAACCTATACTCACCCCTCGTGCTGGTGTGGTGATTGCAGGTACACAGGATGCAGTGACGAGTCGCGAGACAGTTAGGTGCTTTCTATATTAACGTTTATAAGACCAGAGGGAACTTTCCTCAGTCCCGGCCTGATCACCTAAAGGGGTAACACGGGTTGCCCTCGCAGGGGGTTCTATACAAGCACACACAAACGGGTAGAACACGACTACTTCCGGCAACAGCCGGTCACTATAGGGCCGCGGTATGGCCGACTACGGGTCCTTAATTATAAAGTCAACTTAGCCGTTCAGACATCCCTCGCCGTTCGGGTTGTGGTCTTTCGGCGTAGTAGTTGCTGGGCCCAGTTGCTGAGGTGATGACGAAGACTTCGCGTACTCCGGCGCGCTGATGACACTGTAGCTCCACAGGCTCCGGCGTAGTCCTTGGACGGTTGGGCCGCAGCCCCTGGCCTGGGGCAAGCGGCAGCGATGTATGGTGGCGAATGACAGGCCACCTGCGCAGCTAACGGCTGCAACGGGAAGTCCGCGGTCAGCAGAGTCCCGGCCCCTGCTGCGGACCTGAGCGGGACAGTGGTGGCCACCGGCGGTACTGTACTTGCCATGGCCGCTGGTGAGAACAGGGCGGCTGCAGGTGGCGGGGAACAGGCCGCAGCCGTGAGCTGGAGCGAGACCGCAGCGGCCGCGGGTGACCGTGGGTAGGCCGCAGACGTGGGCTGAGGGGAGGAGGCAGCGGCCACGGGTTGAACTGGGGCCGCAGTGGCCGCGGGCTGGAGCGGGTGGCAACGGCTGTGAATGACCGTGGGCAGGCCGCAGCCGCGGGCTGGAAGAAGGCGGCGGCCGCTGGTCGACGCGGGGCAGCGGTTCTTGGACGGTCGTCTCAGCGCCGCCCCACTGATGTCAAGGTGAAGTATCCCTCCTGTCTCTGGCCTCCTTTCTGGCTCTGGTGAGTCGCTCTGGCTCTCAGTCGCTCCCACGATCTGCTCCTTCTGTGTCGTTCTGCTGACTCATCGTCCCAGGAATTCCTTTCCTCCTTTATACTGGTCCCTCCCCCAGCCCATCTGTCTGTCACAACGGTCCGTCCCCAAACTCTGTCCCCTGGGAACAGTTTCCCCCGACACCCAGGTGACGGTCCCCTTGGTTCCGACCCGGCCACTCGATGGGGACCCTCTCTCCCACACTGGCGCTATTCTAGCGGTGTCGGCGCTGGCTCTCTCAAGGCTCGTGTGACATTGATATGTCCCTCAATCCCTGCGCCCAATCAGCAATGTTTTCAGTCTCCTTTCCTATGGACATAATTGACATCCAGAGGAAGTAAGAGAGCAGTCGTAGCTCTCACTTCCTCCGGATGTTTTATTTGTCCAAAGGAGAGGTGAGTGAAGCCATTGCTGATTTGCCTCAAAGCAATGTGACGTGAGCCCCGAGAGAGTCAGTGCTGACACCACTGGAATGGCACTGGCAAAGGATGTGACTATAGGTAATATTATTTCACTGGGAGGAAGCATAACACATCTCCAGAAAGGAGACACATCACCTCCACATTGAACATGTAGAATTAATTATAACGGGGAAGAGAGAAACTAACTACAGTATAATTAGGGAAGTGAGAAGGAGAGATGACACTTCAACCTCCATTGAAGTAGGGACATCCTGTAGCCACCAGGTAATCACAACAGCATCTTCTCTGGAAGTCATATACCTCATACTAAGACTGTGATTCGTTTACGCAAAGTACTCTTCCCAGGCATAAACTTTCTTTGATCAAAGTACGGACCCTTTGGAACTAGTGCTCAGTGATGAATATTGTGGTTTTCATTGTTCCGGTATTTATGGGAGATATATTTTGATGTTGTAGCGAAGGGACGAACATAGCGCATTCACTCATATCACCGCAAGGCCGTTCTAACCCATCCAACTTAACCGATGGATGATGCCATATAAAGTTAAAATCACAATAGTAAACTAAACGACAATATCTACCTAAGTTAGGGCCTTATACATCTAATGACAGGTTCCTTTTAATACTTTACCTTGGCTGGATACCATAATGACACTTACTGATAGTATTGAATTATTTTACATCTGATAAACCCACTCAGTGTTTTTATTGCATATTAATCCACTGGTAATTTCCCCTTTAAATCCCCTTTCTCGTATATCGGTCCTTTAATACGTCTGTACTTTTTAATTTGTGTCTCAGGCTGCACTGTGCACTTGTCTCTCTCTCTTGAAATCCTATAAATTTCCTCATTCAACATGTCCCCTCATATGACACACTTTCCAAGCGGCTTTTTGAAACGTCCGATTCATTTAACCCCCTTGCAGAGGCCACGCGTCATTCTGACAGGCGGTAAAAAATTACCCCCCCTCCACGATATTATCAAAACAGCCAAAACCCACACTGGACAGTTTATCCTTAGCCCTGCGGCGTCACCGTATAATTGTGTTTTGCACGGTCAAACCCTAATAATAAAAATGTTTTAATCTGTGTCACCCACGGGAGGCGGAAAGGTCGGAAGTCGAGATGTTTTTAAAGGAAAATTTAATTAGTATGCAAATGTGCCTCTGCACGTTAAAATGTCATTTGCTAAGTAAATTTGGTTGGCGGCCGAGCGCAGGTATTCCATCATGGCGACCTGTCAAGGTGCCTTACAAATTTCCACTGTAATAACAGTGAATGAACGATGAAATACAATTCTCCCAATCCTACAATGAATTGAGTAATGCCCCTCAGGACCATATGTGAGACAAATATCCCCTCACATCTGCGGCTGTGGTAATACCAATGATCAATGGCCAAGTCTCAGAAATCGGGGTAACCCAACCAATTTAGTCATCTTACTGACACTGCTATGGGACACTACATCTGTTACTGTTATGGGGACACTGTGGCTGACACTGCTATTGGGACATCTATAGAAGCCACTGTTATGGTGGCACTGTGGCAGTCACTTCCATGGGAACACTGTGGCTGAGATTATTGCAGTTACTGTGGTCCTCAGTGTTATGGTGGCATTGTCGTAGGTACTTATGAGGGCAATGTGTTTCACATTGTTAATGATATAGATGTTTGTCACTGGAACAATGGAGCTGATACTGTTATAAGGGCATCTATGGATGCCACTTTTAAGGGACACAGTGGCTGATATATATGAGGATATTATGAATTAAATGTTAGGGGTTCCAATGGTTGTCACTGTTATGAGGGCACTGACACTATCACGTCCAGTGGCTGTTACTGTTATGAGGGCACTGACACTATCATGTCCAGTGGCTGTTACTGTTATGAGGGCACTGACACTATCACGTCCAGTGGCTGTTACTGTTATGAGGGCACTGACACTATCACGTCCAGTGGCTGTTACTGTTATGAGGGCACTGACACTATCATGTCCAGTGGCTGTTACTCTTATGAGGGCACTGACACTATCACGTCCAGTGGCTGTTACTGTTATGAGGGCACTGACACTATCACGTCCAGTGGCTGATACTGTTATGAGGGCACTGACACTATCACGTCCAGTGGCTGTTACGTTATGAGGGCACTGACACTATCATGTCCAGTGGCTGTTACTGTTATGAGGGCACTGACACTATCATGTCCAGTGGCTGTTACTCTTATGAGGGCACTGACACTATCACGTCCAGTGGCTGTTACTGTTATGAGGGCAATGACACTATCACGTCCAGTGGCTGTTACTGTTATGAGGGCACTGACACTATCATGTCCAGTGGCTGTTACTGTTATGAGGGCACTGACACTATCATGTCCAGTGGCTGTTACTCTTATGAGGGCACTGACACTATCACGTCCAGTGGCTGTTACTGTTATGAGGGCACTGACACTATCACGTCCAGTGGCTGATACTGTTATGAGGGCACTGACACTATCACGTCCAGTGGCTGTTACGTTATGAGGGCACTGACACTATCATGTCCAGTGGCTGTTACTGTTATGAGGGCACTGACACTATCATGTCCAGTGGCTGTTACTCTTATGAGGGCACTGACACTATCACGTCCAGTGGCTGTTACTGTTATGAGGGCAATGACACTATCACGTCCAGTGGCTGATACTGTTATGAGGGCACTGACACTATCACGTCCAGTGGCTGTTACTGTTATGAGGATGTAAGAAGGAGAACCGGGCCGTGGGTGCCTGTCCTGTGCTGGGTCCGGAACTGATGGGGCTGTCTCCTCTGTTGTCTAGGAGAAAGGTAAGAGACCGGACAGACCTTTGCACTCGGAAGCAAGGGGCATGGCTAAGCGACAACAGCAGCAGCTCGCGCCGAAGCAGTCAGTCTTGGTGGGAGCAGGCAGCGTGCAACACAGAGAGAGGTCTGCGCCGGTTGCGACACGAACGGCACCTCACTCTCTGCCAGCTACAGGGTACACTGCACTCCTCTCTCTGTAGTCCCCACTGATGTCTGCGGGAATACCAGGACGTGGGCCGCATCCTGGTATTCCCGCAGACATCAGTGGAGACTACAGAGAGAGGAGTGCAGTGTACCCAGTAGCTGGCAGAGAGTGAGGTGCCGTGCGTGTCGCAACTGTGAGTACAGCTCACGTGCCTCAGAGGGAGAACCGGATGCTGGATAGACGTCTGTGGCCCACCTTACCGGCATATTTTTGCTCACCCACGGTGGACCGTTAAAGTGTTGCGGCCTTGTTTGCTCCGGCCGCGTATGCTCATGGACTAGGGGCTCAGCGGAAGGTGAGAAGACAGACGTCCTTTGTCAACAGAATTTCCTTAGACCAACACTGCACCAGCTGTTGTCGGCGCTATCAAACACCAAGTAGTACCTGCAGTCTGGAGGACTCCCGGCACACTAAGTGCAGCAAAGAACTGCTTTCGTTTTGTTTATTAACTCCTCATATCCTTTGCAATTGGACTGCTATTCTCCCTTTTAACCCTTCATCTCCCTGCGATGAGCTCACCAACTCTTAAATTAAAGCTGTTAAACTTGTTAACCCTTGGTCTGCCTTTTGCCTGTCACTGCATCCCGCTACCTGCTTACAAGGGCACTGACACTATCACCTCCAGTGGCTGTTACTGTTATGAGGGCACTGACACTATCATGTCCAGTGAATTTCACTGTTATGAGGGCACTGACACTATCACGTACAGTGGCTTTCACTGTTATTGGTTAGCAGTGTAACTTAGAAAGAAGTTGAATCGGTGTGGCTGTTATGGTGAATCCGAAGATTATAAATACAACTTTTCCTCTCACCTTCAAGTATGGTTGTGGCTACAAGTAACTTTTTTCAATTCCCACCATCTAAAATGTTCTCCATGAATTAGTGTAATGGGATTAACTCTCAAACACCCTGAAATGTCTGTAAAAAGTACTTAGTCATGTACATTAACCCATTCCCAAAATCCATTGTGCATGCACATTAATGGCGCACATTGGATGTTTGAAGCCCTGGACTATACTGAAGGCTCCTCACGCTGACTTATTGTTCATCCTATTAAACTCAGTCCTGTGACTGGGCTTCATGGGAAGATTAATTTCTTTACATACTACAAAACTGCAATATGACTGTATATACCGGTAGAAACAATCATAGGTTCAAGTCTCCTATGAAGACTAAAAAATAAAGTAAAAAAAAAAATTTGCATGACCTCATTTTACTTCATATAAAAAAAAATTAAAAAGAACATTTGGTATTGCCATGTTTTGCTTCATTTATCAAAATATGAAATAGTTTAAATGATATTGAGAAAAAAAAAACATCAAAACTCCAGAATTTCCATTTTTGTAGCTATTAGTTTCCAACAAAAAAATGCAATAAAAAATTATCAAAACATCATATGCACTCCAAAATGGTATACAAAAAAAGCCTTCATTCAGTAACAGTTCCATTGTCAGAAAAATAAAAAGTTACAATAAATAACAAGACACAAACCTTATTTTCCTTTTTTTTATATACGGCACATTTTTCTGATTTTAAATCTTAAAAAAAAACTAAAAACAAATGTTGGGTACCAACGCAATCATACTGACCAGGATTGTCATGTTTTTAGGTAATTTTTATTGCAAACTGAACATAATAAAGACAAAACTCAAAAAACAATGGTGGAATTGTATTTTTTTTCTCAGCATACTTGACATTTTTCTTTCCTATTTTCCAATACAATCTGTGGAAAAATGAATTGCATCATTCAAAACACCAACTTGTAACTCAGAAATTAAGCCCCTGCAAGGCTTAGTTGGTAGAATAATTAAGTCATGACTCTCAGGGTAAGTTCACACTAGGCGTTTTTTCTGCTTTTTTTAATGAAAATTTTCAGCTGCGTTTTACAGTAAAAGCTATGTCTATAAGATTTCAGAAATCTCATGAACACACCTTTTTTTTGTCATCAATATTTTGTGCTTTGCATGGTGTTTTGCACAATTGAGCATGTCACTTCTTTCATGTTTTTTTCCAGCGTTTTTTACTCATTGACATGAATGGGTGGTGAAAAAACAGTGAAAATCCACATCAAAAACCCAGGTATCAGGTTTTGCTGTTTTTTTGTGCCAAAACCTGATTCTGTAGAATAGGACTTTTCTTTTTTTTTTTGCACTAAACTTGACCAGCATGCACAAGGCACAAATCTAGCATGTCAAAAATACAGCAAAAATGCACAAAAAATGCAAGAAAAAAAACAAGTGAAACCCTGAAAAAACGCCTAGTTTGATGTTACCCTTAGGCTATTTTCATACGATGCATTTTTGGTGCGTTTTTTTCGGTGAGCAAAATCTACAGTAAGAAACTTGCTGCAAAAAAAGCAGATTTTGTAAGTTTTTGCTGTGTTTTTGGTGCTTTTTTGCAGCGTTTTTGTCATGCTACATTTGTCTCTTGTGCATGCTGATAAAGTTTAGTGTCACCATCCCCCCAAAATAATCTGATTCTGCTTCATCAACTTTTGGCACCAAAAATGCAGCAAAATCAGATATCTGCGTTTTTTCAGTGTTTTTTTTGCCATCCATTGCTTTCAAAGAGTGAAATACGCTGAAAGAAATTACACGCTCCATTCTGCAAAACCCAAGGTTTTGCACAAAATACTGAGGACAAAAAACCCCCAAAGTGCGTGCATGAGATTTCTGAAATCTCATAGACATACTGTATCTGGTACTATTACATGCAGCTGAAATTTGCATAAAATGACGCACCAAAAACTCATATGTGGGAAAATGCCCTAAAGGCTCGTTCACACCTCAGTTTTTCACATACGAGTGCTATCCGTTTTTATTTCTAGCGCTCGTACCTAAGGCAGCCTTTGGGGCTGTTCACATGTCAGTGATTTTTTTGCAGGCAGAGTGTCCACGCAATATTGCGGCGACATGTCCTATATTAATCCAAGTGTCGGACCAAACAGTAATGAAAAACTATGGGTCCGTGAAAGAAAAAAAATTAGACAGCACTCAGATGTCATCACTGACTGATAGATAGAAGGTGGAGAAAGTTTTTTGTTTCTCATAAGTGAACAAAAAACTGATGAAACACTAACCAAACAGTGATGAAACTGAAAACCACTGATGAAACTCGGTCCGCTTTTCTCGTGTGAATGAGCAAAAGGGGAGTAAAAAAACAAAGACCTCCAAAAATGAAAATTGGAAGCGGTTATAGGGAATCTGTCACCTATTTTTTCGCTTATAAGTTGCGGCCACCGCCATCAGGGGCTTATCTACAGCATTCTCTAATGCTGTAGATAAGCCCTTGATGTAACCTGAAAGATAAGAAAAACGAGTTATATTATACTCACCAGGGGCAGTCCGGTCCGGAGGGTGTTGCGGTCCGGTCCGGCGCCTCCCATCTTCTAGCGATGCCGTCCTCCTCCTTGCTTCTCCCTTGGCTCCTGTGTACTTTATCTGCCCTGTTGAGGGGGAAGAGTAAAGTACTGCAGTGCGCATGTGTCGGACCTCTCTGACCTTTCCCCGCGCCGCCATTGCTAGAAGATAGGAGGCACTGGACCGTGACACCCATCGGACCCGGACCGGACCGGACCGCCCCCAAACCCCCCCCCCCCCCTGGTGGCCGCATCTTATATGCGAAAAAATAGGTGACAGATTCCCTTTATAGAAACAGGCACAGTGATACAGCAAAAGCATTTGAAATCAGTCATAAAGAACAGCGCAAACCCTGACATCTCATCAGTGCAATTCAGCAACTAGGGATTATGACTGTAGACCAGATCTGTCCGTATCCGGCCCGGAGAGTTCTGGCTTTAGAAACTGAGAAATATTAGAAATGGAGAATCTATGAGTAATCTTGAGCTGCGATGCACCGTGATGGGGGGGTCCATGTTCTGTCTGCGCGCTGATTATGTCTCACCAGGACACAGATTTTGAAATCAAATCGCTTCTTCCATAAAGTCCTATCAATAGCGGCGGCCGACTCCTCTGACACATTATCACCGATGTCTGGCTGTCACCGAAAGAGTCTGTAATAAATGTGTCTTATCAGGAAGACGGGACAGCGGTGGCGTTATCAGCACAACCAGGCAGGAGGACCCCCGAAATCAAGAAATCTCTAGTCCTTGAGTCGTTTTCTCCTGTCCAAGTCACTGCATTGCAGTACACACAGGAGGATGTCACACAGCTTTCCAAAGTGCCAGAAAGGCACAAAATAAGCAATATGGAAAGGGTCTACACTTAATTAAGTTCTAGAATACTCCATTGAATTATTCATCAGTTATTCTTCCTAGAAGTGTAGAAATAAATTGACAATTGGGTGTTACTATCCCCTTTGCCAATGGGGTGTGTCCCTACACTGTCTAACTGTCCAATCAGTCGGCTTGCTTATTATTACACTTTTGAGAAAGTGTCACCCATCAATTTCTTCATACATTTACAGGAAGAATAACAGAGGAGCAAAGTGACATTCTAAGATGCTTCAGCTCTGTCATTTATATAGGAAATTAGACTGTAAGCTCCCTAGACAGCTTCAGCACCTTATGATGAATGAGAAGATGTATCGACATGGTGAGTGTTTACATAAGGTAATAGGCACACAGCCTCCTATAGGATGAGCCCGCCGAGCGGAACTCCCCCTCCCGCGTTTTCCCCATTTTCATAATCTTTAATTCCAGCTCTTTGATATTTTTCTCTTCTTTTCATGAGAATCATTTTCTCTGTGAAGATTAAGGATCAAAGGGCTGAAAGCGGAATATCACTGATGTATCCAGGAATCCAAGCGCTCAGCACAATGACAATTTTCTCTCAGCCGCCTGCAGTAACCTCCTGGTAGTGCTGGTTGGGCCCCAGGACCCTCAAGCTAAGCCTATTCATTAACCAGTTACTGGCCAGCACAAAACCATGATACTACTAGTCCACCACCGTGTATCACAGATGGTATGAGGTTTTTATGTTGTAGCAATGTTTTTCCTTTCTCTAAATATGCCGTAACACTTTTCATTTAAAAAAAATCTATTTTGGCCTCATCCATCCGCAAAACATTGGCTTTCTGGCTTTGATAGCAAACCTGAGCCAGGTAGTAATGTTCTTTTTGGAGAGTAGTGGCTTTCTCCTTGCAATCCTGCCATTCCCATCATTATTGCTGTGTTTTCTAATGGTGAACATACAGTTGTGGCCAAAAGTATTGACACCCCTGCAATTCTGTCAGATAATACTCAGTTTCTTCCTGAAAATGATTGCAAACACAAATTCTTTGGTATTATTGTCTTCATTTAATTTGTCTTAAATGAAAAAACACAAAAGAGAATGAAGCAAAAAGCAAAACATTGATCATTTCACACAAAACTCCAAAAATGGTTCAGACAAAAGTATTGGCACCCTCAGCCTAATACTTGGTTGCACAACCTTTAGCCAAGATAACTGCGACCAACCGCTTCCAGCAACCATCAATGAGTCTCTTACAATGCTCTGCTGGAATTTTAGACCATTCTTCTTTGGCAAACTGTTCCAGGTCCCTGATATTTGAAGAGTGCCTTCTCCAAACTGCCATTTTTAGATCTCTCCACAGGTGTTCTATGGGATTCAGGTCTGGACTCATTGCTGGCCACCTTAGAAGTCTCCAGTGCTTTCTCTCAAATCATTTTCTAGTGCTTTTTGAAGTGTGTTTTGGGTCATTGTCCTGCTGGAAGACCCATGACCTCTGAGGGAGACCCAGCTTTCTCACACTGGGCCCTACATTATGCTGCAACATTTGTTGGTAGTCTTCAGACTTCATAATGCCATGCACATGGTCAAGCAGTCCAGTGCCAGAGGCAGCAAAGCAACCCCAAAACATCAGGGAACCTCCGCCATGTTTGACTGTAGGGACCGTGTTCTTTTCTTTGAGTGCCTCTTTTTTTCTCCTGTAAAATCTATGTTGATGCCTTTGCCCAAAAAGCTCTACTTTTGTCTCATCTGACCAGAGAACATTCTTCCAAAATGTTTTAGGCTTTTTCAGGTAAGTTTTGGCAAACTCCAGCCTGGCTTTTTTATGTCTCTGGGTAAGAAGTGGGGTCTTCCTGGGTCTCCTACCATACAGTCCCTTTTCATTCAGACGCCGACGGATAGTACTGGTTGACACTGTTGTACCCTCGGACTGCAGTGCAGCTTGAAGTTGTTTGGATGTTAGTCGAGGTTCTTTCTCCAACATCCGCACAATCTTGCGTTGAAATCTCTTGTCAATTTTTCTTTTCCGTCCACATCTAGGGAGGTTAGCCACAGTGCCATGGGCTTTAAACTTCTTGATGACACTGCGCACGGTAGACACAGGAGCATTCAGGTCTTTGGAGATGGACTTGTAGCCTTGAGATTGCTCATGCTTCCTCACAATTTGGTTTCTCAAGTCCTCAGACAGTTCTTTGGTCTTCTTTCTTTTCTCCAAGCTCAATGTGGTACACACAAGGACACAGGACAGAGGTTGAGTCAACTTTAATCCATGTCAACTGGCTGCAAGTGTGATTTAGTTATTGCCAACACCTGTTAGGTGCCACAGGTAAGTTACAGGTGCTGTTAATTACACAAATTAGAGAAGCATCACATGATTTTTCGAACAGTGCCAATACTTTTGTCCACCCTCTTTTTGGTGTGGAATTATATCCAATTTGGCTTTAGGACAATTCTTTTTGTGTTTTTTCATTAAAAAATGAAGATAATAAAACCAAAGAATTTGTGTTTGCAATCATTTTCAGGAAGAAACTGAGTATTATCTGACAGAATTGCATGGGTGTCAATACTTTTGGCCACAACTGTATGAACATTAACTTTAGCTAATATGAGGGAGGCCTTTAATTGCTTAAAGGTTACCTTCAGTTACTTTGGGTTCTTTCGGTCTATTATGCCCCTTGCTCTAAGGCCAGTTTCACATGTTCTGATATTTCCAGCACCAGAAAAAACGGTACCGGAGATATACGAGTCCGTGTGTCTGTGTGTGTAAGGCCGGTTTCACATTTGCGGTTGTGTCTGCAGCGTTTCTGACGCATACATCAACATGCGTCATGTTTTCCTATCTTTTACTTTGTGGACGCAGGTACATGCGTTTGTATGTGTTTGCCTGCATTTGCTTACGCATGCGTCATTTCGGGGTGTGCGGCGGGGCGGGGCTAATGCAACATGTTGCAATTTTGGAGGCATCAAATTGCCGCCACCATATGGATGTGGACGCTTGCGGAAGGAGTGTGTCTAAACAACGCATTACAGTCTATGGGAACGCATGCGTACGCAAGCACATGTGTTCGCTTGCGTTTGCGTACGCATGTATTTATCTGAATAAACATGTCCAGGAACTGGTTTTAGCCACCCCCCACACAAAGATGTATAAAAAGAGGGTGTGGGCACTGGAAGTCCAGTACTCTCCAGACTGTGGAAGAGATTGGAAGACTCCAGACTGTGGAAGAGATCTGTGAAGACACTGAATTTACCAAAATGTGAGTATACAAGCTAATGTCTGTGTGTCTGTTTTTCTCTCTGCAGTCTGTAATCATTTCTATCTCTTTCTTGCAGCATTCATCACCATATCACGATGGCCTCAAGTCCAGAGCACACTGAACACACCGGACAGGAGTCTGAAGTGAGTACATTTGCAACTGATTGGTAAGTATTCACTGTCACTTTACATATGTGGCAAAATCATGTATTTTCTTTTACAGAACACCTCAACAAGTGCAGAGGAGCAGAAGCAGCAGACTCAGGCCCAAGTTCCGGTGGCAAGACGGCGTGTAAGTTTTTTTTTTTAGTTCTTGACTGTTTTTTCTTTCTCTTTTTTTTTTTAATTGTTTTATCTTTCCAACATTAATGTCTTTCATTTCTAGGTTCCACAACGGGAGGAGGACTACCTGGACAATGACCTCCTGATCACATTAGTGCTGAAGCGAGCTGTGTTGTGGGACACCCGGGAACAGCAGCACTCTGACACTGTGGTGATTCGGCGGCTGTGGAATGAGGTGGCCCGATCGATGATGGATGACTGGGACAACGCCACGCCACGAGTCCAAAAGGAATTTTGTAAGTATTGCAATGTGGTCTGATGCGGCAGTGAACCTGTAAGGCCTCTTTCACACTTCAGTTTTTTACAATCAGTCACAATCCGCCAGGTTTTGAAAAAAACGGATCCTCAATTTTCTTATGAGGATCCGTTTTTTTCCCCCATTGACTTCCATTAATGGCGGATTGTGACGGATTGCTGTCCGTTGCATCCGTTTTTTTTGAGGATCCGCCAAAAGTTGCTGTCCGTCACCATCCTCAAAGATTTCAAAACGGAGCTTGCAACGTTTTTTTCTCTGGCGGATCCTCCAGACACTCATTTAACCCGAAATTTCTGGGTCTCTCTCTCTCTCTCTCTCTCTCTTTTTGGCGGATTTGAACTGTTGCAAAAAACTGAAGTGTGAAAGAGGCCTAAGGCCGGGACCACAAAACCGTGTGTGATGCGATAAACTCCTGCGAGTTTCTCGCATCACACACGGTTGTGTGATCCCAGCCTAAAGTGCATTGTTTAACCATTTTTTTCCCCCCTTCACAGTGAACAAAGTCAGAACACGTTGGTGTTTGATGAAAGATCGCTTCAACAAGGACCTGAGACAGGAGATCCAAGTTTGCAGTGGTGCTGCAGCAAGGATAAGAAAATACAAGTATCACAGGATCCTGGCTTTCCTGAGGCCTGTCCTTGCTCAGAGAATGTAAGTATTTTTGTGTTGTATTCCATGGTGTTTTATTCCCTAATCTGAATTTTTCTATTCCACAGGAGTTGGCGCTTGTACAATTGTTATTTTTTGTTAGTAATGTTTTTCTTTTCTTTTCACAGAACCTGAAGCAGCACCCTCAAACCTGGTTCGTCCTCTGGAGCGGTCCTTCAGCGAACAGCCTTGGAGCAGTCCCAGCCATCCACCAACGATGCAGCAAGTGGGGCGGCATCACAGGCTAGAGAACAGGCAGCTGGTCCTTCAGGTGTTCCCCTGTCCCAGGCCTCTGCCTCTTTTTTCATTGGGTCTTCCAGGCAGTGGCAGAAGGCCTCGGACAGGACACTCATGCCCGAGTTTATTCACTTGAGCTCGGTCTTCCAGAATAGCCTGGAAAAGGGAGATAGACTGGAAAGTGGTTTGACCCATATTGACACATTTTCCAGGCTGTCAACAAAGGCCTTGACCAATTGGAAGCCGACCTCCAGAGACAAGCACACCATTTTTTTACTGCGATCGAGCGAGGCATGTCGGAACACCTTACGCCTGATGTCCAGCTGAATGTGATGCATGCCTGCAATGCTGCTTACGTTCAGTCTATGCAGCAGACTCGGTACTTCCAGCAGCCACAGGTGGTTTTTCCAACTGTACCACCACTAACACGCTTTACCTCAATACCGAGTTCTGCTGCATACCACTGTACAGCCACCACCATGCCCAGTCATGCCGCACACCACAACAGCGCCACCACCATGCCGGGTGCTGCGGAAAGCCACTCCACCATCACGCCGAGTCGTGCTCCTGTAGGGTCGGACAGGTTCGCAGGATGCAGTGACGAGACACTAGATGAATGGTGGTTTTCGAAATCACGTTTATATAACTCTAGCCGATGGGCTAGGCTGAACAAAACAAGGATAAAGAAACAACACCAACAGTCCACGCAGGGACTCAACAAACTTAACCAAATATAGTTTCACTTAGCCTTCCAGGGACTGCGGGGTTCAGTAGCGTGGCCGCGTTGAGGTCGCTGAGGCGGCTGCCCTGAGGAAAGTGACGTCGGTGGGGGCAACCGGCCGTGAAGAAAATAATACCGTTGGGGCGCAACAAGCTCTGAAGAAAGCGAGGACGTTGGGGCGCAACAGGCCCTGAAGGAAACGGGGATGTTGGGGCGCAACAGGCCCTGAAGGTAACGCTGCCGCTGGGGCGCAACAGGCCCTGAAGGAAACACTGCCGCTGGGGCGCAACAGGCCCTGAAGGAAACTGGGACGTTGGGGCGCAACAGGCCCTGTAGGTAACGCTGCCGCTGGGGCGCAACAGGCCCTGAAGGAAACGCTGCCGCTGGGGCGCAACAGGCCCTGAAGAAAACGCTGCCGCTGGGGCGCAACAGGCCCTGAAGAAAACACTGCTGCTGAGGCGCAACAGGCCCTGAAGAAAACAATGCCGTTGGGGCTCAACGGGCCCTGAAGTAAATGATGGAGGGGGCGCGCGGTGATGACGCAGTTCCCCAGAAAGGCATGTAGCCGTCCTTTACCAAGGAGTCTCTTCCTAAGCCAGGGTAGCGAGCCTTTTATCCCGCCTGTGACAATGTGGCGTATCTTGAGGCCGATGATGGCCGGGTCGGCGTGATGGGGAAAGGCTGGGGGGAAGGGCCCAGGTCTCTGAGGCCTGGTTACCGGTACTCACGGCCACAACCGGAGATATATTTCCTCTCCCTTCAAGGTGGGGGTTAGCGGGGATAATTCTCTCAGAACGGGAGCGGGGAGCAGTCTCTGGACACAGTCTCTCACGTCTCTCTTGTCGGTAAATCGATCGCTTTCTCCTCGCCGGCTCCTCTCGGTGTCCCTGCAAGTCACCCTGCGTCTTGCCTTCACTCCCTCTCTTCCCCAACTGCCACTTCAGCGCGTCCCCTGCTCCTTTTACCCTAGCCCCGCCCCCTGTTGCCCTGACAACCTCAGTCGCATGTCTCCCTTTGTAATTCCCCTGTTGTGCTTCCTTCAATAACTCTGATGGCGGTCCCCTTGGTTCCGGCCCAAACACTATATGGGGGTCCTCCTCCCCACATTCCCCCACCCTGTAAGCTCGCCAGTCCTCGGGCGAGGGAGTTAGTCTATTAAGATTGGCCTGTAAAGGTGTTAATATTCATTGCCATACGAACTGATCTTTTTCATACCGTTCGGGGGTTTGCCGGCTGTTGACCGCTCGGAGCGTCTAAGTTCGACTGGGGTGGAATCTTCTGGGGTGGTGGACGTCGGTGGGCTGCATGGTGCTGGTGGGTTAATTGTGTCAACTGGCTCATTATTGGGTGGAGGGCCCTTGGGAACTGGAGGGAAATCCTCGTCTTCCGAGTCCCAGCATATGGACTCCGGTTCGGATGTCTTCGGGACAGGTTCCAGTTGGTTCGGGTCGGTGGAAATACACGGGCGCAACATATTACGATGCACAATGCAGGTGGGCAGTGTTTCATCCTTCTCGGGCCGTATTTCGTACACAGGTCCTTCTGGATGGATACAGCGTAGTACCCGATAAGGACTCTCTTCCCAACGTGACTCCAGTTTATTCTGGGGGCGTTGATCTAGTACAAGCACACGGTCCCCGCTTTGGAGATGGGGAGGGGAGGTTGTATTCTTCCCTGGGTGTTCCCAGTCTTGAAGTTTGGTATGTACAATTTGGTGAAGAATTTGCAGCCTGTGGTGATGATTTCGGACCCAAGATGACACTCCGGTCCAGGGCCGAGGCTCTTCGGGGTCCAACTCTACCTCCGTGATCCCTTTACCCTCTCGTCCGAACAGCAGGAAATAAGGAGTATAGCCCGTAACTCGATGTACCCTATTATTATAAACCCATACTAATTCAGAAACATATTCAGGCCAACGAGCTTTCTTGTCACTCTCCAGATTGCGTAGCATTTGAATCAATGTCCGATTAAATCGCTCACAAGCCCCATTCCCTTGCGGGTGATATGGTGTGGTCCGGGATTTATCAATCCCATAAAGATGATGTAGTTCCTCCATAACTTTCCCCAAAAAACATGCTCCCTGGTCGGAATATATACATTGAGGACAGCCGTACACTTGTATAAAGTTTCTGCAAATTGCGGAAGCGGCTGACTCCGCGGTCTGGTCTCGAGTAGGGGTGACCACAGCGAACTTGGTGAAATGATCCACCATGACGAGGCAGTGTTCGTATCCCTGGAATGCGGGCCCTATGTGTAGATAATCCACCGTCAGGAGCTCAAAGGGTGCTGAAGTCACAATCGTCTGTGTTGCGGCCCTCTGAGCAGGCGGTTTTGCCAATTCACATAAGCGGCAGGTACGGCAAACTTCTTCCACAACAGCCAACAAGGGTGGGTGATAAACTTTCTGTTGTAACCATTGCAAAGTCTTTTTGACTCCAAAGTGGGCCCCTTTTTCGTGAGCCTCTTGAGCCAGCTCGTGTAGTTGAGCTCCGGGTGTAACCACCTGCCAAACAGTCGTTGAGGTTGTTTGCGAAGTGATTTTACGGTACAGTAGTCCCTTTCGGATAATCAGTCTCTCCCATTGTCGCAGCATCAGTGACAGGTCTTGGGTCAAAGTTTGTCGTTGAGTATCAGTGGGTAATTGACCAGCAGCGACCCATGTCCGGAGAAGTCCAACTTCTTCATCTTCTTGTTGCTGTTGTATCCACTTATCCCGAGATTGTTCCAGGATGCCCCTGTGGGCCTCTGGGGAAGATACTTTTGCATCAACATTGGTGAGCACGGCAGCGGTAAGAGCGAACGGTATTTCCTCTCCTTCTAATTCTTCATCTCGATTCCGCCCGGGAGTTGTATGTCGAATCCTGGAGAGAGCATCTGCATGAACATTCTCGGCCCCTCTTTTGTAAATAATTTTGTAATTGTACTTCGCCATTCGGGCCACCCATCGCTGCTCCAAAGCCCCCAACTTGGCATTTTCCAAATGAGCCAGTGGGTTGTTGTCAGTTCGCACTACCACCTCGGAGCCCGCTAGGTACTCTGCGAATCTCTCCGTCATAGCCCACACCACTGCGAGGAGCTCGAGCTTAAAAGAGCTGTAATTGTCAGGGTTACGCTCGAAGTCATGGAGTGAACGGCTTCCATAAGCGATCACCCTCTCCCAGCCATCCTGAACCTGTGACAACACAGCCCCTAGCCCGTGGAGACTCCCGTCAGTGTGCAGGATGAACGGCTGAGAGAAATCCGCATAAGCCAACACTGGGGCATCTGAGAGTGCAGCCTTAAGATCTCGGAAGGCCTCTTCCTGAGGGTGTTGCCACTGGATTTTTCATCCATTGGCCCCAGCGGGAGCCCCCTTCAGCAGGTCATGCAGGGCTCGAGCTCGACATGCAAAATTCTTTACGAAACGACGGTAATATCCAGCTAACCCCAGAACAGCCTGCACGTCTTTCACCGTCTCGGGGGTAGGCCATTCCTGGATAGCAGCAACTTTCTCCCGGGACGGCCTCACACCCTCTGCCGAAACGACATGACCCAGATACTCAATCTGAGAGCGAAATAGGTGGCATTTCTGAGGCTTCACCTTCAACCCGTACTTTTGCAGCCGGCTGAGTACCTGTCCCAATCGCTTCAGGTGGTCCTCGAAGGAGGCGGCATAGACAATGATGTCGTCCAGGTAGATCAACGTGGCCTCAAAATTGAGATCTCCTAAACATCGCTCCATCAATCGCTGAAAGGTCCCGGGGGCGTTGGCCAGCCCGAATGGCATACGATTAAACTCAAACAGTCCCATGGGCATTATGAACGCCGTCTTAGCTCTGTCCTCTTCTGACATGGGCACCTGCCAGTACCCACTGGCCAAGTCCAGGGTCGAAAAATATGTTGCTTTGCCCAATGCAGACAGAGATTCTTCTATGCGGGGCAGTGGGTATGAGTCTTTAATAGTGCAAGCATTCAATTTACGATAATCCACACAGAATCGTAGTGTACCGTCTTTCTTCCGGACCAACACGATGGGGGCCGCCCAAGGGCTTTGACTTTCCCGTATCACCCCTTTTTGCAGCATCTGAGCCAGCAAAGTTTTCACCTCTTGATAGAGTTGTGGCGGGATCTGTCGATATCGTTCTTGGATAGGGGTCGCTTCTGCTGTGGGGATCTCATGAGTGATGGCGGTGGTACACCCAAAGTCATCCTCATGGCTAGCAAATACTTCGTGGTACTGTCCCAGCAATGCTTTTACTTGTGAAAGTTGGGCCGCAGTTAGTCCAGAAAACTCAGCCCGCATCTGCTCCAAAATATTTCGGCCCTTCTCTTGTGTCGAGACTTCGTGGGCCTGTAAGGTTCGTGTTGTTACCTCCCAAGGATCCTCGGGGTGTACTCGTAATTGAACCGCAGGAGCGGGCAGCACTTCTTCTAAAGGCTTTACTAGTTTGGCCAGTACAGTCCGGGCTTTCAGAATGGTATCTCGGTCTTCAAGGTTAACGCAGCGGACCAGGACGGTTCCTTTTCGCACAGTAGCGAGGGAACGGGCCACCAGTATGCCAGGAGGTAAGTGCTCTGAGTGACACGGCTCCACCTGCACCTCTACGCCCTCCAAAGGTATTGGGGCCCGAATTGGCAGGGCCACCACTGTCTGTCCAGGAGGCAGCACAAGCAGGGGTGCCGCTGACGCGATGACCTTACCCAGAGCCTCACCCTCCTGGCAGTCCCGATGCACCCACGCACCTCGCACCAGCTGCTGGAATACCTGTCCCTGAGCTGTGCGAGAACCCCACTGCTTCAGTGTCCTTTGTGTGGGATCATTAAGCAACAGGTTACCAAACTCTTGTAAAATATTCATTCCCAGGGTGACGGGGTGTCGTTGATCAGCTTCTCCTTGAGTCAGCACCACCCCTCTGCGGCCGAGGGGTTTACCGCACAACGTCATCTGCACCCACACTACCCCGGCAACCGGGACCGGCAGCTGGTTAGCAGCTACTAGTCTAATCATGGGTCCCCACTGAGGCCTTGCTGCCTCTGGAAAGTTTCGTTGAAAGTACGCTGTGGGCATAGTGGTTACTTGTGACCCGGCCCGGCCCTCTACTTCTGCCCAAACTACCGGACACTTTGCTATCAAATCTTCGGGACTTCCACCACCCCTAGTTGTGGTTTTCGGCTCCGAGCGGCGTCCCCCCCAGCCCGGAGCCCTTTAGTTTAATGGCCAACGGGGTGGGTATCTCCCACGCCGTGGACACTCTCGGGCGAAGTGGCCTGGTTCTCCACACTCATAACACCGGGCCGGTATAGGTTGACCACCCCGCGGAGAACGTGACCCCCAGGGACCGGGATTAACACTGGGTCGTCCAGTCTCTGGTTCGATTCTTCTCTTTACTTCAGCCAACTCGCTCTTAATATTTTTCAATTCTCGCTTCATCTGCTCCACCCACTGGGGTTCCTCAACTGTATTCGAGGAGGCCTCCACACCTCGGACCTTCCCCATGGGGACCGCCATCCCCTGCTCTTGCTCCCAAACCCGTGCCTGACTTCCCACTTCTGAAAAATCGATTTGTGGATTCATTCTGATCTGTTCCCGTAATGCCTGTTTTATCAGTGGATCTCGCAGTCCAGTCACCAGTAGGTCACGTAGGGTAATGTCAACAGGTCCTACCCCTACCCCGTCTTTTCTTTCAATAGCCGTATGCAATTCTTGGAGCACATTCATATACTGAGTAATCGTCTCCCCCTCTGCCTGCATCCGACTAAACAAACGGGTCCTTAACTCTCCCACATCAGTGGGATCTCCGTGGGTCTGTTCCACTATCTGCAACACCTTTTCAAAAGTGTTGCAGTGCCCCGGAGGTTTCAACATCACTGACCTCCGCACCTCCACGTCTAGGGCCATGAGTGCCACTTCAGCTTCCAGGTCAGGGGTCATTGGGTGCATCCGAAAGAGCCCCTGCATTCGTTCTGTCCAGCTCCATAGCATAGTATTGGAGCCGGAAAATCTAGGCAGGTTGTTCAGCATGGCCCCCAATGAAATGCTAGTACGGGGGCCCATCAGATTCTACAGCTTCCCCCTGACCTGCGCCACCACCGTCTATGCTCGGAGACTGCATCCTGCCGACTACGCCAAAATGTAGGGTCGGACAGGTTCGCAGGATGCAGTGACGAGACACTAGACGAATGGTGGTTTTCGAAATCACGTTTATATAACTCTAGCCGATGGGCTAGGCTGAACAAAACAAGGATAAAGAAACAACACCAACAGTCCACGCAGGGACTCAACAAACTTAACCAAATATAGTTTCACTTAGCCTTCCAGGGACTGCGGGGTTCAGTAGGGTGGCCGTGTTGAGGTCGCTGAGGCGGCTGCCCTGAGGAAAGTGACATCGGTGGGGGCAACAGGCCCTGAAGAAAATAATACCGTTGGGGTGCAACAAGCCCTGAAGAAAGTGAGGACGTTGGGGCACAACAGGCCCTGAAGGAAATGGGGACGTTGGGGCGCAACAGGCCCTGAAGGTAACGCTGCCGCTGGGGCGCAACAGGCCCTGAAGGAAACACTGCCGCTGGGGCGCAACAGGCCCTGAAGGAAACGGGGACGTTGGGGCGCAACAGGCCCTGTAGGTGACGCTGCCGCTGGGGCGCAACAGGCCCTGAAGGAAACGCTGCCGCTGGGGCGCAACAGGCCCTGAAGAAAACGCTGCCACTGGGGCGCAACAGGCCCTGAAGAAAACACTGCCGCTGGGGCGCAACAGGCCCTGAAGAAAACAATGCCGTTGGGGCTCAACGGGCCCTGAAGTAAATGATGGAGGTGGCGCTCGGTGATGACGCAGTTCCCCATAAAGGCCTGTAGCCGTCCTTTACCAAGGAGTTTCTTCCTAAGCCAGGGTAGCGAGCCTTTTATCCCACCTGTGACAATGTGGCGTATCTTGAGGCCGATGATGGCCGGGTCGGCGTGATGGGGAAAGGCTGGGGGGAAGGGCCCAGGTCTCTGAGGCCTGGTTACCGGTACTCACGGCCACAACCGGAGGTATAGTTCCTCTCCCTTCAAGGTGGGGGTTAGCGGGGATAATTCTCTCAGAACGGGAGCGGGGAGCAGTCTCTGGACACAGTCTCTCACGTCTCTCTTGTCGGTAAATCGATTGCTTTCTCCTTGCAGGCTCCTCTCGGTGTCCCTGCAAGTCACCCTGCGTCTTGCCTTCACTCCCTCTCTTCCCCAACTGCCACTTCAGTGCGTCCCCTGCTCCTTTTACCCTAGCCCCTCCCCCTGTTGCCCTGACAACCTCAGTCGCATGTCTCCCTTTGTAATTCCTCTGTTGTGCTTCCTTCAATAACTCTGATGGCGGTCCCCTTGTTTCCGGCCCAAACACTATATGGGGGTCCTCCTCCCCACACTCCTGCAAGGCCGTCCACCGCCACACCATACCGGGTACGGAAACTACACCGCCGTCCACCTCCACCACCATGCCGGGTACGGAAACTACACGCCCGTCCACCGCCACCACCATGCTGGGCATGGAAACTACACGCCCGTCCACCGCCACCACCACATGCCAGATACAGAACCCACCACTCCCACCCTCCCAAGGAGGCGAAGAGGCCAGCAACCAACCCATGGAAAACACAAGAAAAAGAGACAGGAAATGAGACGTGAAAAAAGAACTGACGTTCTACCTCCACCCTCACCTCCCAATGTGTCTGTGATGTCCAATTTGTCTCTCCCTTTCAATGTGTATCTCCCGTCCCATGTTTCCACTTCTAATGTGTCAACTTTCATTCTTGACCTCCCAGACCCCACACATTTCGTTGGCCCTTCCCCTGGAACCCCATCATCGTCCACACCAAGGCAATCCTCCCATCTCCACACCCCCTTATCCATAACATTTCCCCCACATTATTTTGTAAAAAGTTAAAAAAAAATTTAAAAATAAAATTGTGTTGTTTTTCCCCTATCACTGCTTGTTCTTTGTCCCTTTCGTCGCCGGCAACACACACCGTGCGCCATCAACACACACATCGCCGTCTACACACACTGTGCTTTTGCCTCCTCATAGCTCCATGACACACAATCTGCTCCTCCTTTTCTTTCTTTGATTTACACTGCAGCTTTGCTTCTTGTGTCTGTCATGGAGCTATGAGGTGGCAAAAACACAAAGAGGACTGAAAATCCTCCAAAAAAAAAAAAAAAAAGTTAATACAGCACAAAGGGTCAGGGGTCAGCATTTCTCACCTGCCCAGGTGTCAGCACTAGTGCACTCAGGATTCTGGATTTTCTGCATCCTTAGTGCAGTAGTACTGACACACGGGCAGGTGAGTCAAGATATGAGGTGGATTAGCTCCATCATCTCTTCAGTGTGCATTAATCTATTGGACTATAGCAGTGGCCAGAGGCGTATCTAGGCTTTCTGGCACCCGGGGCAAGAATTCGGTTCGGCGTCCCCCCCCCCCCCAAGTACATATGCGACTTGCACACTTAGCCATGTAACCACGAGCTGCTCTCCCTAATGCTCTCAATGTTCAGTAAAAAACTGAGAGAAGCAGGAAGAGAATCTCGTTGTCACAGGACCATACCTATGAAAATCGCATATGAGTGAAGTGTCCGTGTGATGACTACTGGAACCTGCAGAGCTGAATCCTGACATTGCAGCATCTGAATTCTCACAACGAATGCACTGCACAGATTTAGGATTCTCCCTGGCCGATGTACAGTCATGTCAGCACAAGTATGTGATTTATATACTTCTGGCCACATTCCGACTAGACGTGCCCGGCCTCGCTCTGTTCATTTTCATTGAGTGAGGCCACACATGTCTAGTCAGCATGTGACCACATGTATGTAAATTACCGGCACGAGAGAATCCTGACAGCGTTCAGTGAGCACTGTGAGAATTCAGACGTCTGCAGTCACAAGGAATGACTGCAGACTCACCACAGACCTGGACAACCCCTTTAATGTTCCTAACAAATAAAAACATGAGAATTAGTCAGTATCACTAATAACATTTACATCAAGGTACCTTATAGATGACGTCATCTCTGCAGTCAGTCACCTTTTCTTCTAGACCCCATGATGAGTTTTCTCATCCACATCTCGTCTCTGTAGACGTCCATCTTCTCCGGTCTTCTGTAGCAAATCTCCACACGATGCCCTTAAAGATAGAAGTGTCATTATAATGCTCCTAAATAAAAATGTCTGCAATATACTGTCTCCTCACACTATTCCCCTCTAGCATCCCACCTGTTCACCATACTGTCTCCTCATATATTTACCCCCTCACTCTCTATACTGTCTGCTCACACATATCCCTGACTCCCCATACTGTGTCCATCCACATACATTAACCCATTTGCTCCCCATACTGTCTGCACCAATCCCCCATACTGTTTCCTCATACATACTCTTTATTTTGTGTCCTCAAATCTCCCCACACATTAAATCCCCCCATCCCCAATCCCCCACATACATTAAGTACCCCCATCCCCATTCCAAATCCCCCACACACATTAAATAACCCCCCATCCCCACTCCAAATACCCCCACACATTAACCCCAACCCCACTCATTAACGCCCCCATACATTAACCCCATCCCCATTCATTAACCCCCGCACACATTAACCCAATCCCCACTCATTAACTCCATCCCCACTCCAAATCCCCCCACACATTAAATAACCATCTGCACTCCAAATACCCCCACACATTAACCCCCATCCCCACTCATTAACGCCCCCACACATTAATCCCCATTCATTAACCCCCGCACACATTAACCCAATCCCCACTCATTAACACCCCCACACATTAACCCCCATCCCCATTCATTAACGCCCCCACACATTAATCCCCATCACCATTCATTAACCCCCGCACACATTAACCCAATCCCCACTCATTAACCCCCATCACATTAAATAACCCCCATCTCCACTCCAAATCCCCCCACACATTAACCCCATGGCATCCCCACTCATTAACCCCCACACAGATTAACCCCCATCCCCACTCTAAATACCCCCACACATTAACCGCCATCCCCTCTACAAATCCCCCCCATCTCCACTCATTAACTCCCCCTCATCTCCCATCTTCGGTGGTTCTTCAGCTCCACAGAGGAGCACACTTACCACCAGCGTTTGCTTTGGGCGCCGGGGAGTGACGTCAGCAGCGTGATCACATGACCTGATCACGCTGCTGTCGTCGCTCTGGCCCGGTGGTCAGAGCTTCAATTGTACAGGCGTCTGTATAGACGCCAGTACAATTGCTCCCTGGGAGCCGGCATGCGCTCCTTCTCTGCGCCGGCTGTCAGCTTGACAGCTGACACAGAGACCTGCCGACTCACAGGACAGGGGGGGCGGCAGAACGCAGCCGCCAGGGAGGACACTGCGGACTGCTGCATTAGGCGGCCCGACTGCGCCCCCCTGCTGGCTGCGCCCGGGGCAACTGCCCCGGCTGCCCCCCCCTAGATACGCCACTGGCAGCATTATAATGACACTTCTATCTTTAAGGGCATCGTGTGGAGATTTGTTGCAGAAGACCGGAGAAGATGGACGTCTACAGAGACGAGATGTGGATGAGAAAACTCATCATGGGGTCTAGAAGAAAAGGTGACTGACTGCAGAGACGACGTCATCTATAAGGTACCTGGATGTAAATGTTATTAGTGATACTGACTAATTCTCATGTTTTTATTTGTTAGGAACATTAAAGGAGTTGTCCAGGTCTGTGGTGAGTCTGCAGTCATTCCTTGTGACTGCAGACGTCTGAATTCTCACAGTGCTCACTGAACGCTGTCAGGATTCTCTCGTGCTGGTAATTTACATACATGTGGTCACATGCTGACTAGACATGTGTGGCCTCACTCAATGAAAATGAACAGAGCGAGGCCGGGCACGTCTAGTCGGAATGTGGCCAGAAGTATATAAATCACATACTTGTGCTGACATGACTGTACATCGGCCAGGGAGAATCCTAAATGTGTGCAGTGCATTCGTTGTGAGAATTCAGATGCTGCAATGTCAGGATTCAGCTCTGCAAGTTCCAGTAGTCATCACACGGACACTTCACTCATATGCGATTTTCATAGGTATGGTTCTGTGACAACGAGCTTCTCTTCCTGCTTCTCTCAGTTTTTTACTGAACATTGAGAGCATTAGGGAGAGCAGCTCGTGGTTACATGGCTAAGTGTGCAAGTCGCATATGTACTTGGGGGGGGGGGGCGCCGAACCGAATTCTTGCCCCGGGTGCCAGAAAGCCTAGATACGCCTCTGGACTATAGATTAATGCAGACTGAAGAGACGATGGCGCTAATCAGAAGTCACCAACCATAGCACTAACAGAGAGAACAGGTGTAGTATAAACCATTGGTGACATAACCTAATCTGCATGAGACAGGGAGTGGACAGGTGTTTCACTAGAGTTGTTTTATTGTCAGCAAACATTAAAGGTACATTTTAACATTCCAGGTCCATAACATTACTTAAAATTACAAGAACATTTTACTAAACCATTTCATCTTGCCATGCCACACGTCCAATATCAGAAACAAAGTAGGCCGCAAATGTATCCCTCATTTGGGCATCTTCCCTTGTTGTCCTCAGAGATTGATGATGGTAATCTGGCAACGGGTTACAAACAGGTTCATCAAGTTCAAAGTTTGGTCGCTCTTTAGCCATTATGTAGTTGTGGAGAACCACACACGCCATGACCACCTCATTCCCAAAGAGTCTCAAAAGCTCCCACCTGCTGTCATCATTCTGACTTTAACATAACGCTTAGGCTGAGTTCACACGTGGCGTTTTTTTCGCGTTTCCGCGGCGGTTTTAACCGCTCGATTTTGCCGCGAAAACGCGAAAAATAAGCATCCCATGCATTCCTATGGGATTCCGCAATGCTGTACTAATGCTGCGGTTTTCACCGCGGCGGAATCGCTTCGCGGTAAAAACCGCAGCATGCTCATTAATTTGCGGAATCGCGGCGATCCCGCACCCATAGGAATGCATTGTTCCGCTTACTTTCCGCATGTGGCTGTGCCCACCATGCGGAAAGTAAGCAGAACATTTGCGGATGGTACCCACGGTCCGGAGGAGAGGAGACTGTCCTCCGGGCTTTGGGTACCATATCCCTGTAAAAAATAGAATTTAAAAATAAAAAATATTGTTATTCTCACCCTCCGACGTCCCGCACAGTCTTCCTGCTTCTCTTCACGCTCTCGTTCCCAGTAGTCCTTTGCGAAAATGCCCGCGATGGCGTCCGTTCTCGCGGGATCGCGAAGTCTCGCGGTCATTCGCGCGACATCATCGCGAATTACCGTGAGACGTCGCGATCCCGTGAGAACTGACGTCATCGCGGGCATTTTCACAAAGGATTACTGGGAACGGATGCGCGGGACGTCGGAGGGTAAGAATAACACCATTTTTTATTTTTTTTTTACATTCTATCTTTTACTATTGATGCCGCATAGGCGGCCTCAGTAGTAAAAAGTTGGTCACACTTGTCAAACACTACGTTTGACGAGTGTGACCAACCTGTCAATCAGTTCTCCAAGCGATGCTACAGATCGCTTGGAGAACGCTAGCATTTTGCAAGCTAAATACGCTTGCAAAATGCTAGTTTTTCCGCGGAAAAATCGCGGGAATTTAAAATGCGATTTTCCCGCGGACTGGAATTCCGGAATTCTCGCGGTAATTTCCGCGAGAGTTCCGGTACATGTGCACTTAGCCTTATCGTTCTCCTCTGCTCTCGCCGATCGCCGGTAGAGCAGGGGAGAATGATGAGAGCCGTCTTTAGCACCTGCCACCAGGGAACAGCGCTTACTGTAGCGCTTCCTCCCCAGTGCCGATGCGTGTCACAAAGAGGACATCAATGTGTGTTCTCCATGTGCAGGACGTTTTGCCGTCCGTACTGAAGGTAAAAAACAAACATGTCAGCATGTTTTGTCCATGGACACATGGTCCATGGAAACACACTGACATGCACAAACCCATTCATTTGAATGGGTCTATGTGTGTACGTGTCTCCGGTACGTGTGAGAACTGTCACCACATGTACCGGAGACACGAATGTGTGAAAGAGGCCTAACTGTGAATTGGTTCAGTCTAAACTATTTAATTATGGTTTTTGTATTTTTTTCATGCTGGAGTTACAAGAACTCTTCTTCTGAGGTCCTGAAAAGTCTCCATTTTTCACGGCCAGATCCTTGCTCTTTAAATAAAACAGGTTGCACATGCACACTCACGAATGATTGTTGTCTCATTGATTGCAAACACCAGACTTTAATTTCACCTTCAAATTATCTGCTAATCCTCAGGCTGTGTGCCCACGTTGCGATTTTTAAGCGTTTCTGCCACTGCGTCTAGGTCAAATTTATGCAGAAATATTATTATTTATTAAATATTATCATTTATTATATTGCAGAAATATGCATAAATATTACATCTACAGAGATATTAATTATTATTATGCTTTGCTTACATAGCGCCATCATATTTTTCAGGGTTTTACAAACATTGTCATTGCTGTCCCCATTGGAGTTCACAATCTAAATTTCGGGTGATATGCGAGTGCAGTGCGATGCTTCACATGTACTCATAGACTTATATGACTGTGAGAGATCTGAATTCAGCAAGCAATTTCAGCATGTTGCATTTTTTTTCCTGTCTGATCTTGATCCGGTTGTACCGGTAAAAAATAATACACCATTGAGAACAAAAGTGGGAACAAGTCCTCTGGCTTGTGTTCATAGGAGTCCCTGATTTTTGCTCTATCTAGCCGTTCCGTGGTATTGCTGTATATAGCACCAATGATCAGATGAATGCAGGTTCACGTCTCCATGGAGGACAAATACAGTGAAACAAAAATACTTTTTTTTTAAAGAAAATATAAAAGTTCAAATCACCCCCCCTTTTCCCACATAAACAAAAAATAAAGAAAAAAAAAAAAAAAACTCACATATGTGGCATCGTTACATCCATAAAAGTACAATCTTATCAAAATGTGAAATTAACTAACCTAATAGGTAAATCGTGTAACAGACAAAAAATCTAAACGCCGTAATTACGTTTTTTCAGCTGCTGCAAACACTGTAAAAATGAGGCAATCAAAGCATCCAAAATGGTATTAATACAAACGTGAGCACAAAGCACAAAAAATAAGCTCCAATACAACCTCTTCGACCCATAATTAAAAATGTTATGCTTCTTTGAAAATTGCGACACAAGCAAAATCTTTTACAAATTTTCCTAAATTTTTTCCCACCGCTTAAATAAAAAAAAAATTATGCCTCTTTGGTATCTCCTTATTTGTACTCACCTGGAGAGTAATATTACCAGGTAATTTTTAACATATAATGACCACTGAAAATATTAAAGAAAAATGCAACAAAACACACAATTGCAGAATTGCACTTTTTTTTTAGCAATTTTGTTTCACTTGATTTTTTTTTTTACTGCTTTCTATTATACCACATGGTAAAATGAATAGTGTGATTCAAAAGTACAGCTTGTCCCGCAAAAATCAAGACCTCATATGGCTATGTTGATGGAAAAATAAATAGTTATGGCTCTTGGAAGAAGAAGAGGAAAAAAAAGCAAAAATAAAAAAATAGCCATGTCGGGAATGGGTTATTGGAAAAAGGAAAATAAAGAAAATAATGTGAATACACACCTTTAAATTAATACTTTATTGAAAGACACTTTTACATTTATGACAGCATTCTGTTTTTTTGAGTAGTATTCTATCAGCATGGCACATCAGGAATTCCCAAAGTAATGCTAACTCTTCTTTGGAGGATCCACTCCAAATCTGTAAAATTGCAAAGTCATCTCCTGTGTATAACGCCCTCTTCAGGTCAACCACAGATCTTCAATTGGATTCAGGTCTTGGCTCTGGCTGGGCCATTTCAAAATGCAGATTTTCGTTCGCTGAAGCCATTCTTTTGTTCATTTGGAGATATGCTTTGGGTTGTTGTTGTGCAGAAAGGTGAAATTCCTCTTTACCTTCAGCTTTTCAACAGATATTTGGAACAGTTCATAATTCCCTCCACATGACAGTTCAAACTGCCGAAAATGAGCCCCAAACCGTAATGTTGCCTCTACCATGCTTCACTGTGTGTATGGTTTTCATATGGTGATGAAGAGTGTTGGCTTTGCATCAAACATACCTTTTGAATTATGGCCAAAAGTTCAACCTTGGTCTCATTAGAACACATTTTCCCACATGCTTTTGGCAGACTTGATGTAGGTTTTTGCCATATCATAGTTGGGCTTGGATGTTTTTCTTTGTAAGAAAATGCTTCCACGTTGCTACTATATCCCAAAGGCCAGATATATGAAGAATAAGGGAGCTTGTTGTCTCATGCAGTACACAACCAGTACTTACCATGAATTACTGAAGCTCATTTTATGTTGTTGTACTGCTCTTGGGTGCAACCCAGATCAATTTTCTTCCTCTTTTTTCATCAATTTTTCAGGAATGCCAAGTTCTAGGTAATGTCTCAGTAGTACCAAATTTAAGCCACTTTTTGATGAACGTCTTCACAATCTTCTAATACCTTGAAAATTGTTTTGTAACCCTCTCCTGACTGATAGCTTTCAATGAGATCCCTTTGCTGTGTTGTCAGCTGATTATGGACCATGGCTTTGATGTAAGATGAAACTGAGAAAATGTCAGGAAAATTCTCCTAGAACAGCAAAACTTTATACAGGGTTAATCAGCTGTGTACTGACTACTAGAGTTGAGCGATACCGTCCGATACTTCAAAGTATCGGATCGGAATGGATCGGCCGATCTTAAAAAAAAGTATCGGTATCGCCGATTCCGATACCGGAAGTCCCATTCAAGTCTATGGGACTTCCGGTATCGGAATAAGAAAAATCCTGTTTTTCCCTTGTACAGCCTCTCTGGGGTCTGTACGGGCCTTTCGGGGGGCTGTGCCGGCCTGCCAGGGGGTCTGTGCAGGCTCCGGTGGTCTGTGCCGGCCTGCCGGGGGGCTGTGCCGGCCTGCCAGGGGGGCTGTGCAGGCTCCGGTGGGCTGTGCTGGCCTGCCGGGGGGCTGTGCCGGCCTGCCGGGGGGCTGTGCACCCTGTGGGGGTCTGTACCGGCCTGCCGGGGGGCTGTGCCGGCCTGCCGGTGGTCTGTGCACCCTGTGGGGGTCTGTACCGGCCTGCCGGGGGGCTGTGCCGGCCTGCCGGGGGCTGTGCTGATGTCCGGGGGTCTGTGCAAGCATCGTCCGATGGGACTACAAGTCCCATCTGGCGATGCCTGCTACCATGACAGTGATTGACACATTAGCCAATGATGGGACAGTAGTAGTCCCATCATCCGGCTAATGTGTTAAATGTTAAAAAAAAAAAAAAAAAAAAATACTACATACATACTACATGCATGCTACATACATACTACATGCTACATACATACTACATACATACTACATACATACCACATATATACTACATACATAACACATATATACTACATACATACTACATACATACTACATACATACTACATACATACTACATGCATGCTACATACATACTACATGCCACATACATACTACATACATACTACATGCATGCTACATACATACTACATGCTACATACATACTACATATATACTACATGCATGCTACATACATACTACATGCTACATACATACTACATACATACTACATACATACCACATATATACTACATACATACTACATACATACCACATATATACTACATACATACTACATACATACTACATGCATGCTACATACATACTACATGCTACATACATACTACATATATACTACATGCATGCTACATACATACTACATGCTACATACATACTACATATATACTACATACATGCTACATACATACTACATGCTACATACATACTACATATATACTACATGCATGCTACATACATACTACATGCTACATACATACTACATATATACTACATGCATGCTACATACATACTGCATGCTACATGCATGCTACATACATACTACATACATACTACATGCTACATACATACCACATATATACTACATACATACTACATACAATACATTCATACAATACATACATAGACATACAGTACATATAACATAGAGTAACATACTTACCAATACTTGTCACATTGTTCCCCGAAGCCATTGTCTTTTACGGAATAAATATTAACATAACAAACCACAAAAATACTCACCCACGATCCGAAGCAGTCCACGAGTGTGTCCCACGACGATCTTGGGTAGAGAACTGCAGCATAAGCTGTTGCTGCCGTTCTCTACGGGCTGCAGGAATCCAATGACGGAAGGTAGGTATCCTTCCGCACTGTATTCCTCCGCCACTTAAAAAAAAAAAAAAAGTCCCTAGTCTCACTTTATGCCATTGCTGCGTGGGAATTTCCCACACAGCAATGGCATAAAGTGAGACTAGGGACTTTTTTTTTTTTAAGTGGAGGAGGAATACAGTGCGGAAGGATACCTACCTTCCGTCATTGGATTCCTGCAGCCCGTAGAGAACGGCAGCAACAGCTGATGCTGCAGTTCTCTACCCAAGATCGTCGTGGGACACACTCGTGGACTGCTTCGGATCGTGGGTGAGTATTTTTGTGGTTTGTTATGTTAATATTTATTCCGTAAAAGACAATGGCTTCGGGGAACAATGTGACAAGTATTGGTAAGTATGTTACTCTGTTATATGTACTGTATGTCTATGTATGTATTGTATGAATGTATTGTATGTAGTATGTATGTAGTATATATGTGGTATGTATGTAGCATGTAGTATGTATGTAGTATGTATGTAGCATGCATGTAGCATGCAGTATGTATGTAGCATGCATGTAGTATATATGTAGTATGTATGTAGCATGTAGTATGTATGTAGCATGCATGTAGTATATATGTAGTATGTATGTAGCATGTAGTATGTATGTAGCATGCATGTAGTATGTATGTAGTATGTATGTAGTATATATGTAGTATGTATGTAGCATGTAGTATGTATGTAGCATGCATGTAGTATATATGTAGTATGTATGTAGCATGTAGTATGTATGTAGCATGCATGTAGTATGTATGTAGTATGTATGTAGTATATATGTAGTATGTATGTAGCATGTAGTATGTATGTAGCATGCATGTAGTATATATGTAGTATGTATGTAGCATGTAGTATGTATGTAGCATGCATGTAGTTTGTATGTAGTATGTATGTAGCATATATGTAGTATGTATGTAGCATGTAGTATGTATGTAGCATGCATGTAGTATATATGTGGTATGTATGTAGCATGTAGTATGTATGTAGCATGCATGTAGTATATATGTGGTATGTATGTAGCATGTAGTATGTATGTAGCATGCATGTAGTATGTATGTAGTATGTATGTAGCATGTAGTATGTATGTAGTATGTATGTAGTATATATGTGTTATGTATGTAGTATATATGTGGTATGTATGTAGTATGTATGTAGTATGTATGTAGCATGTAGTATGTATGTAGCATGCATGTAGTATGTATGTAGTATTTTTTTTTTTTTTTTTTTTTTAACATTTAACACATTAGCCGGATGATGGGACTACTACTGTCCCATCATTGGCTAATGTGTCAATCACTGTCATGGTAGCAGGCATCGCCAGATGGGACTTGTAGTCCCATCGGACGATGCTTGCACAGACCCCCGGACATCAGCACAGCCCCCCGGCAGGCCGGCACAGCCCCCCGGCAGGCCGGTACAGACCCCCACAGGGTGCACAGACCACCGGCAGGCCGCCACAGCCCCCCGGGAGGCCGGTACAGACCCCCACAGGGTGCACAGACCACCGGCAGGCCGGCACAGCCCCCCGGCAGGCCGGTACAGACCCCGGGCAGTCCACACAGCCCCCCGGCAGGCCGGCACAGCCCCCCGGCAGGCCGGCAGAGACCCCCGGAAGGCCCGAAATGACGGCGCATCATGATGCGCACACACCGCGCATCATGATGACGTCAGGCTGTCAATCAACTTTGAACTTCCGATTCCGATGCCGACTTCCGATATTGAAAAAATATCGGAAGTCGGTATCGGAATTCCGATACAGCAAGTATCGGCCGATACCCGATACTTGCGGTATCGGAATGCTCAACACTACTGACTACTAAATATCATGAGTGTAAAGGTGATTGGCAAATTATGAACAAATCCACTCAAACCATCTCAAATTATAAGCGTCTGTTCACACTTAGGCAACCACATTATTTTAGCTTTGTTATTTTTGTTTTCCGCATCAAAATGATTTCAGCTTATTTCTCAATAGATTTTAATAGATTATGCATGACAATACAGGTGGAAAAAGTTCTGAAAATTTTTTTTCTTGGTATGGTTTTATTTACATGGTATTTTAAAAGGGGTGTGTAGCCTATTTATAGTCACTGTACTTCTGTGTAACCTTGTTTACCTTTATATAACCAATTTACACCCACAAAACCAGTATACCTCCATATAAGCATATGTTAATACTAGATGTGTGCCCGATGCTATCGCAATGGGAGGGCAGTAACATCACGATGGGGGCAGCTTTGTGGGGCTGGGGGTGGCGGCCCACCCACTTCCGTGCAGTCACAACCGGCAGGAAAGACGGTGTTTTGTGGCCTGTGCTGGAGATGGTGTTCGGCACCACCAGAGGGTGGCCGCACCCAATCTCCAGCACAGGCCTCAAGCCGCGGTCTTTCCTGCTGGCTGTGACTGCACGGAGGAGGGCTGGCAGGCAGCGGCGGGATCCGGCGCATGTATTAAGGTGGTGGGTCCTGGCAGGGGGTCCGGCGGCGGCATCCCTCTCATTACTCCCCCCTCATTACACCCTCTCATTACACCCCCTCATTACACCCTCTCATTATACCCCCTTCATTACACCCTCTTGATTCACCCCTCTCACAGCTGGCAGGAAAGACGGTGTTTTGCGGCCTGTGCTGGAGATGGTGTGCGGCGCCACCAGAGGGTGGCCGCACCCAATCTCCAGCACAGGCCTCAAGCCGCGGTCTTTCCTGCAGGCTGTGACTGCATGGAGGTGGGTGGGCAGGCAGCAGTGGGATCCGTCACGTGTAGTCAGGCGGTGGGTCCTGGCGGCATCCCTCTCATTACTCCCCCCTCATTACACCCTCTCATTACACCCCCTCATTACACCCTCTCATTATACCCCCTTCATTACACCCCTCTCGTTATATCCCCTCGTTACACCCCTTTCACAGCCTCGTGATCACAGCGGCGGCCTGGATCCGAGCGGCATCTGGGATCTGAGCGGCAGCTGGGATCCTAGCAGCGGCTGGGATCCCAGAGCGGTCGGGATCGCAGCGGCGTTCGGGATCGCAGCAGCAGCCTGGATCCGAGCGGCAGCTGGGATCCCAGCGGCGGTTGGGATCGCAGCGGTGGCCTGGATGCGAGCGGCGGCTGAGATCCAAGCAGCGGCCGTGATCCCAGCGGCAGTTGGGATCGCAGCGGTGGCCTGGATCCGAGCGGCCGCTGGGATCCCAGCGGCGGTCGGGATCGCAGCGGCGTTCGGGATCGCAGCTGCACCCTTGATCCGAGCGGCATCACTTGGGTGTTCCAAAATGGCAAACGGCGTACTTCCGGTGCGGTGCAGTGAATTGTGGGATTCGGGGACATCCAGACAAAAGTGGATGACAGACAATTTAAGGCAATTATATATATAGATAACCAATAACGTTCTATATAGCCAGCATACCTCCTTATATCCAGTATACGATACTTTCATACAATATGAAAGAGATGGAAAAAGGCAAATATGGGGCTGTTGAGTTCTATTCGGGAACCACAAGTCGCGGTCAATACTTGATATACAGATGCCTGATTTCACCCTCAAAGAGATATTTTCATCTTGGACACATAGCATATTGTCAGGACATACGCGACTCTATGGAGGTTCTGTACATATATATATATATAAAAATACTGTGAAATAAATTCTAGATTTTTTAGAATATGATTTTAGGAATAAAAAATATATAAAACAATAACAAAATCCCAGAAATTTTTAACTTGCATATATTTATTTTTTAAACACATTACTTTCATAACAAACACATAAACTGACCTGTGCTGCTCTGGATGTTCTTTGTGTATCAGGCATGGTCTTCAGCAGCTAATTAAGCTCAATTAATGTGCTAATCCCACTACCTGAAGATTCTGCCACTGTGAGAAAGTCTGATGTTTGACATCTGTTTATTGGTGTTAATTGAAAGCTGCACCCGGCCTGCGAGGTTTACTGCTGGATTATCCGCCATATTTAGCGCCATCTTCGTATTGACAAAATATATCACCCATGAGGGAGAATAAAGCCTCCAAGATTGCAAATTTATATACATCATTTTACAAAATTTCAATAAAAGTTTAAAATATGCATTTATTGATAAAATATACAGTAGGTGGCATGACCCATCTTTGACATGTTGAAGTGATTCAGAATCCCATATTGTGTTCCATTTCCGAAGCCCACAAGCCCTGCACTTTTTACCACCTGGTCTGCAGAAAAGACCCCAAAACTGGGACTGTTGAGATGTAAATTTTATGAAAATATCAGACTCTCAGGTGTTTAGTTGGCACATGTCTGCAAGCAAGGTCGGACTGGGGTGTCTGGGGCCCACAGAAGGAATTGACCCTAGAGGACTACCCGATATACAAATACCTGTTAGCAGTGATCCCCGATATAGTGGAGCGTCGACTGTAAAACACAGGAGGTTCCTGCACATCTACTGCGAGCCATCATAACTGGGATGTACAATTACGGTAGCTTGCATTAAAGGGTTCTTTGATGAAACACAAGTTATCACCGTTCTACAGGCAGAGGCGTATCTAGGCTTTCTGGCACCCGGGGCAAGAATTCGGTTCGTCGCCACCCCACCCCGCCAAGTACATATGCGACTTGCACACTTAGTCATGTACCTGCGAGCTGCTCTTCCTAATGCTCTCAATGTTCAGTAAAAAACTGAGAGAAGCAGGAAGAGAAGCTCGTTGTCACAGGACCATACCTATGAAAATCGCATATGAGTGAAGTGTCTATGTGATGACACTGGAACTTTCAGAGCTGAATTCTGACATTGCTGCTTCTGAATTCTCACAACGAATGCACTGCACACTTTTAGGATTCTCCCTGGCCGATGTACAGTCATGTCAGCACAAGTATGTGGTTTATATACTTCTGGCCACGTTCCGACTAGACGTGCCCGGCCTCGCTCTGTTTATTTTCTCTGAGTGAGGCCACGCATGTCTAGTCAGCATGTGACCGCATGTATGTAAATTACCGGCACGAGAGAATCCTAACAGCGTTCAGTGAGCACTGTGAGAATTCAGAAGTCTGCAGTCACATAGAATGACTGCAGACTCCGCACAAACCTGGACAACCCCTGTAATGTTCCTAACAAATAAAAACATGAGAATTAGTCAGTATCACAAATAACATTTACATCCAGGTACCTTATATATGACGTCATCTCTGCAGTCGGTCTCCTTTTCTTCTTCTTGTCCAGACCCCATGATGAGTTTTCTCATCCACAGCCGTCTCTGCAGACTTCCATCTTCTCCGGTCTTCTGCAGCAAATCTCCACACGATGCCCTTAAAGATAGAAGTGTCATTATAATGCTCCTAAATAAAAATATCTGCAATATACAGTCCCCTCACACTATTCCCCTCTAGCATCACACCTGTTCACCATACTGTCTCCTCATATATTTACCCCCTCACTCTCTATACTGTCTGCTCACACATATCCCTGACTGCCCATACTGTGTCCACTTACATTAACCCATTCGCTCCCCATACTGTCTGCACCAATCCCCCATACTGTTTCCTCATACATACTCTTTATTTTGTGTCCTCAAATCTCCCCACACATTAAATCCCCCCATCCTCAATCCCCCACACACATTAAGTACCCCCCATCCCCACTCCAAATCCCGCCACATATTAAATAACCCCCCATCCCCACTCCAAATCCCCCACACATTAACCCAATCCCCACTCATTAACCCCCATCAGCACTCCAAATCCCCCCACCCCAAATACCCCCACACATTAACCCCCATCCCCAATCATTAACCCCATCCCCACATTAACGCCCCCACACATTAACCCCATCCCCATTCATTAACCCCCACACACACTGACCCCCATCCCCACTCATTAACCCCCATCCCCACTCATTAACGCCCCCACACATTGACCCCATCCCCACTCATTAACGCCCCCACACATTAACCCCCATCCCCATTCATTAACCCCGGCACACATTAACCCAATCCCCACTCATTAACCTCCATCACATTAAATAACCCCCATCTCCACTCCAAATCCCCCCACACATTAACCCCATGGCATCCCCACTCATTAACCCCCATCCCCACTCTAAATACCCCCACACATTAACCGCCATCCCCTCTACAAATCCCCCCCATCTCCACTCATTAACTCCCCCTCATCGCCCATCTTCGGTGGTTCTTCAGCTCCACAGTGGAGCACACTTACCACCAGCGTTTGCTTTGGGCGCCGGGGAGTGACGTCAGCAGCGTGATCACATGACCTGATCACGCTGCTGACGTCGCTCTGGCCCGGCGGTCAGAGCTTCAATTGTACAGGCGTCTGTATAGACGCCAGTACAATTGTTCCCTGGGAGCCGGCACGCGCTCCTTCTCTGCGCCGGCTGTCAGCTTGACAGCCGACACAGAGAACCGCCGACTCCCAGGCCGGGGGGGCGGAAGAACGCAGCCGCCAGGGGGAGACACTGCGGACCGCTGCATTAGGCGGCCCGACTGCGCCCCCCTGCTGGCTGCGCCCGGGGCAACTGCCCCGGCTGCCCCCCCCTAGATACGGCCCTGTCTACAGGTTAGGTAGGTGAATACTAACAAAAATAAGCAGCAATGAAGAAAAACGTTCCAGAGACACACTCTAGGATACTATCGAAGCCAACACAAGAGACAAGAGTACAGGAAGGTCTCATAAAATTTAACATCTTTTATTAATATATATTTAAAAATATGAAAAACATACATACAGGAAAAAAACTGAGTATTTCTTCAAATGGTACCAGTACCAGTGTAGAAAATGTATAAACTTGAAAAGCCAAAAAAAGTTTACAACCTACAGTAACCACCCCTAGTCTAAGAGCTTGGTGCTATGACTATTCCTAGAAGATCTAGTAAAATAATGAAGGTAAGTAATACTTACACCTAAATGGTGTGTTCAGATGGGGAAAGAGTAAATGTGTACTGGTCCAATGTCCCCTACTCACGTTTCACCCGCAGCTTCATCCGGAAGCGTATTAGGTAGGTGATAATTTATTGATCGGTGGAATCCAACCAGTGGAAATCGCACCGATTTGAAGAATTGGGGACTTTTATCCCTGACAGGACACTTTTATCCTTATTTTAAAATAGAGCAGCAGGTGGGATATCTGACCGCAGCTCCATTCATCGTCTTTAGGGGCTTCCAGAAAAAGCCACGTGCAGCACTTGGCAGCCACTTAGGGAATGAATGGATCAGTGGTCGAGTCGTACATGCCACTCCATACTAATGGGGATGAGTTCAAATTCTGCAGATCGGTGTAGGTCCCAGCATTCGGACCCCCACAAATCAATAAGTTATCATATATCATTAAGCCTTGTTCACATGTTCAGTATGTGGTCAGTATTTTACATCAGAATTTGTAAGCCTAAATCATCAATGGAACAATTAGAGGAAAAGAATAATAGAAACATGTCACCACTTCTACATTTATCACCCAATCGTGGTTTTGGCTTACAAATACTGATCTAAAATACTGACCAAATACTGAATGTGTGAACATGGCCTTAGGATAGGTGATTACTTGTTTTCACCGGAGAACCACTGTAAGTGCATACTTGCTACTGTGTAATAGTCACAGGGCAGGAAGGGGTTAAATAAATAATGAATCTTCCCCTTATTGATATCAGAGAGAAAAAGTGACCTCCATGTACAACACAATCCACTATACCAAGAATACCATATAACAAGGGAGACCTACCAACACACCATTACTGCACTACATATTACCACCATGTGGTGACCAAATAATACCACATACAAGGAAGAAATACCACCAAACCATGAGTAGACCACATATCACCACATAATGAACAAATGATGCTATAATAACGATCATGAATAAAAAACAAAATACTAATAACACTAATATTACCACCGGTGACATTATACACAGGAGTTCTGTATATAGTGTCAGTGTACAGATAATACAGTGATAACCAGTTTCATTACACTATGTACAGATCTACTATGTATACTCTTACTGGGGATCACTATATCACCTATATACTATATGCAGAGCTCTAGTGTATAATGTCACCGGTGATCACTGTATTACCTGTACACTGACACTGTATACAGAGCTCCTATGTATAATGCCACCGGTGAGCCCTGTATTACAGTAGATCTACACTGGTACTATATACAGAGCTTCTGTGTATAATGTCACTGATGATCACTGTATTACCTGTACACTGACACTATATACAGAGCTACTGTGTACAATGTCACCCGTGATCACTGTATTACCTGTACACTGACACTGATAATGCTCCTATGTATAATGCCACCGGTGAGCCCTGTATTAGATCTACACTGGTACTATATACAGAGCTGTGTATAATGTCATTGGTGATCCCTGTATTATCTGTACACTATATACAGAGCTCCTGTGTACAATGTCACTGGTGATCCCTGTATTTCCTATACTCTATACACTATGTATAGAGCTCCTTTGTATAATGTCACTGGTGATGACTTTATTACCTGTACACTGACACTATACACAGGACTCCTGTAAGATGAAGGAAAAAAGCGACATAGTGCCGTCCCTCCCGCCATGACAGGAGAAGACGATTGCCAAGCCTGCGGCTACTGTCCCGCGCCATGCTACATTAGTCACATGTGGCGCATAGGAGTGGCATCACACATAATCCATAGCAGGCATGGTGAAGTCAGCTGCAGTTCTCTGCACCGTGGGAGTGGAAAAAGGTGAGAAGAATCTTTTTTTTAATGAGTTAAAGAACAGGGAACAATATAATAGAATGGGTCTAGGAGGGGGGTACATTATACCAGGATGGGGGACATTGTTACTGAAAAGGCACTGGATGGGGACATTGTACCAGGATGAGGGACATTATATCTAAAAGGAGCCCAGGATGGGGGAAATTGTTACTGGAAGGGGACTGGATGGGGACATTGTAACAGGATGAGGGATATTATATCTGGAAGGGGTCCAAGATGGGGGGCATTATTCATGATGGGGGACATTATTACCATAAAGGGGCCCAGTATGGGGGACATTATTACCAAGAAAGAGCCCAAGATGGGGGACATTATACCAGGATGCGGGACATTATTACTAGTATGTGCCCAGGATTGAGAACATTCTTATTGGAAGGAGTACAGAATGATGGCTATTATTACTACACGGGGCCAAGGATGGGGGACATTATACCAGGATGCGGGACAATATTACTAGTAGGTGCCCAGGATTGGGAAAATTCTTATTGGAAGGGGCACAGAATGATGGATATTATTACTACACGGGGCCCAGGATGGGGGACATTATTACTGGAAGAGATTTAGGATGGGGGATATTATTACCGGAAGGGATATAGGATTGGGAACATTATTACCGGTAGGAATATAGAATGGGGGACGTTACTACTGGAAAGGGGCCCAGCATGGAGGACATTAAATCAAGAAGGGGCTTAGGATGGATGACATTAGTGCAGGATGGGAGATATTATTACATTACATACATCTGATCAACATGCATGTAGGGTCTCAGGTCCAAATTTTGTAGCGGGGCCCATCAGACTCTAGTTATGCCACTACTCATAACTGTACAGTTTCACCTTTCAGGATTCTAGGAACGCTGGGTGACAATCAATATAGCTGCTAATACCACTCCCATCATCCAGCTTTTCCAGGTCCTATAACATACAAAACTTCTGTCTATCTACACTTTGATACCCATCTTTAAATCATAACTAGGCAGTTTTTACCATTCAGGAACCTGGAAAAGCTGGATCACAACCTAAGTAGGATGTATCTTTGAGGCAACATTCGTCTTCTAGCAACCCACAAAATTAATGACAACTCAAAAATAATTTAGAAAGAAATAACCTGAAGTTGTTCTTTTTTCCTCTGCCGCCGCTCCTTTAAGATATTATGACCTATAGAGTGATGTTTAATTCATGGCTCTCGGCAGGAGGTGATTGAACGCTTCACAATGAAAGTTAAAAAACGCTTGGAAAGCTGGGGAGCACAGCGATTCCATGAAACAATCAGGGCAGATTATAAAAAGTTGCCTTGTATAATCGTCTCCGTCTTGCAGTTAGAATCTGGGTTTGATTTTCGTTCCCCCCTCCGGGTGAATAGCGTATTTTACTTTAAGCTGATGAATATCAGTGCACGCTGCATTTTCCATCTGTTTTATTCATGGCTCCTGTCACACTGTTTTGGGTATGACATTGCTTTACAGAGTACTACCTGAGCCCTAATCACAAAAAAAAAACATGAACTTATTTACCTTGCACGAAATCCAATGTGTGTAGTCAAAATTTTAAAGGGCAACTCCACATAAAGTGACACAAATCAAACTAAGTTTCCTTCGATGCAATAAATAATTCATCCATCTACTGACCTGTCCCGTATTACAATATTCTTCATTCTTTGATTCTAACCGGTCCTGAAACACGTTGCCCTTTATACAAGATTTACCATCCATGTATGCAAACTCGTCCTGAAATGCGTTGTCTCTTCCAAAATGAAATATTTATCTAAGCTGACCAACCCTACAATACCAGTCTATTCTATAACATAACATTTCTATGTTATAAACTCTGGCACAAAAAAAAAATCATTCTTCATCCTTTTATGCCAACTTTATCCTGAAATGCGTTGCCTTCTATTTAATATTTTGTATTCATTTATGCCCTTCGCTCTTGTAGTCATGTGCGCCCTTCATTTGTTCTCATGCTTAATCCGAAAATTATTAGTTATACTGACTACTGTCTTGAAACGTATTGCCTTTTACCCATTTATCATCTGTACAAAATAGTCCTGAAATGCGTTGCCTTTTACAAAATTAAATAATTATCCAATTGACCAGTCCTGCTGCATCGGTCTTTTCTATAGCATAACATTCTCCATCTATTTAGCTTTGGTACAAAAAGGCATCTTTCATCCATTAAGAGTGACTAATCCTTCCTTGCCTTTTATTTAATATTTAGCATTCATTTATGCCACCTATTCTTCAAATGCATTGCCTTCACTTACTAAAAAAATTGCCTATACTGACTACTGTCTTGAAATGCACTGCCCTTTACATATTAATCATCTACACCATCTAATCATGAAATGCTCTGCCTTTTACACATGGATCAGCTATTCTATATACTAGCTGTGAAATCTATTGCCTTTTAATTCATTAAATAAAAAATATAAAACGCGTCAATCCACGTTGTGAAAAATATAAATGAAAAGATTTAATAGCACGAAATACATAACTGCACGTTAATAACCACACATTAATCATCTATACTAACTAGTCTCAAAATGACTGGCCTTTTAGACATTAATTATCTATACTAACTAGCCCTGAAATGCATTGACTTTTACACATTAATCATCTATACTAACTTGTCCAGAAATGCGATTAATAATGTAAAATCAGATTTTACAATACAGTACTGTACAACCTGCATGCCGTATTAGACTTACCGGACCTGATGAGGGTGGGGTTCTTATTTTGAAAACCTATGTTAGAATGGAAGTAAAATCTTGATATTAGACTGAACAGTTTTTGCGCCAAGCTCTAGCTCTAGAATGTTGAAAAAAAAAAGCATTATACGTTTATTCTGATATGGATTTTCAAAGTAAGTACACCAATATCCCAAGATATAAAATATCTATGTAATAATGTATATATTTTATATGCTGTATTCTGGTGACAGATCCATCTTAATAAACGTTACTAACTAGTCCAGAAATGAGTTTTCTTTAACACATAAATCATCTACAGTATTCTAGTTTTGAAATATATTGACTTTCCTGCAGTAAAACATTCTACTCTATCTAAACTAATTAGCCCTGAAATGCATTGCCTTAAACATGTAAAGTGTCCTTCATCCATCTATACTAATCAGAACTCGAACAATGTTGCCGTTCACACAATTTTCTCCATCCATCTGTACCGACTAGCTCCGAGACAAGCTGCCTTGTACTGAAAATATTCATCTGTCTTAAACAACTATTCCAGAAATGCACCATCTTTATAAACTACACTTTTCATCACTCAACCTTCACAGATTGTTATAGTGATAGATTCGGCAGCCTAGCTGAACTAAGCAAATTGGTCATTCAGGACACTAGAAAAGCTGGATACAGGATTTGGTGGTCACTCATTTTCCATGGGTCTGTATAATAGGTATGCTTAGCTGTGGTTGTAAGGTGCACAAGGCGGTAGTCATGGTTGAGGGGCTGCGTTCCACTGCCCTGGCACCCCACAAATAAACAGTGTCCCTGTCCATCGATGTTGTACTGTGTTCAGTGCGTTGCATTTACTTTCAAGCTGGAGGCCTCCGCTGCATCCAAATCCTTAAGTCCAGGGTCAGCTGCACACAAATTAGGGGACAGTCGCTTCTTAATAACCAGTTCAACTTTACTTAACAGTCTGAGTTCAATTGATGATGCACCACAGTACGTTTCTGTACTCTCTGCTAATTCAGCCATAGTTATCCCTCAGGTTACTGGTTCCTTCAGCCCCCAGGATACTCAGTCCGACTCCGCAGTATTAACAAAATTTGCCCCGTCTCCCTCACGTTTCCTCACCTGGCTTCCACTTGTTGCAATTGAATAAGGCACGCTTCCCAGTGTTTTGTTCAGGCCGCAGGCCCCAGATGTTACAGGAATGGCCACTGAAACTTTATCTCTCAATCTCATCTAACCAGAAAGTGCTCTCCTTTTTACATGACCCAACCCCACACATTCTGGGCTTGATCCAAACATTTAGCTGTGTCCTAACCTACTCTGTCTACCCCAGCACTCTGTTGGTGGGGAAATGTACGCTTTCAAATGACATAGCAAGAAAGGACCTGGAAACTATAGGCAGAGACTTTGAAGGCCTAGGCTGGAAAGTGAACGAACTGCAAGCGCAAGTCGTCTTCTCATCTATCGTCCCAGTGGATGCATGTGGACCAAGGAGCTTGAACAGGATTCTACAGGTAAACAACTGGCTACTTCAATGGAGCCATGAGCAACGTTTTAGGTTTCTTGACCATTGAGTGAATTACCTGTATGATGGACTCCTTACTAGAAATGGGTTGTATCTTACGAAAACAGGACAACACATATTTGGTAGATGGCTTGCTACACTCATCAGGAGAGCTTTAAACTAGAGCAATATGGGATGGGAAATGTACGGTCAGGAAGAAATATGCAGCTAATGAATTATTTTGAGAACCCGGCTATTAGAATTGGAAAGGAAGAACAAAAACACCAAACTCTGAATGAAAATAGAGAAGCAAGAGAAATCGACTACAAACTAAAATGTGTCTATACAAATGCACAGAACATGGGAAAAAAGGAGAGTTGGATCTATGATGATAGGCATCACTGAAACTTGGAGGGATGATACACATAATGGGAATGCAAACCTTGAAGGTTATAGCTTATTTATTAGAAACAAGATTAACAAAAAGGGAGAAGATGTTGCATTGTATGCTAAGAAAACGTATATCTCCACAGAGATCCAAGCTTCAGAGACTGGTAGCTCTGTAGAAACTGTTTGGGAATGAATTCAAGGAGATAAAAATAGAAAGGACACTATTGTAGGTGTTTTCTATAGGCCACCTGGAGAGACTGAAGATATGAATGAACTCTTTTTACATCAGATGTCTCTGTTCTCAAAAAAGTATGACATAGTGATCATGGGAAAATTTAACTGTCAAGATATTTGATGGGAATTTCTCTCAGGTAAAAGTACTGGGTTTCGAAACTTCTTATCTTCTCTTGCTGAAAACTTTATCTTTCAAAAGGTAGAAGAGGATCTGCAATGGACGCCATCAAGTAAGGTGTGCAGGGCAGTAGTCATGGTCGAGGAACTGCATTCCCATGCCCTGGCACCCCACAAATAAACAGTGACTCTGTCCATCAATGTCATGCTGTGTGCAGTGTGGTGCACTTACTTTAAGGCCTGAGGCCTCCGCTGCATCCACATCCTTGGGTCCAGGATCAGCCGCACACAAATCAGGAAACACTCGCTTATTAAAAACCTGTTAATCTTTACTTAACAGCTTGAGTTCAATTGGTGATACAGCGCAATACGTTTTCATCTTCTCCATTAATTAAGCCTTAGCTATCCCTCTGCTTACTGGCTCCTTCAGCCCCCCGGGAAACTCTTCCAGCTCCTCAGTATTAACAAGACCCGTTCCGTCTCCCTCACGCATTTCCCCATCTGACATCCACTTGTTGGATGTGAATAAGGCACACTTCCCAGTGCCTAGTTCTGAACAATGGATACCCTCCAGCCCTCTGGCTTTGAACACTTACTAAAACTTCATCTGTCTCTCAATCTCATCTAACCAGGAAGTGCTCCCCTTTTTATATGACCCAACCCCCTCACATGCTTGGCTGGTCCCAAACATTTAACTGTATGCTAACCTAATCTATCTGCCCTAGCACTCTGTTACTGGGGATACCTAACCTTTCACCTACTTAAGTACAGTCAATATCTTCTAACATTATGCACTAAACTTCCTATCACTATCTAATCTGCTCTACTTTGGGTCCTAAACCCTAACCTTTATATTAACCGGTGCTTAACCTGCACTTTCCCTTATACCTGACTGAACCAGGTTACAGTAGGCAATAGCAATACAGTACCCACACAACAGCCTCAGTACCTGTCGCACTTTATGCATTTTACATTAGTTACATTACATTCTACACATTTCACATTGCACAGTAAAATGCAATAAAACTGCAAGTCAATATTCACAATATGCCCAGACTATTCACACTTCAATTGTTGTCTTCAGGGCAGGTACACAACAGTCTCTGTCACACCCTTACATAGTAATGAACAGTAGTGAAGGATGTATTGGTGTAATACTAGGTTAATATGTGGCTATCAATACGGCTACAGGCTTCTTATAACTGCTTCGGGCTTGAGAGAGACAAAGTGGTTAAAAGAAGTGGCCTGACCATTCGCTCACTATGTTATACATCAAAGAATTTTCTCCTTGAAAAACTCTTCAGGAATGATGGCAACTAAAACATGTCATTTGCACATACCCTTCAAGCGTTTTTTTGGGAGTATTATGAAGCGGATGCTCTAAAAAAAAATCTCTCAAAAGACTTTGTGTGAACGCAAACTTTAGGGTATGTTCAAACTACGGTACATTTTTTACAAGGAATTTGTAATTCCAAAATCCACATGTAAGTAAAATTCAGACTGTCATGGAACACAGAGTACAGACCACGATGCAGAGATTGGCCATGTGTCTCCTTATCTGAACTTAACAGCATCTTATAATGTCTATCAATCTGTTGAGTTTGTGCATGGCCGCAAAATACTTCCGGGACGTAAGAAACAACTGCGTATACTGGTGTATGCGCACTACTGATTTTCAGCTTTGCCCGCAGTTGGGCAAAGCATACTGCGCATGCGCGAGGTCACATTTCAATGCGCACGCGCAAAATATGTACGCGATCTGCGATCTTCACAGCGAAGAATGCGTACAGCAAGCCAAGAAGGGGTGGAGTGACGGAACAGAGGCAATGTCCATCGGACCGGACCAAACAGATTAACATACAGCCTAGTACAAATAAAAAAGGGTTTTATGGGTGATACATAGGGGGTTTCAGAACTAGTTGTGGAACGCATAGCTGACTCTCAATTAAATAATATTTTTAAATAGTAGGCCAAAAATGTGGTGACATGTTCCCTTTAAGAGTTGTGGTCAGTCTGGGTGGGTCCCCCTAAATCAGAGGCCAAGGTAAACACCCCCTCTATGCTCCCTCATCCCCCTAACTGCTCTACTGTACTGTTTTGTAAGCATAGGGTGGTCCCACCACCTATTGATGTGATACAGATTTCTCTTTCATTTATTCACGTTGCAATTTGTTAATTAATAAAAACTGTTAACATTTCTATTCTGAAAGCTTCCTCCCTCTGTAGCAGTAATTCCATCTGCCTAAGTCTTTTGCGCAGTACTTTATATGACACTTAATGCTGAGTTGGTCTATCTAATTTTATCATGCGTAGCACTGTGTGCAGAGCCAGCGTATCTATGTAGAACAGAACCAAACAGCACCACTTCCCCCGTTATCTGGTGAGTACACCTGTGTCACTATGATACAGCCAACTGGGCAGTAAACAGTTAAACAGGTATGAGACCATAAAGCTTGATTTGCCTCTTTCCCTCTATCTTCCATGCTCTAATTCTGCTCTTCCCTGGAACTGACGCATTTCAGGCTCCCTGCAGTGAACTCATTCAGCTACATGATTCCATCTGCACCCTGGTCCGGCTCCTGTGATGAATATTGCCCTGTAGAGATTGCTTTTAATCAGTTGGAATCACACAGGTGTAATATGGATACACATTACACCGGTGCTTGTAATCTAATCCACAAAATGCTTCAAATGTCCAACATGAAGAATCGTGACCAACAAACAAAAGCTGAGGGACCACTTGTATTCCACTGAGAATTCAGTCTTTCAGGGGGTGCAAACAAGAGTATCCGTGACAGTATATTACTATTCAGTTTACATGTCAGCAGGTGAATAGGGTTTAATGGTAGATAAAACAAAATAGGGTGTACAATGGTTGGGGTTCTGATCATTACCAGTGGAAAGTGGTAAAACTCAATCCCTCCCTATATGTTCCTATTGTCAGCATAGCAGCTTGAGCATGGTAGCATTTTGAAATAAAAGCTCCATCCTCAATTGACTGCCACCCCCTCAATGACAGCCATAGTACCCCTCACAATAAGGCTGTGTTGACATTTCTGGTTTACTATTCCATCATAGGAGCAGAAAACTGAGTTGGATACATTACATGAAGTCTGTTGGAATCCATTGTGGTGTCCGTCATTATGAGAAGCAGAAAAATGCTGCCCAGATACAGTGGAGTCTCTAAGGGAGGTTCTCACAGCCTCACAGACTAACATAGGTTTCCTGCATCATATCTATAAACATACTTTGCCAACTCCCGGGTTTTGCTGGTTCAGGAAATTCTTCCCCTTTAAAGCCACAGCTACTTTTTGAAGAGTACAGTCCTGGATGCCGTTCCAGCGCTGGTTTTCGGATGGTTTTGGTAAGCTTTGTTGTGAACTCTTCCATGAGGCCTCCCTTTTTTTCAACAAACTTTGTAGGTGTGTAAAGGGATGAAGAAGTGAAGAGACACACATAACAGTGTTTAAAACAACTATATGTAGGCAAACACCACCATCTGCTGATCAAGGATGAAAGAGAAAGTGAAAGCAAAAAGAACAGTATTAATAAGAACCTTAAGGTGAAGTGTATGTTCCCACAGGGAAGAGATTTGGAAGACACCGGTTCACAGCTGTGGCACAGTTATTAATTATAAATGCCCAGGAAGTAAAAGAAGAGCAGTCAGTTAATGCCTGGATCTGTATCAGGATGGACGTGTGGTGCAGCTGAGTTGGCTTACAGCCACCATTACCATTGACTAGTTGAGAGACAAGAATCAAGTACCCAGCTCCAAGAGAAAAATCGAGTATACAGCTCCAGGAGAAAGATCGAATGATGAGATTTGGGTGACTCGAGACCAGGTCTGAAGCATCTAAACTGAGTGAGGCAAAGCTAGGGTCAAGGAAAACGCCCAGGCCGCAGAATAGGACATTTGTGTGAGCTGTTACTTCCGGTGTAGACATACGGTACATAATTGGGGCCATGCTTCAAGGTACAAAGGAGGCAGTGCGATGAGCACACTGTGTACCAAGTTTGGAGCTGCAAAGAGAGAGAAATAACAGTGACGGGCCCAGTAGTGAGAGTATCGCCTGTTCGGTTAGAGACGTTGGTCTAGCCAATATCTACGATAGTAGTCCTCTAGCTGTCAATATAAAGCAGAGTGTGTATGTAGATATATTGCTGCATAGATATCTTGTTTAAGGCCACATTCACACATTCAGTAATTGGTCAGTATTTTACCTCAGTATTTGTAAGTCAAAATTAGGAGTGGAACAATCAGAGGAAAAGTTTAATAGGAACACGTGCACCACTTCTACAATTTTTACTCATTCCTGGTTTTGTCTTCGAAATACTGAATGTGTGAACGTGACCTTATTATGCTACTGTGTTCTGATTGTGTCATATTCTACTGCACTGTCATTGTTCTTTATTACTGTTGACAACATGCCTACATATAGAAATATAAAAACTTGTATTAGACTAGACAAATAAATTGCTGTTTAACTACCACTGTTTAGTGATGAGTAGAGTTGAGCGAAACAGGTCGGTCAGATTCAAAAATCGCCGACTTTCGCCATAGTCGGGTTTCGCCGATCGAAACCCGACCCTAGCGTGAGGTCAGCCATGAGGTCGCCGATCAGCGCGCCAAAGTCGCGTTTCAAATGATGCTTTCAGCGCCTTTTCTCACCCAATGATGGAGGACGCACACTGTGGGCAGCGCAATGACATGCCCAGCGGCCAGCACCATCTTAGAGAAGGGCATTGAGGTGATTGGCTGGCTTTGTGTGGCATCACACTGGGTATAAAAGACTGTGAACGCCGACCGCCATCTTACTTCTGCCGATCTTACAATAGGGAGAGGTGCTGCTGCTGATTCTGAACAGGGAGAGCCTTAGGCAGGGAAGAAGAAAAAAAAAACTGCTTCTGCTGATAGCGCTTTTCACTGTACAGTTAGTGTGCAGTGAAAGAGGAGGATTTTTGTTGTGTGCAGCAGCGCTGGTGGTGATTAGGCTGCCTTTTAAGGCTACCTGCTAGCTGCATTGCTGTGTGCACACTGCTGTTCAAACTGCTTTTTTCAAAGCACTACAAATTTTATTATTTTGTCCTGGTGAGTTACTGAGCGTTCATTTTTTCACACACCGTCTAGCAGTGTACGCGCCTCACAAACTACCGTGTACCGGCTGGTATCACGGACAAATAGAAGCTATCTGGGTGTGACTCTGGAAGAAAAAGCCGAGGAGTTTGTCCGTTTTTCCAGACCTACACCTTAGAGTCGTGTCCGTTTTTCAAACAGTTTCGTATATCTGCTGTTTGATTACAGTCAAAACTAGACAGAGACAGCGTGTGTCAGTCCGTATACAAATACATGGAGCTTGACAATTTTCCATACAGACACCGTCTAGCGGTGTACGCTCCTCACACACTACCGTGTACCGGCTGGTATCACGGACAAATAGAAGCTATTTGAGTGTGACTCTGGAAGAAAAAGCTGAGGAGTATGTCCGTTTTTCCAGACCTACACCTTAGAGTTGTGTCCGTTTTTCAAACAGTTTCGTATATCTGCTGTTTGATTACGGTCTAAACTAGACAGAGACAGCGTGTGTCAGTCCGTATACAAATACACAGAGCTTGACAATTTTACATACACACACCGTACAGCGGTGTACACTCCTCACACACTACCGTGTACCGCCTTCTAGCACGGACAACGGACAAATAGAAGCTACCTGTGTGTGACTCTGGAAAAAAAAATGAGGAGTTTTTTCGTTTTTCCAGACCTACACCTTAGAGTCGTGTCCATTTTTCAAACAGCTTCGTATATCTGCTGTTTGATCACGGTCTAAACTAGACAGAGACAGCGTGTGTTAGTCCTTATAAAAATACACGGAGCTTGACAATTTTCCTTACACACATCATATAGAGCTGTCCGATTCTCCAACAGTATTGTATATCTGCCGTTCGCATTACAGTAACTTTTATACCTAGTCAGCGTGTGTGTGTGACACTCCGTAAATATATATACGGAGATTGTTAGTTGCACAAAAATCATATACAGCTGTACACTTCTGATACAGTTCCGTATATCTGCTTGTTGGATTATGGTCCAATACATACTGTGAGAGCGTCTGTGACTAACATAATATATACGTTGATTTAATTTGTTTAATACACCTTACACAGCTGGACGCTCCTCATACAGTACCATCTCTCTGCTGGTATTTTTGGTACATTTTCCCAAACATGAAGAAGTATGGTGGAAGAGGCCGCGGACGTGGGCAGGGGGGCGCAGCTGGTACTGATGGTGGTGGTGCATCGGCTGCTTCTGGCAAAAGCACAATAGCAGCTAAGGCAGGAGGTGTTGAGCCTGCGTTATCCTCTGGCCCAAGAAGGCCTGTAAGGTTGCCCTTTCTTGGAGTAGGAAAACCGCTTTTAAAGCTGGAGCATCAGGAACAGGTTTCGGCGTACATTGCCGAAACAGCCACCAGCTCTATTGCCTCCTCTTCTGAACGGGCGAAACCTGCAAGCACGGAGTCGTCAGTGCAGGGTTCTGGTAACAAAAAACACCTTTCATTGTGTCCTTCACCCCCACCAAATGTTAAGGATGCGGCAGCCCACACTTCAGATTACTCTATGGAGCTCTTTTCACATACCACGCCTGGGTTATCCTGTCAAATCCTGAATTCCCCAGTCCAAGATGAATCTTACATGGAGTGCACTGATGCACAGCCACTGCTAGATGATTCTGCTGGTACATTGACCCATAGCACTACATTGCCCTCGCAGTCTATTGAGCCAGAATCTGACCCTGATGAAACCCAGGTGCCTCTTTCCGCATGCTATACCACCTTACACGGTGACATAGAGGAAGGTAAAGAGGAAGCTGCAGATGACTTTGAAGAGGAGGTGATTGATGACCCAGTTCTGGACCCGGATTGGCATCCATTGGGGGAGGAGGGTGGCGCTGGCAATAGTTCAGATAAGGAGAAGGATCCGCAGCAGGCATTGACATCGCAGCAGTGGTTATCTAGCAGGCCCGTAGCTGTCCTAAAACGTGGAACAAAAACTAAAAGAGTTGCAGGACAGCTTGACAAGACGGTCAACTTAGCACAGCGTGCAAGGCCAGAAAATGTTTACCATAGTAGGAAGAGTGCAGTGTGGCACTTCTTTGTCCAAAATCCTACTGATGAGGCAAAGGTTACCTGTAAGAAGTATGGAAGGACCTTTAGCCGAGGTAAAGAGCTCAGAAATTTGAATACCAGTTGCATGCTTAGACATTTAATCAACATGCACTTGGAAGCGTAGACGGACTACAAAACCTCAGGTAGCACATGTGCACCTGCTCCGACTGAAGGTTAACCAACAACGCTCCATCACTACCCCCACTGTAAGACCACCACCACCATTAACCCTCCGTCAGGCGCAATATAGATTCTCCTCAGTTCATGCGCAATGTGCCTGACAAGCACAGGTCAGAAAACCACCTATAGTAGCTACATATTTCAATTTCAGGACTATAGAAGTAGTCAGTGACCTTCATAGGAATGTATTAAAACAGATTACACCAAATCAGATGCAAAAAAAAACATTTATTAACCATAAACTTATTAAAACTAAAAGTACCACTTTTCGGTAGTACCGCCAAATAGGCTCCAGTTATCTTTACTTAACTATTGCTTAAATATAAAATTATGGAAAAAAACTTAAAGGATATTGCACTTAGATGTTACTTAATTATTTTCTACTCATCTTCAGTGGTTTCAATTGCAGCAGAAGCAGCACAGGTACACTTAGAAAAGCAAGGCTGGCAGACGAAAGTTGCATGGGAAAGGCAGATTGATTCTTTACATATTTTGCAGTCATATTTAGAAAGCCTTCTGAAACCAGATACAAATGAGCAGGTAGTACAACTGCGTCTTTTAGAAGGTGGTAGAGTCGGTGTTTGTTCTGGAACGTCCTTGGGACGTCCTTTGTATTTTTATCTTTGCCCAAATAATAAGCTAGATCTGTGTCTGTTTCCTCTGTATCAGTGTCATCACCATCCTGCTCTGTTCCAGAATCAGTGTTACATTCTGCTACCTCATCTTCAGATGAAATGTCACTAGATTCCTCTAAATCCTCAGTTACTGCTGGTTCTTCCTCATCATCTTCTAACAAAAAAATCTTCATTTCTTCTAAATGAAGGGGTTTAGATGAATCATACTGTTTTCTGGCCATTGCAGCAGAAAATCTGAAGCAAGAGAGAAAGAGTATGTGTTAGGGCGCAATGTGCCTTAGAAGCCACCCTCCTTTTGTCTAAGAAAACAGTACTTATGTACACTAACTTAGCATTAATCCTTCATAAAACAAGCTAAATACACAATCGTGATGAATAAAAAAAGAAAATACTAACCTTTCAATTTGTGTTGAAATCAGGTGCAATGTGCCTGAGAAGCCAAAGTGTTGATATCTGCTCACTAGAAGGTCTGCTGAGTCACTGTGATATCAGGTTTCACAGAGCCTGTAGAGTCAGGAGATAACTAGGAGGGGTGGGGTTTTCTGATAAGTGGGCAAGGAGAGAGAAGTGAAACTAATTACTGTGTGCCTGTCAGATCTATTGCGCCTGACGGAGGGTTAAGCACACCACCAGCACTAAATGTGGAGGTGTCGTCGCAAGGCCAAAGCACTCCCTAACTGTGCTGCCCACCCCTCCCCGAACGGCTGGGGTCAAGACCTGGCGCACCCGGGCAAGTGCCGTTGCTCTGAACAGGTGGATGGGCCCACTGATGGCCGACGGCAATGTCACAGGGCCCCTCATAGTACAATACAGTGTCTCAGACGGTGGGAGGGCCCACTCGCCGTCAGACACACCAGCGTACTATGAGGGGCCCTGTGCCAGTACCATCGACCACAATGATGCCCCTCTGCTTAGTCATGGCCACAGCACTTGCAAGTTGCAATACTTACCTCTCCCTGTTCCACCGCTGTGTAGTCTGTGCAGTTAAATCCTTCACAGGGACGGCCACTAGAAATTTGGTGTATTGATCAATGATGGTTAAGATGTAGCTATGGCCTCTCCTGCTGGCCTCTACCTTCAGATGATCAATGGCTACCATTTGAAATGGTCGTCAACTTACAAGCGGATGCAGTGGTGGTTTATGATCACCTTTCACAGTTGTGATAGTCACAGACGTGTGACATTCCTGACACCATTTTTCAATGTCTCCTCTCATGCCAATCCAATAGAATCGCCTACGGCCTGTGGCTTCTGTCTTTTGCACTCCAAAATGACCAGACACATCATGATAGGCAGTGAGGACCATGGGTACATCTCTCCGTGATCACAATTTGATGGAGACGAGTTAAGGTGATGTGATCCACGCTACTGCGATAAAGCAATCCTTTCTTCACAAAGAACCTTTTTTGCTTTCTCCCCAGACACAGTAATTGAGGGTCTGCATCGCCTCTGCAACATCTACCGGGAGGTTTTCCCGCGATGAGTAAAATTTCTGGTAACACTCGACTTTGCGTCTATACTTGTATCCATGTAGTTTCCAGTGGTGGAGATTCGTGACTGGCTTACTGAGATTGAAATATATACGAAGATTTAAAAGTACCACAACACTGTATACTGGTGTACGCTATGAATACCTTTCCCTTTTTCTACTTTTTTAATTCTGGTGTATTACATAGTGAGCCTGTGAGTGTCTGTGTCTGACTCCAGAAGTATAGACGGAAATTTAACCCTAGACTGGACACACCTGGTATGTGCTGATACAGTACCTTGTTTCAAAAATTTGTATTAAGGTATCATCTGTAGGATAACCAACTGTGGGGGGGGGACCCTCTTCTTGTCGCAGACAAACACGAGACTGAGACAGAGTTTGTATTGAACAGGTCCGTTTTTAGTGCCCATCCTTCTGTCGACAACAGCAATTCACCACAGCCGTTTCACATTTCTCTGTACACAGGCCCCGATACCTTCACTTCCTTTGTAACTATAATCGTGGCGTCCTCTGTGGCTCTTCCACTGTGGCTGGCCTAGGCCCAACCACCACAGCGCTGCACAAGTCTGAGCACACCGTCCGTATGATAGCCCCAGGTTATCTTCGTCTGTGGCTACCGTCCTCTGGGCCACCCCCCCGTGACCGCCTCAACTGTCAGTCCTCTCTGGAGCCTTTCCACTGTCTCTATTTCCTCAGCAGAATTTCCTCTTTACTGTGCTCCCTTCGCTGACTGACTCTTCCAGAACCTCCCCTCAGCCTTTTATACTTCCTGTTCTGGTAACTCCGCCCACCATCACCTAACAGTTTCTCTGACTAATGGCAGTTATTCAGTCCCACTCCTACACTCTCCACTGCCCTCCAATGGGCAAGCTAAAACACTGCACCCTTTCTCTTTATCTTAGCGGTTTCACACCTATACTGCCCTACACCTCTGCTTCTCACTACAGGCTGGTTTGTCTGTCAGTCCACCTTCCCTACATCATCCATAGTGAGTGAGCGTGTGTGGGTTATGCCTTCTATATATACGGTGAATCGGAGAAACAAATTTTTACACTATACTCGATACAGCTTGTATCTTGTTATACAGTACCTTTGTTCGACATTTAGCATTACGGTCAAATCCATACTGTGTAAGCATCTGAGAGTGACTATGGGACTATTTATACAGAGATTTCAATTGTACCCTAAAAAATATATACTTGCTATCTTGTTATCCAGGACCTTTTTTACAATATTTTTTTTACTATGGTCAAAACCAAACTGAGTGAGCGTCTGAGGGTGACTACGGAAATATATACCGATATTTTCAATTTGGCCAACACTGTATACAGCAGAACGCTTCTGATACAGTAACCTTTTTAGCTATTTAGATTCTGGTGTAATCCATAATGAGCCTGTAAACGTCTGTCTGTTACTCAGGCAATATATTTGGAACTTTAAGATTACCCCAACACTGTATACAGCTGTACGCTTGTGTTACATAACCCATTTACAGCTTTTCATATTCTTGTGTAATCCATACTGGGCCTGAGAGCGTTTGTGTCTGCCTCCTGAAATGTATACGGAGAATCAGAATGTTTACACCTTACTATATATACCCTGTATCTGGTGATACTGTACCCTTTTTCAACTTGTTATTTTACTGGGTAATCTATACAGAGCCTGTGAGCGTCTGTGTATGCCTCATGAAATATATACAGAGATTTACTGTTATCCATAGACTGTATAGAGCTGTACGCTTCTGATACAGTACCATATATCTGCTGGTATTTTGGGTCCATTTTCAAAAACATGAGGAAGTATGGTGGAAGAGGACATGGATGTGGGCATGGAGGGCCATCTGGTACTGATGGTGGTGGTGGTGCATCTGCTGGTAGTGCCAAAAACACAATAGCAGCTAAGGCAGGAGGTGTTGAGCCAGCGTCATGGTGTAGCTCTGGAAGGCCTGTAAGGCTCCCTTTTCTGGGAGTAGGTAGACTGCTTTTAAAGCCGGAGTATCAGGAACTGTTTGTGGCTTACATTGCTGAAACAGCCTCCAGCTCTATCGCCTCCTCTTCTGAAGTTGTAAAAAATGCAAACACTGAGTCGTAACTGCAGGCTTCTGGTCAGGAGCAACCCCTTTCCTTGTGCCCTTCACCCACACCAAAAGTGAAGGATGTGGAAGCACACACCTCAGATTACTCCATGGAGCTCTTTTCACATACCATGCCTTGGTTAATTAAAAATAGGGCCCATCATGTAATGGAGCAATGTTAATGGGGCAGATCAGACAATGGAGCAGCATCTAAGGGGCACATTATACACTGGAGCATTAGAAATGGGGCCCATTATATATGGAGCATTATTGGAGCCCATCATACACTGGAGCATCATCCATGAGGCCCATCATGTACTGGAGCATTGTAAATGGGGCAGATCAGACACTGGAGCAGCATCTAAGGGCCCCATTATACACTGGAGCATTACAAATGGGGCCCATTATATATGGAGCATTATTAGGGCCCATGATACACTGGAGCATCATCCATGAGGCCCATCATGTACTGGAGCATTGTAAATGAAGCAGATCAGACACTGGAGGAGCATCTAAGGGGCACACTATACACTGGAGCATTACAAATGGGGCCCATTATATATGAAGCATTATTGGAGCCCATCATACACTGGAGCATCATCCATGAGGCCCATCATGTACTGGAGCAATGTAAATGGGGCAGATCAGACACTGGAGCAGCATCTAAGGGGCACATTATACACTGGAACATTACAAATGGGGCCCATTATATATGGAGCATTATTGGAGCCCATCATACACTGGAGCATCATCCATGAGGCCCATCATGTACTGGAGCAATTTAAATGGGGCAGATCAGACACTGGAGCAGCATCTAAGGGGCACATTATGCACTGGAGCATTACAAATGGGGCCCATTATATATGGAGCATTATTGGAGCCCATCATACACTGGAGCATCATCCATGAGGCCCATCATGTACTGGAGCAATGTAAATGGGTCAGATCAGACACTGGAGCAGCATCTAAGGGGCACATTATACACTGGAACATTACAAATGGGGCCCATTATATATGGAGCATTATTGGAGCCCATCATACACTGGAGCATCATTATACACTGGAGCAATACAAATGGGGCCCATTATATATGGAGCATTATGTGGAGCTCATCAGATACTGTATGGAACATTATATGTGACTAATAATTTGGTATGGAGAAATATATGGGGCTCATTATTCTGTATGGCGCACAATGTGGTGGCCATAACACTGTATGGAAAAATATACATTCCTGTTTTTGAGCTACTGTACAACTTAAAATAGATCAGTCATGTCATGTAAGCAGTGAAGTATGTGTCATTGTACTATACATATATTTCTGTGGCATATCGGAGCATCATGAGTTGTGGTATGTGTTAAAGGGGCGCACTGACACTCTTTGGCCCAGGGCACACGAAAGCCTGGAGCCAGCCCAACTCCCCCACAACTTTAGCCAAATAACCCCCAGTTTTCAAAGCGTAACTATTACTAGGAAGTAAATTAACGTTGACAAGCTTCAGTTATAAGAATTGATGTTTTTGGCATTGAAATGGGCACTGTGGGTGTGTTTACTGTCCTCCACTCCCTGCCGACTTTGCTTCCCCATTGACTCGCATTGGGTTTCATGTTTCAGTCGGCCTCCGACTTTTCCCTATAGTCGGCCGATTTTGTTCGACCCGACTTTTGCGAAAGCCAGGTTTCATGAAACCCGACTCGACCCGAAAAAAGGCAAAGTCGCTCATCTCTAGTGATGAGTGAGCATGCACTGCTCGATGCTCAATCGAGTATCAGGTGCTTGGGTACGTCATTACTCGATTGAGTATCGTGGGTGCTCGAGTGCCATACTCGGGTCCCCACCCTGCATGTTTTGCGCTTGGTAGACAGCAAGTAAGTATGCGGGGATTGCCTGCCATACTTGGAAATACCGTAGCCATGTTAGCTACTGGCGTTACTGTGATTGACCAGCCACATCGTTTCACTGGGTCTTATAGAAGACCCTATGACACGGTGCTCGGCATACACGCGTCTGGAAGCAGTTCAAGGAAAGTTGTTATAGGAGGGAAAGCTTATTTTAGAGCAGGTCTTTAGGCAGTGCTTGATATTGCTATTGCAGTTCTTGTATACCGCTGCTGCACCATTAAAACAAAAGTCCTTTCATGGGCTACATACTGTTATTTCTCTAGAATACCGCTGTTACCTGCATTCAGTGTAGGGATAGCTGGTGGAGGAGGGGTAGTTTTGGATTAGAGGCATATAGGCCGGGTTTATTGCCTTTCAGTCCTTCTATAGGTATTACTGCTACTGCAGTATAAAAACTAAAGTCCTTTTTAGTACGACATATTTTATTTTCCCTATTAAAGTTTGCTGGCATATATTGTATGCCTAATTTAAAATCCGCAAGGCATGTGGTAAGGGACAAAGAAGTGGAGATGCTGCTGATGGTGCAGCATGACCTTAGGCAAGGTGAAACTGTACCTGTTGCAAACACGCTCATCCACGAGAACTAGCTTCCTGTTCCACTTTGCAGGAGGGCACGGGGTACCACTCTTGAAGCCAGAACAGTGCGAACAGGTGGTCGGTTGGATGGCAGATAATGCTTCCAGTATGTTTTGCAGCACCACCCTGTCTTCCACATGGTTCAGTCTCACTAGCCAAGAGTCTGAGCCACATAATCCTCACCTTGATCCTCCTTCCTTCCACCATGGCGATTCCCAGGAGTCAAATCATCCTACACTCGGGCACTCCGAAGAGCTTTTTACATTTCAATTTATTGATTCTGGCCTCTCACTCTGCACGTTTCAAGAGGTTCATGAGGAGCTCGTGTATAGTGATGTCTAAATATTTGCGCAGCCACGATCAGAAGAAAATGGTGGGGATCGGCAATTAGTGTCTTAAGAGGTAGAGAATTACGAGACACAGTTGCCAACAAGTGATGTTGTTAAGTCAACAAGTCAGAAGGACCAGAGTGTAGAAGTGGAAGACAAGGTGGTGGACGATGAAGTCACTGACCCAACCTGGGAAGGTGCCATGCAAAGCGAGGCCAGCAGCACAGAGGAGAAGGATCCACAGCACTCCAACAGGTAGGAATGGGCAATGTGTTGGCCAGAGGGAGAAAGCCAAGGCCAAGCCTTCTCCCTGCACCAGTTCCTGCACCCTCTCCTCCTTGTCATCCTCTTCGAATTGTCATCTCAGAGCATGTCATCCATATCAGTCACAAGCTGGAAGCACTGCCTCTGTGAAGCAGCAACAGGATCTCCTGAAACTAATTTGTTTAGGCAACAAAGAGCAAACCACTGCAGAGTTGTGGAAAGGTATAACAGACCAGACAGGTCTGTGACTCTCACCAATGTACCTACCAGGCAAGCTCACACACATACACTGCCTGGCCCACAAGTGCTCAACTTAGTGGTTCAGCGGTTTCTAAAAACCTACGCAGATTTGCCTAAGCTACTTGTAAAGATACACCATGTATGCGCCCATTTCAGCAAGTTAGCTGCAGCTGTCGCGGGTCTGGCAGTACTGCAGCAGCGCTTGCAAGTGCCAGCTAACTGACTGGTGTGCGTCATGACCATGCTGTGGAACACCACATTACACATGTTGGCAAGACTTTTTGCGCATCAGGGGGCAGTAGTTGAATACCAGCTACAACATGCAGTATTCCGGTCAGCCTCTGTACATAACAACCAATGAGTGGACATGGATGTCTGACATCAGTGATGTTCTACAAAACTTTGAGGAATCAACCAAGATGGTGAGCGGAGATGATGCCATAATCAGCGTAACCATCCCGCTTCTCTGTCTACTCAAAAGCTTGCTTCTCACAACTAAAGAGGAAGCTTTGCATGTGGACCAGGTGGAGATGGAGGAAGAAAATACACAGGGTGTTACTACCCAGTCTAGCCTTATCTCATCTTCTCAGCTCGGATTGGGTGATAATGAGTAGTAGGAGGCTGAGGAACAGGAGATAGTTTCCTAAGCTACAGAGGGCACTACCCTCACCAGCTTCATTCCTTTCAGTGTGGATGTGCTGAAGAGGAGATGAAGAGAAGTCCTCTTGGTGGGGACAGAAAGTCTTGCCTGTTGGGAGCCTAACAGACATGTTTGACTTTATGTTCCGCTGCCTTTCCTGTGACCCAGTAGAAGATAAGATTGGTGTGCACTCAAGTCTTAAAGGCGAGGTGCTCGTGGAACGGACTGTATAAGCCCCTTAAGTAGAAAGTCAATATTCACCACACACTAAAATTGATCTCTTGCATAAATAGTGATCATTTATTACAGAAGAATTAACAAAATATATTCAAGAGAGCACCATAAAAGTGCACAGCAGCCAGGCGCGGGAGTGCCGCTACACATACCCTCATAGCCAGGTCCCTAGCTTCTCTGATGGCCATTAGCCCTAGCCGTTGTGGACCTCTCAGGGACTCCAATATTTATGCATATATCTCACATGCTTCATACAGCTTGGATCAAGCGACTCTATGATTAAGACTCGGGAGGGTTGAAACGTCAGGTTTTCAGTTGCTTTGTACTATTATTTTTTTCAGTTTTATGTTGCTCCCTTGAATATATTTTGTTAAATCTTCTGTAATAAACGATCACTATTTACGCAAGAGATCAAATGGATTGTGTGGTGAATATTGACTTTCTACTTTTTCCGTGATCCAAGTGTTATATGCGTTTTGGCCAACACTGATTACCTGATTCACCCTTCTCGACCCATACAACAAAGAGAACTTCCCATCACTCCTTTCTGCAACAGAGAGGGCTAGTAAAATGGCACAATACCAGAAGGTCCTAGTCGAACATTTAGTACAAAAATTCCCATCTGACTCCACCATAAGAAAGAGACTGGGCAAAAATGGCCTGCATGGCAGAGTTCCAAGACAAAAAGCAATGCTGAGAACATTAAGACTCATCTCAGTTTTGCCTGAAAACATCTTGATGATCCCCAAGACTTTTGGGAGAATACTCTGGACTGACAAACTTTTAAATTCCTATTTTGCATCTGTTTTCTCTCAGAAAGGAAATGCAACATCAACTGTTATTCACTGTCCTATTAAGGGAATAGAAGAATCCAGGATATCTATAAACAGAAAGACAGTGAGGAAACACTTAGCTAACCTAAATGAATTCAAGTCTTCAGGTCCAGATGAATTACACCCCAGAGTACTGAAGGAAATTGCAGATTAAATTTTTGAACCCCTCTCCATAATCTTTGAAAATTCGTGGAGAACAGGAAAAGTCCCAGAAGACTGGAGAAGAGCAAATGTTGTTCCTATCTTTAAAAAGGGGAAGAAGGTGGACCCACGCAACTATAGGCCGGTGAGTCTGACTTCTATACCAGAAAAGATCTTTGAACAAATTATTAAACAACATGTATGTAAGTACCTGGATAAGAATGAAGTGATTAAACAGAGTCAGCATGGGTTTGTCACTAATAAGTCATGTCAGACTAACTTAATTTCCTTCTATGACAGAATCACTGATTGGGTGGATCAGGCAAATGCTGTAGATATAGTATATCTTGACTTCAGCAAAGCATTTGACAAAATATCTCACACAATCCTTATTGAAAAAATGGCTAAGTATGGAATGGACAAGGCAACTGTTAGGTGGATTCATAACTGGCTTAGTGATCGGACCCAAAGAGTGGTCGTAAATGGCTGCACATCCAGTTGGAAGAATGTCTCAAGTGGGGTACCACAGGGCTCTGTCCTGGGCCCTGTATTGTTCAACATCTTTATCAACGATTTAGATGAAGGAATTGAGGGTAAACTGATTAAATTTGCTGATGACACAAAGCTAGGAGGGATAGCTAATACTAGAGTGAAGAGAGAGAGGATTCAAAAAGATATAAATAAACTGGAGCAGTGGGCAGCAACAAACAGAATGGTTTTTAACAGGGAAAAATGCAAAGTACTACATCTGGGCAATAAAAATGAAAAAAGCATATACAGAATGGGAGGAATAGGGCTAAGCAACAGTACATGTTAAAAAGACTTGGGTATACTAATAGATCACAGGCTGAATATGAGTCAACAGTGAGATGCAGCAGCAAAAAAGGCAAATGCAATTCTAGGTTGTATTAACAGAAGCATACAGTCTAGATAATGTGAAGTCATTATTGCCCTCTACTCCTCTTTGGTCAAACCTCATCTGAAATACTGTGTCCAGTTTTGAGCGCCACATTTTAAAAAAGACATCAACAAACTGGAGCGAGTTCAGAAAAGAGCGACCAGAATGGTGACCGGTCTGCAAACCCTGTCTTATGAGGAAAGGTTGCAGAATTTGGGAATGTTTAGCTTGCAGAAGAGAAGACTGAGAGGAGACTTAATAGCTGTCTACAAATATCTCAAGGGCTGTCATATTGTAGAAGGATCATCTTTATTCTCATTTGCACAAGGAAAGACTAGAAGCAATGGGATGAAACTGAATGGGAGGAGACACAGATTAGATATTAGAAAAAACTTTTTGACAGTTAGAGTGATCAATGAGTGGAACAGGCTGCCACGGGAGGTGGTGATTGCATTCTCCTTCAATAGAAGTCTTCAAACAGAGGCTGGACAGACATCTGTCTGGGATGATTTAGTGAATCCTGCTTTGAGCAGGGCATTTGACCAGATGGCCCAGGAGGTCCATTCCAACTCTACGATTCTATGATGAGACAAAAGTTGAACTTTTTGGAAGGCGTATGTCCCATTAAATTTGGTGTAGAAGTAACACAGCATTTCAGAAAAGGAACATCATATCAAAAGTAAAATATGGTGGTGGTAGTGTGATGGTCTGGGGCTGTTGTATTGGAACCTGCTGTCTAACAAAAATTCCTAAAGGAGAATGTCCGGCCACCTGTTTGTGACCTCAAACTGAAGCGCACCTGGATTAAGCAGCAGGACAATGATCCAAAAGACACCAGCAAGTCCACCTCTGAATAGCTTATGAAAAACAAAATTAAGACTTTGGAGTGGCCTAATCAAAGTCCTGGCCTCAATCCGATTGCGATGCTGTGGAAAGACCTTAAAAAGGCGGTTCATGCTAGGAAATCCTCCATTGTGGCTGATTTACAACCATTCTGCAAAAATTAGGTGGTGAAAATTCCTCCAGAGCATTCTACAAGACTCATTGCTGGTTATTGCAAATAATAATAATAATAATAAATTTTATTTTTATAGCGCCGACATATTCCGCAGCACTTTACATTTCAGAGGGGATTTGTACAGACAATAGACATTACAGCATAACAATAATCACATACAGTAGATTATAACAAATAACAAGAGGAGTGAGGGCCCTGCTCGCAAGCTTACAGTCTATGAGGAAAGAGGTAGACACGAAAGGTGGGTGGTAACAGTTGCTCTGATTGTATGGACCAGCCATAATGTTAAGTGTGTAACAGTACAGACACAGAGGGCTAATGGATGCATAAAGCATGTGGGAACATGATGCTGGGAACCTGGTTATGGTAAAACTTTTGGCTCTGCCACACAGGGATAGGTTAGGTTAATGTGTTGAGGCGATAGGCCAGTCTGAATAAATGCGTTTTCAGGACACGCTTAAAATTGTGGGGATTGGGGACTAATCGTATTGACCTGGGAAGTGCATTCCAAAGAATTGGCGCGGCACGTGTAAAGTCTTGGAGACGGGAGTGGGAGGTTCTGACTATTGAGGATACTAACCTCAGGTCATCAGCAGAACGGAGGGCGCGGGTAGGGTGGTATACTGAAACAAGGGAGGAGATGTAGGGTGGTGCTGAGCCATGGAGGGCTTTGTGGGTGAGGGTAATAAGTTTATACTGAATTCTGGAGTGGATGGGTAGCCAGTGTAATGACTGGCACAAGGTAGAGGCATCGGTGTAACGATTGGTGAGGAATATGATCCTGGCTGCAGCATTCAAGACAGATTGGAGAGGGGAGAGTTTGGTAAGAGGGAGACCGATTAGAAGAGAGTTACAATAGTCGAGACGAGAATGAATAAGAGAAACAGTAAGAGTTTTTGCAGAGTCAAAAGTAAGAAAAGGTCGAATTCTAGAAATGTTTTTGAGGTGCAGATGACAAGAGCGAGCCAGTGATCGAATGTGGGGGGCAAAGGAAAGTTCGGAATCAAGTATGACCCCAAGACAGCGGGCATGTTGCTGGGGAGTAATAGTGGAACCACACACAGAAATAGCAATGTCGGGTATAGGTGCATTAGTAGCGGGAGGAAACACCAGGAGTTCAGTCTTTGACAGGTTCAGTTTCAGATATAGTGAGGACATGATATTAGACACAGCGTTTAGACAATCGCCAGTGTTTTCTAGAAAGGCTGGCATGATGTCAGGAGAAGAAGCGTATAATTGGGTGTCATCAGCATAGAGATGGTACTGGAAACCAAATCTACTGATTGTTTGACCAATAGGGGCAGTGTACAAGGAGAAGAGGAGGGGGCCTAGAACCGATCCTTGAGGAACCCCAACAGTAAGGGGAAGGTGAGAGGAGGAGGAACCGGCAAAAGAAACAGTAAAGGAGCGGTCGGAGAGATAGGAGGAGAACCAGGAGAGAACGGTGTCCTTGAGGCCAATGGAATGGAGCATAGTGAGGAGGAGCTGATGATCCACAGTGTCGAATGCTGAAGAGAGATCCAAGAGAATTAGCATGGAGTAATGACCATTTGATTTAGCTGTTAGCAGATCATTAGAGACTTTAGTGAGGGCAGTTTCAGTGGAGTGTAAAGAGCGGAAACCGGATTGGAGAGGGTCGAGAAGAGAGTTTTCTGAGAGATAGCAGATAAGACGGGAGTGGACCAGGCGTTCCAGGAGTTTAGAGATGAAGGGAAGATTAGAGACAGGTCTATAGTTAGCGGCACAGTTTTGGTCGAGGGATGGTTTTTTAAGTAGTAGATGTATGATGGCATGCTTAAATGAGGAGGGAAAAATACCAGTAGAGAGAGAGAGGTTAAATATTTTAGTTAGGTGAGGGGTGACAGCAGGGGAAAGGGACTGGAGGAGATGTGACGGAAATGGGTCACTGGTGCAAGTAGTTGGGCGAGAAGATGCAAGGAGCCTGCTTACTTCTTCTTCTGTGACTGGTTCAAAATCAGAGAGTGAGTTAGATGCAGTGGGGGAGGGAGGACGGTGCATGGTATGAGGGGATTTGGAGATAATTTCCTGTCGGATCTGGTCAATTTTTTCTTTGAAGTAATTGGCCAGATCGTCAGCTCGGAGCTCCGTGGTTGGGGCCTGTACTCTTGGATTGAGTAGAGAATGAAAAGTGTCAAAGAGACGTTTCGGGTTATTGGACAGTGAGGTGATGAGGGTGTTGAAATAGGTTTGTTTGGAGAGGTGAAGGGCAGTGTTGTATGTTCTAAGCATAAACTTAAAATGGATGAAATCTTCGTGTAGATTGGATTTTCTCCACAGACGTTCGGCGCACCTGGAGCACCGCTGCAGGAAACGTGTTTGCACCGTGTGCCAGGGTTGTCGCCTTCTGTGTTGTGGTGTTCTATTTATAGGGGGTGCAAATTCATCCAGGGCAGTTTGAAGTGTTTCATTGTAATGCTTCAATGCAGAATCAGGACATGAGAGGGAGGAGATAGGGGCCAATGAAGACTGCAAGTTCTTCATAAGTTTCTGGGTGTTAATGGCCTGTATGTTTCTATAAGTCTGGACAGTGGGGGTGACCTGAGCAGCCTGGCAGTTCTTTATAGAGAATGAAAGAAGATTGTGGTCAGAGAGCGGGAGAGGGGAGTTTGCAAAATCATCCACTGCACAAAGCCGAGAGAAGACCAAGTCGAGGGAGTTTCCGTCTTCATGCGTTGGAGAATTAGTGAGCTGCGAAAGGCCAAATGAGGAGGTTAGAGATAAAAGGTGAGTAGCAGATGGGGAGAGGGGAAGAGCAATGGGGATGTTGAAATCTCCCATGATGAGGGTAGGGATGTCACAGGAGAGAAAATGTGGAAGCCAAGTGGCAAAATGATCCAGGAACTGATGGGAGGGGCCGGGAGGACGATTCACCACCGCCACTTGCATGGAGAAGGGGGTGTAGAGTCTGACGGCATGGACCTCAAAAGAAGGGAAGACAAGTGAGGGTACTTGAGGGATAACCTGAAAGGTACATTTTGGTGATAGGAGCAGACCAACGCCTCCACCAGCTCTATTGTCTGATCTTGGGGTATGAGAGAAGTGTAGCCCCCCATATGAAAGAGCAGCAGCAGCGGTAGTATCTGACTGCTGGATCCAGGTTTCAGTAAGAGCCAGGAGGTTAAGAGAATTAGAAAGGAAGAAGTCATGAATGAAGGAGAGTTTGTTACACACTGAGCGAGAATTCCAAAGTGCACAATTAAGAGAGATAGATGGCATGCAGGGAATATTAATAAGATTAGAGGGGTTTCTGAGTGTAGCAGTGGGGGGGTTTGACTTTCTATAACATGGGGGACCAGGGTTGGGAGCAATGTCTCCTGCGACTAGGAGAAGGAGGATAGAAAGAGTGAGCAGATGGTTAAGTGATTTGTGAGAGCGTCTCTGGTGTTGAATGGTGGGACTGCCTGGATCTGTGCAATTTAACAATGTGAAAAGAGCGTGAGTGCTATACATAGGAGAGGAAAGGAGTGAGGGGCCAATATGGATGGAGTGTGGAGAATTAATGCCAGGGCGGTGGATGTGTGTGAATGCAGCGGCCAGGATATAAATTACACAAATGCATATGGTATATATTTGTTGTACTCCAATTGTACCGGGAGTAGATGTATATAAATGTCTTACCTGTCTCCTGCCCTGTCTAACTGCCATGTTATAACTGCCAGAAGTACTTTGATACATGTACTTAGATTACATGTGCATAAATGCCACCCCTGCATAAATGCTCCCCCTAGCTATGTCCGAATATATAGGAGATTAAGGCTAAGTTTTTTTTTTTTTTTTTGGCTCTCTCTTCTCGTTAATCAATCACACTAAATTGAGACACCAGGACCCAATAAAATGTTGTGGTCAAATAAACACATGTCCAGCACTACATGGATCATAAAGCACTTTGAAAAGTTTCTTGACCTCACAACATAAGGGGACAAGCAGAGTAAGTTGAAAAAAACTATATACCAGATATAAGTTTGCAGAGTTGAAAACACATAGATAGCATTCAGGATTAACTGCTTGCTGACATTGAATGGAGACACAGGAGTGGATTCAGAGCAGAGATTGGAAAAGCTGGTTACCAGATATAAGTTTGCAGAGTTGAAAACACATAGATAGCATTCAGGATTAACTGCTTGCAAATGCTTGATTGCAGTTGTTGCTGCTAAGGGTGGCCCAACCAGTTATTAGGTTTAAGGGGCAATCAGTTTTTCACACAGGGCCCGTGTAGGTTTTGATTTACTTTCTCCTTAATAATAAAGACCTTCATTTAAAAACTGCATTTTGGGTTTACCTGTGTTATCTTTGTCTAATATTTAAATTTGTTTGGTGATCTGAAACATTTAAATGTGACAAACATGCAAAAGAATAGGAAATCAGGAAGGAGGTAAACACTTTTTCACACAACTGTATATATATACCCCCAGGGGTAAATGTTTTTCAGCCCTTGCACTAAGTGCATAGGCTTTACCAGTCTAGGAGTCCCATGACTTAAAAATGGGAAAAAAATGCTTTCTGGGGAAATCTTCCAGGGTGTAATGCAGTCCCTCCTTCCAATTATAGGCAGCGCTTGAGTGTATAGGCTTCATGAGTCTAAGAGTCCCACTACATATAAATTTTGGTAGAATGTGTATGAGATCCTCCTTTTTGCCTAATATAGGGTGTATCAGAATACCTCTTCCTTACAATTTTTGAAAGTTCTTGCCTTGACCGCGTCGGTTTTGTGAGTTTGAGTCCCTCCTTCATACATTAAACAGGATGTGTCTGATCATGTCACACACACCACATGTCCAGATAAGTTAGTAAAATGCTAAAATTACATTTACCGGTGACTACCGGTGTGTGTAGTTTTATTTACCCCTCTACTATGTCATCTACTGTAGTCACAAGTGACAGGAAAATACGGTGAGAGATGGCCCGGCTATTAAAGGGTGGAGGAGGTGGTTTATTTTTTTCTCTTTTTAATTTTGCCTTATATACAAGTCATTTCACAGGAAAGAATGTTTGCTAACATTTTTTCCTGTAAAATCAATTTTATCTTCATTTTTGTATGTTTTTTTTGTCATTCCGTAAATGTGGAGTAATACTCTGACAATATTGTTCCCAACAGCAACCTGGGAGTCACCCAGGCGTATTCTACATGCTGTTCCTATTCCATTTGAGCACCTTTTCTATCCATTTCAGTGATTTTCCTGCCCCGGCAGCCCTCCTGTTACGATCTTCCGTAAAAATGTTCACGTTTCCAATTGACTTCCATTATACGCTTTACTCATTACTAGAGTTGAGAACGTCCAAGGGTCTGACCTGCTTGGTTCCAGTACTGCGCACTCAAGCATTCTAGTGGTTGCTCGTCACTACAATTGTATCCTCAATGTTTTCTCTGTTGCATCAGCGGATTTGTTTACAGGTGCTTCAAGAAAGTTGGAACTTTCCAGAAAATGTCCTGTTCTGTCATTTTACTGTCATTTCACCAAACTTTTGCTTAATAGATTGCCAATGTAGATCCTATCAGAAGTGTAATACTTTCATTACTAAAAAATGTGGTTTGTAGGTGAAAAATTGCTCCAAAGTTATAGCCACTAGGGTTTTTCCCTCAGTGCAACTCATTGTCCACTGCCTGTTGTCAAGACTTATCTGTCTATAACTACAGACAAGCAGAATGACTACGGGAAGTTGCGAGGTGTCCTTACAAGAATGACAGAGCTCCCAGCATTTACACAGACCCAGAACCTCCTGCTCTACATAGCCTCAGTCTCAGTACAAAACATTGTAAGAAATATACTGAACTTTTAGCGCACTAAAAATAAATTAGATAAAAATGTACTGTATAGTTGAAGTTGTAAAAATGTGCATTCTTGAGCTCTGTTGCTTGAGAAAGGGGGCGTTCTCCCGAAACATAGCCTAAGTCATTGCATTTGGAACATGCTTTTTCTTTGACTGCTACATTGTTTGGAGTGTGGAAAGAATCTATTGAAATTTGCCTGTATTATTCATTCTATTTACTCTTAAAGACTATCCGAGAAAATATGGAAAAAGACGGTTTACTAAGGACATTATAGTCATTTATGGCGACAACCGATTGTGAAAATGTTCTTATTTTTGTGTATGGAATTTACTGCAGTGAAATGCTTTTATACATATTGAAACTGCGTTTTGCTCATTATACTTCTGAACTTTTAGTGTACCTATGACTCTTTTTATCAATTATTAAAGGGAACCTGTCATGTAAAAATACGCTATTAACCTGCAGATATTTGGTTAATCTTCAGGTTAATAGCGCTCTGAAGCTGCCCAGCGCTCGCACTGAGAGCCCTGCTGCTAGAGGGAAATTAACTTTATTCTTCCTGTAAGCCTTAGGATTTCAGTCGAGGGTTCAGCCGGTGCAGCTTCAGTCACCGCTCAGTATGGCCAATCCATGTACTGCGCTGCAATCTCGATCCCATTTATATGGCTGTCTGACTGTGCACTTAGAAAGCCATCTGTAAGTCAGTGTCGGGGCGTGGTTATAGCCACAACTCACTATGTACTATGTGGTGACTGAAGCTGCACCGACTGCAACCACAATGACTGAAAGCCCCAGGCTTCCAGAAGGAATAAAATTAATTTCCTACCAGTAGCAGGGTTCTCAGCACGGGCCACGAACAGCTTTAGAACCCTATAAACATGCAGATTAACCGAATATCTGCAAGTTAATAGCATTTTTACATGACAGGTTTCCTTTAACTTGTTATATGCGACATCTCCACTCTTCCCTCTATGAATGTTTCCAAATGTTTCAGTTTCCATCATCACCTTTATTCAACAGGCATCTCATGGCAGATCAGAAGTGTAATTCTCTACTCCACTTTTGTGTTTTGTGTAGTGGGAAAGTGGAGTTACACCTGTGCTCACTTTTAAACAGACTCTGTGTAAGTGTGGTGGGCTATTTCGTTCCTACTCCTGAAGACATCAATAATGTTGTGTGTGTGTATATTGTGTCATCTGTCTCTTCTAAATACTGCGTCATGTAATGTATTGTGTATAGAGTGTGATAAGTATTGTTAATATAATGTATGATGTGATAATGTAAGGTAATGTAATGCATATTGTAAGGCATAATGTTATAGGATAGGTAGAATAGTTGATAGTTGACTAGATAGTTGACTATAGGGTAAGATAGAGTTAATGCTTGGGACTAGCCCACAAGGGTAGGGTTAATGTTAGGGCGACTGCTTCCTGTTAGGTAGTCAGATAAGGTCTGGGGTGTGAAGTGAGAAAAGCTGCATGAAAGGGTGACCCTGGTTGAGAGGAGACTAAAGGTGAGAGATAGTGGGATCCTGAAGAAAAGTGACAGAAAGGGACGGAATGGCCTGCTGGAGAAGGGTCCTTGGATAGGACGCCGAGTCACGAACCCCAGAGCTTCTAACAGTGAAGGTAACATACCTAAACAGGACTGAGTACAGGGTACTAGTGGAGGAACTGAGTGCAAGGGTTCCAGGGAGCCAGTAGTGGAAGAAATAGGACGCGGAACGAATGAGCAAGTAAAGGAGACTTGCTGATCACGACTGTAGCATTAAAGTTGGGATAAGGCAAAGTAGGGAGAAACTGTGTGCTTCACCAGCCCTGGAGTGAACTTACAGAGGAAGGATACTGTGTGGAAAATGCTTCATAATGTAAAGAAAATATTCACAAGACTTTACACCTGCTATCCCTTGTATAAAACCCTTACAAAGCTACCTTTCAGTAAAGAGTTTATTTGGGAAAAGTGGTCCACCTCTTTGAACTGTGAAACATCTGGTCTTGGCAAACCCATAACATCGTGTAGATGTGGCCTGCACAGGCGTAAACCCTCACAGAAGAAGTCCACACACGCAGCCAGGACGCAAATGGAGCGCCCGCCAGGGCCGTGGGATACTCAGTACCGGGCCAGTGTCTTAAAGGGATGTGTCACAGTGGCAGCAGTGACCCAGTCCGTGGCCCTGGGCATCCAGTAAAAGGGGTATATTTACAGGGGATGAGAAATAAGGAGTTTTCGTGACGCCACCTTTGGTATCTGGTCAGAGGTGACCAGCTCTGCAGTGCAGATCCTCTGGGACTGATGGTGTGATGCAGCAGAGTTGGAATAGCTCTCCACAGGCAGAGCTTAGTCCCAGGGCAGATGAAATATGTTGAGGGAGATGGTGAAGTAGTGTTTGGCAAGAGATGTATCAGTGCTGAGTAGGTGACGCAGGAAGAATGCAGAAGACACAGATGGGTGCTGTTTCAAAGCTTTACTCACAGTTCTGGTGTGCACAGATGCCCACTTGGTGCTGCGTCCTCCAGGTGAGGGATCCATCAAACTTCCAGACAGATGGAGGACACCTTCCAGCACTCCCTTCAGTATGTGCCTTTCCTGGCCGTCTCACTGTGTTGCTTTCTTGCCTCTTCCTACACAACACCTCACAGTCAGTCTTCCAGGCCAGCAGCCGCGGACCCTATCGGATAACGTGCTCAGTTCATTTCCTTGCTCCCTTTGGCTGCCTTTCAGGTGAAGGTAACTGTGGTTAGTGGCTGTGGCAACTTTAGGGGCTGTCGGCTTACTAGCTGAGTCCTGTTGTCCACTCCACTAGGCTAGGGGCCGAGACCCTTCTGCGACCTGATCCCTCCACCTGACGGCAGTCAGTGTGGAACAAGCCCCACGGGTGGCCTCTGCCCACCCCATGCCACTGGGATCCCTTCCCTCTCCAAGGAGCTTCCTTAAGTCTCTTTCCTTCCCAGCAGCTCCTGCTGACAGGGAGCTGCTGCACCGGTCATCTCACTTCCTCCCCTTAGGGAGACTGCTCTAGCTCTAACTCTCTTCCCTCGCTCTGAACCTCCTAGCTCCACCCACCTCCTAACATCCTTTCCTTACCCAGCAGGGATGAGATCATCCTCCCTTAGGGTCCATCCAAGGGTGCCCTGCGGCTATAAGTGAGTGTTGGATGCAGGTGTTGGAGTTCTGTGAGATGCCGCCACCTTACCTGGGAAGTGGGATACTACATCTCTGGTTGAGGTGCAGTACCTCTGTGGTGACTGAACCCTCCGGGGCGCCACACAAACTTTTCATGTAACGAGCCGGGGCACTGGAGGCGAGTGCCATGTCTGAGGCTACCACCTCGCTATGTGTTGCATCTGTAAGCCAGCTTTCCATCTATTTTGCGTTCCGGTTATCACGTCAGTCACTGGGCACTAAGGTGACCGCAAAAAATCGATGTCGGAATTTTGTCCGTCTGGACCCCACAAAATGATTCCCCTTTCCAGATATTGAGATAGCCAAAATTTGAGCTCGATCAAACGACATTAACCCGTGCCGCTCGTCGCTCAAAGTTTGAAAAAATCCAAATTGAGGTATTTTAAGATTTAGGTATTTTGCATAGTCTGTTAGACTATAAAGAATGTGACAACAACATTGCAGAAATAGCCCTGACCAAATTTTCGAACCATTTGTGGTATTTGAATGCAGAGATGGTGGGATTATCGTTTTTTGATCCCACCATTACAGACAATGAAAAGTTGTTAATGGCTAATAAATTGCTCAGTAGCACAGATGAACCATCAGAGCACGCTAGGGTTGTAAATCCAAAAGTTAGGAAAGAAAAATTAAAAGAGGTAGGAAGTAACCGACTTTAACGACCTTCTGACAAAAGATGAAGAACAAAAGCAATATGTCCTGCAAGTTGTAAGCAAATGCCGAGCATTATATTCTGACGTTTCAAAAACTACTTTAACAAAAGCTCTAGAATAGATTAGATAACTATGTAAAATTATCAACTCATGTAGGTTAGCGTGCTCTGATGGTTCATCTGTGCTACTGAGCAATTTATTAGCCATTAACAACTTTTCATTGTCTGTAATGGTGGGATCAAAAAACGATAATCCCACCAACTCTGCATTCAAATACCACAAATGGTTCGAAAATTTGGTCAGGGCTATTTCTGCAATGTTGTTGTCACATTCTTTATAGTCTAACAGACTATGCAAAATACCTAAATCTTAAAATACCTCAATTTGGATTTTTTCAAACTTTGAGCGACGAGCGGCACGGGTTAATGTCGTTTGATCGAGCAGAAATTTTGGCTATCTCAATATCTGGAAAGGGGAATCGTTTTGTGGGGTCCAGACGAACAAGATTCCGACATTTTTTCCCCCCCATATGAGATCCGGTCACCCTACTGGGCACTCATCTTTTGCTGCTGCTAGGCTTTGGTAAAGCTGGTTTACAACTGTGCCTACTCAGAAAAAGCCACTATGACCGAGCTTTCTCTCTGATTTGTATCACATTAGAGGAGCTATCCAGGACTATATTATTGTTTTTACATTAGGCCTAAGAACTAACAAGGACGTAGTAGCCAACTACCTGCCTGTTCTGCCTAACGCAGATCTTTGGTAACACAGAACAGTCACGTCACGTTAACAGAGCAGTGGTTTCTCTTCAACTCTGCTCTGTTGACAGGACGAGACTGCTGACATCATGCTGATTGACTGCCGACTCCCCACTACATAACTGTGGGAAGCTGGGCTGGCAATCAGCATGACATTTGCAATCACGCCCAACAGAGCAGCCTTGAAGAGAGATAGTAGCAGAATTGTCAGCAAGAGTAGTCAGCAACCACTCTGACCTGGCGCTCGATAGAACAGGCAGGTAGTTATTAACTAGTTAACTATTTTCTTGGCTCATAGTAAAAACAATAATTTAGTCCTGGGTAGCCCCTTTAATATAATGCAATGTATTTTTGGAAGTAAGGGAAAGGATGTCAACAGTGCTGCATACTGCTAGCAGTTCTGCAAACCAAGTATAAACTCCTAGCATCTCAGAGAAATAAAAGATGCCTGGGAGGATCAAAAAGTGGGTGAAAAACAGCACAGGTATAATGTGCTATATGGGATTTTGCATATATATGATATTTTATTCAAAGAACAGGTACAGTTTAACTCTCAGTATATTATAGCACAGCTAGAGATCCCTCCTTTATAGCCCTATTCTTCCTTCAAGTTCTTAGTACCCCCATCATAGCCACTGTGTCCCATTATTTAGTTTCCCATTGAGCTTATTACGGTGAAGCTTCTGCCATCAGAGTATCCATAACCACCTTCTCAGCCGCACTCCTCTTTCCACACTGCGGGGGGGGCGAATACCTCCCCCATCTCCAGTCATCACCCCAAGATCACCGTCTCCGGTTTATTTCCTCCTCTTCTCACTTAAGAACTTTTAAGAATCACTACTGATGCAATATAAATTAGATTACCAACTTTTGTACTGTTTAGTGTAATCTGCGGCATCTGTGCTACCTAAGCGTGGTCTGGAACCGGCATCTGTTTGTTTGCTGTGTGGCGCACTGTGCATAGGCCACGCTCAGCAGCCAATCAGGTGCCCAGGTCGGTAATTGGACAAATGTTTTGTACAAATGACTCTGTGAGCCACTGTAGGCATCTCCACCCACCCCCTCCAATTATACATCCCCCGAGCGCGGCTCCAGGCGGCGAGGTGGAGGTCCCGTCGTTAATTGTCATTACCGCAGTCGCCTCACGCTCCGTCTCTGCAGGCAAAGAGAAGATAGAAACTTTAGTTGTCATGACGATGAAGTGTGTGCGGCATGAGGACAAAGTCCCTAAACTGCATCCAAACTTCAGAAACTTTTCTGTTTGTTTTTAATAAGCTTATTTATTTTGTGATTTGCATCTGAATTCTGTATTGTGTTCGCTACTGTTTATTTTTTATTCATATTTGCTCACTTTTTGGTGACGGATTAACCATTTTTTCACTCTTTTTGTAATGTTGTAGAAATATTGATGATGAAAGACCCCTACATAGGAAAAAACACAGAACATGGAACTTGATAAGGTTCTTTCCAATATTTCACCTTATCAGACATTCACAGTATAGATGATCATTTTAAGATTGATGGAGCCCAGAAGCTGGGGTTTGGACTATCATTTAGTACAGCATTCGGATATCTATGTCAAGATCCATAGAGAATGAACAGAGCTGTGACATGCATGTGTTATTACTAGGTGATAAGCGCAAGTGCTTATTTCTTGGGTTTGCCTAGGGTGACATGTAAAAGTTTGGGCACCCCTGGTCAAAATTGTGAACAGTTAAGTAAGTTGAAAATGAAATGATCTCTAAAAGGCCTAAAGTTAAAGATGACACATTTCCTTTGTATTTTAGGCAGAAAAAAAAATCATTTTTTACATTTTAAAACTTAGAAAAAGGAAAATGAACAGATGTGAAAGTTTGGGCTCCCTTGGAGATTTATGTGCTCCGATAAGTTTGACCAAAGTTTCAGACCTTAATTAGCCTGTCATGGCTATGGCTTGTTTTCTATAGACCAGGTGATGCAAATTTCTCAGCCTCCTCTAACCTTGTGCCAAAGAATAGCAGCCTTGGGTTCTTCTAAGCAGCTGCCTAGCACTCTGAAAATGAAAATGGTGGATGCCCACAATGCGGGAGACAGGAGAAGGCTACAAGAAGATAGCAAAGCGTTTTCAAGTTGCCCTTTCCTCAGTTTGAAATGTAATTAAGAAACGGCAATTAACAGGAACAGTGGAGGTCAAGATAAGGTCTGGAAGATCAAGCAAAATTTCAGTGAGAGCCACTCATAGAATTGCTAGGAGAGGCAAATCAGAGCCCCCGCTTGACTGCAAGAGACCTTCAGAAAGATTTAGCAGACTCTGGAGTTGTGGTCCATTGTTCCACTGTACACCTGCATAAATATGGCCTTCATGGAATATTCATCAGAAGAAAACCTCTCCTGCATCCTCATCATAAAATTCAGCATCAAAGGTATGTAAAATAACATCTAAACAAGCCTGATGCATTTTGGAAACAAGTTCCAAGTGGGCCGATGAGGTTAAAATAGAACTCTTTGGCCATAGTGATCAAAGGTATGTGTGGAGAAAAAAAGTGCACAGAATTTCAGGAAATGAACATCTTGCCAGCCATTTAGCATGGGGGGGTGCAGATCAATAATGCTTTGGGGTTGTGTTGCATCCAATGGTATGGGGAACATTTCATGGGTAGAGGGAAGAATGGATTCAATTAAATTTCAACAAATTCATGATGCAAACATAAATAACACCATCTGTAAAAAAAAAGCTGAAGTTGAAAAGAAGATGGATTCTACAAATAGATAATGATCCTAAACACACATCAAAATCAACAGTAGACTACCTCAAAAGGTGCAAGCTGAAGTTTTGCAATGGCCCTCACAGTCCCCTTATTTGAACATCATTGAAAATCTGTGACTAGACTTCAAAATAGCAGAGCATGCAAGACCACACATGATTCTCAAAGAACTGGAAGAATGGATGAAAATCCCTCAAACAAAAATTGAAAGACTCTTGGTTGGGTACAAAAAGCACTTACAAGCTGTGATACTTTCAAAAGGGGGTTCTACTAGGTACTAACCATGCAGGGTGACCGTTTGCATTGGTCCATCTTCCTTTTTGTAATTTTTGAAATGTAATAGATGAAAATATATACCGTATTTTTCGGATTATAAGATGCTCCGGATTATAAGACGCACCTCAAATTTTGAGGAGAAAAATAGGAAATGTTTTTTTTTAATAAAATAATGGTGCTTTTTATCATCCATGTATCTTATTGCTTACCGGTGGTGGTGGCTGTCATGAAGCGGCGTCCCAAGGCCGCCACTGGAGGAGGCAAGAGTGGGGTGGTGCTGCAGGCTGCAGGCTGGGAGGAGGGGGTGTCCGATGTGCAGTGCGCCGCTGCTGCGTGTGTCTGGCGCTGTGGGTGCCCGTCGGTGCTGTGGGTGTGTCCGGCAGTGCTGCAGGGGCATCTGGCCTCTGGCGCTGCTGCGGGGGTCTCCGGTGCTGCGACGAGGGTCTTTGACATTTTGTGAAAGGCCAGAGCCCCCGTACAATTCCGTGGTTTCCTGTGCGGCTTTTGTGAGTAGCCCTGCACAGAAGAGCAGATCTGGATGCACATATACTGGTGTCAGAGGTTTCGATTTAATTTAAGAATGGTAAGCTGGAGATAGGATGATACTACCTGTGAGAGGAGGTGCCTGAAGCTGGATGTGACAGTGTGTTGGGAGTGCTGGATAGGAGAATACTGAATGGGGGAATTGTGGGGACCACTGGATCTTGTTATACTGCTTTGGGCAGATTTCTGTTGAAAAGCTTTGGCTATCATTATACCCATAATGGGGGCTTTGGTTGCAACTACTGTGAGGGGGGAGGGAGTTGGATGTGGCTCGTGACCCTCTCTCAGAGCTGAAGGTGGCTCCGTAGGTCAGAAAGGATGAGGACCAGTGGAATAGAAGCACCCTTTTGAGCTATTACAGCAATGAATCTTCTTGGGGATGAGGCAACAAGTTCTTCACACCTGGATTTGGGGATCCTCTGCCATTCTTCCTTGCAGATCCTCTCCAGTTCCATCAGGTTGGATGGTGAACGTTGGTGGGCAGCCATTTTCAAGTCTCTTCAGAGATGCTCAATTGGGTTTAGGTCAGGGCTCTTAGGTTTAGGCCAAGCCTGAGGTCCAGGGCACTCTGGAAGAGGTTTTCATCCAGGATATCTCTGTACTTGGCCGCATTCATGTTACCTTCAATTGCAACCAGTCATCCTGTCCCTGCAGCTGAAAAACACCCCCATAACATGATGCTGCCACCACCATGTTTCACTGTTGGGATTGTATTGGGAAGGTGATGAGCAGTGCCTCGTTGTCTCCACACATACCGCTTAGAATTATCACGAAAAAGTTCTATCTTCGTCTCATCAGACCAGAGAATCTTATTTCTCATAGTCTGGGAGTGCTTCATGTGGTTTTTTACAAACTCTATGTGGGTTTCATATATCTTGCACTGAGGAGAGGCTTCCGTCGGACCACTCTGCCATAAAGGCCCAACTGGTGGAGGGTTGTAGTGATAGATGACTTTGTGGAACTTTCTCCCATCTTCCTACTGCATCTGTGGAGCTCAGCCACAGTGATCTTGAGGTACTTCTTTACCTCTCACCAAGGCTCTTCTCCCACGATTGCTCAGTTTGGCTAGACAGCCAGGTCTAGGAAGACTTCTGGTGGTCCCAAACTTCTTCCATTTAAGGATTATGTAGGCCACTGGGCTCTTAGGAACCTTGAGTACAGCAGGAATTCTTTTGTAACCTTGGTCAGATCTGTGCCTTGCCACAATTCTGTCTCTGAGCTTCTTGGCCAGTTCCTTTGATCTCATGATTCTAATTTGGTCTGACATGCACTATGAGCTGTGAGGTCTTATATAAACAGGTGTGTGCCTTTACAAATCAAGTCCTATCAGTTTAATTAAACACAGCTGGACTCCAATGAAGGAGTAGAACCATCTCAAGGAGGATCACAAGGAAATGGACAGCATGTGACTTAAATATGAGTGTCTGAGCAAAGGGTCTGAATACTTATGACCGTGTGATATTTCAGTTTTTCTTTCTTAATAAATTTGCAAAAATTTCTACATTTCTGTTTTTTTTCAGTCAAGATGGGGTGCAGAGTGTACATTAACGAGAAAAAAAATTAACTTTTTTAAATTTACCAAATGGCTGCAATGAAACAAAGAGTGAAAAATTTAAAGGGGTCTGAATACTTTCTGTTTCCACTGTATGTGGTGGTGCACCTGTTGCAATGACCTTGATAACAGTGAGTTGTAAAATGTTTCAGCATAACTGTGACTGCAGCTTTGGCTGTGACTAGAGTGATAAAAGCTTTCTGTAACTCCAATTCAATGCAAGCGACAAGATAACTGAACAGTGCATGTTGATTCAAGTTGTAAAATGATATTCTAAAGTTGATTTGTGCCGTAAAGCGATAGGACGGTGCACGCGTGCAGTAAAAGTTTTATGTGGGATCCTGACGAATGGTAAATGTAAACATTTCAGCATGTTTGCCTTTAAAATATAGGAATATTTGTCTTCCATGAATAAATTTACATATGTTCCACAGGGTTCACTCCCCGAGTCAGCCGTTCCATCATAAACCTCAATAAAAACACATTAACAACTCGTTATTAGATGAAATTGTCGCCGCATTACATTTTTCTTGAAATCACTTTGCAAAGTGCGGCCATGACAGGAGGGTGTCTGCTGCCCCCAATTCCCCTCAACCTGTCAGTCATGGAAATGATAACTGCCCTTTACCAAAATAGTGTTTAAAGGATGAAAACCTGGTAATTGATTTTTGCTCTGCTCCTCGCCCATCCCTCACGTGAAGATCATTTATACGAGTTATACTGTATGATTTTTCCTGCCCTCTGTACTATATAGTCACTGTGGAGACTCCCGAATCACCCGAGGGCACTACAAAAGCTGAGTGACAACAACCGTAATGGCGGTCACAGTTTATGTCATATAGTTTTCTGAGATACAGAAGCTGCTAATACTTATAGTCTCAATTTTCACAACTTCACCCCCCCTTACAGTTATCCCCAGAGAGGAATATGAGTTGGTTTGTTATTTACCACTTTGATATTTTTGGAACAGCACCCCTGGTGGATATTACCACATATATATAGGAATTGAATCGCAACACTAGATAAAATAACCACATGTATACAATTGGAACAGCTTACTAAGTGGAAGTCTACCATAGTTACACTATTAGAACTATATTCCTTGTGAACATTACACTTAAACACTATTCTAACAGTGACCCCATGGGAAAATCCATATTCATATTATTGGTACAGCACCCCTAGCTGACATGACTACATTTACACTATTGGTACAACATCCCTGATAGAAATAACCACATACTAACACAGGTGGACATACCGCATGTGCAGCTGGTGCGGCTGCTTTTGGGGCCCGGAGGTGGAGAGGCCCCTACATTGTTCTCATGTGCGGCGGGCAGGGAGCACAGTCTACAGATGAAAATGGAGGCAGACTGGAACTGCAAGGATCCATCCTGCTTCCTGCCTGTGCTTCCTGTATGAAACAGCAGCGCGGCTGGATGACGTCATCATTCAGCGCGCGGCTGTTTCAGAGAGAAAGCTGCTGACACGGAAGATGCTGCGGGGACGTGCTGTGACCGCGGGAAAGGTGCGGAGAGGTGAGCAGTGTGTATGTCTGCATGCCTGTCTGTGAGGGAACGTGCAGAGGTGTGCGTGTGAGTAGGTAGGTGGTGGAGAGGGCAATGATGGGGCGGTGGAAAGGACAATGATAGTGGTGGTGGAAAGTGTAATAATGGGGTTGGTGGGGGAGGAGGCAATGATGGTGGTGGGGGAGAAAGCAATGATAGAGGTGGTGGAAAGGGAAATGATGGGAGTGGTGGAGAAGAAAGCAATGATAGGGATAGTGGAAAGGGCAATGTGAGTGGTGGGGAGAAAGCAATGATGGGGGTGGTGGGGGAGAAGACAATGATGGAGGTGATGGAAAGGGCAATGATGGGGGTGGCGGAGGAAAGCAATGATGGAGTTTGTGGGAAGAAGGCAATGATGGTAGTGGAAAGGGCAATGATGAGGGTGGTGGGGGAGAAAGCAATGATAGGGGTTGGTGAAAGGGAAATGATAGGAGTGGTGGGGGAGAAAGCAATGATGGGGTTGTGGGGGAGAAAGCAATGATAAGGGTGGTGGAAAGGGCAATGATGGGAGTAGTGGGGGAGAAAGCAATGAGGGGGTTGGTGGGGGAGGAGGCAATGGTGGTGGTGGAGAAAGCAATGATAGAGGTGGTGGAAAGGGAAATGATGGGAGTGGTGGGGAAGAAAGCAATGATAGGGGTAGTGGAAAGGGCAATGTGAGTGGTGGGGGGAAGCAATGATGGGGTGGTGGGGGAGAAGGCAATGATGGAGCTGGTGTAAAGGACAATGATGATGGTGGAAAGGGCAATGATGGGGGTGGTGGGGGAGAAAGTAGTGATAGGGATGATGAAAGGACAATGATGGGAGTGTTGGGGGAGAAAGCAATGATGGGAGTGATGTGGGAGAAGGCAATGATGGAGGTGGTGGAAAGGGCAATGATGGAGGTGGTAGAAAGGGCAATGATGGGGGTGGTAGGGGGGAAGACAATGATGGAGTTAGTGGAAAGGGCAATGATGGAGGTGGTAGAAAGGGCAATGATGAGGGTGGCGGGGGAGAAGGCAATGATGGAGTTGGTGGGGGAGAAGGCAATGATGGAGGTGGTGTAAAGGGCAATGATGAGGGTGGTAGGTGAAAAGACAATGATTGGGTGGTGGAAAGGCCAATGTTGGGGGTGGTGGAGAAGGCATTGATGGAGAGGGCAATGTTGAAGGTGTTGAAGAGGGCAATGTTGGGGGTGGTGAAGAGAATGGTGGTGGTGGGGAGAGGACAATGATGGGATGGGGACAATGGAGGATGACTAAAAATGGATTGGGAATTGGGAGAGGAGGCGATAAGATGCATAGGACCCTTTATAATGAACTGAAAGGTGGGAGAAGACACGGTCAGGTACTTGTAATGAATTGGGAGGTGGCGGAGGATGCTCAGTACCTGATAATGTTTTCTCCCACCACCAAATTCATTATGACGCTACCGAGGACTTATAATGAATTATGGAGACTAAGGCTATGTGCACATGTTCAGGATTTGCAGGAGAAAATTCTGCTGCATATCCTAATGTGTTGTCAGGATGAGGAAGAAAGTTGCGTAAAATACATTATTTTTTTTCCTTATTTTGCCATGCTTTTGGTACGTATTTTACCCATTAGTACGGGTGAAATACGCTGCAGATATTTAGATTCTGTAGATTTTAATCTGCTGCAAATCTTCAAGGAAAAAATAAGCAGCGTGTGCATGAGACTTCAGGGAACTCATTCACATTTCCTGTACTGTAAAACCTTGCATATATTCCGTGTGCACATAGCCGAACAGGTAATTGGGGAGAGTCAGACTGTATAATTTATATTATTGGGAGTCAGAGATTATTGGTAATGGGGGGCACAGTGCTGCTTATCGCTTTATATGTTTAATGGTGTGTGACTAATAGTATATTAATGGCGGGGTACATATCTGTATTCAGGGGGAGACACATGTATGTACACAATGTATGTGACCTTGCCATTTTCAGGGCTGCGAAGCTCATCGTGACAAGACGAGTCGTGTCTGGGAGATGTCGACATGAAGGTCTGACAAGATGGAGAAGAAACAGGAGAAAGCGGCTCTAATCAGACGAGACGTCAACAGTAAGTTTCTGGAAGTAGATATTATTCTATATCTGCACTGTGTGACGTGGAGTGATAATGTTATCTGTAAAATACCTCTTCTACATTCTCACATTTGTGTGAAATGTCCGTGTGCTTCCAGGTTTTGTTATCGGATGGCACACGGACTCATAGAGTTTTATAGGTCCACTCACACATCCATGAAAATCACGGATTTCAGAATGAGATCCGTGAGGGTCAGAGGATTTTCTGTTCTGATGCGATTTAAAGGATCAGAATAGGACATGCTCAATGCATCTGTAAAAGCGGGCAGCACACCGACACTGCACACGGATACATCTATGTTTAACAAAGACCCTAAGTATATAGTGTTCTCACTTATTATGTTTAACACGGTCTCTTAATATATAATGTACTCACTTATAATGTATAGCACAGTCCCTTAGTATATAGTGTACTCACTTATTATGTCTAAGACAGTCTCTTAGTATATAGTGTACTCACTTAATATGAATAGCAGAGTCCATTAGTGTATAGTGTACTCACTTATTATGTATAGCGCTGTCTTCAGTTACCTAGTTTCCTCTTTTATTATGTATAACACCATGCCTTATTATATACCATCCTCTCTGGTTATACTGTATATGGTGTCCTCCCTTATTACATAGCTGCCTCTGCTGTTATTTACAGTGATGTCTCTTACATAATGTATTATTGTTGTTTTTGGAGCAGTCAGTGACCAGATGACGAGTCCATCAGCTCATCTATTAGAAAATGTTTCCCATGTTCCATCAGCCGTCATTGCATTATACATCTAACAAGACAGGACAGTATGTAACAAAAAAACAGGGCTCTATACTATCCAATATGTAAGGGACGGTGCTGTACATAACAAGAGAGGGCACTGTATAATAAGGGATGGCAATATACATATTAAAGTAGACTATGTAATATATAATGCTCAAAATAATAAAGGGAACGTAAACAGCCTGTTGCAAATGGAATAGTGTTCCCTTTATTTTTTTGAGCAGTATATATACATGTATGTGTGTTTGGCTACATACATATATATATATATATATATATATATATATATATATATATATACACACACATACATACACACACACAGTGCCTTGCGAAAGTATTCTGCCCCCTGGAACTTTTCAACCTTTTCCCACATATCATGCTTCAAATATAAAGACGCCAAATGTAAATTTTTGGTGAAGAATCAACCACAAGTGGGACACAATTGTGAAGTTTAATGAAATTTATTGGTTATTTTAAATTTTTGTGGAAATTCAAAAACTGAAAAGTGGGACGTGAAATATTATTCGGCCTCTTTACTTCCAGTGCAGCAAACTCACTCTAGAAGTTCATTGTGGATCTCTGAATGATCCAATGTTGTCCTAAATGACTAAAGATGATAAATATAATCCACCTGTGTGCAATCAAGTCTCAGTATAAATGTACCTGCTCTGTGATAGTCTCAGGGTTCTGTTTGATGCACAGAGAGCATCATGAAGACCAAGGAACACAACAGGCAGGTCCGTGATACTGTTGTGGAGAAGTTTAAAGCCGGATTTAGATACAAAATGATTTCCAAAACTTTAACCATCTTAAGGAGCACTGTGCAAGCGATCGTATTGAAATGGAAGGAGTATCATACCACGGCAAATCTACCAAGACCCCGCCGTCCCTCTAAACTTTCATCTCAAACAAGGAGAAGACTGATCAGCAATGCAGTCAAGAGGCCCATGATCACTCTGGATGAACTGCAGAGATCTACAGCTGAGGTGGGACAGTCTGTCCATACGACAACAATCAGTCGTACACTGCACAAATCTGGCCTTTATGGAGGAGTGGCAAGAAGAAAGCCATTTTCTCAAAGATATCCATAAAAAGTGTTGTTTAAAGTTTGCAACAAGCCACCTGGGAGACACACCAAACATGTGGAATATGGTGCTCTGGTCAGATGAAACCAAAATCAAACTTTTTGGCTACAATGCCAAATGATATGTTTGGCGTAAAGGCATCACAGCTCATCACCCTGAACACACCATCCCCACTGTCAAAAATGGTGGTGGCAGCATCATGGTTTGGGGCTGCTTTGCTTCAGCAGGGACAGGGAAGTTGGTTAAAATTGATGGGAAGATGGATGGAGCCAAATACAGGACCATTCTTGAAGAAAATCTTTTGGAGTCTGCAAAAGACCTGAGACTGGGACAGAGATTTGTCTTCCAACAAGACAATGATCCCAAACATAAAGCAAAATCTACAATGCAATGGTTCACAAATAAACGAATCCAGGTGTTAGAATGGCCAAGTCAAAGTCCAGACCAGAATCCAATCGAGAATCTGTGGAAACAGCTGAAAACTGCTGTTCACAAACGATCTCCATCAAACCTCACTGAGCTCGAGCTGTTTGCCAAGGAAGAATGGGCAAGAATTTCAGTCTCTCGATGTACAAAACTGATAGAGACATACCCCAAGCGACTTGCAGCTGTAATCGCAGGAAAAGGTGGCGCAAAAGTATTAAGTTAAAGGGGCCGAATAATATTGCACGTCCCACTTTTCAGTTTTTGAATTTCCACAAAAATTTAAAATAACCAATAAATTTCGTTCAACTTCACAATTGTGTCCCACTTGTTGATTCTTCACCCAAAATTTACATTTGGTATCTTTATGTTTGAAGCATGATATGTGGGAAAAAGTTGAAAACTTCCAGGGGGCCGAATACATTCGCAAGGCACTATATATATATACACACATATACACACTGTATAAATATACTGTATATATATATATATATATATATATATATATATACATATATATATATAAAAATGAAGGCAGCGCTCCTTTTTTAGAAAATAGAAAAATGTGGTTTTATTTCCGACCTACATAGTTGGCTTGAAAAAGGCTCTCCATGAGCCGAAACGCCGCCAACCATGTGGGTCTGAAATAAAACCACATTTTTCTATTTTCTTAAAAAGGAGTGCTGCCTTCATTTTTTCATATATGTACTTTGGCTTATGGGATATTTGCTGAGGAGGCCTGTGCACCTGCAATAATTGGATTGTGCTGTTCCATTTTTTCTTGTTTATATATATATATTTATTTATTTACACACTACTGTTCAAAAATTTGGGGTCACCCAGACAATTTTGTGTTTTCCATGAAAACTCATACTTTTATTAATCAAATGAGTTGCCAAATGAATTTAAAATCTAGTCAAGACATTGACAAAGTTGGAAAAAGAGATTTTAATTTGAAATAATTATTTTCTCCTTCAAACTTTGCTTTTGTCAAAGAATGCTCCCTTTGCAGCAATTACAGCATGGCAGACCTTTGGCATTCTACCAGTTAATTTACTGAGGTAATCTGGAGAAATTTCACCCCATGCTTCCAGAAGCCCCTCCCACGAGTTGGTTTGGCTTAATGGGCACTTTTTGTGCACCATACGGTCAAGCTGCTCCCACAACAGCTCAATGGGGTTGAGATTTGGTGACTGCGCTGGCCACTTCATTACAGATAGAATACCAGCTGCCAGCTTCTTCCTTAAATAGTTCTTGCATAATTTGGAGGTGTGCTTTGGGTCATTGCCCTGTTGTAGGATGAAATTGGCTCCAATCAAGCGCTGTCCACATGGTATGGCATGGCGTTGCAAAATGTAGTGATAGCCTTCCTTATTCAAAATCCCTTTTACCTTGTACAAATCTCCCACTTTACCAGCATCAAAGCAACCCCAGACAATCACATTACCTCCACCATGCTGGACAGATGGCATCAGGCACTCTTCCAGCATCTTTTCCGTTGCCCTGCGTCTCACAAATGTTCTTCTGTGTGATACAAACACCTCAAACTTGGATTCGTCTGTCCATAACACTTTTTTCCAATCTTCCTCTGTCCAATGTCTGTTCTTTTGCTCATATTTTATACGGAATAAATTCTTGGACTTTAAGTGCGCTGCCAGACAAATTCCATAACCACACAAGGTTAAGAAAAGTTAACCCTTTAATCCCTACGCGTTTCGAAGCATAACGCTTCTTCTTCAGGGGTTGACCCCTGAAGAAGAAGCGTTATGCTTCGAAACGCGTAGGGATTAAAGGGTTAACTTTTCTTAACCTTGTGTGGTTATGGAATTTGTCTGGCAGCGCACTTAAAGTCCAAGAATTTATTCCGTATTAACTGTGGTGCGGTTCCGCTGTGGACCGTTGGACGTGCAGCAGGCTGACATACTATACAGGCTTAACTTTCTCTTTGAGAAGGTGAGTATAATACCTTTAGTAATTGTACATTTTACCCGGATAAGACCCTATTGCGCTCTTGTTTCAACCTTTTAGTGCATACAACTTTTGCTCATATTAACATTTTCATTTTATTAGCCAGTCTCAGATATGACTTCTTCTTTGCCACTCTGCCCTGAAGGCCAGCATCCTGGAGTCACGTTTTCACTGTAGACATTAACACTGGTGTTTTGCGTGTGCTATTTAATGAAGCTGCCAGTTGAGGACCTGTGAGGCATTCTTTTCTCAAACTACAGACTCTAATGTACTAGTCTTGTTGCTCAGTTGCGCAACGGGGCCTCCCACATCTCTTTCTACTCTGGTTAGAGCCTGTTTGTGCTCTCCTCTGAAGGGAGTAGTGCACACCGTTGTAGGAAATCTTCAGTTTCTTGGCAATTTCTCACATGGAATAGCCTTCATTTCTAAGAACAAGAATAGACTGTCGAGTTTCACATGAAAGTTATTTTTTTCTGTCCATTTTCAGAGTTTAATGGAACCTACAAATGTAATGCTCCAGATTCTCAACTAGCTCAAAGGAAGGTCAGGTTTATAGCTTTTCTAATCAGCCAAACTGTTTTCAGATGTTCTAACATACTTGCACAAGGGTATTCTAACCATCCATTAGCCTTCTTACACAGTTAGCAAACACAAAGTACCATAAGAACACTGAAGTGATGGTTGTTGGAAATGGGCCTTGTAACGAGGTCTTCTGTGCTGTAATACCTCTTTACATTACCAGCCCGTTTCTCAGGAGGTCCACTCTGCTGTTCCTCACTTCTGAATGATGGATGCTGGTTCGAAAGGCTCTGTAACATGGGAACATATAAAAGATCACTGCTTCTCCACGTATTTCCAGTGTGACATTTTACTCATCGGTCTCAGAATATATATACATACAGAGGGCAGGACAATCAATGTGTCGGGCCAGTAGATAACAGGCTCCAATTAAGGCACCAGACGTACATTACAATAGCCGTGGGATTTACAAAGGTGGGGGGAGGTCAGAAGTGGAATATCTCGTTTACCTCTGTCCAGGGGAGCAGCCGGTCGATTGCTGCATTAAGGGCATACATATTCACTGGGTACCCTGGTCCGAGATAACCTCCCGGGGAAATCCAACCCGTGAGAAAACCTGGAGCAGGGCAGCCGCCACTGTCTCTGCCAATATGTTAGGTAATGCAACCGCCTCTGGATACCGTGTGGCCTAATCTACCACTGTCAATATATACTTTTTCCCTGATGGACTGGGTTTGGCTAATGGCCCTATCAGATCGACCTCTACTCAGCTAAATGGCTACTCCACAATGGGAAGGGGGTGTAGTTTGGCCTTGCAGTGATCTCCCCTCTTGCCAACGTGCTGGCAACTGTCACAGGTCTGGCAGTACTGACGAACATCATAGGTTACCCCCCGGCCAAAAGAAGTTTTTTGTCAGACGATGCCTGGTGCGACTGACGCCGAGGTGCCTGGCTAAGGGTATGTCATGAGAGATTCGCAATAGCTCCTGCCTATACTTCTTGGGAACTACCCCTGATGCCATACAAACTGTTCCCCTTCCAGTACTCCTCCCCTCCTGTGCCTTCCCACGATACCCGTGTAATGAGGGATCCTCAAGTACCTCCCTTTTAAAGTCAGCTGGGGTGGCCCAAGAATTGTGTCTGGCTATGGGAATACGTGTAGGGCTGGGGTGTCTTACCTGGGCCTCCTCTGAGTGTGATTCCGCCTCAACAGCTCGAGCTTGTCTCCGGGTGGTCACAGGATAGGTCTCAGCCAGAGGGGCGACCGAGAATACAGACAACATGGGCCCCAAGTCATTTCCCAGCAAGATGTCCAAAGGCAAATCCTCTATCAGGCCGACCTCAACAAGGCCATCCCCGACTCCCCAGTTCAGGTAAATCCTGGCAGTGGGCAGTCGATGTATGGCTCCCCCGGCTACACGGACGGCCACTGTCCGGTGCGTCTTCTTTTGGTCCCGGATGAGATGAGGCTTCACAAGGGTCAAAGTTGCTCCGGAATCTCTTAGTCCCTGCATACATTTCCCATTAACCCACACTGCCTGTCGATGCTGTTATCAATTATCTGCCCATGCTGCCTGCACGGGATCTACTTCATGCAGCACTTCCTCCATCTCTTTCATCCCCGGATTAGTCATAGCCCCCAATGCCGGGTCAGCTTTGCCCTGGTAGTAGTGTACAGTGGCCCGGTTGAGGGTAGCTGTTCCCGCCTTTGGCCCCTAGGTACGCTCTAACAAGAAGAGCTGGAGGACGTCCTCCTTAGTGGTTGCTTGGCTCCCTTGTACCCATTGTAGCAGTGACCGCCGTAGTTTAGAGGCCCATTCAGCGTGGGTATCTGTTACCTGTTTTATAAGTCCGCGGAACTTTTGGCGGTATGCCTATGGTGTCAGCGCATACCGGGCCAAGATCACTTCTTTGACCCGCTCATAGTAAATACAGTTCTCAGCAGGTACCATGCAATAGGCGTCCGCTGCCCAGGCCTGTCAGCTTGCTGGCCAGAACCTGAACCCAATCCTCCGGCTTCACTTGATGAAGGGCACACTGCTGCTCAAAGTCCTGCAGAAAGCCATCAATGTCTTCCTCTGCCTCCCCCAACTGTTGGAAGGCATTATAGTGGATTTTTTTGTGGCTTACTGCTGACGGTAGGAAGCATCATGTGCAGTCTCCCTTACTCCCCACTTCATCATGTGCAGCCCCACTCCCCCATCATCATGTGCAGTCACTCTTACCCCCACATCATGTGCAGTCCTCTTTATCCAATTAATGTGCAGTCCCCATTACCCCCCCAATTCATCCTGTGCAGTCCCCTTTACCCCCCACTTCATCCTGTGCAGTCCCCCTTACCCCCCACTTCATCCTGTGCAGTCTCCCTTACCCGCAACTTCATCATGTGCAATCCCCCTTACCCCCATCATCAAGTGCAGCCGCACTCCATTATGTACAGCCCCACTCCCCCTTCATCATGTGCAGCCCCACTAACCCAACTCCATCATGTACAGCCCCACTCCCCCCACTCCATCATGTACAGCCCCACTCCATCATGTACAGCCCCACTCCCCCCACTCCATCATATACAGCCCCACTCCCCCTTCATCATGTGCAGCCCCACTCCCCCCCACTCCATCATGTACAGCCCCACTCCATCATGTACAGCCCCACTCTCCCTTCATCATGTGCAGCCCCACTCCCCCCCACTCCATCATGTACAGCCCCACTCCATCATGTACAGCCCCACTCCCCCCACTCCATCATGGTACAGCCCCACTCCATCATGTACAGCCCTACTCCCCCCACTCCATCATGTACAGCCCCACTCCCCCTTCATCATGTGCAGCCCCACTCCCCCCCACTCCATCATGTACAGCCCCACTCCATGATGTACAACCCCACTCCATCATGTACAGCCCCACTACATGTGCAGCCCCACTCACCCCCTCCATCATGTACAGACCCCGCACCCGCCTCCATCATGTACAGCCCCATTCACCCCCCTCCATCATATGCAGCCCCATTCACCCCCCTCCATCATGTACAGCCCCATTCACCCCCCTCCATCATGTATATGGGACACCCTCACACCCAGGGCTGTGGGGTACTCAGTACCAGGCCCGGTGGATCTCAATGAAATTTGTCACGGCAGCTGTGACCCGGCCCGTGGCCCTGGGAGCCCATTGTAAATGTTCAGTGTGAATGAATAAGTCTTGACACCACCTGTGGTATTCCGCAATGTAGATGTTAGGTCAACGCTGCAGACAGATCCTCTGGGACAGATGGTGTGTTGCAGCAATGATGGTATAGCCCTCCACAGGCAGGGCTGTTGTCCCAGGGCAGAGTAGATATGGTGACACTTAGGTGGTGTAGTGTCAGGCGCAGGGGATGTAGCAGTGCCAGGCAGGTTGACGCTGGAATAAGTGGAGGACACCAGGGCATGCAGTTCCAAAGCTTTACTCACAGTCTGTTGTACAAACAGGTGCCCGCTTCCGTCCCATGTCCTCTGGGTCTGGGACTCAGTCAACCCCCAGGCCAGATGGAATACTCCTTTCCAATACTCCGCCAACTTGTGCCTTTCTGATCGTCTCCTCTTATAGCGCCTTTAGATGAAGAACTCCTAGTACTGAGTTACACTGGAGTTCCTCCTGTCTGATGTTCCTATGAACTCTACTTGTACGGCAGACAGCTGTAGCCTGCTTCGGGGACTCCTTGCTACTAAGTCCCGGCTCACTATCCAGTTGCTGTTGTGCCCCCAAGTCTTGTGTGGGAATAAAGTGGTCACTACTTCTATTCCTCTGGTGTCTGCTGCAGGGCCATTAGTATCTGTACAACCTCGGGGACCGGGCCCCGGCCTTGTGCTTAGAAGTTCTAGGAAGGGTCTCTTCTCACCCACGTCCTCTGTTCTCTTTTAATCCTCACATTCCGCACTAATCCTTTCTTTCTATGTAGAGTCAAGCTTTCAGTCTATGTTGCTCTCTCTCTCTCCCTTTTCCGTGCCAGCAGAACCAGATCACAGGGATCTGCTGCAGCACTTCCATCCATCTATCCCTCTCTCTAGGGATCTTCTTCTCTCTCCAACCAACTACTGACTGACCCACTCAAACTCTTCCCGCTCCTTGAAATGTAATCTAACTCCACCCACCTCCCAGCACATTTTGTGTTCCAAGCAGGGAGCCACCAATGGGTGCTTTGCTATACTCCAAGCAGGGAGCCGCCGAAAGTGCTTTGCTACACTACTTTGTGGTGTGGGGTGCAGGTGTTGGATCGTGGTCAGGAGTCTCCACCTTACCTGGATGGTGGGATACCACATCTCAGGAGGAGTTGCAGTACCTCTGTGGCGACTGAACCCTCAGGGGCGCCACATACCCCCGTTAAACACAGCACATCCGCGGTCTGCAACGCAAACAAAGTTGACAAACACGGGAACATACAAAATTTTTGGCAATGCTTAGTAAACAGTTCTTATCTAATCTTCTCAATGTGAGAGGCACTCATTCTTGAACGCTGCAAACAATTCTTAATTAACTATCTAAAGTCTTAATTCAAAAGTGCAAGTTTCATTCTTCATCATCTTTCCTTTTTCACATTTTCTACTTTTCTGTCATTAGCTTAAAGTGATAACCGTTGATACCTGGTTCATCACCTACATTTTCCAAATCTCCATTCTTTATTAAAATCTCTCATCTCTTTATTAAAACATTCCTACATCTTATATAAAAGCTATCATAAGACACATTATCAAATGCTTCACATTAAAACTTTCAATAATTCTTGTAAGTGCTGGACACCGCTCCCAGCCGTGATCTCTTGCAGTGTCCTTTGATTGGAGTCATGCTCCAGATGAGGTAGACCTTATCTTCGCAAAGTGTCTATGTAAAACCAAGAGAGGGCACCTAAACAGGTGCAACTATTTACAAACACAGTTCTGGATCATTCAGCGTCCATGATCTCCACAGTTTCAAATGAAGAAACGCTGCCAATTAAACTGGGCAACAAAAGTACGAACAGACGAACAGAAAAACATGATGAACAAAATTAGAAAAAAAGGCACAACGGTGCAAATACCTTACTGGGCAACAAAGTTAGTTATTTTGCAGGTTCTGGCTAGTTGTCCCCTCCTGGGGTACTGGAAGCTGTTGACTTGGACTGCTGCTTCCAGGGAAGAACTTCCTGATGATCTCTTCCTGCTGCTTGATGGACATGAGATGAAGTGGTGGTAACACCTGGGGGTACATATACCTTCTTTCCTGTATAGGTTGCCAGTAGCTCTTCAGGTATGCGGCGGATATTCATAGCATACCACCCTCTCAACCCTTCATGCCGGGTAAAAGTCATGTACTCCCCTGGCTGCAGGTCTCTAGCAGGGTGCCCCTTCCTCAGGTGCGACTCCACGTCCCGCCGATTGAAGAAAAGGTCACTAATTCTCTTGGGGTCTGCAATGAACCTGAAACTTCTCTCGTGGTTCACGTTTAAAACTTGCCCCCATCCAGCTGCATCCCGAGGACCATAATGACCAGCACGGCCCTTCTCCTTCCGGTCCAGGTCAGGACCCAACACAGCCAGTCTCCGCTGTCCCCTCTCCCTCTGCTCTGCTGCCAGTTGGCGGAGGGTCTGCTGACAATATGACTCCGTCTCCTCTTCCTCCTCCCGGGACCTGCTTTACCCATGGTGGGCAAGGGCGCCTGTTATGAATGGGAAACTGAGGAGGAAAAAAAGACAACAAGCTAAGTCTCAGAAAACCAGAGAAGTTGGTAACTAAGCAGATTGCAGATCCCTGATCTTAGCCGCACAACTAGCAGCAGTCGTGGAGCGTTCCTACGTTGGTCCTAGACGCCTCGTCACAACCAGAGAACTACATAAGCCTAAAGCAGGAAAAGAGGAAAACTAACTGCCCCAGAGCAGACCCCAAAGTAAAGACAGCCCCCCACATGTATTGACGGTGAAATAAGATGAAAATACAAATAAAGGCAGGAAAATAGGCTGAGCAAACGATGGGGCCCGGCTAACTAAAAAGGACAGAAAAGGAAAGACACTGTCTGCAATCTGCCAATAAAACCTACAAAAATATTGTCCAACACTTCTGATAGCAAAATTAACCCTGAAGTCACTAGACTTCTAAACCTATATCAGCACTCTGAAATATTCTGAGACAGAGCAAAAAAAGAGGCCAATCTAATAAGGGACAAAAAGCAGATTGGCAAATACTGATTAATAGGAGTGGAATTTCAGCATAGCCCCAGCAGGGGCAGGCTGATTACACAAAAAACTGAATTGACCAACAAGAGCAAGTGTGAACATTAGCAAAAAACAAACTTAACTTGAGAAGACTGGAAGAGAGCTGAAGTCCAGGACCTGAGAAGCAGTCTAATATCCAGTCTGATACTCCAGAGATCCAATCGTTATCTTCCTCATCAGGTGGCAGATCACTACCACTTAAACCAACCGCACTACCTCCTGTCACCACCAGAGGGAGAACGGAAGGAGAACTGTTATGATTGAGTCACTGAGGAGGAAAAAACAAAACACAAACTCAGCCCAGAAAATCAGAGAGGTTGGAAACTAGCGGATTGCAGACCCCTAATCCTATCACACAATTAGCAGTAGCCGTGGAGTGTTCCTACGGTGAACCTAGACACCTCGTCACAGCCGGAGATCAAAATAAGCCTAAAGAGAGAAAAAGGAAACACTGACTGCCCCAGAGCAGACCCCAAAGCAACAGGCAGCCCCCAACATATAATGACGGTGAAACAAGATGAAAACACTAACACAGATAGAAAGATAGGTTGAGCAAACGATGAGGCCCAAGCTAACCAAAAATGACAGGACAGAAAAGCTGCTGTCTGCAATCCAAGAAAACCCTGCTAAAAATATTACCAACACAACTGATAAGCAAAAAGGACCCTGAAGTCACTAGACTTCAAACCCTATATCAGCACTCAGAATATTCTGAAAGAGTGAAAGAGAACACTGATCAAGGAATAAGAATCCAGCACACCCCCGGCCGGGGATGGCTGAACTCAAAAAACAAGGTAAACAAAAACCAAAACTAATAAGTTCAATAGCAGAGCAAAAACTTATCTTTGGGAAGCAGGAATCAGACTGGTCTCCAAGAATCAAGCAGAGAAATCACCAGCCGCTCAGAAGGGCGTCGGCTGCCTTATAACCAGTCTGAAGTTCCTGTTACCCAGTCACAGTCCACCTGATCAGGTGTTTGGTTTCTTTCATCCAAATCAGCCTCACTACCTTCCTTCACCAGAAGAGGGAGATCCTCGGACACAAAAGGTGAATGAACAGGAGAGCTCACAACAGGGAACTCTCAACTGGTGGAGCAGAAAATGAGTTCATGACAGGTGCCACCGCCGGGGGTTCGGATGTCTCCCCCCAGGGTTCAGCGTCCCGGTTCCAGACAAGGTCCAGTACGACCTGTCCTGATGCTGCCACGGGCGTACACCCCAAGGCCTTCCCAGGTGCAGGGGCAACAGACATACCTGGGGCCTCCCGGCGGTGTTCTGGTGCAGGCTTAAGACGGTGGGCAGCTGCAGGGATATCCACTGGAATGGCAGGTCCGGGTGCCGGCGGTGGTGGAGCAGATGGCGGCTCCGGGTCCGCAGGGGACTCCGGTGGGACCTGCGCAGCCATGTCAGGTCCGGGCGGGAGCACGGCCTCAGCTCCCGGGGTCTCCGGTGACTCTTCCGGACAGGCCGCGACCAGCCGTATGGACAGCGTGGAGGTGTATACTTGCGCTGCCTGAGGACAGTCCGGTTCAGCGGTGACAGGTACCGTTGGTGAAGGTACCGGGGTGACAGCTGTAACAGCAGGTACCGACTGGAAAGGAACCAGGTCCAGAGGTGCCGGTGGTGTAGGCCCCTCCTGGGCATGCTGCCTGCTCAACCTGCGTAAGGCCTCCTGCCTCAGCCGCAGACGGCACGTCAGCTGGGTTATTTCTTCCTCCAGCTGTTGGCGGTTCATCCCGGAGACAGGGTTAGAGCCTTCAGCCATGGCGCCGGGGAGATGCGGCTCGACCCCGCGCGCTCTACAGGCCTCCTCCCTTCTCCTTCCAAGATGACGTTCTGGCATTCTTCTTCCTGTCTGGGCTCTTTTCTCGCCACTGGCCTTCACCCCTCCTTCTGAGGGCGGCGTCTTTTTCCTACTCCTCCATACCAAGCCAGTACACGAACCCCTCGGGGGGTGGGCCATGTTGCAGTTGCATAGTTTAGACAGGGGAGGCCCAGAACAGTACGTGGTCTTTTCTTAGGACCACCCATGTTGTCACGCCCTTCTTCACCGCGCCAGCGGCCATTTTTAGCGTTCATTTTACAGTCTATCAAGTAGGGTCTTCGGCACATTTCCACAAACTTTTAAGTTCAATAAATCGTAGGCACACAGAACCCGATGGCATCGGGTCTCGTCATCCTGTTCGTGACGCCAAGTTGGGACGCCCTCACACTCAGGGCTGTGGGGTACTGGGTCCTGGGCCCGGTGGATCTCAATGGAAATTGTCACTGCAGCTGTGACCCGGCCCGTGGCCCTGGGCGCCCATTGTAAATGTTCAGCGTGAATGAATAAGTCGTGACGCCACCTGTGGTATTCGGCAATGTAGATGTTAGGCCGACGCTGCAGACAGATCCTCTGGGACAGATGGTGTCGTGCAGCAATGATGGTATAGCCCTCCACAGACAGGGCTGTTGTCCCAGGGCAGAGTAGATATGGTGACACTTAGGTGGTGTAGTGTACAGCCCTGCACCCCCCTTCATCATGTGCAGCCCCATTCACCCTCCTCCATCATGTACATCCCCCGCGCCCCCCTCCATCATATGCAGCCCTATTCACCCCCCTCCATCATGTACAGGCCCCACACCCCCCTTCCCCAAGTGCACACATTGCGAATTCGAGTGCGGATCCACAGCAGATTTGGCCCTGTGGATCTGCAGCAGTTTTCCATGCGGTGTACAGTACCATGCTATCCTATGGAAAACAAAAACCGCTGTGCACATGCCTCGGAAAATTCCACGCGGAAACACAGCGGTTTATTTTCCGCACCATGTCAATTCTTTGTGCGGATTCCATAGCGTTTGTACACCTATTCCATTATAGGAATCCGCAGGTGTAAAAATGCAGGCGAAATCCACACTAAATCTGCAAGAAATCTGCAGAAAATCTGCAGGTAAAACACAGGCATTTTGACCTGCGGATTCTGTAGATTCCGCATGGAAAAATCCACAGACGAATCCGCAACGTGTGCACATACCCTAATGCTACTAGAGCAACACCCCTAGTGACAATTATTTCATGTACCATAAAAACAGTGGATTGGACTTCATATGTGTTGCTGATTCAAAATAAGATCCAAAGACAGGTTTTGAAGAATAGTGGTTTATTGACAACGGGGCTTAAAAGTCAAACTGTCTTCAGACCTTTTTGAAATCAGCAGCGCATATGAAGTCCACATCCCCTGTTTTTATGGTATATCCTTCTTATATACATGGATGATGCAGCAGCTGACAATTGTGCAAAAATAGTGGTTGTATCACACACAACCCTATCAGGTGAGAAATTTACCATTATTCACCCACTGTATTACTTGAATAAGACCCTATTGCGCTTTGCAATCTCTTTCTAATAATTATTTCATCCACACTATAGGAACGAAGTGTCTAGTGGTAATTAATATTGAAATAGTGCCTCTTGTGGTATATATCCCATCTACTGTACGCTATTAATTACCTTTCTGGTAATTGTTTCATCCATAAAATTGAACCAGTGCCCCTAGTGGTACATCCATACCATTGGAACATGGTCCCTAGTTGTAATTATTTTATCCATACTATTAGAACAGGGCCCTTTCTGGTAATTATTTCATCCATTTTAAGTATCATATCATTCTTAACTTATTCCAAAAATATTAATGGAACAGCACTCCTAGTGGTAATTATCCCATCTATATTATTGGAACAGCACATCTAGTGGTAATTACCCCATCTATATTATTGGAACAGCACACCTAGTGGTAATTACCCCATCTATATTATTGGAACAGCACACCTAGTGGTGAGTATCCCAGCTATATTATTGAAGCATCACAACTAGTTGTAATTTTCCCATCTATTGTATATTATCGGAACAGCACAACTAGTGGCAAATATATTAGCAACCCTATTGAAGAGCTTACCTTGTGGAAGTTAGCTCATCTGTTTTTTTAAACAGCATCTCTAGTGGTAATTATTCCTTCCATACTTTTGGAACCCTTCCGCAGTGGTAATTATTCCATTCATACTATTGAAACAGCGCCCTTAGTGGTGACTAATATACACATCAGATGTTAGAAAATAACTTCATAGCCAAATCCAGGGCTTTTCTTAACAATGTTCACATTCCAACTTTCTATGGGAGCACAGTAATGCCTCCAGTTATCGCCAGTTAGGTTCCTTCAGTTTCGGCTTGGTCAGGATGGCGTTAATGTGAAATGTTTCAGAGGAAACTAAAATCCAACAGAGAGTAATTATAGAGCTACTGAGATGTGAAGGGAAAGGAAAAACATGTTTTAATTGTATCCTATTTGGCAGATATTAAGTCAGGCAGATGGCCGCCAACCCAAGCCAGAATCTCTAATGGACACCGCAATAAATGGGCAGAAAAATGACTTTGATCTCCCAGTGTCATTAAGAAATGTCAAAAGACTCCACCCACATGTAAAACCCCTCCTACACGATGACATCATAATATGGCTGCTTCAGAAATTCAGGAGAACTTCCCTCTTACTCGGTTATCTACAAGTACATATAGTATGCATGTAAAGATATACACATACAGTACTTTGTAAACATATAGGCAAGTGTGTAAAAATGCTGCAAAATATTAATGCTTTTAAAAAGAAAAGTGTTAATAGTTAAATTATTGCAAATTTGAAAAGTGAATGAACAAGAAAATAGACATTTAAATCAAATTAATATTTGGTGTGACTGCTCTTTGCCTTCAAAGAAGCATCTAGGTACACTTGCACACAGTGAGGGATTCTGCAGGATTATAGTCAGTTGTGTGAGTAACAAACAATACCAAACAGGGGATAATGATCATTATTTTCATATACAGGTTGAAACACAGTCATTAACTGAAACAGAAACAGCTGTATTGGAAGCTTAAAACTGGGTGAGGAACAGTCAAACCCTGCTAAAAAGGAGAGGGTGTAGAAGACAGACAGACATGTCACTCACAGGTCATTTGCCTTGTGAAAACTAAGCACAGCAATAAGACACAAGGTAGTTACACTGCATCAGCAAGGTCTCTCCCAGGCAAATATTTTAAAGCATACTGGGGTTTCAAGGTATGTTGATCTAGCTCTTTTGAAGAAGCATCAAGAAATGGGCAACATTGAGGATTGTAGACGCAGTGGTCACTGCAGGAAACAGAGCAGCAGATGAAAGGCACATCAAGCTTACTTCCCATCGAAGTAGCAAGATGTCCAACAGTGCAATTAGCACAGAACTGCAACAAACCAGATAAACCTGGTTACACTCATCTACATTTGGAAGAAGCCTGGCCAGACGTCATCTTTATGGAAGAATTGTGGTCAAAAAGCCAAACCTTCTACATAAAAACAAGGCCTAGTGACTCAATTCTGCATGTGAACATAGGAACTTGAATCCATATAAATGGCAGCTGGAGTGCTGGACTGATCAGCCAAAATGAGAAATATTTGGCAGTAACAGAAGGCAGTTTGCTCGCTGAATGGCTGGAGAGCGACAATAATGATTGTCTGCAAGCAACAGTTAAGCATGGTGGAGGATTTTTGCAAGTTTGTTTGCTGCATTTAAGAAAATGAAGTAGGAGATCTCATCAGGGTTAATGGTGTCCTCAACTCTGAAAAATATGATAGCTAGACCGATAGATAGATAGATAGATAGATAGATAGATAGATAGATAATGTCAATGAGATATTTACCGTATTTTTCGCTTCATAAGACACACCCCAAATTTTGAGGAGAAAAATAGGAAAAAAACTTTTTTAATAAAATGGTGGTGCTTCTTATAATCCAGGTGTCTTATTGCTTACCGGGGGTGGTGGAAAGTGGGGTCCCAGGGTTGCTGCTGGAAGAGGCAGGAGTGGAACGTTGCTGCTAGGATGAGGGGGTGTTTTGATGTGCGGGTGTCCGATGCTGTCGCTGTGCTATGTCCCCAGTGTTGCCGGGTGTTGTCACCACGCTCTGTACCTGGTGCTGCTGCCCGCTCTGTCCCCCCGGTGCTGCCGGGTGCTGCTGCTCGCTCTGTCTCCCGGTGCTGCCGCCACGCTCTGCACCTGGTGCTGCCAGGTGCTGCCGCCCACTCTGTCCCCCGATGCTGCTGCTGTGCTCTGTACCTGGTGCTGCCGGGTGCTGCCGCCTGCTCTGTCCCCGGTGCTGCTGCTGGCCGCTCTGTCCCCCAGTTCTGCCGGGTGCTGCTGCCACACTCTCTGTCCCCCGGTGCTTTCCACCGCCGCCGCGCTCTGTCCCATGCTGCGTGGGGGCTCTGCCTTTCCATCCATGCTTTCTTGCCCTGTGCGGTGGATTGCTTTCGGGAAAATGGCCATTTTCCTGGAAGCAATCCACTGCACAGGTCAAGCAAGCATGGATGGAAAGGCAGAGCCCCCCACATAGCACGGGACAGAGCACGGCGGCGGTGGCAGCAAGCACCAAGGGACAGAGCGCTGCGGCAGTACCTGGCAGCACCGGGGGACAGAGCACGGTGGCGGCAAGCACCGGACACCCGCAGCGGCAGCACAAATAAGGTATATCCGCATTGTAAGACGTACCTCTATTTTGGGGAAATTTGGGGGAAAAAAGTGCATCTTACAAAGGAAAAATAACGGTAATCAGTGCTTTGCGTGTGTAGTTTTCTGTACTTGTATTTAGCTAATAAATAAAAAAATTGCGTGGGCTCCCCCTATTTTTAATAACCAGCAAAGACTAAGCAGACAGCTGTGAGTTGATATTAATAGGCTGGGTCCATGGATATTCATGTCCATGGATATTGATGTCAGTAAAGTTACTGCAGTTCAGCGACTGTGAACTACAATAACCTTACTGATGTCACCACTCATCACAGCAGCTGGGTTCTCACACTACACAGCGTGAGAACCTGCAGTGGCTGCAGCTCCAGTGTATGGAGCTGCATTCTCAAAATGGGGGATCCATGGGCAAATAAGATGGAGATCGTCATGGGACCTCCATATGGGCTAAACGGGTAAATGAGGGAATTTGTCATAGAGTGCTTTTTACAAATAAAGGACTTTTTTGTGTGTGTGGTTTTATTTCTTTTGACTATGGGGTTAGTAGTGGGGGTGTCTGACAAACATCTCACCATTACTAACTCATGAGCTTGATGTCAGCGGACATTATACAGCTGACATAAACCCCAAAATCATCTAAGCAGTAGAATTGGTGCATCTAATGGATGATCAATTTCTGTGGTGCTGGTCTTATTAGATTGAGAAGGGGCCAATATCCATGGACCTTCCCAGACTATTAATATTATCCCACATCTGTCTGCTTAGCCTTTGCTGGTAATTAAAAATAGTTACAAATATTGGTTTATGGTCATTACCTTCTGGGTCATGTTTTTACAAATCTGAATATATTTATTAAAATTGCTCCAACTAACCATAAAAGGAAAACAACTGGTTGCTGTATTATCAGCAAAATTATATACAGCATGCCATAGGGAAAAATTAAAATCCATAAAGAAATTCATTATAACTTATAACTATAACTGGATAGTGAGAAAGAGCTGACACTTCAATCTCCATGGAAGTAGGGACCTCCTGCTGTGAACAGGTAATTACAGCAGAAATATTCTCTGAAAACCAGGCACTAAAACTTGTACTTGTTTACTCAGTGGCAGAGAAGTACACTGCCAAGGCAAGAGCTCTGTTCAAAGTACTGATCGCAAACTTTTGGGAGCCAGTGCTCAGAGATGAATATTGGGGTTTGCATCAATCTAATATTTATGGAAGATATATTTTCGGCATCGCACCAAAGGGACAAACATAATACTTTCACTCACATCACTGTAGGGATATTAGAACATCTCCAACTTAATATTGCTCCAATGGATGATGCTATCCATACCATGTTTAATCTCTATAGAAAGGTACAATCGCAACAGGAAACATGAAGGGATATCTACTTCTTCTTCCTGGGACCTCTAAAGGCAAATATTTCCGGAAAGGTAGGGATCTCATAAAATTCGAACAGACCTAGCACATACCATAACCAGCCCCCAAATAAGATCACCAAGGGGAAGTATATGGGAGTAACCTTGATCTAATAAAAAGCTGAATTTTTGTATTTTGTCTGTCCTGGAAGGTAGAACTTGCTGTGGTTCTGTTCGTTTTCATAAAGAGTACCTGCCTCTGCTAAGCTCTGAGTCAGTTCCATGACATCAGGTTTAGTACTTTTTCTTTTGTTATTCCTTTTATCGTGTTAGGCGTCGGATTCCTGTAGCTGCACAACAGGAGTCCAGAGCCTCACATACTACTTTGCAGCAAGTCATTCCTGAGGCTAAGTCCCGCTGCCGTTCCACTGAGCATGCTCATGAGATGATCTCCCATTGGAGCTCAGGAGTCGCGAGCTCAGGTCCTTCCCCTGATTTGATTGGTCCATCTCAGAGATCTGGAAGGTCCCGGCAGCGCACGGCTATAAAAGGAACGCATGGCCGTTCGGGCCATGTGCTAGTATAGACATTACTTGCTAGATGTGTGAATTGGTGACGGATGTATGATTCTGGTGACTGACTCATTCGAAACCCCTACCCTCTGATATTACGCATGTGGATAGGGAATTAGTTCAGCAGTCAGCGCCAGTCAGTGACAAGCCTTAGGCCACTGTGCACTCCGTGCCTCTACACTAGCGTCCGATTGTAACATAGTAACATAGTAACATAGTTATTAAGGTTGAAGGGAGACTTTAAGTCCATCTAGTTCAACCCATATCCTATCCTAACTTGCCCTAACATGTTGATCCAGAGGAAGGCAAAAAAACCCCATGTGGCAACAGTAAGCTTCACATTGGGGAAAAAAATTCCTTCCCGACTCCACATACGGCAATCAGACTAGCTCCCTGGATCAACGCAATATTAAGGAGACTAGTGTATATACCCTGTAATATTACACTTTTCAAGAAAAGCATCCAGTCCCTTCTTAAATTTTAATAGTGAATTTTAGTAGTGCTACTCCTCACGGTACTATCGTCTCGCGACAGTGTCCTACGCCGCACTGCAGTTGCAGCTCTCTTTGGCGCCCGCAGTAGCGACGCCGCACACACGGTATGTCTAGACGGACGCAGTTCCTTCTGCCTTGGGTCCTACACTGGTGACCTGATACCGTGTGTGCACATATCTGAGACCTGTGACGCTAACAGGCTCAGCCTTTTTGTGTTTACCCCTACTGGCATCTCTGTGATTAAACAGTGATTGTTCTACGCACCTGGGTGACGTTTAACCCCGTGAGCATTATACCGCCATATAGCACGTCTGCCATTACTCAGCAGCAGTTATAACACCTTCTGCACGGTGGACCCTGAGTGGCGAACGCACTTTATTATTTATTTTATTTAGTGCGTTCCGCCGTTCCTAACATATCGTGTGTGATTGCATATACCATATTGTTTTGTTCCCATTTTGTAGCATTTTTGTATATTTTTTTTAAACACTGCCTACCTTTCCAAATTAAATATATAAAATTCAATAGCTATGTTCCTCTTACTTTGTAAATCGCACCCCTGAAGTCATAAGCTACATGAAACGGGTGCCCAATCAGACTGTATATACGTATATACGATTGGTGGTGGCAGCTAGTAGTTCCTCTGTTAAGTAGAGTTGGAAGTGACGTGTGTATGTATATATATATATATATATATATATATATATATTCCATGTGTTGTATCGGAGGTGTCTATACCATGTGCTCAGTGGGCGTTCCCCAATAACAGGCCTAGTAGTGCAAGCAGCCCCGGTCTCGTCCTTCAATCATCAGTCAATTGCGTAATTATCCTGACAATTGGAGGCAACGGCGTTGCGTCTCCCTGACAAACTGGAGGCAGCGATGGGATCTGCGTGATCTCTTTGGTGTTACCCCTGACAAATTGGTGGCAGCAGTGGGATCAGTGCAATTCTCTCTGCTGTTATCCGTGCCACTCCCTGGACTGTTATCCATGACAATATATGTCATGTATTTAACTGCAGCATAAACATGATGCTGTGAAGAATTTTGGAGATATAATTTCATGCCAATCGTTTGCATCCTATGTGGCATGGGATTATAAAACCCCCTTCCCCCCTTCAATGTGCAGATAGCTCAGCAGGGGGGTCAAGTCTCAAGGGCTATGGGTGACAGCTTTCACACCTTGTGTCAGCTCAGAGCAGAACAAAAGGCTTCTGGCATGTGGATACCATGTAGTCTACACTGCTTTGTTGAGTCAGCTATGATTCCATAACGAGTTATGGAGATACTATACATTCTAGCCGTACATTGGGTATATTTCCAAGATTCCCAGAACATGGAGAATGCCCAGCTGGGTCTCGACCCGTTCTAGCACCCAGGGGTATATAGATACATAGAACAACCAGTAGAAACCAGATTGCAAAGCCGTGTTTGGGCTTAACGCGTAGCAGGGTCCCAAATGGATTCAATGGTGCCAGAACCACCATCCTAGGACTGCCCAGAAAGGAGTTATGATCTTTCATAGGTTTTGGAGTTTGCAGCTGCAGAGGCAAGTGGAGGGGATTTAAGTTCAGCCCACAGGGCAGGAGGGGAGTGACTCAAAGGGGATAAAGGCTAGTGTACAGCCATGTAGTTGCTCTCTCTGTGATGCATGTAGTCCACTTCAACAGTGGGGGCCGCATCGAGTAACATGAAAGAACTAGGAGCTAGCTGGCAGCACAGGACCATGTCATGGTTGAGGGGCTGCATCCTACGCCCTGGCACCTCACAAATAAACAGTGTCCCAGTCCCAGTGTGATATCTTGTGTAGGGTGCATTGCACACACTTGCCGGCCACAGGGCGCCGCAGTCTTCAGTTCTGCATACTCACGAACAGCCACAAAGAACTCAGGGGCCATCCGTCGCGTTTTAACATTTAAAAGTTTACTTGACAGTTAAAGTACATCAGATTGTATCACGTAGTCTCGGGCACAGCACTCTCCATTTCTTGTTTCAGTAACACAGTACATTTCCCGCTTACTCTCTGCTCAAACCATCCCTGCTGTTACAGTTCCTGTCAGCCCCAGAGATTTTCCCTCCGGCTCCACAGTATTGCTGAGATCCAAAACCCATCGTTCGTGTGGTTCCACGTCCAACTTCCTCTGTACAGAAGGGGTGTCGGTAGAGTTGAGCGAAACAGGTCAGCCAGATTCATAAGTCGCCGACTTATGCAAAAGTCGGGTTTCGCGAAGCGAAGCAAAACCCGACCACAGCGTGAAGTCGGCCATACGGTCGTCGACCCGAGCACCAAAGTCGGTTTTCCCAGAATGCCTGCACGTGACTTTTTTCAGCCAATGAGCAAGGACGTACACTGGGGGGCAACAAGATGACATGTGCAGCGTCCGGGGAGAGAGAGAGATTTCGCCGCCTCTAGGGTTAAAATTCATGCCAGCGAAAATCTTCCGGGCATGCATACTTTAAAAAGCGGTCCGGCATGTAGGTGTGTTTACTGTATTCCACTCACTGCTGACTTTTATTCCCCGTTGACTTGCATTGGGTTTCCTGTTTCAGCCGGACCTCTGACTTTTCACGATAGTCGTCCGGTTTCGTTCGACTCGACTTTTGAGAAAGTCGGGTTTCATGAAACCCGACTCGACCTTAAAAAGGCAAAGTCGCTCATCCCTAGGTGTCGGTGCTCTCCACAGCCACCGACTCAAGCCTTGAGCTCCAGATGTTGCTGGAATATCCATAGGCCTCGTACCGCCAAGCACAACTTGTACTCGACCCATCCTGCACAAACAACTACAGACCAGTCTCAAATCTCCCCTTCATCTCTAAACTTTTGGAGCGCCTAGATTACTCCCGCCTTACCCGTTACCTCTCCACTCACTCCCTTGTAGACCCTTCACAGTCCGGCTTCCGCCTCCTACATTTGACTGAAACTGCACTCATCAAAGTGACCAATGACCTTCTGACAACAAAAAGTAATGGTCACCACTCTCAGATCGTTCTTCTCGACCTATCTGCAGCTTTCAACACTATTGACCACCATCTCTTACTCTCTAGGCTCCAGTCACTAGGCATTAAGGGCACTGCTCTCTCCTGGTTCCCTTCCTATCTTTCTGACCGCTCCTTCAGTGTTTTGTTCTCTGGCTCCATGTCATCTCCTCTTCCTCTCGCTGTCGGGGTACCTCAGGGCTCAGTCCTTGGCCCCCTTCTCTTCTCTACATGGCCCCAATTGGACAGACCATCAGCAGATTTGGCTTTCAGTATCATCTTTATGCTGATGAGACACAACTATATACGTCATTCCCCAACCTTACCCCTGCTGTCCAACAGAATGCCAGTGACTGTCTGTCCACAGTCTCCAACATCATGTCTGCTCTCTATCTGAAACTCAACCTCTCCAAAACTGAACTTCTTCTGCTCCTGCCGTCTACTAACCTCCCTAAATCTGACATTTCCCTCTCCATGGCTGGCACCACAATAACACCCCGGCAGCAGGTGTGCTGTCTGGGTGTTATGTTTGACACCAATCTCTCCTTCACATCCCATATACAATCTCTTGCCCTCACTTGCCACTTACACCTAAAGAGCATCTCTAAAATCTGCCCTTTTCTCACCATGGAAACAACAAAAACCCTCACTGTAGCATTGATCCACTCCCGCCTGGATTACTGCAACGCTCTATTAATTGGCCTCCCCGTTACTCGACTATCCCCTCTCCAGTCCATACTTAATGCAGCAGCCAGGGTCATCCATATGGCTAATCGGTACTCGGACATGTCCGCTCTTCGCCAGTCCTTACATTGGCTGCCCATTCATTATAGGATCCAAATCAAAGTATTTGTTCTCACCCACAAAGCTCTCCACAGTGCAGCACCCCTACATATCCTCCCTCATTTCTATCTATCAGCCTAAGCGACCGCTGCGCTCTGCAAATGACTTTCGACTAACCTCTGCACTAATCCATACCTCCCACTCCCGACTCCAAGACTTCTCCCGCACTGCGCCAACCCTCTGAAATGCTCTACCCCAAGAAATTAGGACTCTCCACAATTTGCATAGTTTCAGGCGCTCCCTCAAAACACATTTGTTCAGAGCAGCCTATCACGTTCACTAATCAAAGTCATTCTATGTGTAAGTGTGCGTGTGTAGCCCATTCACTATCTCCATCCATCCCTCCCTCACTCCCTCAAGATGGCTGGACCTTCATTGTAAATACACCATTGTAAATACACACCTGTACTTTGTATCTCCCCCACCTCATTATAGATTGTAATGTCTCACAAGCAGGGTCGTCTTATTTTGCTTTAATTGTTGTATTGTTAACATTGTTACTTATGACTTGTGTTTTGAAACTGTTAAACTGTAAAGTGCTGCGGAATATGTTGGCGCTATATAAATAAAGATTATTATTATTACTTGCTTCTTCAGCAGAACACAGCACCTTAAACTTGCCCTAGCAACTGTCACCAATGAACGCTCCTCAAAAACTGACAAAACCAAGAAGTGAAACACAAAATTTGAGCTTGGTTTGAGTTGATACACATGCAGCATATAAATGCATGTTGACATTGGCCATAAAACATAAAACCTGCAAAAGACAAAGTGAGCAAAAACCCTGCTGTAACTAAATAAGTAAAAGCAAAAGTGCATCTAAATAATACAGAGTTTTTAGTGATACTATTTTTGATCAAAAGTAGCATGAAAGATATTCTACCACGACAGAGTTACCGTGTCGTGGTGGGATAGCTTTCATGCTACTTTTGATCAAAAACAGTATCACTATGATACACTATGCTGCATGTGTATCAACTCAAACCAAGCTCAAATTTTGTGTTTTTCTTTGTATTTTTGCATTCTGTGCAAGCTGGGGTGTGGCCTCCCTCTCCTGAGCTGGAAATTGTATATAAGGCTTCCCCAGACTGGTGTCTACTGTTTGGGACCCAGTCCTTTTGTCTGACCTTGTTCACACATTGAGGTCAACTTTGACACAAAGCAAGGTTTTTAATTTTAGACAGTGTAGGACTATCCCAAACAGAGTTACCGTGTCGTGGTGGGATGGCTTTCATGCTACTTTTGATCGAAAACAGTATCACTAAAAACTCTGTATTATTTAGATGCACTTTTGCTTTTACTTATTTAGTTACAGCAGGGTTTTTGTTCACTTTGTCTTTTGCAGGTTCTAAACCAAGAAGTGGTTGCCTTTTTCTGGCCCAAACCTTTCCCACTATGGGCTGGACCAATCATTAACTGTCTCTTTACTCTGTTTGCCCCAGTAGTCTGTTTCTGGGCTAACTGGGTTTCTCACAATAGGCATTACCTTTACAGTATTTACACAGTTGCATCAGTACCTTACTAATACAGGTATTAGTTACATTATATTACTAAAAACCGCATGACACTATCCTTATAATATGATGCTGTCTTCAGGGGAAGGGACAGGGCAGGCCACACCTTTACACTGTCAGCAGCAAGGAACTATTCATGGTATTCTTGGTCGTGCGAGGCCTTACTAATATACCTCGCGGACATTCCTGCAGCATCCAGAGCTCAGGGCTCGGTATAGGTACTAAAAGGAGTTCCTTATTTTCTGGCTTACAGGGGAACAGCAGGATTGCGTGAAGGGAAGGTAATGGATCCCAGGTGCACTGCGGGACTGGACAGGAAATCCCTGTGGTAGACAGGTATAGCCATTGTAGGGATTGAAGTGTTGTGCCCGATACTGTGTCTTAGGGTGTGTGCAGACGCTACGGATTCTGCTGCGGATTGATCAGCGCGGATTTAGCAAAATCCACAGGTCAAAAGACCTGCGGTTTATCTGCGGATTACCCTGCGGTTTTGCCCTGCGGTTTATCACCTCTACAATGGAGGAGATGGTAAACCGCAGCGGAATCCACAGAATGAATTTACATGTCAATTCTCTCTGCGTATTAGAAACCGCAGCAAATCTGCGTGGAAAAATCCGCACCGTCTGCACTGCGGTTTCCATTTTCCATAGGATATAATGGTACTGTAGGGTACTGCAGGGCCAAAACCGCTGCGGATCCGCAGCAGAATCCGCCGCGTGTGCACACACCTTTACAATCTGATGAACTTGAACTGTCCAGTAAACTGTTGTTGGTTAATATGAGCTGTGTGTCCCCTGAGTCATAAGCAGCGAATCTGGAAGATGGAGGCCTGGAACCTGCAGAGGCCTGTGGCCTACACGTGAGTGTGATACACCAAACACTCGGCAATACATTGGGACTGAGACACGAGTTTCCTATAAAGTGTCGGGGTGATAGGAAGCGGATGCTCAGTTATGGCTTCCGGTCACTTTACAGAACCAGGAGGTCCGATACAGAGGAAATCATCAACGTTGTGAAGCATCAAGTCCAAACCCGACTTCTTGTCCACAAAAGAGCTGAATTTCTGATAATTCAGACAAGATATTGAAAAGCCACTCAGTAAATCTGCCATTGTGAAATGGGAATGAATACTCAGCAGACTCCAGATGCTGCCAAATCCAACAGTCAGGTACCAGAATTCCCTGCTATTCTTGCTTTTCTAGTAGCTCCTTACTATGTCTGCACCTTGTATGTCTGTTCTCCCTGGCATTATCCCCTCAAACTATCACACTTTGCTCCTACTTTGGGGGCCACAGCATCCCTGCCTTGTCAGGGGTGGCTCTCCGTTAATTTGCAACTTGCTTCGTGTCTCTTCTTTATGCATAGCTCCCAAGCGTCCCGATTCCCGCAGGACAGTCCCGTTTTTGACACCCTCCTCCCGCGTCCTGCTCGGGATGCTATTTTTCCCGCATTGCATTGGGCCGTCACGCCCCATCTATCGACGCCATCCTCACCCTCCCAGATAGACCCACACCGCAGCCTGCAATGATGTGGCTGGGTTGTGTGTTCTGTGCGCACAGGACCTGTGAGAGGGGAGGAGTCAGGGGTCACATGATCCGGAGTGAAGACGCTACAGCTGCAGCAGAGGAGCGACTACAGGACCTGTGATGAGGTCACAGGAGGGGAGGAGTCAGGAGTCACATGATCAGAGGCATCGTGTCTGTCTGCACTCTGCAGGACTCTGCTGTGCTGGTTGTCACGGTGCTGCTGGATGAGGTAAAGTTTCTGTGTGGTGTCAGGAGGGGTTTACACTGTGGATGTAGCAGAGCCGCGCGTGTACGAGGTGGACGGAGCGGAGCAGCGCGTGTACGAGGTGGACGGAGCGGAGCCGCGCGTGTACGAGGTGGACGGAGCGGAGCCGCGCGTGTATGGGGTATGCGGAGCTGTGTGTGTACGGAGTGGAGTCATATGTGTACTGGATGTACGGAGTGGAGCCAAGTATGTATGACGCATACAAAGTGTGCTTTTCCCACGGACACAGGAGTACACTGTGGAGCCCCAAGGAGCACTTTAAAACCCGCACATGACGTTCCACCGGAAGTGATGTGCTGGAAGCTGACCGGAAATGAGGCAATTTCATGACGAGATTGTGACGGAACCAGGAATGCTTCAGATCCATCACCATGTCCTCCTCCAACAGCGCGGACAGCAGTATCGCCTTGGAATCAGGGATGCCGGCCATGTGGGCGGATCATGATATTTCCTGCATTGGGAGGCTCAGGTGGGCATTACAATGGGAGCTGGGCTGCTATAGTATCTTTATAGAATCTTTCTTTCTTTCTCTCTCTGTTTCTTTCTTTCTCTGTTCTTTCTTTCTCTCTGCTTCTTTCTCATTCTCTGTTCGGTCTTTCCCTATCTTTTTCTTTCTCTCTCTCTGTTCTTTCTTTCTCTCTCTAATCTTTCTTTTTTTATTTCTCTCTCTCTGTTCTTTCTTTCTCTGTTCTTTCTTTCTCTCTCTGTTCTTTTTTTCTTTCTTTCCTCTCTTTCTTTCTCTCTGTTCTTTCTTTCCCCTCTTTCTCTTTGTTCTTTCTTTCATTTTTTTCTCTTTCTTTCTCTTTCTCTCTCTCTGTTCTTTCTTGCCCTCTTTCTTTCTCTCCATCACTCTGTTCTTTCTTTCTTTCCCCTCTTTCTTTTCTTTTTCTGTTCTTTTTTTTCTCTTTCTTTCTCTTTCTTTCTTTCTTTCTCTATTCTTTCTTTCCCCTCTTCTTTCTTTTGCTCTCCATGTGTTCTTTTATTCTGTCCCCTCTTTCTTTCTCTCTCTGCTCTTTCTTTCCCCCTTTCTTTCTCTCTCTGTTCTTTGTTTCTCTCTCTCTGTTCTTTCTTTTTTTCGTTCCCCTCTTTTTTTCTCTGTTCTTTCTTTCCCCTTTTTTCTCTCTCTTTACGTTCTTTCTCTCTGTTCTTTCTTTCCCCTCTTTCTTTCTCTCTCTGATCTTTCTTTCTCTCTGTTCTTTTTTCTGTCCCCTCTTTCTTTCTCTCTGTGTTCTTTCTTTTTCTGTTCTTTCTTTATTTCCCCTTTTTTTCTCTGTTCTATATTGCTTTCCCCTCTTTCTTTCTCTCTCTGTTCTTTCTTTCACTCTCTGTTCTTTCTTTCCCCTTTCTTTCTCTGTTCTTTCTTCTTTCTCTCTCTGTTCTTTCTTCTCTCTGTTCTTTCTCTCTTGCTCTGCTTTCTTTCTTTCTTTCTTTATATCTCTTTCTCTCTATTTTCTTTTTTCTCTCTCTGTTTTCTTTCTTTCTTTTCGTTTGTACCAGTGAGTGCGCCCACAGTACCAGCCACTGTGCCCATAATGCCAGCCACTATGCACCCAGTACCAGTCAGTGTGATCAGCAGTGCTAAATGGGTGTGGTTGGGCATGGAAATGGATGTGACCAGTCACAAAATGGGTATGGTCGGGGCATGGCCTAAAATTTGCGGTGGCGTGCTGCGCACGCCGCAGCCTTCGTCTCTTTTTCCTTTCTTCAAAAGTTGGGAGGTATGTTTTATACTCCAGTCACATCCAGAGCTGCAGACAAAATCTTGCTGCTAATCACTTGGAATCTGTCAGTACATGTGTAAGGATGTGGCGGGGAACCTCACGTGCCTCCTCTTTCCTGGACGCTGTTCGCTTGTTCACCTGGGGAACCTCACTGTTTATTAGTTTTCTTATACTCTGATGTCATGTATTGTAATGTGATTGTACAGTTTATATGATTAGGGCTTGAATAGGAACTTAGATAATATAGGAAATTAGATGGATAGAATAGAGGGGGCACATTAGTGATAGAGGACAGCATAGAATAGAGTAGAAGATAGGCAGCACAGGGGTTAAGTTAATGGGAGGGGCAGCACAGAGCAGGGATGTATGATCAGGATACTTCCTGATTAGAGTCAGAAGCCCTGGCAGCCTGCCCAAGGGCAGGTCGTGTGAGCAGTAATGGAGCAGTTAGGGGCCCCAGGCGGAGAACAGTGTTGAAGGGTACCAGCTGGATAGGATCATTCCCAATCAGGATCCGGGGTCTAAGACCGGGGCGCGAGCAGCTGAGATGGCGTTCCCGGCACCTTTCCCTATCCGAACCGGACAAGGGGCTGACACGATGGAACACAGATTGTTCACAGATGCAGATGGGACATGGATTATCCAAGGATACAGGTGGGACATGGATTGTCCAGGGATATGAAGATGACTGTGCTTGGCATGTGCTGCCTATGTGATGAAAATACTGCTGTCCAGTAAAGTTGTTTTGTTTGAAAAGACTTGTGACATTTTGTGAAGCCGAAATGACAGAACCTGAGAAGAACCTGACAGTAAGTACTCTGCTGCACATATCGCACACACAACAGAAGGGACTGTGTATTTCCTCTGTGAGGCGCCAGGGTGTGGGAACACTACAGCTCATTGAAATGACTACCACCCTGGCCGCCTTACACATGTACCAATAGCCAGACCCTTTACAGTGCATTGCAGAAGGTGTATTTTTTTTTTCTCCTTCATTAGACCCCACATGGCCAACAATGTGCCACCGCACAGTGCTGATAAGTTGTCTGGTGCCGTTGATGTGCCCATCCTTTACCAATTTATTAAGGCCAAAGAACAAATGCCACACTTGATCCTAGACAAAAAGCAAGGCACTGGTTAGCTTGGTGAGTGGTCACACAGTGCAGCCCTTAGGTGGACACATCATTGGTGCAACCTGTGCAATTGCCTAGGGGCCCAGGAGGAAGGGGGCCACTTCTAGCTGCAAAGTACGTAGAATTGTGCATTATGATGAGATTTTGGGCTGCAAAGGGCCCATATACTGTTCTTGCACAGGGGCTGTCTTTGCCTGCTTCTGCCAGTGGTGCAGCCACTTTATAGAGTAACTGCCTCCAATAGGTGGCATCAGACAGATGCCTTCTTTCTCTTGAAGGAGAGCTGATTTGCATACCTTATTTCCCAGGAAGCATTGCCTGACATATAAGGCTTAAGCTGGCAGTCTTCACACACTGCCAAAACCAGTTTTTCGTGTATCTCTGCTGCAGATAAAGCAGTGGTATAATAATGTAATAGGTTATTATGTAACGGGCGGAGTCATCCTTTAAGATAAACTTTATGTTTGTTTCATTATTGATTCTCCCCCTTGGTTCATGACTGATCCTGTCCTTGTGGAAGACAATGTCGGCTCAGCAGATACAGGTGAGGAAAAGATACCCTTGAGTGGATGGAGCTGCTGACTCTGCACTTCTGTGTCCCTGACTGGCGTCTACAAGTTGCAAAGAGCAACAGACAGCGGCCACATCTGCAGGATGACCCAATCTGTCTGCAGATGACACACATCCTGCAATATTTCTCAAGATGACCGAGGACAGGTCAGCGATGCCACTTTCCAGTGGCGGTAAAATCAGACGCATTAATGAGATTGTGACTGTGTGAGATGAGAAGCATCATAAACATAAAATGTGGAGTCACTTTACCAATAATTTGACTTATCTTGTACAGATCAACTTGTATCATCTTTCACTCCAGTCATATCCAAAGCTGCATTTACAAGTTCTCTGGCTGCTAGTAGCATTGATAAACATTATAAATACTAAAGTTTGTAGTCATTCAGCGTAGTAAGGCTGGTTTCACATTAGCGAAAAGTTCGATTTTGGCGTGCACGGCGCACCGTCAAAAGTGCGCAGCGCAGGTCAAAGCGCAACTAGCGCACGGCCTGCGCACGATCTGCGCACCCTATGCTAAAGATAGGGTGCGCCGATCGCAGGCGCCGCTGTCCGCTAGGAGGCGGCGCTACAAGCAAGGGGCGGGCACGCCGGGCAGAGAGCCGGCTCGGGGGCAGAGCTACCCCCGGCCGTGCGTGCGCTTAAAAAGCGCTAATGTGAGACCAGCCTAAGTTACATTAGGATTTATACTCTAGTCACACTCAAAGCTGCATTCACAATTCCTCTGGTGACCAATGGGAATGTAAGAGTGACTACAGTTTCATTTTTTTTATATATATATTTTTTTGTTCAGAATGGGAAGTTCTGAAACTTTGCAAATCACTTTATTAGAGAAATTTTATCCATACCTATTAAAAAAAACTATTTGCATGTAAGTGGCTTCCAAACTCAGGATTTTCTCCCAGTTTTTTTTTACCTGCCTTCACCTGCATTAATATCAGAACGTACTTATTTGGAGTACCAATGATGGCAGTGAAGGGGTCAGCACCTGCATCCTCATTTTAATGTTTTGTCTATCTGAACAATCTCCTGAAGCAGGCTTTCTTATCCCCACAGTTGGTGAGATACAGGTGCAGAGCATTTCACTGCCATCATATGTTCTCCAAATGATTAAGTTGTAAAATCAATGCAGCAGAAGATAGACAAATAGACTGGAAAAAAAGCAGGGGGGTTGAAAGCCACTTAAATGCAAATATTTATCTTATTTTATATTTTTTACTGGAAGGAATCCCATAATAAAGTGATTTGCATACTGGATTTATGTTAAAAGGCGATATGAGGTCCTATACTCTAGTTACATCCAAAGTGGTATTAACAAATTAAATTTGGCTGTTGAATAACAAAAATGTGTTCTTGGTTCAAAGCTACATGTAATATAAAATAACACTGCAAAGACTTTTAATGCATTGCACTTATCAAGTTACATTGAGGTGTTTGATCTAGTCACATTCAAAGTTACATTGACAACTCCTCTGTCTGGAATCGGTAGGGTCCAATAATGCTATTAACGTTCAGATAAAGGGTTATTCTGCAGGTTAAAAGTATGAGGAAAGGGCTCGGCAACACATGGGAGAAAATAAACTTTCTCTTGGGAGCCGCCAGCTTTCAGTCATCTACGCAATTACAATCACTGCTCACAACACTGAGAGCGGCAGCTATAAGTTTAAGAGGGTGAAATGGTTTACAGCAGGCGAGCACTAAGACCCTGTGGTGTTTGCCTGCTGCAGCTAAGAGCAGGTGCTGCGAGTGCCCAGGGATCTGTGTGTGCTGGGGGGTGGGCCTAGTGTCGGCTGTCTACAGCTCGTAAGGGAAGCTTCCAGAAGAGGAAGAGAGACTGCCCTGAGAGACACTGTGTGTGTGGAGCAGCTTGTGAGAAGCAAAGATATTCAATGCTGTAAGAGACTGTGTACTGCAACCCTTCATCTTGGGAACGTGAGACCTTGCTGTGGAACAAAGGTTGATCATTCCTGAGAGCTGTGTGACTGTGGAGCTCTGTGGAGTCCCTGCTGTGATGAGCTGAGAAGCAATATTGGACCGACATTTTATACAGAAACAGGCATATTGCTTCTAGGAGTATTTGTGAAGACTACAGGTGGAGAGACGGCATCTTGAGGCTACAGAACTATTAGTCCCCGGCGTTTGGGCTCGGCATCGGCTGACAAGACAAGGAAGCTTGTGTTGCTGCAACTGATTGACGCTGAAAATTTGTGACTGGCTGCAGCCGATGCAATCTATGTGCCTGACAGGAGACTCACCTCAGGTTACCGGTATCATAGTCATAGATACACAAGTATCCCAAGTTTAAGCGCTTAAGGACCTTTGTATTATATTTATATGTATTGTTATTGTAGGTTTGTATAGGTTATAGTCAGTGTGCCATTCCAGGGGGTCCCTTGATATCACTACATTCGATTTACACCTGTTCTCTGAATACCTGAATTGAGCTTTCTGATACGTAAATTTATTTCAAATCCCTGTGTAACATACTCTTCAGGGAACCTTGGATTGGCATAGTGATTTCAGCTCTGGCTGAGAGTACTGTATAAGGGTAGTCAATCTGTTTCTTCCATATACTAAGTTCTACTTTATCTGCTGTTTGAGTAAAGACTCTTTTGGGATTTCTGCCCCAGTCTCGAGTTTGTGACCCACTGGATCTTATTCGGACCTCCGGTCATTACATAAGCATGGCCCGACACTAATTAATGTAGATCCAGCTGTCAGTCAGTGGTTAGAATCATAGAATCGTAGAGTTGGAAGGGACCTCCTGGGCCATCTGGTCCAACCCCTGCTCAAAGCAGGATTCGCTAAATCATCCCAGACAGATGTCTGTCCAGCCTCTGTTTGAAGACTTCCATTGAAGGAGAACTCACCACTTCTCGTGGCAGCCTGTTCCACTTATTGATCACTCTAACTGTCAAAAAGTTTTTTCTAATATCTAATCTGTGTCTCCTCCCATTCAGTTTCATCCCATTGCTTCTAGTCTTTCCTAGTGCAAATGAGAATAAAGATGATCCTTCTACAATGTGACAGCCCTTGATATATTTGTAGACAGCTATTAAGTCTCCTCTCAGTCTTCTCTTTTGCAAGCTAAACTTTCCCAAATCATGCAACCTTTCCTCATAAGACAGGATTTGCAGACCGTTCACCATTCTGGTCGCTCTTTTCTGAACTTGCTAAAGTTTGTTGATGTCTTTTTTAAAATGTGGTGCCCAAAACTGGACACAGTATTCCAGATGAGGTCTGACCAAAGAGGAGTAGAGGGCAATAATGACTTCACGTGATCTAGACTGTATGCTTCTGTTAATACATCCTAGAATTGCATTTGCCTTTTTTGCTGCTGCATCACATTGTTGACTCATATTCAGTCTGTGATCTATTAGTATACCCAAGTCTTTTCACATGTGCTGTTGCTTAGCCTTATTCCTCCCATTCTGTATATGCTTTTTTCATTTTTATTGCCCAGATGTAGTACTTTGCATTTTTCCCTGTTAAAAACATTCTGTTAGTTGCTGCCCACTGCTCCAGTTTATTTATATCTTTTTGAATCCTCTCTCTCTCTTCTCTAGTATTAGCTATCCCTCCTAGCTTTGTGTCATCAGCAAACTTAATCAGTTTACCCTCAATTCCTTCATCTAAATCATTGATAAAGATGTTGAACAATACAGGGCCCAGGACAGAGCCCTGTGGTACCCCACTTGAGACATTCTTCCAACTGGATGTGCAGCCATTTACGACCACTCTTTGGGTCCGATCACTAAGCCAGTTATGAATCCACCCAACAGTTGCCTTGTCCATTCCACACCTTGTCATTTTTTCAATAAGGATTGTGTGAGATACTTTGTCAAATGCTTTGCTGAAGTCAAGATATACTATATCTACAACATTTCCCTGATCCACCCAATCAGTGATTCTGTCATAGAAGGAAATTAAGTTAGTTACAAACCCATGCTGACTCTGTTTAATCACTTCATTCTTATCCAGGTACTGACATACATGTTGTTTAATAATTTGTTCAAAGAAGTCCTGGTATAGAAGTCAGACTCACCGGCCTATAGTTGCCTGGGTCCACCTTCCTCCCCTTTTTGAAGATAGGAACAACATTTGCTCTTCTCCAGTCCTCTGGGACTTCTCCTGTTCTCCAAGAATTTTCAAAGATTATGGAGAGGGGTTCAAAAATTTCTTCTGCTATCTCCTTCAGTACTCTGGGGTGTAATTCATCTGGACCTGGAGACTTGAATTCATTTAGGATAGCTAAGTGTTTCCTCATAATCTTTCTGTTTATAGATATCCTGGATTCTTCTATTCCTTTTATAGGACAGTGAAGAACAGTTGATGTTACATTTCCTTTCTGAGAGAAAACAGATGCAAAATAGGAATTTAAAAGTTTGGCCTTCTCAACATCCTTTCTTACCATTTCATCATTTTCATCCTGTAAAAATCCTATAGCATCTTTGACTTTTCTTTTACTTTTGACATATCCCAAAATCCTTTATTATTGCTTTTGACGTCTCTTGCAAGCCTCAATTCATTGTCAGCTTTAGTAATCTGATTTGTGCCCTGCAGGTTCTGCAGACAGCATTATATTCTTCTTTAGATAAGCCTCCCTCTTTCCATTTTATAAACATTTCTTTCTTCCTTTTTAGCATGTGCTTAAGTTCTGTGTTCATCCATCCTGGTTTCCTTAAATGCTTCCTATTCTTCCCTCTTTTTGGAATTGTTAACAATTGTTACAAACAATTGTTGCAAACATCACTCTCAGTACTTTGAGTGCTGAATGCAGTTGAATCAGCAAGCTTGCGTGACTGAAAGCCGGCAGCTTCGGGAGAAATAAAGTTTATTTTCTTCTGGGTGCTGCTCATTCAGTACAGCTTCTGAACACCTGCTAAACATAATTAACAAGCAACTCTATGTCTAGTTAATAGCGTTATTGTACATGACAGGTTCCCTTTAAATCTATACATGAGGTTTTGTGTGACAATTAGCTCCACCTAAGTAAATGGTGTAGAATTGTAGTACTATACAGAACCTGTGGAGAGATTTTGCTTTTATTTTTTTGCAGGATTATACAGCATAATGTACTTCAGCGGGGGGTGGGGTTTATGCAAATGTGTCTAAAAGTGGGTATGTCTGATGATTTTGTAAGATCGGGGGTGGGGCTTAAACGTATCCTTAGATGGGAATTTCACATGAGTAGTGGCAGCTAAGTAGACATTGATGTAGATGGTGAACGCTGACTGATATACACAGCATTGGCAGTAAGTGTTGTCATAAGGATACATATTTTGACCCAGATTCCTCAAGACTGGAATTTTGTATGCCAGTCTTGATGAAGAGTGCTGCGGGGTAAGAGCTGTGTGCCTCTTAAGGCAGTTGGCATATCTTAAAGCTGTGGTGCACCATCGCAAGAAATGTACCCCAGTCGGTGTCCCGATATACTTGAGTCATTTTTTTTACACCACTTTTGTGATGCAAACTATGATCAATTTGTTAACTCATGCTTGCCATAGAAGAAAAGATGGACAAAGGCACAGCTGTATGACCTCGGGTTAATGAAGCTGCATACACTTCAGGGAATACGGGTGCCACTTCCAAGGAAAATAGTCTGTATATCCATAGAGAAGAAAGCGGATAGGCACAATCCGTCCCGTGCAAAAAAAATCCTTTATTGTGGCATCATATTACCAACAGCAGGCAGATAAAACGATGGAGGAAGTACAGACGACAATCGTTTCGCGCTTACATTGCTTACAACCTGTTGAAGCGCAATGTAAGCATGAAACGATCGTCGTCTGTAGTTCCTCCATCGTTTTATCTGCCTGCTGTTGGTAATGTGATGTCACAATAAAGGATATTTTTTGCACGGGACGGATTGTGCCTATCCACTTTCTTCTCTATGGTTAACTCATGCTTGGCCATGCCCTTTGCTAGCTCTGCCCACTTTTCAAACAAATTTTTTAACAAATACTTTGTGAGAATTCAAATTCTTTAACACCGGAATCCTACCAAAAATGGTTTGATGATTTAGCCCCATATAGCTGAGGTCCAGCAGTGAAACACAAACCTTTGAGCGTTCTTAAAAAAAAAGCACAACTTATTTACCTGTTTTACATCAATTCTGTCCCATTAAAATGTTGTGCACTATATATACCCACCCTTGTATACGCCACCCACACTGCGACCGTGAGAAGATTGACTAATACAAATCTTTGGCTGTTTCTATTTAATTCCATTTTTCAGTTTATTTTTGGTCTCCGTCCATCTGGAGGATTTTTGTTATTTTTTTACCATTTTTTTTAAAGATTTGCAGTTCAGAACGCAACAGCAAATTTTATAAACCCATATAAAGTGAGTCATCTTACAGTGTCACACCCTGGGTGCTGTGCCAGAGGATTAATCCAGTGAAGAGTTTCGGCTTTGTGTTACATTGCAGGCTGCCAGGAGGTTATAGCATATTCAAAGTGATCCGAAAGCAAAAAGAAAAATTATATAACTTTTAACGATTAACAAGCCATCTGCAGATCCACCAAGAAAATATTATCAATTGTAGAAGCGATGGCAACTTAATGAATCATGCGAGGTGCAAAGTGGTCTGCCCCTCTATGTGCGCCGCTCCAAAAATCTTATCCCAGTCAGGGACTGGCGTAAGATTTGCAGCTCATCATGAATTTAACAAATGGGGGTCACCACAGCCCAGTCAAAGCTCTGTCCACTTTGTTAGGCTAAAGTGGCTTGAAAACGACAAAAGTTGCAAATTTCTTGCAGAGATTCGTGTTGCGCAAAAAAATGTGCACATTTTACACTGGAATTCTGTTGTAAAAACTTTCATGAACCAGGACCGTAGCATTTTTGCAACTTTTTCTCCCGCACATTTATTTGTTCTGAAAAAAAAATGCAATGTACAGTAGCAGCAAAATAGATGAGATTTCTAAAATCTTACTGACACGGTACATTTTTTGAGCTGTGATTTTTTTTTTTCTTAAACTGCAGCATGTCAACTCTCTCACTGTGTTTGGTTGCGATTTTTGTAACCATTCAATGGAATGCATAAAAAAAGCATGAAAAACTGTATTAAAACATGCATAATGTATGCAGCGTTTTTCTTGCCAACATGTTTTAGTTTTTCATGCAGAAAGGCTGCAAAAAAAGCCACTATGTGAACTTATATTAACATTGTTAATAACTTCTAGCATCCTGTAAGAGCTTTTCTCTCCCTTTGAGTTTAGCTTACACAGGCTGCCTGCACTAAGACAATGAGACAACAATCCTGTTGCGGTATGTACACACGTTGCAGATTTGCCTGCAGAATTTTCTGCATCTCTTGCCAGAAAATGCAGGTAAAAATCAGCGCGTTTTTGATGCAGATTTGATGCGGTTTTTTTCAGGCGGATTTGTCTGCGTTTTTTAAGCTAAATAAAGATCTATTATTTAACAAAAAAAAAAGAGTTGTGATGTAATTTCTTTGTCCAACCACTTATTTTGCATACTCCATTACACACACAGATAGATAGATCTATAGATACAGTAAGATAGATCTATAGATACAGTAGATAGATTGATCTATCCATATATCTATCTATATCTATCCATAGATAGATCTATAACAGGGTCTGTACCACAGGACTGGCGTATAGCAAATGTGGTGCCAATATTCAAAAAGGGGACAAAAACTGAACTTGGAAATTTTAGGCCAGTAAGTTTAACCTCAACTGTGGGTAAAATCCTGGAGGGTTTTCTAAGAGATACTATACTGGAGTATCTGGAGAAGAATAACCTCATGACCCAATATCAACATGGGTTTACAAGGGACCGTTCCTGTCAGACTAATCTTATAAGCTTTTATGAAGAGGTAAGTTCCGGACTGGACCAAGGGAATGCAGTGGACATGGTGTACATGGACTTTTCAAAAGCTTTTGATACGGTGCCACACAAAAGGTTGATACATAAAATGAGAATAATGGGGATAGGGGAAAATATCCGTAGGTGGGTTAAGAGCTGGCTCGGGGATAGGAAACAAAGGGTGGTTATTAATGGCGCACACTCAGACTGGGTCACGGTTAGCAGTGGGGTACCACAGGGGTCAGTATTGGGCCCGCTTCTTTTTAACATTCATTAATGACCTTGGAGGGGGCATAGAGAGTAGAATTTCAATATTTGCAGATGACACTAAACTCTGCAGGGTAATCAATACAGAGGAGGACAATTTTATATTACAGGAGGATTTATGTAAACTAGAAGCTTGGGCTGACAAATGGCAAATGAGCTTTAGTGAGGATAAATGCAAGGTCATGCACTTGGGTAGAACAAACAAGATGTATAATTATGTGCTTAATTGTAAAACACTGGGCAAAACTGTCACTGAAAAAGACCTGGGTATATGGGTGGACGACAAACTCACATTTAGTGGCCAGTGTCAGGCAGTTGCTGCAAATAAAATAATGGGATGCATTAAAAGAGGCATAGATGCTCATGAGGAGAACATATATAGAGGTAAAATTAAGTCACTAGTGCGACCACACTTAGAATACTGTGTACAGTTCTGGTCTCCGGTGTATAAGAAAGACATAGCTGAACTGGAGCGGGTGCAGAGAAGAGCGACCAAGGTTATTATGGAACTAGGGGGTCTGCAATACCAAGACAGGTTATTACACTTGGGGTTATTTAGTTTGGAAAATCGAAGGCTTAGGGGTGATCTTATTACAATGTATAAATATATGCAGGGACAATACAAAGACCTTTCTAATGATCTTTTTACTCTTAGACCTGTGACGGGGACAAGGGGGCATCCTCTATGTCTGGAGGAAAGAAGGTTTAAGCATACTCACAGATGCGGATTCTTTACTGTAAGAGCAGTGAGACAATGGAACTCTCTGCCATATGATGTTGTAATGAGTGATTCCCTACTAAAATTTAAGAAGGGACTGGATGCCTTTCTTGAAAAGTATAATATTACAGGGTATATACACTAGTTTCCTTAATATTGCATTGATCCAGGGAGCTAGTCTGATTGCCGTATGTGGAGTCGGGAAGGAATTTTTTTTCCCAATGTGAAGCTTACTGTTTGCCACATGGGTTTTTTTGCCTTCCTCTGGATCAACATGTTAGGGCAAGTTAGGATAGGATATGGGTTGAACTAGATGGACTTAAAGTCTTCCTTCAGCCTTAATAACTATGTTACTATGTTATCCATACATATATATATAGAGATAGATATATCTATAGATACAGATATGTCTATCCATATATCTATCTATAGATAGATGTGTCTATAGATATATCTATGGATATATCTATAGATAGATATAGATAGATATATGGATATATCTATCTATCTATCGTGTGAGGCAGTGACCCCTGTTACAGCTAGGGGGCGCTGTATGTTCTCAAGGATATGCACGGAGGCGTATGGAGGCTATGGGAATGCATTGCGGTCACAGGCGTAGCTGGGATTGCAATGGTGAAGCAGTGACCAATGTCACAGGTAGGGGTCGCTGTGTAGTCTCCCCAGGATATGCACAGAGGTGTATGAAGGCCATAGGTGTGCATGGCAGTCACAGGCGTAGCTGTGACTGCAATGCAGACGGATCATAAAAGTAAGTGTTAGTCTTGGTCATGTTAGTGTCCAAGACAGAGGTAGGGGAAACCTGCTCTGGATATTGTGTATGAAACAGATTGCAGTATGATAGTAGTTTTTGCAGTCTGTTCCATTCCGGACCCAAGTTTTCCATGTGGCTGAAAGCCACAGGTTTCTGTGATATAAGCCCTACAGGAAAGGGTTTGTGAGACCGAGTGAGTGCTTAGGGAGTCTCAGGTGTGTCAGATTCAGAGTGAGGCCCGGCAACCCGCAGTGTACACAGAGATGCAAGTCTACCACGGTGACTGGTCTCGGATGTGGACTGTCCTGTGCCCAGAAGTGAAGCGGAGGTGGATGTCCTGTGCCTGAAAGAAGACTGACATGTGTAACAATTGCAAAACAGGTGGATATGGTGACCGGCTGCGATCAGGAGGATATCCTGGACTGTGTACGGCTGTGTGAGTAAAGAGACTGTGATGCAGCGGTGCAAGACACCCACGGGAACTAGTCAGAGGAGGACTAGCGTGTAGGCCCAGATTGATAATGTGCCCAACCGGGCATTTTCCCGCTGGGCCGCTGTCATGTGGGCTGCGGGCTGGCAGCGCCCGTTCATCTGCCCTCTTGCCAGCTGATGCGGCCACCCGCCTGGCTGTTCTTCATGCTGCCGGCCCTCTGCGGGCACGGCGGTTACAGCAGGAAGATAAGCCACCACGCCCCCCCACGCACCCCATCCTCGCCCTACAGAAACCCCCCCCCCTGCAGCCACTCACAGCGTCGCTTGGCTGCTCTCTTCTCTGCGAACAGGACCTGTGTTGAGGTCACAGGAGGGGAGGAGTCAGGGGGTCCCATGATCAGGTTCCTCTGTCCAGACCCCTGATCATGTGACCCCTGACTCCTCCCCTCCTGTGACCTCATCACAGGTCCTGTGCGCACATCCCTGCCTCTTGGTGTCTGCAGGAGTCTGCTGTGCTAGTTGTCATGGTGCTGGATGAGGGAAGTTTGTGTGGGGTCAGGAGGGGTTTACAGGGTGGATGTAGCAGAGCTGTGTGTGTGTACGAGGTGTATGGAGCAGAGCCCTGTGTGTACGAGGTGTACAGAGCGGAGCCGCATGTGTATGTACAAAGCGGAGCCATGTGTGTACGAGGTGTACGCAGCAGAGCGTGCATGAGGTGGACGGAGCGGAGCCGTGTGTGTACGAGGTGTACGGAGCAGAGCCGTGTGTGTATGAGATGTGCAGAGTGGAGCAGAGCCGGGTGTGTACGGAGCAGAGCCGGGTGTGTATGGGGTGTATGGAGTGGAGCCGGATGTGTACGAGGTTTACGGAGAGGAGCAGAGCTGTGTGTGTACGGGGTGTAACGAAGCGGAGCCATAGGTGTACGAGGTGTACAGAGTGGAGGTGTACAAGGTCTACGGAGCAGAGCCGTGTTTGTACGAGGTGTACGGAGCGGAGGTATGTACAAGGTCTACGGAGCGGAGCTGTGTGTGTACAAGGTGTATGGAATGGAGCCCTGTGTGTACAAAGTGTACGGATCTGAGTCTTGTGTTTACGGAGCGGAGCAGATCCGGGTGTGTACGGAATGAAGCCGCGTGTGTGCGGAATGGAGCTGCGTGTGTATGGAGCGGAGCCGCATGTGTATGAGGTGTATGGAGCAAAGCCGCATCTGTACAAGTTTTATGGAGTGGAGCCATGTGTGTACAAGGTATACAGAGCGTGGTGCGTGTGTACAAGGCGTACGGAGCAGAGTCACAAGTGTACGAGTTTTACGGAGCGGAGCCATGTGTGTTCTGAGTGGAGCCATGTGTGCGCGAGGTATACGGAGCGGAGCCGTGTGTGTACGAGGCATACAAACCTGAACCGTGTGTATGAGGTGTGCGGAGCCATACGTGTACGAGGTGTATGGTGGGGAGCATTCATACCTCCCAACCGTCCCGTATCCAATGGGACAGTCCCGATTTTGAGAGAGAGAAACTGCCCCAGCTGGGAGCTTTCTTTTCCCGCGGACACAGGAGTACACGGTGGAGCCTCGAGGAGCACTTTAAAACTCGCATATGACGTTCTACCAGAAGTAACGTGCTAGAAGCTGACCGGAAATGAGGTAATTTCGGGAGGAGATTGAGATGGAACCATGGAGGCACTTCATGGAGGCACTTCAGGGAATGCTTCAGATCACCGTGTTCTCCTCCGACAGCGCTGACACTGGGATTGCCTTGGAATCAGGGATGCCGGCCATGTTAGCGGATCATGATATGTCCTGCACCGGGAGGCTCAGGTGGGCATTACAATGGGAGCTGGGCTGCTATAGTATCTTTATAGAATATTTCTTTATCTCTCTGTTTCTTTCTCTCTCTGTTCTTTCCTTCTTTCTCTCTCTAATCTTTTATTCTCTCTCTCTGTTCATTCTTTCTTTTCCTCAGTACCAGCCACTGTGCCCAAAATGGCTGATGTATATACACTGTACAATGTATATACATCAGCCTCGAGTCAGCACCTATCTATACGTAAGCCTCAGCACCAGTATAAACATCAGCACCTGTATAATACACAGGTGCTGGGGCTGATGTATATACAAGTGTTGGCGGGGATGATGTATATACTGGTGTTGACTTGAGGCTGATGTATATACGGGCTGTATGTATATACATCACTGATCAGCCTCTAGTCAGCACCTGTCTATGCATCAGCCCCAGCACCTGTCTATACATCAGCCCCAGCACCTGTATATACATCAGCCCCAGCACCTGTATATACATCAGCCCCAGCACCCATATATACACCAGCCCTAGCACCCGTATATACATCAGCCCCAGCACCTGTCTATACATCAGCCCCAGCACGTGTATATACATAAGCCCCAGCACCCATATATATATCAGCCCCTTCACACGTATATACATTAGCCCCAGCACCCGTATATACACCAGCCCCAGCACCCGTATATACACCAGCCCCAGCACCCGTATATACACCAGCCCCAGTACCCGTATATACACCAGCCCCAGCACCCGTATATACATCAGCCCCAGCACCCGTATATACACCAGCCCCAGCACCAGTATATACACCAGCCCCAGCACCCGTATATAAATCTGCCCCAGCACCCGTATATACATATGTATATACAGTAGTCTCAATGTGATATATATTCAGCAGTATGTAACATAATATAGTATAAGGCTATGTGCACACGTAGTTGGAAGTGCTGCGGATTTTTCCGCTCGGATTTTGAAAAATCCGCAGGTAAATCTGCAGGTCAAAATACCTGCGGTTTACCTGCAGATTAGCTTGCGGTTTAGCCCTGCGTTTTCACACCTCACAATGGTGAAGGTGTAAAACCACAGCGGAAGCCGAATAAAGAATTGACATGCTGCGGATTGTAACACGCAGCAAATCCGCAGCATGTGCATAGCGTTTTTGGTTTTACCATTGTAAAGAATGGTACTATACAATGCAGCAGAAACTGCTGCGGACCCGCAGGGCCAGAAACGCTGCGGCTCCGCTGCAGAATCCGCAACAGGTGCACATAGCCCTAATACTGTCAATTATAATGTAGAGTGGTGTGTATATAGTGTAGAGCTGTTCATATAGTATGTTGCTGTGTATATAGTATATAGTGTGGAATCCACACTATATACACTGGCCCATCTCTACACTATATAGTATACAGTATACACAGCTTCACTCTATATTCCTTACCACAGTATACAGTGAAGAGCTGTGTACATTGTGTATACTCCTCCTGTCCTGTATACATGGTGTAAATATAAGTATCTGCTCTAAGTGTGTATCTATGAAAATAAAAAGCGCTCCAATGAATTGTGCAAAGTGGTGAACTCTTTATTAGCCCACGTGACAAAGTTTTGGATCTATAACAGATCATTTCTCTGCTATGGAATTGAAATATTACCACATGAGCTAATAAAGAGTCCTCCACTTTTCTCTTATTTAATCATTTAATCGGTGTGCTGATTATTTTCTTTTTATAAATCCCTTTGATTAAAGGATGTGTGTTCTAAAAGCATTTCACCCACTAGTTTACATTTGGTGGTGCTCAATTATGACACATATCAAGGCTGACATCACCACCCGGCAAAAGCGGGCAAGTGCCGTCGGGGACTTGGCATGCTATGGTGCTCATAAGTAGTGGGGCTCCGGTGCCAGCGCCGACACAGTTGAAAACAATGATGAGTGAGGGAGCCATCTGCTGACGTCTTAGTGCAGAGGGTGCAATGACATCACTACAGCGAATCGTCTGTGGCAAGCAGTGCAGAGGATCAGAATACACTGAGGAGACCGGAGCAGTGGGGACAGGGAGAAGTATTACAGTTGTGGCCAAAATTATTGACACCCCTGCAATTCTGTCAGATGATACTCAGTTTCTTCCTGAAAATGATTGCAAACACAAATTCTTTGGTATTATTATCTTCATTTAATTTGTCTTAAATGAAAAAACACAAAAAGAATTGTCCTAAAGCCAAATTGGATATAATTCCACACCAAATATAAAAAAGAGGATGGACAAAAGTATTGGCACTGTTCGAAAAATCATGTGATGCTTCTCTAATTTGTGTAATTAACAGCACTTGTAACTTACCTGTGGCACCTAACAGGTGTTGGCAATAACTAAATCACACTTGCAGCCAGTTGACATGGATTAAAGTTGACTCAACCTCTGTCCTGTGTCCTTGTGTGTACCACATTGAGCATGGAGAAAAGAAAGAAGACCAAAGAACTGTCTCAGGACTTGAGAAACCAAATTGTGAGGAAGCATGAGCAATCTCAAGGCTACAAGTCCATCTCCAAAGACCTGAATGTTCCTGTGTCTACCGTGCGCAGTGTCATCAAGAAGTTTAAAGCCCATAGCACTGTGGCTAACCTCCCTAGATGTGGAAGGAAAAGAAAATTTGACAAGAGATTTCAACGCAAGATTGTGCGGATGTTGGATAAAGAACCTCGACTAACATCCAAACAAGTTCAAGCTGCCCTGCAGTCCGAGGGCACAACAGTGCCAACCCATACTATCCGGCGGCGTCTGAATGAAAAGGGACTGTATGGTGCGAGACCCAGGAAGACCCCACTTCTTACCCTGAGACATAAAAAGCCAGGCTGCCAAAACTTACCTGAAAAAGCCTAAAACGTTTTGGAAGAATGTTCTCTGGTCAGATGAGACAAAAGTAGAGCTTTTTGGGCAAAGGCATCAACATAGAGTTTACAGGAGAAAAAAGAGGCATTCAAAGAAAAGAACACGGTCCCTACAGTCAAACATGGCGGAGGTTCCCTGATGTTTTGGGGTTGCTTTGCTGCCTCTGGCACTGGACTGCTTGACCGTGTGCATGGCATTATGAAGTCTGAAGACTACCAACAAATTTTGCAGCATAATGTAGGGCCCAGTGTGAGAAAGCTGGGTCTCCCTCAGAGGTCATGGGTCTTCCAGCAGGACAATGACCCAAAACACACTTCAAAAAGCACTAGAAAATGGTTTGAGAGAAAGCACTGGAGACTTCTAAGGTGGCCAGCAATGAGTCCAGACCTGAATCCAATAGAACACCTGTGGAGAGATCTAAAAATGGCAGTTTGGAGAAGGGACCCTTCAAATATCAGGGACTTGGAGCAGTTTGCCAAAGAAGAATGGTCTAAAATTCCAGCAGAGCATTGTAAGAAACTCATTGATGGTTACCGGAAGCCGTTGGTCGCAGTTATTTTGGCTAAAGGTTGTGCAACCAGGTATTAGGCTGAGGGTGCCAATACTTTTGTCTGGCCCATTCTTGGAGTTTTGTGTGAAATGATCAATGTTTTGCTTTTTGCTTCATTGTCTTTTGTGTTTTTTCATTTAAGACAAATTAAATGAAGATAATAATACCAAATTTGTTTTTGCAATCATTTTCAGGAAGAAACTGAGTATTTTCTGACAGAATTGCAGGGGTGTCAATACTTTTGGCCACAACTGTATATGGGGCCCATGATACTGTATGAAGTAATATATGGGGCCCATTATACAGTTTGAAGTAATATACAGTATGAGGGCCCATTATACTGTATGGGCCATTATATGGGGCCCATAAAACTATGCTGTAATGTATGGGGCCCATAATAGTGTATGGAGCATTATATGGGCTCATTGTACCGTATGGAGGAATATGTGGGGTCCATTTTACTGTATGGAGCAATATATGGGGTCATTATGCTGTATGGAGCATTATGTGTTGCCCATAATACTGTATGTAGGACTATGTGGTGCCCATAATACTCTATGGAGGACTATGTGGTGCCCATAATACTGTATGGAGGTCTATGAGGTGCCTATAATTGTGGCGTCTGCCTGCGGTCTGGGCTGCAGCCGGACAACACCCCGAGAAACACTGATACCCTTTACCCCTATACAGGGATCTGGATTTATAGCAGAGCCCAGGAGGTGCTGTCTGAATAGGAGCAATGACCAGAGCAGGACGGTCGCCAGAAAGGTGTTCCAACACAGGACACAAAGGCAATGATATCCGAGACTAAACCAGTCAGGCAGAAATGGTATAACAATGGTAGACAGCAGCAAAGACAGATACCAGGTCGAAGCCAGAGTCATAAACCAGGAGAGTCGCAGAGGTACCGAATCGTTAGACAGAAGCAGAGTCAGAATCCAGGCCGAAGTCAGTGTCATAAACCAGGAGAGTCGCAGAGGTACAGAATCGTTAGGCAGAAGAAGGGTCAGAAGTCCAGGTAAAAGTCAGAGTCAGCCAACAGTAATTCACACAGTAACACGCAGGGGAACCAAGAATATATCCGGCGGCCTGCAAGAGCAGTCCCAAGGTATTTGAGGGATCAGGTCATCCCTTACAGGCCCGTGGGCTGATGATGTCATCCGGACCGCCCCCAGGACCAGGCTGGATGGTAATGCACCAGCCCCTTCATGACTGACCGAGGAGCGAAGCCTGCGTCCAGCGGACGCCTGCGCAGGAGCCTCATGACTATCGCCGCCATCACTCGGGGTTGAAGCACAACGCCTCCCAGAGACCAAGGCTGAGACTGCAGGCCACGGGTCAGACGGTGATAGGACAGTCCGGCGCCTCCTAGTGGTCGAGGCCGGGACAGCAGGCCCTGAGTCTGATGGTGATGTGATAGTCCGGCGCCTCCTACTGGCCGAGGCCGGGACAGCAGGCCCTGAGTCTGGCGGTGCCGTGACAGTACCCCCCCCTCTAAGAGGGGCCTCTGGACCCTCAAAACCCGGTTTGTCAGGGTGGAGGAGGTGAAACCTCCTAATCAACCGCTTTGCACGAATGTCACTAGCGGGGACCCAGAACCTCTCCTCTGGGCCGTAGCCCTTCCAATGCACCAAATATTGTACAGAGTTTCTCACTAGACGGGAATCAAATATGCCCTGGACCTCGTACTCCAAGGCGCCCATGACCAAAACTGGAGGAGGAGGGAACTGGATGGGACGAATTGGGGAGCGGTATACCTTGAGGAGGGACTTATGAAAAACGTTAGGAATTTTAAAAGACTGCGGGAGCTTTAACCGAAACGCTACCGGGTTAATTACCTCTAATATTTCATATGGGCCGATGAACCTGGGACCCAGTTTGGCCGACGGTACCTTAAGTTTGATGTTTCTTGTAGAGAGCCAAACCTTGTCACCAACTCCCAGGTGCGGCCCCTGGGATCGTCGTCTATTAGCTGCCGAAGTCTGTCTAATTTGAGCCCCTGTTAAATTAGAGTTTACTTCGGACCAAATAGTCTTTAGACGATGTATATTTCGCTCAACCCCTGGGATTTCCGCCATCTTGGCCGAAAATGATCCAAAGCGCGGAAGTAGTCCAAGGTTACAGAAGAAGGGGGTGGTTTTGATGGAGTCTTGGTATCTATTATTGAGAGCGAACTCTGCCAATGGCAAATGTTCCACCCAATCTGACTGATGTGCTGAGACATAGCAGCGGAGGTATTGCTCCAGCGTTTGGTTGGCACGCTCAGTTTGACCATTCGTCTCGGGATGGTATGCCGAGGAAAAGGACAACTCAACACCAATACGTCTACAGAACGCCCTCCAGAACTTCGAGACGAACTGGGTACCCCTGTCGGATACGATATTTGACGGAACGCCGTGCAAACGTACAACGTGAAGAACAAACAACTTACTTAAGGTTTCAGAGTTGGGTAAGCCGGACAGGGGAACAAAGTGAGACTGTTTACTGAACCTGTCCACCACCACCCAAATACAAGTTTTCCCCTCGGAAGGTGGCAGGTCTGTAATGAAGTCCATGGAGATGTGGGTCCATGGACTTTCAGGGGTTGGCAAGGGCTGAAGCCAGCCGGCAGGATGGTTTGGGGGGGACTTGGCGCAGGCACAGACTTCACACGCTGAGACGTACTCCTTACAGTCCTTGGCCATCGTTGGCCACCAAAAGTTCCTGGTTACCAGCCTAGTGGTATTATTGAGACCAGGGTGGCCTGCCAGGACGGAGTCGTGAGATTCTTTTAACACTCGTAAGCGCAAGGTAGCTGGAACGAATAATTTTTTGGGGGGCGTAGTGTCAGGAGCTTGTTCTGATGACCTACGGATCTCCTCCAGAAGGTCCAGAGATACTGCCGACACGACAATGCCATTAGCCAATATGGGAGCTGGTTCATAGTCCTCGGTGTGTGTGTGACAAAAGCTGCGGGAGAGGGCATCTGCCCTCACATTTTTGGTTCCGGGGCGAAAGGTGATTAAAAAAATCGAACATGGAGAAAAACAAGGCCCACCTGGCCTGCCTAGGGTTTAGTCTTTTAGCCGACTCTAGGTAGGTTAGGTTTTTGTGGTCGGTAATAACAGTAACTTTGTGTTTGGCGCCTTCGAGGAAGTGGCGCCATTCCTCGAAGGCCCACTTGATTGCCAATAATTCTCGGTTGCCGATGTCATAGTTTCTCTCCGTGGCAGAGAATTTGCTGGAGAAAAAGGCACATGGACAAAGCTGAGTGAGGGATGCAGTGCCTTGTGAGAGCACTGCTCCCACTCCGACTTCGGAGGCATCTACTTCCACAATAAACGGGTGGTCCAAGTTTGGTTGAATCAACACCGGGTTGGCCACGAAGCACTCTTTTAGTGTAGTAAAAGCCCTGGTTGCCTCAGGATTCCAATTAGTCACGTCCGCCCCTTTCCGGGTAAGGTCCGTGAGTGGCTTGGCAATCTCTGAGAATCCCCTGATGAATTTGCGATAATAATTCGCAAATCCCAAAAATCGCTGTAGAGCTTTCAGCGATTTGGGTTGTACCCAATCCTTAATGGGTTGAATCTTGGCGGGATCCATGCGGAACCCTTTGCCTGAGACCATGTATCCTAAGAACTGCACCTCTTCGGCAAAAAAACCACACTTTTCAAATTTCGCGAACAAAGCGTTTTCGCGCAGTCTTTGCAGTACTGAACGGACGTGTTGAGCATGTGTCACAGGGTCAGCAGAATAAATCAAAATGTCGTCGAGATATACGACGACATACACCCCACAAATATCTCTGAAAATATCATTGACGAAGTGCTGAAATACTGCAGGAGCGTTACTGAGTCCGAAGGGCATTACCAGGTACTCAAAATGGCCAAGGGGTGTATTAAAGGCCGTTTTCCATTCGTCTCCATCTCTTATGCGGACCAGGTTATATGCCCCCCGGAGGTCAAGCTTAGTAAACCAGCGAGCTCCCAGTAACTGATTAAACAGATCAGGAATGAGTGGCAGCGGGTATTGATTTTTTACGGTTATGGCGTTCAGCTCACGGTAGTCAATGCATGGTCTGAGTCCACCATCTTTTTTCTCTACAAAGAAAAACCCAGCTCCTACAGGTGAGGTGGAAGGTCTAATGAAGCCTTTTCGAAGGCTGTCTGCTATGTATTCCTTCATGGCTACACGCTCAGGACCAGAGAGGTTGAATATTCTCCCCTTAGGGAGACGGGCACCAGGGACCAATTCAATAGGACAATCGTATTCTCTGTGAGGAGGTAGTTTCTCCGACTCCACTATAGAGAAAACATCTTCATAATCCCTAAACGCATAGGGAATAGAAGGTGTTTTAATTTTAATCTGGTTTACTGAAAAAGACATACAGTTACTCTGACACCGTGGACTCCAGCGCACAACGTCACCTATGCGCCAGTCAATAACCGGATTATGTTGGTGCAACCATGGCATGCCTAACACAACTGGATCTGATAAATTGTATATAACAAAAAATGACATTTGTTCGTTATGTAATGTCCCCACCGACAGAAATTTCGGCAGTAACGAATTCCACGCCTCCTTGGAATATAGATGTACCATTAATCGCAGTAGTCTGAATAGGCACTTTAAGCCTTGACAGAGGTACACCAAGGCTCTTAGCAAATAAAAAATCCATAAGGTTGCCGGCAGCACCACAATCCACAAAAGCCTTCACACACAGACGTTTCTTAGCAAAAGAAAGGGAAACTGGTAACAACAGTTTGGCCGCATTTGCGGGCAATACCTGACCCCCAGAGCTGTCCAGGGGGTGATGATCCAGGAATGTGGATTTCCAACAGCCAGCATTTTCCTTGAAGCTTCCAGGCTGCAGCATGCTTGAGCCTGAGAGTGACTTTCCAGGCTGTGCAATGTAACAGGTGTTTGGGCCAAGAATCAGCTCAGTCAGGAGGAAGGAAAAAAAAAAGGTGAGGAAAACTGCTTTTATATGTGTTAAGTATAGACACAAAAAGCCGTTTTATTTTTTGGGCCGGATATAATGTGGCGTCTGCCTGCGGTCTGGGCTGCAGCCGGACAACACCCCGAGAAACACTGATACCCTTTACCCCTATACAGGGATCTGGATTTATAGCAGAGCCCAGGAGGTGCTGTCTGAATAGGAGCAATGACCAGAGCAGGACGGTCGCCAGAAAGGTGTTCCAACACAGGACACAAAGGCAATGATATCCGAGACTAAACCAGTCAAGCAGAAATGGTATAACAACGGTAGACAGCAGCAAAGACAGATACCAGGTCGAAGCCAGAGTCATAAACCAGGAGAGTCACAGAGGTACAGAATCGTTAGACAGAAGCAGAGTCAGAATCCAGGCCGGAGTCAGTGTCATAAACCAGGAGAGTCGCAGAGGTACAGAATCGTTAGGCAGAAGAAGGGTCAGAAGTCCAGGCAAAAGTCAGAGTCAGTCAACAGTAATTCACACAGTAACACGCAGGGGAACCAAGAATATATCCGGCGGCCTGCAAGAGCAGTCCCAAGGTATTTGAGGGATCAGGTCATCCCTTACAGGCCCGTGGGCTGATGATGTCATCCGGACCGCCCCCAGGACCAGGCTGGATGGTAATGCACCAGCCCCTTCATGACTGACCGAGGAGCGAAGCCTGTGTCCAGCGGACGCCTGCGCAGGAGCCTCATGACTATCGCCGCCATCACTCGGGGTAGAAGCACAACACCTCCCAGAGACCAAGGCTGAGACTGCAGGCCACGGGTCAGACGGTGATAGGACAGTCCGGCGCCTCCTAGTGGTCGAGGCCGGGACAGCAGGCCCTGAGTCTGACGGTGATGTGATAGTCCGGCGCCTCCTACTGGCCGAGGCCGGGACAGCAGGCCCTGAGTCTGGCGGTGCCGTGACAATAATACTATATGGAAGACTATGTGGGGCCCATAATACTGTATGGAGGACTATATTGTGCCTATAATACTCTCTAGAGGACTATATGGTGCACATAATACTGTAAAGAGGACTATGTGGTACCAATAACAATGTATGGAGGACTAAGTTGTGCACATAATACTGTATGGAGGACTATGTGGTGTCCATAATGCTGTATGGCGGTCTATGAGGTGCCTATAATACTATATGGAGGACTATGTGGGGGCCCATAATACTGTATGGAGGACTATGTGGTGCCTATAATACTTTATAGAAGACTATATGGTGCCCATAATACTGTAAAGAGGACGATGTGGTACCTAACAACTGTATGGAGGACTATGTGGTGCCCATAATACTGTATGGAGGGTTATCCAAATTCGGAAGTTCTCCCCTATCTTTTGGATAGGGCATGATTTTCTGTTTGTTGTGGATCTGACCGCTGGGACCCCCATGATCCTAGAAAATGTAGCTTTGAAGAGCACCATGTAAATGGAGCTGTGGTCAATCATACACACTGTGACGCCATTAACATGTGGATCTTTAAATAAGTCCTCTAATAGAGTGATGAGGGGACGACAAAGTATAGATATATAATAGGAAGGCCGATGTTTATTAATGAACAATATGTTTAATTTTGAAAAAAAAAAAGGGAAAAAAATGGCGTGGGTTCCTGTGCCAGAGAGGGAAAGCCTAAGATTGGGGGCAGACATTCATAGCCTAGGAAGGGGCCGTGGTTATTGGCTCTCCCTAGCTGCAAACATCTGCCCCCAGCCGCCCCAGAAATGGCTCATCTGTAAGATGCGCTAATTGCGGCACTTAGTCTTTCTTTTCCCACTGCCCTGTAGCAGTGACATATGGGGTAATAAGGGGTTGATGTCACCTTTGCATTGTAAGGTGACATTAAGCACGGTTAGTAATGGAGAGGTGTCAATAAGACACCTCTCCATTACTAATCCTATAGTTGTTAAGGGTTAAATAAACAAACACACAGCCAGAAAAAAGGATTTTAATTAAATAAAACACTACACAGTTTTCCCATTTTATTGTACGCCTAATCCATGCAACACCCTCGATCGAGTGTCCCATGACATTTTCCCCTATAGAACAGTGACATCAGATGCTGTCACTGCTCTATAGGGCCTCCCACGATGCACTGATAGGAGACAATGGCTCCTGCAGTGCATCAGTGAGGTTACTTGAGGTCAGGCTCTCACTTTACAGCAATGCTGTGTGAGAATTAGGGTTAGAATTTTGGGACCTCTTTCCCGGCTGCGGAGGGATACATGGCAGAGGATTACCTCTGCCTGTCAGTTCATCGCGGAAGCCCCTGTAGAGCACTGACATCACCCGATGTCAGTGTTCTACACGGGAGATCGTCGTGGGACACTCGTTATTAATGGACTATGATGGAAAGGTAATGTATATGTTGGTTTATTATTTTTATTTGTATTACAGATCGACGGCTTCAGGGACTAGGTGATTGGTGAGTATGTACTCTATGTTATATGTTGTAAGTACCGTATGTAATGTATGTATTGTATGTTCTGTATGTTTTGGCTTTTTTACACTTGACATGCATTGTCTGATGGGACTACTTTTCCATCATCGGCAATGCTATCACTGTGAGCATTCATAGCTGGATGGGAGCAGTAGTCCCATCAGACAAAGGCTGCACACAGGGATACACGCAGACACACACATACACGCAGACCCCCACACACATTCTCCGCATGCACACAGTCTCCACCCAAACTCCGCCCACACACTTCCCTCCTCCCGATCTGCAGCGTTTATCGCACCCACATCCGCAGCAAATCCACAGATCTTTTTTACTTCTGCGGTTTTGCTGCGGATGTGCCTAACTCAATGGAAGTCAATGGGTGCAGAAACGCTGCAGATCTGCAAGAAGAATTGACATGCTGCGGAAAAAACGCTGCTTTCTGCGTGGATTTTCCCGCAGCATGTGCACAACACTCCTTAATTTCCCATTTACTATCATTGTGTGTGCACTACACTGCGGATTTGATGCGAATCCCTGTGGCCAAAAACGCTGCGGATCCGCATCTAAATCTGCAACGTGTGCACATACCCTAAGGGTCCTAGTCATCCCTAGCAACCCTCCAGCGTTCTTTTTTTATTTCAGTGCAGGTAAGGTGCCGCTAATCTAAGTTCCCTGCCCCTAGTATTATACTTACCAGCCGTCATCTTCAGTTCAATCTTGTGACCGAAGCTCCTGACTGACCAGAAGGAATGGTCACAAGCCTCGTTCTAGCTCTCATAGACTTAGGACTCATTCAGAAGTCTGATTTTTTTTTTCACTTATGAGAAAATCGGACCTATAATTCTAATCAGACTCTGATCATACTTTGATCAGAGTGTTATACGAGTGTCATACAATTTCTCATACATTGAGAAATTTAAAAAAAAATGTCTCCACCTTCTCCATTCTGACAGTCATGTTATTTGAGAGCGGTTTGATTTTTTTCATGGCAAAAATAAAAGGGAACAGCATCCAATCCAGGTGAAAAAAATAAACGTCGATCTTTATTTTGCCAGATCGACTTTTATTTTTTTCTCCTGGACTGGATGCTGTTCTCTTTTATTTTTGCTATGTACTTTATATTCCAATTGGGTTCATTGGACTCTGAAGGTGCATCCCTATCTTTGAATTACTGTCGGCTGCTGCTTTGTATTTATTTGATTTTTTTTCATGGATCCATTGACTTGCAGTGCTGGTTATGATCTGACCCACGGATCAAAAGTGGACACATCTCAGTTTTTTTCCTCTGACCACTCAGTTCGAGCAAAATAATGTTAATGGCCCAACAGACTATTACAGGTACAAGTGTGATTAGTGAAAAACTCGGATAGTACTCGTAAGTGAAAATCTGTTTCCACTACTAGGCCGGTTATTGGGGAACTCACAGTGAGCGTATGTCATTTATCGATAGATAGATAGATACACACACACACACATATACATACTCATATATACATACAGTACATCACAAAATAATCACTGCCAGCTCCACAATAACAAAAGGAACTACAAGCTGCAACCACCAACCATTTATACAGGCCAATATGACACCCGTTACAGGTTGCGTATGAATTTAGGGGTGCGGTTTACAGAGCAAGAGGAACAGAACTATTACATTTTATATATTTAGTCTGGAAAGTAGGCAGTGTTTATAAAAAATATACAAAGATGTTACAAAATGGGAACAATGCAAAAAAGGAGTAACAAAAGAAGTATTAAACTTCGTGTTGCAGGAATGACTCTTGTCTTTATATAGGGAAGTGCTCCGATTAGGAAACTGGACTTGGTGAGCTTATATGGGGCTGGTTGTGGGATGTATTAGGTCTGTTAGTATTTTATGAGATCCCTAACTTTCAGGATATCTTCTCCCCTGGACATTCCAGGAGGTAGATAGTATCAATATTATATGTGAGTGAATGTGTTATGCTCATCCCTTCGCTACGACACCAAAAATATATCTCCCATAAATATCGAATGGATGCAAAGCCCAATATTCATCACCTACCAAAGTGTCTCAGACCAGTCCTTTGAACACAGGAAGCTCTTGCTTTGGAAGTGTTCTTCTACATCTATCAATAAACAAATAACAGTCTTGTTGGCTGGTTCTCAGAGCCGATCTCCCCTTGTAATTACCTGGTCACAGAAGAAGGTCCCTACGTCAGTGGATGTTAAAGTGCCAGCTCTCTCTCACTTCCCCAGTTATAATTAATCCCATGTGCTCATTGTCCCCTCTCTGGAGATATTTTTATGGATTTTAATTTTTCTTTATGACAGAGCCCTTACATTGAGTTGTGACTTCCGGCTCGCCAAGCAAACACTGGCGTGATCTGGCAGGTCACAAACTTCTCCGACTGGAGCGGCACCGATAATAGATAAAGACAGTGGCTTTTAAGAAATAGTACTTTGGACAGGGAACTTAGATTCAGGTCTTCACTTCAATAGCAAAATAAATAAAAATGCTGGTGGTGCTTTAAACTTCCATGTCATAAGCAGATTCCAGACTATGAGCATCCTAAAAGAAAGGAATTCACAGGTTTTTTATGCCTCTTTATAGCCGCAAGGGCTGAATACCTGGATAAGACCCTGGAATCCCCACACTGTATCAGAAAGAGTTTATTTGCTCTGGGGCCTCATCTATATTCAGGATTTCCCTGGATCTGTCTCAAGAATGTCCTCATTTCCTCCATCCTCACCTGCTGGAGATCTCTGCCATCCACCGGCGAATGCTTCATCTTCATTCCAAGTCCTCATCTTATAGCGTTTTATCCTAAAGTTCACTGTATTCTATTTCTCCTCCCCTTTTTTTACCATCTTCTGCCTTTTCGATACAATCTCTTCTGTCCTCACCTTCTGTCGACTTTTGTAGAAGATTACGAATGACAATTTTCTCTGTCTCGCCACTCTGCCCCCTCCCTATTACTTGTTGAGGCTTATACTTCCTAATGACCGCTAGGTAAAGTTTACACGGCTGGGAATATGTTTGGACTAACTTTTAAAATGTCATCTCCCCTGTAATAAAAGCGAGAAGCCACTGCAGCCTTACGTGAGGAAATCTTCGTCTGGTAGCCCGAGGCGGTGTCTGGTAACGAGGCGGCTGCCATGCTCAGGCGTATATATATATATATCAGTGTGCCCTTTACAAGTACGACAAGTAGATGGGGGGGTGATTCAGGCCCGACTTGTCCTACGCGTTCTGGGGTCATTATTACAGGTAATTCCTGTCGGACATGAACGATGTGGTGATGTCAGCTCATCACGCACCATTTCCTCCCAGCCGACACCTGGCGCGTGGTGTTTAAGTGGCATCTCACTCACTGTCAAAGCAATCTAGCGTTCTCATTTCCTTTTGTGCGAGCGAGCTGACCTCAGGATCCTCGAAGAGATTAACGCGCCTTCTGTCAACTTTGTTTTTTTTTTTTTTTTCCTCGTCACTGACAACTGCTGGCTCATAGAAAAATGATGGCATAGAGGAATAGTGAAGTCTATACGAGTATACAAAGCGACAAGAATTACTCACTTACCACATCCAGCGATGAAAACAAATGATAGGAGGAATATCTCTGCATATCCTTTAAAGTGACAGATCATCAGTTTATAATTTATGCATATTATACCTCTGCATTACCCCTCTAACCATCCCTGGTTCGGGAGAACATTGCTGGATTTTGGAAGATGTACAACTGTTCCAGAAGTTTGGGGGTATACCCTGATTTCAGATGTTCTGCATTCTAAGGACCACTGATGGACACAGACAGAAGAGGACGCCTGTGCAAGAACAGTATGTGGGCCCTATGACAGAAGCTTCTTGCTACTTTGGAGGTGGAAATGGGCCTGCTTACCTCCTAGGTCCCTGTGCAGCTGCGCAGGTTGTGTAAGACGGTGCAACATAAAAGACAAGAATTCCCAATGCTGTGCGGCATTTGTGGAAGAAGACTGAAAGAGTTTCAGAGAGGAAGAGTTTGAATAGAGCACTGAGTCAGGTGACCTTAATGACACTGTTCCCGATATAAAAGGCGAGCGCGCCAAAACGGGAGGAGATTTGGCACCAAGTGACAGAACGGGCAGGATGTGTATAAAGCAGACTGTGGAGACTTGTGTGTCGTAACCATTGCCTCCCCCCCCCCCCCGCTCCAATCCCGTAATGAAACGCAGACAATCCTAGGTGGGTTGAACAGGTCGGTCACAGTTTATTAATTACATAATCAGAGAAAGGCAATTACACTTTGTAAAATGGGCGGCTCTTGCCCTGAGATCCTGTCCCTGTTCGACGGGCGAGTTGGCCCAACAAGCGGTTACGAACCTTTGCCCTCCTCCGATTCTACCGCTGTGACTTAGTAAAGGTAACAATGGTCGGCTAAATATACACATATATACAATTTTTTTTTTATTTTTTATAATATACTTTACAAATTTAACATCTATCCGCCAGTTAGTATAGCCATACACATCCATTAACACTTATAAGGGAGGGAGGGTGAGGCAATAGCACAATAGTTTCCAGGTGTCCACCGGGAGGGAAAGAGGAAGTTAATGGCACGGACAACTGGCTTTAACCCCTGTAGGTGTGGCAGTAGGACCCCTCCCCTTTAAGAACCATTGGCTGGCAGGGACATCCCAATTAGTGCATCACCAAGGGGATTGGTGTGAGGGGGGTGGACTGGGCACTGGCAGCATTTTATTGTTGTTTGTTACATGGGCTCCACAGTCAGAGGCGCGCTCCTTATGCACTTCCGAGCCTGCCAGACTGTGGAGACCTGTGTGTCGTAACCAGTGCCTACCCCCCCCGCTCCAATGCCGTCATGAAACACAGACAATCCTAGGTGGGTTGAACAGGTCGTTCATAGTTTATAAATTGCATAATCAGAGAAAGGCAATTACAGTTCATAGCACGGGAGGCTTGCGCCTAGATCATGTCCGCGTTCGACAGGCGAGTTGGCCCAACGAGCGGTTACAAACCTTTGCCCTCCTCTGCTTCTACCGCCATGGAGGATTCTGTGCATAACCTATATGGGACTCTGACCCCCACCCATCAGCGTTAGGGCCTGTTTAACCCTGTCCTGTAAATCAGACAGAAAAATATAGAGGCCAATGTCCATGAGGTGAACTCCGTCCGGTCTTAATAGTCTTGTGCTGTCCCCTGTGACGAACATCAGCTTACGCTGAATCGTTTTTCTTGAATGAGTGGACCCTCTGGGCCGTGGCACCCACCCACCTAGAACGAGCTGACCTAGTGAGGAGCCACCCCCTATACAGGGAGTGTCAGGGGCAAGACCAAGGGGATGAGCAACCACGGCAGCTGGACCAGATGGCCGGCTCAGGGAAACAAGACAAGGTGAGACAAGACGTTAATTCAAAGTAACTTTATTAAGGAACACTTCAGGGTAATAACAGGTGCCAAACGTAAATACACAGGGAACACATAGCAAAGTGCGTGCAAGGGCACGCCAAGGTCCAAAGCATGGTACGTGCAAGATGGTAGGCAGAAGCACGATGAAGTCGGACTCCAGACGGCAAGCAATGATCAACCGGGACATCAGGTGCTGTAGCTTTGATGGCGATCGGCAGGATCTGGGCATCCAGTAAGCAGACCAGGGTTCCATGCAAGGAGACAAGAAAAAGTTAGAGACATGATGCGTGTCAAGAAACATGCCAGGGTCCAGGATTGGGTGCGGTGGCATCGGGATCCGGAGTGCTGGCATCGACCGACAGGATCCAGGAATCAGGCTGCGGAAGTCAGCTTCGGACATCAGGCCGCAGTCATCTAGGCCTGGACCTCTGGCAGCGGTCGGCAGGTTACGGAATCCGGCAAGCAGGACAGGGTTCAAAGCAAAGCAAAGTAAGCAAAAGACTTGTGCAAGAGTAGCACGAAAATGCACAGTACGAGGACCAGCGTGAGTGCAAGGGAGCACGGAAACTACGACTGGGGCACTAGCGGGCGGTACCGGCGGGTGGCACAGACAGGCGGGCATGACTAGAGGCGGCATGGCTGAGGCACACACAGGCGGTAACCACTATAGCACTGGACGGCGGGCACGGCTGAGGCACACAGGCGGGCACGACAAAAGCGGCACGGCTGAGGCGCAACAGGCGGGCAATGGGTGACCAGGTGCGTGCAAGAGGGCACGGAGCCACAAGGCAGGGCTAGGCAAAGGTACAGGACAGAGACGCGTGCGAGACAGCATGGCAAAGCCTAGTACGAGAGGTGCAAGAGCGCACGAAATATCAGAGACAAGGCATAGAGTACGAGGCAGAGTCCTGCGCATGCAGAGGGCATGCCAGGGGCAAAGTACAAGGCAAGACCTGCGCGTGCCGAGGGGCATGCCAGGGACAGGTTCAAAGTGAGGCCTGCACGTGTAGAGAGACACGCCAGGGACAGGATACAAAGCAGAGGCCTGCACGTGTAGGGAGACACACCAGGGACAGGGTACACGAAGCAGCAAAGCAAGGCAAGACAGGAAACCAGACTGAGCTTAGGCAGAGGACGGAACCAGGAACGGAAGCATAGGCAGAAACACAGAGTCAGGACAGAGCAAGAACAGAGCTTGCAGCGGAGCGTAGACCGAAGCCCAGAGCCGGGCCAAGGGAGAGCCTTGGGACTAGCCTAGAAACGTGCAAGAGAGCACAACGGGAAAGAGTCTAGCATCGGAGCGTAGGCCGAAGCCCAGAGCCGGGCCAAGGCAGAGCCTTGGGACTAGATATGGAAAAGAGCACAAAAGGAAAGAGAGGAGGAATGGTGCGTGTGCAAGGGAGCACTACAGAGCACCATAGGAGAGAGCGAAGCAGAGCAAGACAAGGTACAGAACAAAGAACTGAAGCTTGACTGAAGCACAGAACGGAATCAGAGCAAGGAAGGACTACAAGGCAAAGCAGAGCAGAGACAAAACATGGCACGAGGGACAAACACTAGACAAAGCACGAGATGGAGTACGAGCACGGAGCGTGTGCAGAGACGCATGACAGGGCAGAGTGCAAGGGCACAGAATAGAGGGAGCGACCCAGCAGACCAAGCAGCCATTCAGGGAAGCAACACAATACTCAGGCCCTGACCATAGGGAGGGGTGGTCTGTTATAGGGCATTGGCACCTCCACTTCTGGGTCAGAACCAGGGGAGAACTTCCGGTTCAGTCCTCAAGATAACAGAGCAGTCACATGATCAGGATTCCAGGCATGCAGAGAGGATTGCAGAACCAGACAGTGCTGGAACCTAGGAAGGGTCACATGATCAGAGGTTTCAGACATGCAGAGATGATTGCAGAACCGGACAGTGCTGGATCCTAGGAAAGGTCACATGATCAGAGGTTTCAGACATGCAGAGATGATTGCAGAAGGCAGAGCAGAAACGCAGGCATCTAGCAGCCCAACAGTCACAAGGTAAGGGTGCACACTGCACCAGAGAACACGCAGGATAGCAGACATGATATGCGCGTGCACATAGCTCCAGGGGTTCCTGAGGCAAAACAGACATGGCGGACATGACAGACATGGTGAACATGACATCCCCTTGCAGCTGGTGGTGACAGATAACGATACCGCCTTTTTCTCTCACAAATTTTCTCATTCAGGCGTTGAATTTCCTCCTTGTGCGTTCTATGGCTTTTTCATCTCTTGCGCCATGCCAGACGGCCCGTGGTATAATCTCTGACCACATCAGTATCATATTTGTGAATAAACAGGTGAACCGTTCTATATCCGTTGTCATCCATTTATACAGATCCGCCACCTTTTGCTTGCCAAGATCATTGCCACCCGCATGTAACACCATTATCACCGGGCGCTTTGCCCTCCTTGAAATGTCAACCATCTCTTTGAACACCTGTTTCCATTGGAGGCCTCTGATACCCCTCCAGTTAACCTCTAGACACGGGAGGCCAAGATTCCTTCCTCCTGGACGCAGTTTGGCGCTTTTTTCCGCCCAATAGACATAGGAATGTCCTACAACCCAAACTTCAACTCCTGTAAGAGATAACATACTTTGTTAATTCAGCAAATCAGGTGTTATGTATCTGGCGAAGCATGCGGATTTCCAACGACCCATTCTCTATACCTCAGCCTCTGACACTCCTGCCCTAGCTGCTTCTGTGGCTGCCCCGATTCGGAATGAATGTGTCCCGTACTCTTGGATTTGCGTCGTTTTTTTCCAAGCATATCTTGGAATTGGTACTTTGTCAGAGGGGAGCCGTTTGTATGAGTGAAGAAAAATCTATTTGCGTGTTTTATTCCGGCGTATCTCTCGACAATCTTTAGCGGGCAAACTGGGCCATTTGATGCGTTAACCAGAACCCATGAGCCCCTACCGGTGGGATCGCACTTGGATTTCCTCACCCGAATGCGCAGAGTGTCGCTGCATATGACTATGTCCTCATTAATTAGGCCACCTTCCGATGCGTTTTTTGACCATGGTAGTAATTCGCTGATGCGCAGTGCTCTCGAAAAAGGCGATCGCAAAAGCTGCAGATATGAGGACCGCATCGTATTGCGATGTGCAGACTGATGGGGATATGGAAATAATGTTATGCAATAATCTCAGTGATATGGGGCGGCGGCATTCTTGGCTCAGTTGAAGCCTTTTCCATTCTTTAATGGCTTGCTTAATGACAAAGAACTTTGTTATGTCTGCCCATCCCATTAGTTGAAAGAAAAAGGTTAACCCTGATAATTTCCGTTGCACCGACGTCCCCAACGCCCCACTTTCCTTCAGCCGTACTAGAAATTCCACCATCACCGAGCCTCGAGTTCGATCGCATTTATCGACTGGCCTACCCTGAACTAATGAGCACCACTCCTCCCAAGCCTTACCATAGACCTGCCAGGTAGCCGGCGACACAGAGGCACGGATTAGTGGCATCAGTGATTGGCCACTATGTCCCACAGGGATAGTGGACACTGAATACCCCGTGGTTGCGCATTGGGATGCTGCATTCTGAAAGCCTGCCAATTGGAAAATAACAATGCGTTAATAATATTGTCATCAAATATTGTTTTGTAGGCATAGCAGCACTAGGCAACGTAATAGACCGAGTATGGGCAGGGATGAAGATGACATGTGGTTTAGACACCTTGCTGTTTCCGTATTTTTTGTTTGGAAGCGAATGTTATTTTTTAACTGATTAGCCCATATCTCAACGGCTGCCACCTTTGCAAACATCTCCGGCCAGTTGTTTTGCACCATTGATTTTTGTAGATTGCTGCGAAACCCTCTTTTTTACTCCACCCTATTTCCAGCCCCAAGTCCTTGCTTGCAGTCTCTTTATCCATGACACATGTGTGACTGTTGTATGATTGCAGGAACATCTGCCATACTTGTAAATCTGCTTTTAATGCGCGAGTGAGCCTAATTCTATGGCCGGGCTGAGAAGCGCCTTTAGTTGCCAATGATAGTCTGCGCGAGAAAGCCCTGCTGACCGGCATTACGCGGTAGGGGAACATCAGTAGACCCAATAATGCCTGCATTTGCTGGAGTGTTACTTTGTTAACTTTGCAGAAGCCTTCCAACATCTGCTATGTTTTTTGTATTTTATCCGCCGGTAAGCGGAAAACCATCGAATTGGTGTCTATCTCGATGCCTAAGAACGGCAAAATATTGCATGGTCCTTCTGTTTTTTCGGGGGACAATGGTACGCCGAATTGCCGTGAGATAGTTTTGAATTTCCCTAGTAGGTAGGAGCAGAGTTTAGAATTTCTGGGGCCGACGAACAAAAAATCGTCGAGGTAGTGAATTAGGGATTTGCTGCCTGTTTCGTACCGAACTACCCAATCCAAAACTCGAAATAGTGACATGAGATGGAACATCCCATTGGTAAGCACATATCAAAATAATAGTGCTGGTCCACTTTGCATCCCAGTCGGTGGTAACATTCGGGGTGCACAGGTAGTAACCGGAATGCCGTTTCTATGTCGGATTTAGCCAGCAGGGCGCGGGTCCGGCTGCCCAGACTCGTTCTACTGCCTTATCAAAGGACGCGTATGTGACAGACGCTTCTTCTGGGGAGATAACGTCGTTAACAGATTCACCCTTTGGATGAGACAGATGATGGATTAGGCGATATTTACCGGGCTCCTTTTTTGAGATAATACCTAATGGCGATATTCTGATATTTTTAAATGGCAGCGACTGAAAGGGGCCTGCTATTCTACCTAAGTCCACCTCCTTTTGTATTTTTTGTCTTAGGATTTCGGGGAATTCATGATCAGATTTTAGGTTCTCGGATAGGGTTGGCGTTCTTGTAAACTTGAAAGGGATAAAAAAAGCAGTCTATAAAACCTGATAGTAGTTGCTGTGCTGCTTTTTTATTGGGGTAGAGATCTAGCCAGGGGGCCATCGCGTTTACGCTCACTGGGGTTCTGCCTTGCAGGCGCTTTGTATGGCTGTCAAGTGCACCTTGATGCTGGGTGTCCCCCCCCACCTGCAAGCTGAGCAATCATGTCTGAATTTGCATAGCGCGTGGAAACGGCAGTTTCCCTTGTTAAACAGCCAGCAGGCCCTGGGTTTTCGTACAACCACTGAGTTTTGCTCCACAGCCTAGATCGGGCTGTAGGGCCAGCCGCCTGTGGAACTCCTCGTCATACCGCCGCCAGGCTGAACCACCATGCGATTCATATGAACTATATATTGTGTCTTGATATATAAATAACTCGGAGCAGCGCTCCGGATGCTTCTGGCCCATAATACGGCCCAGTACTGCAAAGGCCTGAAGCCAATTATTCATAGTTAATGCTATTTTTGATCTATTCCTATCATAACCCCATTTGTTAGTTTTATCCACCGCTTGTTGGTCGGCTGATAGCAGCGACCATATATCAACATAATCGTTGTTCCAGATTTTTTGCCTAGTCTCCTGATCTATGTGCGTGCCTAGCGGGCTGATCCCGCAGAAGAAGGCATCTTTGTGTAAACTCGCTGACTCTACAGTTGTAGTGTTCCCCGCTGTACCACTCGGATGCGATAGGTGTAGAATTAGGTCCTTTATCACTGAGGTTAGCTCCCTTTCTCTTTTACGCTATCCCCGTAGTGTAATAGTTCCCCGCCAGTTTTTGAACACTCACCGCTGCGTGACTCTGGAGGAGTGATCTCCGATCCTGGAGGAACCCCGGCTCCCGCTGATGTTGATGGGGCGATGTCACAGGATGGGGAAACTCTGGCTCCCGCTATCGTGATGGACTGGCCGATGTGTTGACTGGAAACCAGGGAAGATTGAGATGCGTATTCCTGGTTGTTAGCCAACGATGGAGCGCACGACGGACTGTCATGCGCTCGAGCCTGATTACAACCATTTGATGGCGGAATTATGGCTTTCTTGTGCGACTGCATGGCAGCTGGTGTGGCTGGAAGCCGTGGGGGATGGTTCTCTCTGGCTGATAGCCCTTGATGGTATGTGCGAATTTGCGTTTGCCGTGTACCCGATATTGGCCCTCTGGACTCTGGGACTGGGATGTGTCGGACCCTTCAGATGTGGCTGATGAAAGCCATCCTGAGGCCCGCGATCTGCGGCTGCTCCTATGGGAGCTGCATCTGTGTCTTCGGTAATGGGAGGGGCGTTTAGAGGGGTAGCGGGATTGGTGACGGGGGCTGCTGGAGGTAGATTGGGAGAACGTGTGGCGTCTACGCCTGTGTCCGCCGTTACTATGTTGTGTCTCGGAGGGGGTTATATCAGTTGCAGGCTGGGGGTTACTGGCCGTAGTGGGTCCAGTCCTGCTGCTTAGTAAGAGGATGGTTATGGTATTAATGTGCTCAGTGCAGGGATATGGCGGGGCAGGGGTTAATGGGACATCTTTATTAGGTACTTGGGCTGTGGGGGGAGATGTAAGTGTCAGTGTGCTTGGTGCCACTAGTGAAATGTTACATTCATCTATATTTTTCAGCTGTGTAGCGCTTTGATCGATCTGGTTGGACCGAACAGGGTGCTCACCAGCTGCTGTACTATGTGTCCTGCAGGTTCCTTGGTACCCCTGTGCAGGTGTAGGGGCTGCACCTGTGGGGGGTAGCGTGGAGACCTGGCCAGGACTTCTCCGACGCTGCCTCTCCGGGGACCGGATCTGATGTATTGAAGTGGGTGGGGCGTGGCTGTATGATGCAGGGCAGTGGGCGGAGCCAGCAGTAACCCGGGGCTGGCGCTTTCCGGCCTGCTTCCGGGGAGCCCGCGTTGTGGAGGAGGCCGCATCCCCGACCTGCAGGCGCTCTGGATGCTGGGGGTGCCACCCGGACTGGCGGCTTCCCGGCGCAGGGGTAGAACCACCGCGGTCTGCATCAGGGGTCAGCGTCATGCGGCGGAGACAGGATCAGCTCAGGAGAGGGGGCCCTGTTATGATTGGGTCACCGAGGAGGAAAACAAGACCAAGCTAAGCTACAGAAAACCAGAGAGGTTGGTAACTAAGCAGATTGCAGACCCCTGATCCTATCCACAGAACTAGCAGTAGCCGTGGAGCGTGCCTACGATGATTCTAGATGCCTCGACACAGCCGGAGAACTAAATAAGCCTAAAGCAAGAAAGGGGGAATCTAAACTGCCCCAGAGCAGACCACAAAGGAATAGACAGACCACAAACATATAATGTCAGTGAGACAAGATGAAAACACAAACACAGGTAGGAAAATAGGCTGAGCAAATGATGGGGCCCACACTAACTAGAAAGGACAGGAAAGGAAAGACTCTGTCTGCAATCACGCAAAAAACCCTGCAAAAATGTCCAACACTTCTGATAGCAAAAACTCTGAAGTCATTAGACTTCTCCCACTATATCAGCACTCTGGTATATTCTGAAAGCAGAGCAAAAAGAGGCCAATCTAATAAAGGACAAAAAACAAACTGACACAAACAGTTACATAAGGATGGAAATTCAGCACAGCCCCAGCCAGGGCTGGCTGACCACACAAAACTGAATAGACAAAACCAAATCAAATGTGAACAATAGCAAAGAACACTTAGCTTGAGCATGGAGGGACTGAACTTGAAACTAAGACCTCAGGAGGCAGGAAAAATCACCAGCAGGGATAGAGGGAGTCGGCTGTCTTAAATCCAGTCAGAGACTCCAGATGTTCAATCGTCGTCCTCACTATCAGGTGGCAGGCCTCTGTCAATTAGATCAGCTCCATTACCTCCTGTAACCACCAGAGGGAGCCCGGAAAGAGAACTCGCGACTCCTCTGTCAATACAACCAGCTCCACTACCTTCACTAGCAACCAGAGGCAGGCCAGAAAGTGAATTCACAACAGGGCCCAAACCGGAACGTCCGGGTGAGTGAACAGCATGGAGGTGGAGGTGTGAGGAACAGGGACCTGCTCAGGGGAGGCTGGCACCGGCGCCAGGCTGGGGCTACAAAATGCCGGGCTGGAACTATATGCAGGGCCGCTGCTGAGCCCAGGGGGGAGTACTGCGGGGAGTGCCCCGGGGGGAGGCAGGCGGCGCTGCTGGGAAATGGATGGCAGAGAGCCCAGGGAGGTGAGCGCTAATGCTGCTAATCAAAGCTCGGGTCCAGTGCTCACCTTCCTGTGCTGCTCTCCGCTGCAGGGCCTCAAACGAATCGTCGGACATGCTGCACAATAGCACAATAGTTTGCAGGTGTCCACCGGGAGGGAAAGAGGAAGTTAATGGCACAGACACCTGGCTTTATCCCCTGTAGGTGTGGCCATAGGACCCTTAAGAACCATTGGCCGGCAGGGGCATCCCAATTAGTGCATCATCAAGGGGATTGGTGTAAGGGGGGGACTGGGCACTGGCAGCATTTTATTGTTGTTTATTACATGAGCTCCACATTTAGAGGCGCAATCCTTATGCAGTTCCGTGCCTGCCAAAATGCTAGGACTGAGGTGACAGGTCACAGCAGAAGGCCCGAGGCAGTGGGCTGTGGTGCACCTGTAAGCCGAACCCAGGCGGCATCAAGAGAGTTCTGAAATCCAGACCACGCCAGTCAATACTTGAAAGCCATTAGGTCTCTGCTTCACCATTCAACCTGTGTGCCTTCCTCAGCATATCAGTTTGGAGACACTGCCATTATGAACTTTCTTTTATGGACTAATCATAGATATGATTGGTTCTTATTTTTCCTAATAGATTACACTATTTTCCTTTGTCAGATCTTCATGTCATATGGCAGATATTTTTAAAAACAATGGTCCTTAATCCCCTCACAACATATGATGTACATTTATGTCATATGTCGTGTACTTGCCCCTTGATGCGAGCTCGCATTTTTTCCTGAACATGACAGCTGAATTAATCATTCATCACTAGCCTTTAAGGCTATGTTTCCACAATGAGTTTTTGATGCTTTTTTTTTTATCTACAATTTCGTGCGCACTGTGCTTCTTTTTAATGCAACGTAAACTGACCTGCGGTGTTTGTTTCAAATCTACAACATGTCACTTTATCTTGCAGGTACACAGAGCTTTCCGTGTGGACTTTCCCCATAGACTTTCATTAGATGCGGAAAAAGGCAGATAAAAAATAAACATGCGTTTTCAGTGCATTTTCACAGCAGAAACACATCAAAATCGCATGTAATCTGCAGCTTTTAGTCTTTTTTAGTCTCTTGCATGAAAACCTGGCACTGACGCCGGTACTGGGATCGGAGCGTGCGGCTACATGTATTTCTATGCACCTGCATAGTGAGTATGAGCCCTTAGCCTGTTTTGCAACTCTTTAAGTGCAAAAGTTGCACATTTTACAAATTGGCTCAAAAATTGTCCCAAACTATCTGGCATACATAAAAGTCAGAGGAAATGGGGTATATATAGGTGCTCCTAACAAAATTCAAATATCATCAAAAAGTTAATTCATTTCAGTTCTTCAATACAAAAAGTGAAACTCGTATATAGAGTCATTATAAACAGCGAGATCTATTTCACGTGTTTATTTCTGTTTATGCTGCTGATTATGGCTTACAGCCAATGAAACCCAAAAGTCATTATCTCAGCAAATTAGAATAATTAACAAAAAACACCTGCAAAGGCTTCCTAAGCGTTTAAAAAGGTCCCTTAGTCTGTCTCAGTAGACTTCACAATCATGGGGAAGACTGCTGACTTGACAGATGTCTAGAAGGCAAGGGGAAGAGTCCTGAGGAGATAATTTGCATATTCCCAGTGCCTTCTAGGATAAGTGAAGAGTCTCCGCGAGCTCAACGATCACTGGATTTTGCAGCTAAAAAGAGGAAATCGGTAAACCGCGCACCGATTTTGGCTCATTTTTCACCGCTTTGAAATCTCTTTAATAATAACAATATGGAAGAGGCCAGGAGCCTTTTGGTGATCTGCATCTCTTGCTACATGTTCACAGACTTACCAGTGGAAAAGCCAAACTTCACATGCCAGAAATGCAAGCTTGTGTCCCTGTTGGAGGAAAAGTTGCAAAATCTTAAAGAGAAGTTAGCTACATTGAAAATCATTAAGGAAGGTGAAGTGTTCTTAGACAGAGCAGAATTATCTCTTCATGTTACAGAAAGAGAAGAAATTCGAAGTGCACCAGAAGAAACAGAGGAATGGAAACATGTGACCCAGAAAAGCAGGAGGATCGGGAGGCAGTCAGCACCCTTACTGCTCAGGAACCAGTACCAGGCTCTTACACGGGAGAATGATGAAGAAATTCAGTGACTGCCATCCCCTGTGCAGATTAGGAGCTGCAGACCCCCATCACTGGCCATCACACAGTCTCTTCTCACTGCTGCCAGCAGCCTGGGACAGTGAGGGAAGGAATTACTGATAATGAGTTATGTATTGTAATCATGGAGTGGCCCAGAATACAGGATGATTTTCCCTCCTCCTCACTAGTTTCACTTTGCATAGATAACTGTTCAGTGTGTGTCTGGGGGAGGAGCAGCTCTCTGCACTGAGGCTGCTGGAGGGGAAGAATTTGTTACTGTGTGATGAGGGCTGCTTCATGTGGCCGGGGAGGGCCTGTAGCTATGGAGGGTGGGGTTGTTGCTATAGAGGGCAGGTTTGGAATAGAGTAGGAGGTTACGACTAGTTCTCATTTCAATGCCATAACACCCCCCCCTTGGACGTTTTGTTCAGAATATCTAGAAAACCGTGCAAACTAGTGAGAGAAAGTAATAATTCTGCAGCCCAGATTTGTACTGAGATTATGTGAAAAGCCCGGACAACCCCTTTAAGGACAAAAATGTCCAGGAAGGATGGGAAATCTTGAAAAGTGAAATTCTCAAAGCACAATCCTTAACAATTCCGAAAAGAGGGAAAAATAGGAAGCATTTAAGGAAACCAGGATGGATGAACACAGAACTTAAGCACATGCTAAAAAGGAAGAAAGAAATGTTTATAAAATGGAAAGAGGGAGGCATATCTAAAGAAGAATATAATGCTGTCTGCAGAACCTGCAGGGCACGAATCAGATTAACAAAGCTGACAATGAATTGAGGCTTGCAAGAGACGTCAAAAGCAATAATAAAGGATTTTGGGGATATGTCAAAAGTAAAAGAAAAGTCAAAAGTCAAAAATGCTATAGAATTTTTACAGGATGAAAATGATGAAATGGTAAGACAGGATGTTGAGAAGGCCGAACTTTTAAATTCCTATTTTGCATCTGTTTATCTCTCAGAAAGGAAATGTAACATCAACTATTCTTCACTGTCATATTAAGGGAATAGAAGAATCCAGGATATCTATAAACAGAAAGATAGTGAGGAAACACTTAGCTATCCTCAATGAATTCAAGTCTCCAGGTCCAGATGAATTACACACCAGAGTATTGAAGGAGATAGCAGAAGAAATTTCATAATCTTTGAAAATTCATGGAGAACAGGAGAAGTCCCAGAAGACTGGAGAAGAGCAAATGTTGTTCCTATCTTCAAAAAGGGGAAGAAGGTGGACCCAGGCAACTATAGGCCGGTGAGTCTGACTTCTATAGCAGGAAAGATCTTTGAACAAGAGGTGGTGAGTTCTCCTTCAATAGAAGTCTTCAAACAGAGGCTGGACAGATATCTGTCTGGGATGATTTAGCGAATGCTGCTTTGAGCAGGGGGTTGGACCAGATGGCCCAGGAGGTCCCTTCCAACTCTACCATTCTATGATACTATGATTCTGTGATTGACACACTCCACAAGGGGAGTAAGTCACAAAAGGTCATTCCTAAAGAAGCTGACTGTTCACAGAGTGCTGTATCCAAGCATATTAATGGATACATTAATATTAATAACTTTAGTAGTACTCTCATCAGCCAACGCCTGTGATCGGTGGTAACTGTTTTACCACCTGTCACAGCTGCTAGCTCACATGCTGCAGTCTGACAGTGTGGGAACCACAGCGCTCTGACTGGCGGTAAAGAACTTACCGACGATCAGAATCGTGGGTGTTTCTTCCTGACCACATCTCAGCAGCTCCACTGCCCTGCACAGCATGGTGCACAATTATGATATCATCATGCGCCAGCTGCATCAGAGGAAGCAGTGGAATGATGGGAGAAAGAGCACCATACCTATAGCGGCAGTGTGGTGTGCCGCTATTAGCAGCGCACCACTGGCTGGGAGCCCTAGGCAAATGACATACGGATGGGAATCTATTAAGTAAAATAAATCAGCCCAAAACATTTAGAAACCCCAAACCATGGCCACAATGGCAAACATTAAAAAGAACTGCCAAAAACACATAACAGACTTTAAAAATGGTGCAAATTAAATGAAGAATTTGATGCAAATACAGTGCCTTGCGAAAGTATTCGGCCCCCTGGAACTTTTCAACCATTTCCCACATATCATGCTTCAAACATAAAGATACCAAATGTAAATTTTTGGTGAGGAATCAGCAACAAGTGGGACAAAACTGTGAAGTTGAATGAAATTTATTGGTTATTTTACATTTTTGTGGAAATTCAAAAGCTGAAAAATGGGGCGTGCAATATTATTCGGCCCCTTTACTTTCAGTGCAGCAAACTCACTCCAGAAGTTCATTGTGGATCTCTGAATGATCCAATGTTGTCCTAAATGACTAATGATATGATGATAAATATAATCCACCTATGTGTAATCAAGTCTCTGTATAAATGCACTGTTGTGGAGAAGTTTAAAGCTGGATTTGGATACAAAATGATTTCCAAAACTTTAAACATCCCAAGGCGCATTGTGCAAGCGATCATATTGAAATGCATACCACTGCAAATCTACGAAGACCCGGCCATCCCTCTAAACTTTCATCTCAAACAAGAAGACTGATCAGAGATGCAGCCAAGAGGCCCATGATCACTCTGGATGAACTGCAGAGATCTACAGCTGAGGTGGTACAGTCTTTCCATAGGACAACAATCAGTCGTACACTGCACAAATCTGGCCTTTATGGAAGAGTGGCAAGAAGAAAGCCTTTTCTCAAAGACATCCATAAAAAGTGTCATTTAAAGTTTGCAACAAGCCACCTGTGAGACACACCAAACATATGGAAGAAGGTGCTCTGGTCAGATGAAACCAAAATCGAACTTTTTGGCACCAATGCCAAACGATATGTTTGGCATAAAGGCAACACAGCTCATCACCCTGAACACACCATCCCCACTGTCAAACATGGTGGTGGCAGCATCATGGTTTGGGCCTGCTTTTCTTCAGCAGGGACAGGCAAGATGGTTAAAATTGATGGGAAGATGGATGGAGCCAAATACAAGACCATTCTTTAAGAAAACCTGTTGGAATCTGAAAAAGACCTGAGACTGGGATGGAGATTTGTCTTCCAACAAGACAATGATCCCAAACATAAAGCAAAATCTACAGTGGAATGGTTCACAAATAAATGTATCCAGGTGTTAGAATGGCCAAGTCAAAGTCCAGACCTGAATCCAATTGAGAATCTGTGGAAAGAGCTGAAAACTGCTGTTCACAAACAATCTCCATCAAACCTCACTGAGCTCGAGGTGTTTGCCAAGGAAGAATGGGCAAGAATTTCAGTCTCTCGATGTACAAAACTGATAGAGACATACCCCAAGCGACTTGCAGCTGTAATCGCAGCAAAAGGGGGCGCAACAAAGTATTAAGTTAAAGGGGCCCCATAATATAACCAATAAATTTCGTTCAACTTCATAATTGTGTCCCACTTGTTGATTCTTCACTAAAAATTTACATTTGGTATTTTTATGTTTGAAGCATGATATATGGGAAAAGGTTGAAAAGTTCCAGGGGGCCGAATACTTTCACAAGGCACTGTAAAATATAGACAAAATGCAATAATTAATTTGGCCCAATGTTCTTGGGAATAACATATAATTTTTTCCTGAAAATAGTGATGGTGCTTGAATCTATCTTAGTGATTAATGATAAGGGTGTAAAAGCATTTAGATTTGAGACACCAAAGTTTGAGTAAAGACGTGATCCTGCACAATTTTTTTTTTTTTTACAAGTAAATAGTAGCAGTAGGGCTGGTTGGCTGGATATGTGGGTATTTTTGTGGTGCCACTTGTGCCTTACTCGTCGTATTACTCAAAAAAGATGTAAAGTTGCCATTTTAAAGTACCTATGAGCATAAGAACAGACTCCATAAGAAGTCTGTGGGGGTCACTATATAGGAGGACCCAAAAATGGTCCATGACCTATGGCAATTAACATATTTTTACCCATGTCCTAAATCTAAGATTATGTACTCTGACCCCACTATTTGACAATTGTACTGTAGGTATTGCAGCATTGTCTTATCAGCTTGAATGAAAGTAGATGGCAATCGATTTATCTTGTAGGTACTATCAATTTTGTGTGCAGATTTTTTCCATAGACTTACATTAGATGCAGAAAATCTGCAGATAAAAAGCGCATAAAATCTGCACAAACCTGTAGAAATAAAGTTTTGACAAAGGAAAGTATCAGGTAGTATCAAAAACAAAGCCGCTTTATTTAAAACATGACATACCTAAAAGAGACAAAAAGCGCAATAACAATGTATGTAAAAAAAACAACGCACTCAAACGCAAGTAAGGCCGGAGTCACACTGGCGAGGAATACGGGAGAGTGAGAGGCGCAAAAAGCACGCATTAGACACGGACCAATGATTCTCTATGGGGTCCCTCGCACCAGGCGTATATTTCTCCTCAGTATCCTACGCTCCGTGCCACTCGCAGCATGCTGCGATTGTCAGCGTACTATGCCCGTAGTACGCCAATGCAAGTCTATGGGTGCGCAAAAAATACGGATTACACACGGACCACACATGTGACTTGCGAGAAATACGCACCAGGTGTCTTTTAGAAACCCTGTCATAGGGCTCCATTATATGTCCATTTTGCAAGCCTGCGAGAAAATCTCGCCATACGGATGCCATACGGATTGCATACGGATGCTGACATGCGCAAAATACGCGACCACACCTTGATTATGGATGACATACGGAGCACTATTTAGGGGTCTGTCATCCATATTACGCATGTAAAATACTGACCGTATTTTGCGCAGGTTAGTGTGACTCCAGCCTAACATAACTAATAGGAGCAGAAAATCGGCAACATCAAAAACTCATTGTGGGAACTTAACCTTAAAGTTTCGGTTTTGTAAAGTAAAGCTTAAATTTTTTTTACCATCTATACATTAAGGCTGAGTTCACACGTGGCGTTTTTTTCGCGTTTCCGCGGTGGTTTTAACCGCTCGATTTTGACGCGAAAACGCGAAAAATAAGCATCCCATGCATTCCTATGGGATTCCGCAATGCTGTGCTAATGCTGCGGTTTTTACCGTGGCAGAATCGCTTCGCGGTAAAAACCGCAGCATGCTCATTATTTTGTGGAATCGCGGCGATCCCGCACCCATAGGAATGTATTGTTCTGCATACTTTCCGCATGTGGCTGTGCACACCATGCGGAAAGTAAGCAGAACAATTGCGGATGGTACCCACGGTCCGGAGGAGAGGAGACTGTCCTCCGGGCTTTGGGTACCATATCCCTGTAAAAAATAGAATTTAAAATAAAAAATATTGTTATTCTCACCTTCCGGCGTCCCGCGCAGCCTTCCTGCCTCTCTCCACGCTCTCGTTCCCAGTAATCCTTTGCGAAAATGCCCGCGATGGCGTCCGTTCTCGCGGGATCGCGAAGTCTCGCGGTCATTCGCACGACGTCATCGCGAATGACCGCGAGACGTCGCGATCCCGCTAGAACGGACGCTATCGCGGGCATTTACGCAAAGGATTACTGGGAACGGATGCGCGGGACCGTCGGAAGGTAAGAATAACAGTATTTTTTTTTTTTTTTACATTCTATCTTTTACTATTGATGTCGCATAGGCGGCCTCAGTAGTAAAAAGTTGGTCACACTCGTCAAACACTGTGTTTGACGAGTGTGACTAACCTGTCAATCAGTTCTCCAAGCGATGCTACAGATCGCTTGGAAAACGCTAGCATTCTGCAAGCTAATTACGCTTGCAAAATGCTAGTTTTTCCACGGGAAAATCGCGGGAATTTAAAATGCGATTTTCCCGCGGAATGGAATTCAGGAATTCTCGCGGTAATTTCCGCAAGAGTTCCGTTATGTGTGCACATAGCCTAAAGCTGAGCTTTTGCTCTTCATTCGCCCTCCCTCATTCTGAGATTGAAAATATCTACTCTGTCGCTCATTCATTATCATGAAGGACAGCGTTCTGTCTAGATTGCTGAACTTATTTGGATTGGGTTATAATGAAATAATGGCGTCTGTAAAACTATGAAATTATTTTATACTGATAACATAATTCAATTCCACCGTTATTATAAAGTATAGTATGTATATATACTGTATATATTGTTCAGATTTTTATGAGATTTGTACCCTGTGGGTGGGAGACGTTGAGTCGGCGCTCCATATTTGGCAGGTTTTGAAAAGCCTTGTTTTCTATAGAACCTTTCATCCTATATGTACAATACAGTCAGGGCCACTGCTGACAAATGTGACAACTCACATCATCAGCAGCAATAAAAGTGGATGAATGCAATTAGTCAGGTCAGTGTCAATCAGCTGCTCAGACACAATAGCAAACTCCATCTGGAAGTTTTACAGTCCCCTATAAAGTAGTGAATGAGCGATACAGTGAGAAGGGTATACATTTATTAAACCATGTATTCTATGACTATGGCCTTAGAAAATCCCAAGTGAAGTAGGATGCACTTAGTTTTTTAAGAGACACAACTTTTAACCTCTTTCTGACAGAGGACATACTATCCCATCCATGGGCCCTTGAACTTACTGCCCATGTACAGGATAGTACATCATGGGAGATCAGCCGCGCTCACGGGGGGAGCGCGGCCCATCGCGGCCAGGTGTCAGCTGATTCTTACAGCTGACACCTAACATTAAGTGCCACGAGTGGTCACACACAGCTCCCGGCACTTTAACCCCTAGAACACTGTGATCAAACATGGATGGGCACCAGGGAAGAAGCTTTGCAGTAAGCACTGTTCCCCGGCGCCGGGTGCTGAATACGGCTCTCATCATTCTCTCCTGCTCTTCCGGCGATCGGCAAAAGCAGGGGAGAATGATGAGAGTTACATTCAACCCCTTACTGACTGCTGATACGTCTTTTAACGGTGGCAGTTAAGGGTACTTAAACCACAGCGCCGCTTTTTAACGGCGCTGAGGTTTAAGGTTATAGCGCCTCCCAGCGTCGTAATTTCTCCGGGGTCTCGGTTGCTGGGGGTTGTTAGCCGAGACCCCAGAGAACATGATTCAGGTCAGTTTTTACCGACCCTAGTATTGCAATTACAGTTATTAACGGTATAACTGCGACCGCAAAAAAAATTTCCTATTTTCCATTTAATTTCTCTCTCCTCTGATGTGATCTCACATCAGAGGAGAGAGAAATAGGGTCCCCCGGTCCCCCAATTACCTACCCGGTATCTCCATTGTCCCTGCAGGCCCCCCGGGCGGCTTCTTCTTCCAGGAAACAATGGCAGGCGCATGCGCAGTGCACCCGCCGAGATCTGTCGGCCGACACCCTACAACAATAGATTTTTTCCTATTGGTTCATTTTGATCACTATGACAGACCATATCACAGAGATCAAAATAAAAAAATAGTAAGTCTAACCCTCCTTTATGATCCCCTTAGGGAAAAATAATAACAATAAAAAAAAGTATTTATTTCCATTTTCCCATTAGGGTTAGAGTTGGGCTAAAGTTAGGGTTGGGGCTAAAGTTAGGGTTGAGGCTAGAGTTGGGGTTAGGGTTAGGGTTAAGGTTGAGATTAGGATTAGGGTTGGGATTAGGGTTAGGGGTGTGGTTAGGGTTATGGTTAGAGCTGGGACGCCAGTCGCATAGCCAAAATACCAGGGTGAGCCCTAAGCATGGATTCATGGAACTCCTGCAGGAGTTTAAGCCGAAGCAGCTCCGGGACAAACAACTTACCCCCCGGCTTGGCAGCAGGAGCCAGAGACTGGGCCCCCTCAATCTCCCATTCTAACTCAGACGAGACCCCTGCCAACACAACCCTAGGGAGTAGAATGGAGGATGGTGGCTCAGGGGGAGACACCGGATGAAAACTGTGAGATAAGGCATCCGCCTTGATATTCTTTGACCCCGGACGAAACGTTATAGTAAACTGAAAACAGGAGAAAAAAAGCGACCAACGGGCCTGTCTGGGCATTAGTCTTTTAGCAGACTCGATATACGATAAATTTTTGTGGTCAGTAATCACAGTAACCGGGTGACTGTCCCCCTCAAAATAGTGCCTCCGTTCTTCAAACGCCAATTTGACCGCAAGAAGCTCTCTATTGCGTACACCGTAATTCCTCTCAGTAGCAGAGAACTTCCTGGAAAAAAAAAGCACATGGCCTGAGATTGGTCAGTGTGGTGGATCCTTGAGACAACATAGCACCCACCCCTACCTCAGAGGCGTCCACTTCCACAATAAATGGTTTGGACGGATCTGGCTGTACCAAAACCGGAGCGGTCATTAAGCATTTTTTCAGAGCAGCAAAGGCCTCTTTTGTGGGCGAGGACCAATTTTTCACATCCGCACCTTTGCGTGTTAAATCTGTGAGTAGTTTGACCACCTGCGAACACCATCGAATAAATTTGCGATAGTAATTGACGAACCCCAAGAAGCGCTGGAGCCCTTTAGGATCTCGGGGTTGCACCCAATCAGCAATGGAATGCACCTTCTTGTGGTCCATACAAAAACCCTCACAGGACACAATCAATCCCAAAAAAGATAACTCTTGAACAAAAAACAGACACGTCTCCAATTTATCAAACAGATGATTTTCCCTAAGTCTTTGGAGAACGGTTTGTACATGACTCATATGAGAATGACTGTCAGGGAAATATATCAGAAAATCATCTAAGTAAATCACAACAAAACGACCAGTGAGATCAGCAATCACCACGATGATGAAATTCTGAAATATGGCGGGGGCATTGGTAAGACCAAATGGCATCACTAAATTTTCAAAAAGTCCCTTGGACGTGAGAAACTCCTTTTTACATTCGTCCCCCCCGACCCTTATCAAATTATATGCTCCCCAAAGATCCAGTTGGGAGAACCATTATGCCCCTGATAGTTGGTTACATAAATCAGGAACCAACGGAAGAGGATACGTATTCCATACTGTTATCTTTTTAAGTTCACGAAAGTCGAGACAGGGACGTAGACCGCCATCTTTTTTCTTCACAATAAAGAACCCCACCGCCACAGGTGAGACTGAGGGACATATATGTCCCTTGCGAAGACTTTCTGCAATATAATTTTTCATAGCTAAGTGCTCAGGGCCAGACAAATTAAACAGACGGGCTATAGGTAGCTTAGCTCCCGGGACTAACTCGATGGCGCAATCAAAAGGTCTATGTGATGGCAAAGTCTCGGCCTCGCTTTCTGAGAACACATCTTCGAAGTCTTTTAGGTACTCCGGAATACCTTCCAGCTCAACAGATGACACAGACACAGATTTGACAGGTTCAACCAACAGTGCAAATTTATAACATAACTTAGAACAATTAGACCTCCATTGATCAATCTTCCCTGTTTTCCAATTAAAAAGTGGGTTATGGCATTGTAAACAGGGCATGCCCAACACCAACCCTGCTGGCAGATTGTCCAGAACTAAACAACTTAACTTTTCCTCGTGAGCAGCTCCCACTCTGAGCGAAAACAAATCAGACATAAATAGAATTCCCTCTTTCGTGAGGGGGGGAGGAGTCAGTGGCCACCACCTTGATCGGAGTCTTAAGCCTAGCTGTCCCTATCTTGCAGCGTGTGACCAATTGGAAGTCAATCAGATTGATGGATGACCCACAGTCCACAATGGCTGTAGAGAAAAAAGAACCACCATCCACTAACAGTTCCACATGAAGCAACACCTTAGAAAACGAGGAAAAGTGTACCTGAGGGTCTGAGTAGTCTCCTCGCTAACTACCCAGACCTAGTCGCTTCCTGCCGACCGAGTCGAGGATGGGTAGGAAGGACACTCTGTTTTCCAATGTCCAGCTTCACCACAGTAGAAGCACAACTGCTTCTCCCGTCAGGCGTTTTCTCTCCTTTTCCTTCAGGGTGAGAGCGCCTACTTCCATAGGCTCAGAAACAGTCTTTTTTCCACTGGAGAACAATGGAGTCTCCACCTGCATCACCCCCCCTGGCCTGCAACCTGCGGTCCATCCGGACGGCCTGAGTAATGGGGTCCTCGAGAGAGTTTGGGGGGGTGTAACGCCAGGGCATCCTGCAGCCGCTTGGACAAGCCTCTGCGAAAGAGTCCTCGGAGGGTGTCATCGTCCCAAGACACCTCCTCGGCCCAGCGGCGAAACTCAGTACAAAACCACTCTGCCGAGTGCTTCCCCTGACAGATGTTCATCACCATGTCCTCTGCCAATCGCACTCGGTCAGGATCATTGTATATGTGCCCGAGGGCCTCAAAGAATGCATTCACCGACACTCTCAGGGGCAGTGGGAGGAAGGGAAAATGCCCAAGCCTGTGGGGACCCTCTTAATAGGGACATGATGACCCCTACCCTTTGACTTTCATCCCCAGACGACCGTGGTCTCAAACAGAAGAAGAGTTTGCAACCCTCCTTGAAAATCCTAAACTCCTTTTTGTTCCCAGAAAAAAAGTCAGGCAGTTTAACAGGTGGTGCTGGGGACACCAGAGCAACATCACTCGCCATAGCCCCCTGTGGACCAGAAGATAAAGCCCCCTGCACAGTCTCAGTGTCCTGCCGCTGTGAACGAGCAAGGGCTTGCTGCTCCAGAGATAAACCCTGAAACATTTGACTTAGTTTTTTCATCTGTTCGGACAGAGACTGTATGGGATCCATAACTCTCTGCACAACCCGCACCCCCAAACTCAGCCGTGAAGCAGAAATAACTTAGCGTAAGTGATAATGTCATGGGAAGGGTTGCAAGTGAACTCACCGTTGCAATCTCCCAGAAGACGGGCTCAGAAGACAGCCTCAGGCTCCTAGGAATGCGGGGTGAGCAGGACAGAAGAGAGATTGCTTGAAGCCAGATAGGACCTGAAGCACCTGACTGTTGGGGGAGTGGCCTAAGCTCCAGAGAGCTAGGAGCTGAAGGAAAACTCCTAGAAAGGTAACTACGGGACAAAGTTACCCAGGGGCATAGACAGGGACATAAACCAGATCAGGCCGAGGTCAAAGCACGAGATAGCACAATAGTACCAAAGGATTAGATAGAACGGATAGTCGGGGCCAGGCAGAGGTCAATACCAAACGGACAGAGAAGGTACAGAAAGAGAATCCAACAAGCAATATCCAGAGATCAGACCGAGTCAAAAACCAAGGTATCAGTCAAACCAGCACACAGCACAAAACACACTCAGGGGTCAACACACTCAGCCAAGGGCGAAAGTATCACTGACAAGGGAAATTCCCAAATGGATGCCATAAGAAGTCCACCCAGGGTCAGAGTGAGGCTACAGGAATTAACCTAGAATAATTGAGCCAGACAAACCATAACACTTAATATTCACTAGAGCCACTGATGGTGAGGTTAGACTTGGCTCCCGATGAACGTCAGGTGCCACTCCAGGACAAACCAATGGTCGTGCAGCAGCTGGACCCAGAGGACAGACTGGGTGGAGCAGCAGGCAGAGTTCGCACCAGAGTGCAGCAGACAGAGTTCGCACCAGAGTGCAGCAGACAGAGTTCGCACCAGAGTGCAGCAGACAGAGTTCGCACCAGAGTGCAGCAGACAGAGTTCGCACCAGAGTGCAGCAGACAGAGTTCGCACCAGAGTGCAGCAGACAGAGTTCGCACCAGAGTGCAGCAGACAGAGTTCGCACCAGAGTGCAGCAGACAGAGTTCGCACCAGAGTGCAGCAGAGTTCGCACCAGAGTGCAGCAGAGTTCACACCAGAGTGCAGCAGACAGAATTTGCATCAGAGTGCAGCAGGCAGGCATTTGCACCAGAGTGCAGCAGGCAGGACTTGCACCAGAATACAGTAGGCAGGATTTGCACCTGAGTGCAGCAGGGACTGGTACACAACCTTACACAACACAGACTGCAAAACAGGAAGGTTGCTCAGGCACCTCTCCAGTTGCGAGGAAGCTATATATACATAATGTCCCACAGCCATTGGCTGGAGAGGAAACAGCAACTGCACACACTGACCCTTTAAGAGGGAGGGAGTGCACGCGCACGTGCCCTAAAGACATAGCTAGAGAACCAGCTGGAAGCATGCAGAGCATGGGGAAGGGAAGAACTGTACACAGCACGGGTGAGTGAAGTGACATGCTGGAGACCCTGCCTGTCAGAGCAGGGATCCGGCGTGGTGCTAATATAAGGGGATGAAGGATTAAGTTCCCTTTTTGCTTTTCTTCCTTAATAGGTCCTGATACTGTACAGTTGTGGCCAAAAGTATTGACACCCCTGCAATTCTGTCAGATAATACTCAGTTTCTTCCTGAAAATGATTGCAAACACAAATTCTTTGGTATTATTATCTTCATTTAATTTGTCTTAAATGAAAAAACACAAAAAGAATTGTCCTAAAGCCAAATTGGATATAATTCCACACCAAACATAAAAAAGAGGGTGGACAAAAGTATTGGCACTGTTCGAAAAATCATGTGATGCTTCTCTAATTTGTGTAATTAACAGCACCTGTAACTTACCTGTGGCACCTAACAGGTGTTGGCAATAACTAAATCACACTTGCAGCCAGTTGACATGGATTAAAGTTGACTCAACCTCTGTCCTGTGTCCTTGTGTGTACCACATTGAGCATGGAGAAAAGAAAGAAGACCAAAGAACTGTCTGAGGACTTGAGAAACCAAATTGTGAGGAAGCATGAGCAATCTCAAGGCTACAAGTCCATCTCCAAAGACCTGAATGTTCCTGTGTCTACCGTGCGCAGTGTCATCAAGAAGTTTAAAGCCCATGGCACTGTGGCTACCCTCCCTAGATGAGGACGGAAAAGAAAAATTAACAAGAGATTTCAACGCAAGATTGTGCGGATGTTGGATAAAGAACCTCGACTAACATCCAAACAAGTTCAAGCTGCCCTGCAGTCCAAGGGTACAACAGTGTCAACCCGTACTATCAGTCGGGGTCTGAATGAAAAGGGACTGTATGGTAGGAGACCCAGGAAGACCCCACTTCTTACCCCGAGGCATAAAAACTCCAGGCTGGAGTTTGCCAAAACTTACCTGAAAAAGCCTAAAACGTTTTGGAAGAATGTTCTCTGGTCAGATGAGACAAAAGTAGAGCTTTTTGGGCAAAGGCATCATCATACAGTTTACAGGAGAAAAAAAAGAGGCATTCAAAGAAAAGAACACGGTCCCCACAGTCAAACATGGCGGAGGTTCCCTGATGTTTTGGGGTTGCTTTGCTGCCTCTGGCACTGGACTGCTTGACCGTGTGCATGGCATTTTGAAGTCTGAAGACTACCAACAAATTTTGCAGCATAATGTAGGGCCCAGTGTGAGAAAGCTGGGTCTCCCTCAGAGGTCATGGGTCTTCCAGCAGGACAATGACCCAAAACACACTTCAAAAAGCACTAGAAAATGGTTTGAGAGAAAGCACTGGAGACTTCTAAGGTGGCCAGCAATGAGTCCAGACCTGAATTCCATAGAACACCTGTGGAGACATCTAAAAATGGCAGTTTGGAGAAGGCACCCTTCAAATATCAGGGACCTGGAGCAGTTTGCCAAAGAAGAATGGTCTAAAATTCCAGCAGAGCATTGTAAGAAACTCATTGATGGTTGCTGGAAGCGGTTGGTCGCAGTTATTTTGGCTAAAGGTTGTGCAACCAAGTATTAGGCTGAGGGTGCCAATACTTTTGTCTGGCCCATTTTTGGAGTTTTTTGTGAAATGATCAATGTTTTGCTTTTTGCTTCATTCTCTTTTGTGTTTTTTCATTTAAGACAAATTAAATGAAGATAATAATACCAAAGAATTTGTGTTTGCAATCATTTTCAGGAAGAAACTGAGTATTATCTGACAGAATTGCAGGGCTGTCAATACTTTTGGCCACAACTGTATGTATATGTTATTATATAATGGTATTGCTACATGATTGCATGTATTACCGCCTACTTATAACGGTACTGCTACACTCAGTGTATAATTTCTTGTAGATATGTTTTATTTGCACAAGTTTTAGGGAAAGTGTGAAAGTGTAATTCACCTGTTGGCCATTAGATGGGGGGACGTTTTAGTGCACATAGTTCCTAGATAGAACACCAAGTAAGCACGTGGTTAAATGTAGGAGTGGCTGCTGTGTGGTAAGGTAGTGCATAGTGATAGTACAGGTCAGAGGGCTAGGGATGTCCAAACTGTCCACACGGGCTATAGGCCCAGGACGTCACAGCAGTCATGCAACTAGAAGAAAAGGGAACCTCAGCCATCCACAGTTACGGTACAGAAAAGCAGCGGGCTAGAACAGTTTGGAAGATTCAGTATGTGGCAACTCATTGTCTGGCCAGAAACCCTTAGAACCAGGGCAAAATGGTCAAAAGACCCCACGGAAGCAGTGAGAAAGTATAGTAAGAACGTGGTGCAAAGGCAGAACAGAAGGGCAGCGCTCTCTTCCAGTGGCTATATACTCTGGAGATTAATGATCTTGAGTCTGGGGTGAAACAGACCAAGGGGAAGCATAGCCATAGTAGAGCTGTGCAGAGAAGTTTCTTTTGGGGCTCTGTTTGATTGTCCACCTGTGTCTGGGCCTGTTTCACCGTTCATCTGTGGTTGCTGGTTCGGCAGTGTGGAGGTTGGACCTGAAATGTCTGTCTGGACCTGGTCAACCTTTATCTATGCTCGCCTTTTCTGGCGCCATGGGAGTGATTCAGAGACGCTTCAGGTACAGTTTGCATTTAATGTGGTCTTGCTTTTAATACATTTAGGAGGCTGTAATGGCACAGCGAATATAAAAAACGTAGAGTAGGACTGCCCCATATGAGAATGCCTTGGCTTGGCAGGGTGGCTCAAAGAATTGATCAATTGTTTGCTAAATGTCTCATTTTGAAATACAGATAGAAATCAATATGTGTATACTAGCTGCTGGCCCGATTCTAAAGCATCGGGTACTCTAGAATATGGCCAGCGGGAGGTTAAAATAAAAAAAGTGATATACTCACCATCCGACAGCCCCCGGACTGTGTCCCTCCTCTCCACGCTCCCAGCATCTTCCGTTCCCAGTAATACTTTGCGCCAAAGACCACTGCTGACTAGAGTTGAGCGACTTTTGGTTTTTTAGGGTCGCGTTTCGTTTCGTGAAACCCGACTTTTCCAAAAGTCGGGTCGAGCAAGATCGTCCGATTATAGGGAAAAGTCGGGGTCGTCCCAAAACACGAAACCCAATGTAAGTCAATGGGGAATAAAAGTCGGCAGTGAGAGGAGGACAGGAAACACACCTACAGTGCCCATTTGAATGCCAAAAGCATCAGTTCTTCTTACTTAAGCTTGTCAACCTTAATTAACTTCATAATACAAGTTACGCACTGAAAAATGGGGGTTATTTGGCTAAAGTTGTGGGGGGGGAGGGCTGGCTCCAGGTTTTCATGTGCCCTGGGTGAAAGAGCGCCCCTTTAACACATACCACAACTCATCATGCTCCGATACGGCAGAGAAATAGCGGTATAGTACAATGAAAAATACTTCACTTTTTACATCTCATGACGAGGCCCATCTATTTCTCCATACAGAATCATTGGTCCCATATAATGTTTGAAACAGTATATGATGAGCTCCACATAATGCTACAGTATATTTTGGTCCCCATGGATGAAGCTCCACTGTCTTATGGGCCCAAATAATGCTCCAAACATAATGGGCCCCATTTCTAATGCTCTAGTGTATAATGGGCCCTGTAAATGCTGCTCCAGTGTCTGATGTCCACCTTTGGAATGTTCCAGTGTATGGTGGGCCCCATCTATCATTCTCCAGAGTAACGTGCTCCCCAAAAATTGCTGTCCCAACATTGAAAACATATACAGTTCCATCTTACACGGTGACAAAGAGGAAGCTGCAGATGAAAGTGCAGGGACTACTATGAGGGACCCTGTGCCAGTGCCCGCGCCCAAGAGTTGGCCTACCCACCTGTCCAGGGCAACGGCACTCGCACGGTGTCGTGCGCTAGGTGGTGACCCCGGCCATGGGGGGGGAGGCAGCACAGTTAGGGAGTTTTATAAAGTGGCATATGTTGATGTTGGACATTCAGCTGATGCAAAAGGCGAAATAGGTCAAGTCCCAGGAAGAGGTGGACCAAAGCAAGCCATTTTTCTGTCACCCTATGTGTCATCAGGGGAAGGTGGGACAAAATCCTTGGAAACCCATGCATGGTTCATTTTAATGAAGGTTAGATCATCCACATTTTGGGTTGACAGACGGGTCCTTTTTTCTGTCAGGATTGATCCAGCTGCACTGAAGACTCTTTCCGATTGCACACTTGCAGCTGGGCAAGCGAGCTCCTGTAAGGCATATTGTGCCAATTCAGGCCAGGTGTCCAGTTTAGCGGCCCAATAGTCAAAGGGGAATGACCTGTGTGGGAGAACATCGATATGGGAGGAAAAGTAGTTTGTAACCATGGTTGACAACTGCTGTCTCCTGTCACTTTCCATCGATGCAGTATTACCAGTTGTGTGAGCGGTATTTGAAAATCAGTCCACAACATTGTCATGAAACCCCTGTCTCCAATGCCACTTCTGCTGTGTGCACCACGAACACCTCTGCCAAGCTGCCCCTGGCCCGTACGGCTCGTGTGAGAACCATCACCGCTGCTGTGTGCTGGGAATGCCTCAAGCAACCGATTTACCAGAGTTGCTTGTTTATTAGCCAATATTAGGTCAAGGTTCTCCTGTGGCATGATGTTTTGTAATTTGCCTTTATAGCGTGGATCCAGGATGCTGGCCAACCAGTAGTCGTCATCGTTCATCATTTTGGCAATGCGGGGGTCCCTTTTTAGGATCCGCAAGGCATAATCTGACATGTGGGCCAATGTTCCCGGTGTCAATGATGCACTGCGAGTGCTGGTTGGAGGAGCACTTTCTGGCAAATCCACATCCCTCCAGTCACGCACAAACCCTGTACCAGACCTTGCCACACCAACATTTTCACTTGCCCCACGAGATGCATCCTCCTCCCCTAAGTAATCATCCCCATCATCATCCTCCTCTTCCTCTTCTTCCTCCACCTCGTCCAGGAGAGGTCCCTGAGCAGACAATGGCTGAATGTCATCAAGGATTCCCTCCTCCTCTTCCTCCTCATCAACATTGGCTGCAGACGCCTGCTCCTTAAGGTGCGTCAAAGTTTGCATGAGCAGACGCATAAGTGGGATGCTCATGCTTAGGATGGCGTCGTCTGCGCTTACCAGCCGTGTGCATTCCTCAAAACACTGAAGGACTTTACAGAGGTCTTTCAGCTTCGACCACTGCACACCTGTCAACTCCATGTCTGCTCTCAAAGTGCCTGGCCGTGTATCCTCCCACAAATGCATTATGGCCTGCCTCTGCTCGCACAGCCGCTCCACCATGTGCAGGGTGGAGTTCCACCTTGTTGCAATGTCGATAATGAGGCGGTGGTTGGGAAGGTGGAGCAATCGCTGCAGCTTCTGCATACGAACGGAGTGTACAGGCGACCGGCGGATGTGCGCGCACAGTCTTCGCACCTTCTGGAGCAGGGCTGTTAACTCCGGATAATTTTTGAGGAAGCACTGCACCACCAGGTTCAAGGTGTGAGCCAAGCAAGGTATGTGGCTGAGTTTTGAAAGGGCTATGGCTGCCACAAAATTGCGGCCGTTATCACTAACTACCTTGCCTGCCTCAAGATGTACACTGCCCAGCCATGACTCAGTTTGTCGCTTCAAGTACTCGGCCAGCACCTCGGCGGTATGTCTGTCGCCCAAACACATCATCTGCAACACAGCCTGCTGACGCTTTCCACTAGCTGCTCAATAGGGGGACACATCGTGTGCAACAGTGGCAGCTGCAGATGGAGTGCTCGTACGACTGCGCTCTGTGGACGAGCTTTCGCTTCTGGAGGAGGAGGAGGAGGGTGGAACGCCTACAGCCAACTGTTTCCTATACCGTGGGCTAGGCAGCACTGTCCCACCACCGCTGTCCCCTGTGGACCCTGCATCCACCACATTAACCCAGTGCGCAGTGATGGACACGTAACGGCCCTGGCCATGCCGACTGGACCATGCATCAGTTGTGAGGTGCACCTTTCCGCTCACTGACTGCTTGAGTGCATGGACAATGCGGTCTTTCACATGATGGTGGAGGGCTGGGATGGCTTTGCGAGAGAAGAAGTGGCGACTGGGTAGGTCATAGCGTGGTACTGCATAGGCCATGAGTTCGCGGAAAGCTGTGCTTTCCACCAACCGAAAGGGCATCATCTCAAACGAGATTAGTTTGGCAATGTGGGAGTTCAAACCCAGTGTACGCGGATGAGAGACTGAGTACTTTCTTGACCTACTCATAGTGTCTGGGAGGGTGAGCTGGACTTGAGAGCTGCATATGGTGGAAGTAGCGGTGGACAGGGTGGACAGAGAGAGGGTTGATGATGGTGATGGAGTTGGTGTTCTTTCTGATGGCCTAGAATCAGTCTTTCGTTGATATAACAGTGGGATTCCCTGACTACTGTGGCCTTGCAACGACACCTCAACATTTGCTGCTGTGCTAACCGGTGGGCTTACAGTGGGGGAAACAATGTAGCGTTGATGACTACCTTCGTTGTGATCAGTTGCACATGTGGCACTTGAGGTTTGGTGTTGTGTCCACGCTTGCAAGTGCATGCTGGTTAAATGTCTAAGCATGCAACTGGTATTCAAATTTTTCAGATTTTTCCCTCGGCTAAAGGTCTTTGCGCACTTCTTACAGATAACCTTGGCCTGATCATGAGGATTTTGTTCAAAAAAGTGCCACACTGCACTCTTCCTACTTTGGCAGACATTTTGCGGCCTAGCACGCTGTGATCTTTTGACCCTCTGGACAAGCTTTCCAGCAACTCTTTTGATGTTTGGAACCTGTCTTTGGAGTGCTCCGGGCCTGCCAGATAACAGCTGTTGCGATGTCGATGTCTGCTGTGGATGCTCCTCATCTGAGCTATTGGAAGCAGCACCCTCTTCCCCCAATGGATGCCAATCTGGGTCAACAACTGGGTCATCCATCACCTCCTCTTCTATGTCATGTGCACCTTCCTCTGTGTCACCGTGTATGGTGGTATAGTGTGCGGGAAGGGGCACCTGAGTCTCATCAGGGTCAGAATCTGGCTCTGTACACTGCGAGGACAATGTAGTGCTCTGAGTGAATGTACCAGCAGAATCATCCATCAGCGGCTGTGCATCAGTGCACTCCATGTCAGATTCATCTTGGCCTGGGTAATTCACCATTTGACTTGATAATCCAGGCATGGTATGTGAAAACAGCTCCATGGAGTAATCAGTAGTATGGCCTGCGTCATCCTTCAATCTTGGTTGGGGTGAAGGACACAAGGAAAGGTGTGGTTCATGAACATGAGCCTCCAATGACGACTCAGTGCTTTTACTTTTTACAACTGAAGAAGAGGAGGCGATAGAGCTGGAGGCTGAGTCAGCAATGTAAGACAAAACTTTTTCCTGATGCGCTGGCTTTAAAAGCGGTTTGACAACTCCTAGAAAACTAAGCGTTCGAGGCCTTATGTAGCCAGACGATGACGCAGGCTCAACACCTCCTGCATTCGGTCCTATTTTGCTCTTGCCACTACCATCAGATCCACCACCAACATCATCATTACCAGCTGCCAACCCCCGCCCAATTCCACGGCCTCTTCCACCAGCCTTCCTCATTTTTGGTAGAAATGTAGACAAAATCCAACAAACTATATAGTATGTAAAACAAGGTACAAGGTGTCTATAGGACAGGGGAGATTTTGAATTTCTGCACACACTTTTGGACACTGGACACTTTTGGATTGTGTGAGGCCCAATGAATATCTGAGCGCTATGTGACAGGCTCGATGGCACAGCTGTGACCTAAGTGACTAGAGGATAAGTGAGATTTTGAATCTCTGCACACACTTTTGGACACTGGACACTTTTGGATTGTGTGAGGCCCAATGAATATCTGAGCGCTATGTGACAGGCTCGATGGCACAGCTGTGACCTAAGTGACTAGAGGATAAGTGAGATTTTGAATCTCTGCACACACTTTTGGACACTGGACACTTTTGGATTGTGTGAGGCCCAATGAATATCTGAGCGCTATGTGACAGGCTCGATGGCACAGCTGTGACCTAAGTGACTAGAGGATAAGTGAGATTTTGAATCTCTGCACACACTTTTGGACACTGGACACTTTTGGATTGTGTGAGGCCCAATGAATATCTGAGCGCTATGTGACAGGCTCGATGGCACAGCTGTGACCTAAGTGACTAGAGGATAAGTGAGATTTTGAATCTCTGCACACTCTTTTGGACACTGGACACTTTTGGATTGTGTGAGGCCCAATGAATATCTGAGCGCTATGTGACAGGCTCGATGGCACAGCTGTGACCTAAGTGACTAGAGGATAAGTGAGATTTTGAATCTCTGCACACACTTTTGGACACTAGACACTTTTGGATTGTGTGAGGCCCAATGAATATCTGAGCGCTATGTGACAGGCTCGATGGCACAACTGTGACCTAAGTGACTAGAGGATAAGTGAGATTTTGAATCTCTGCACACACTTTTGGACACTGGACACTTTTGGATTGTGTGAGGCCCACTGATATCTGAGCGCTATGTGACAGGCTCGATGGCACAGCTGTGACCTAAGTGACTAGAGGATAAGTGAGATTTTGAATCTCTGCACACACTTTTGGACACTGGACACTTTTGGATTGTGTGAGGCCCACTGATATCTGAGCGCTATGTGACAGGCTCGATGGCACAGCTGTGACCTAAGTGACTAGAGGATAAGGGAGATTGGATTGCTTTTAAAAAAGCAGTTTGCGGAGCAGTGGGTAAACAGCAATGCCAGCCTGTCAGGAAGCCTTAAAAGGCAGCCCAACAACCAACACCACTGATACACCACAATATACCCTCCCCTTGCACTGCACACACAGTGACTGGTGTGTTGTGCAGGCCAAATTGCTATCAGCAGCAGAAGCAGTTTTTTTTTCTTCTCAGCAGGACAAAAAAAAAAATTGGGATTGCTTTTAAAAAAGCAGTTTGAGGCCCAATGAATATCTGAGCGCTATGTGACAGGCTCGATGGCACAGCTGTGACCAAAGTGACTAGAGGATAAGGGAGATTGGATTGCTTTTAAAAAAGCAGTTTGCGGAGCAGTGGGTAAACAGCAATGCCAGCCTGTCAGGAAGCCTTAGAAGGCAGCCCAACAACCAACACCACTGATACACCACTATATAGCCTCCCCTTGCACTGCACACACAGTGACTGGTGTGTTGTGCAGGCCAAATCGCTAGCAGCAGAAGCAGTTTTTTGGTCTTCTTCCCTGCCTAACGCTCTCCCTACAGAATCAGCAGCAACCTCTCCCTATACTGAGATCGGCAGAAGTAAGATGGCGGTCGGCGTGCACGCCCTTTTATACCCCCTGTGACGCCCACCAAAGCAAGCCAATCACTTGCATGCCCTTCTGAAAGATGGTGGTGACCCGTGCCTATGTCATCACGTTGCCCATAGTGTCCGTGGATCCTGATTGGCTGAAAAAGAGCGCAAAACAAACTTTTGAAACGCGACTTTGGCGCGTAAGTCGCCGACCTCGTGGCCGACCTCATCCTAGGGTCGGGTTTCGTTTCATGAAACCCGACTTTGCCAAAAGTCGGCGACTTTTGAATTTTTTCGACCCGTTTCGCTCAACTCTACTGCTGACGTCACTCTCGTGAGAGCTCGACGTCATCAGCGGTCTTTGGCGCAAAGCCTTACTGGGAACGGAAGATGCTGGGAGCGTGGAGAGGAGAGAAAAAGTCCAGAGGCCGTCGGAAGGTGAGTATATCACTCTTTTTCATTTTATCTCTATTTTATACACGTTTATGGTACCCAGGGTCTGGAGGAGTCTCCTCCTCTGGACCCTGGGTATCGCTAGCCGGTCATCTCCCGGCTGCGTCGCCACTGATGCCCGTTCGCCCGGAGATGACCCACGGCTGGCGCCGCTGATTTCCCGATGGTAGCGGTGGCGTGCATCCTTCTAATTGAGGACTGCGCCTGCGCACTCTGCCTGTCGCTGATTGGTCGAGGCCTAGCGGCGGCGACCAATCGGCAACGCAGGATTTCAGTTACAGACAGACACCATAAGACGATTATATATATAGATTCCCTTTCATGTATTGCGTTCTGACCATAGGCAGCGCTGGCTTCTCTCTTTTTTATTTACTGGAAGGAAGAGGCAGCAAAAATTGCCAATTTTAGATGTGCCGTGCTGATAGACTCCTACCTAAAAAGACTGAGTGCTGTCATAAATTCAAAGGGTACTTCAATAAAGTATTAGTTTAAGGCCTGGGTCACACTAACTGACGCAAAATACAGTCCGTAGTTTACATGCGTAATATGGATGAATGACCCCTAAATAGTGCTCCGTATGTCATCCGTAAGCAAGGTGTGGTCGCGTATTTTGCGCATGTCAGCATCCGTATGTAATCCGTATAGCATCGGTATGCCGAGATTTTCTCGCCGGCTCGCAAAATGGACATATAATGGAGCCCTATGGCAGGGTTTCTAACAGAAACGAAAGAATAGATATAGACACATAGAATGCATATATATATATACAGTATATATATATATACATACATGTCATTGAGACAAACATATATATATATATATATATATATATATATATATATATATATATATATATATATTATATTTCCTAGAGTTCTTCATAGCAGAATAGCCGCTAATTAAATTGCCGGCTTCTGTCAAATCATTCCCCAACCCGACATGAAATGACACATGGTTTACATACAGTAAACCATGTGTCATTTCATGTCGGGTTGGGGAATGATTTGACTGAAGCCGGAAATTGAATTAGCGGCTATTCTGCTATGAAAAACTCTAGGAAATATAAATATATGTGTGTGTCTCAATGACATGTGTGTATATATATATATATATCTATATATATGTATTCTATGTGTATATATCTATTCTTCTATTCTTTCGTTTCTTTAGTAAACCTGTCAGTGTGAGTTTACTGTATAGCGCACTGAATTGCCGGCTTTTCTAAAAGACACCGGGTGCGTATTTCTCGCAAGTCACACGTGTGGTCCGTGTGTAATGCGTATTTTTAGCGCACCCATAGACGTTCATTGGCATACTACGGCCGTAGTACGCTGACAATCGCAGCATGCTGCGATTGGCACGGACCGTAGAATACGGACGAGAAATATACGGCTGTTGGGAGCAAACCCATAGAGAATCATTGGTCCGTGTGTAATGCGTGCTTTTAACGCCTCTCACTCGTCCGTATTCCTCTCTAGTGTGACCCCGGCCTAAGGGTGTAAATATTTATGCAACCATTTTCTTTTAGTTCTTTATTTTTCTATTTCAACCCAAAAAGATTTCAGTTTGTTTCTCAATGGATTTGTACAGATTATGGGTGACATTAAGATGAAAAAAGTTCTGAAATGATTCTTTTGGATATGATTTTTTTTTTTGCATGACAAAAACCTGGCATTTTAACAGTGGTGGGTAGTCGTTTTATATACACTGTAGGTTGAGATATACCTGAATTTGTCATGTTTGTTTTCAAGAAATTGAGGCAACAATGGAAAAGGTTAATGCTACAAACTTTTTTTTATGAAAAAAATAAATTTGCCACCAAAAACTGGGTTTTTGCCCAATTAGGTCTTTGGTCAGGTCGATACAATTCTGAAGGCTGAAGCCTTAAATTCCCGTTAATCTAGACCTTAATAAATGTCTATATACAGAGGCAAAAATTCAATCAAGAGGTCTATCAAAATATATCTTGGTGTAACAGTCTGCCGGGCAGGGGGAGCTCCTTTTTAGAGTAAGGCCAGTCATATATGTTAGAGATTTGTTAATGAATCCTACAGATTTTGTGAATCGGCTCACAGTCTGGGATTAAATGAAAGGATGTGTTTTCCATCAGTAGGAAAGTGAGGTAACTCAATTCTAAAATACACTTAAAAATAAAAAGTCCAGAAATACTGGCAATAGTTTTACCAGATTTTAAGCTATGATGAGTGCATAAATCACTGGGACATTATGGCAAAGCAGTCGAAATCTCAGTGTGACTATGGCTAGTGCGGCCCTCATTTACATTAACATCTAAATATCCTCAAGCCAAAAATTTTCAGAATTTTCGGTAACTTTTGAGACGTTCCACCTAAAAAGACTCAATAGACACACAAAAGGATGTAGAGAAAGCAGATGTGAAAGAGATTACAGGAGGGGGACACGGAGAATGTGCTAAAGAAAAATATTTTGGCAAAGACTAGTCTGATGAATGAATACTCTCCAGTTTCCCTTATGTAATATCTGGATTTCTCCTCTGTCACCTCATCTGGAAAAGTTTTGTTGGCCAAAAGTTGTACGATTTATTGAAAGTTCTTTTATGACAAGCTTATACAAGTTAACAAGGGCTGAACTCCTGCCTGTGCTGAGAACACTCAGGAACCACAACTGGGCATAAATTTCCATCTGGTTGTAACAGTTTCATGTCCGATTGGCACCATATAGTAGACTAATAATATTAGTATAATTTAGAACCTGAATTTGATCAAATTAAAAGAATTCAACTTGAATCCAAAGTTCTCCAAAGTGTGAAATTGAAGTGAGGGTTCGAAGTGGATTATATCCTGGGAGCTAAAAAGAATGTGACAATTCGCCTTCCAAGAAGAAAATGAAGTCTATGATGGTTGTCGCTTATCTTCTCCCATATGACTGTTAACAGGTAGTAATTTTATTTTTTTTTACCGGTCTTTGCCCCCCCCCGGACACAGACGCCTCACATCCGTCAGTCATGTCCTGCTTTTGAATTTGGTGCCGCCTCCTCAGCGTTCATTTCTTTTTCTCTTTCACTTCCTTCCTTTGCCCTCAGAAATATAGGTACAATGCCAAAGATTTCACTTTCTATTATAATGGACCCCATATATTGCTCCATACAGAATAATGAGCCCCATATATTGCTCCATACAGTATAATGGGCACCACATAGTCCTCCTTACAGATTAATGAGCCCTATATATTGCTCCATACAGTATAATGAGTCCCATATAATGCTCCATACAGTATATGATGGGCCCCATATACAGTCATGGCCAAAAGTATTGACACCCCTGCAATTCTGTCAGATAATATTCAGTTTCTTCCTGAAAATGATTGCAAACACAAATTCTTTGGTAACACAAAAGAGAATGAAGCAAAAAGCAAAACATTGATCATTTCACACAAAACTCCAAAAATGGGCCGGACAAAAGTATTGGCACCCTCAGCCTAATACTTGGTTGCACAACCTTTAGCCAAAATAACTGCGACCAACTGCTTCCGGTAACCATCAATGAGTTTCTTACAATGCTCTGCTGGAATTTTAGACCATTCTTCTTTGGCAAACTACTCCAGGTCCCTGATATTTGAAGGGTGCCTTCTCCAAACTGCCATTTTTAGATCTCTCCACAGGTGTTCTATGGAATTCAGGTCTGGACTCATTGCTGGCCACCTTAGAAGTCTCCAGTGCTTTCTCTCAAACCATTTTCTAGTGCTTTTTGAAGTGTGTTTTGGGTTATTGTCCTGCTGGAAGACCCATGACCTCTGAGGTAGACCCAGCTTTCTCACACTAGGCCCTAAATTATGCTGCAAAATTTGTTGGTAGTCTTCTGACTTCATAATGCCATGCACACGGTCAAGCAGTCCAGTGCCAGAGGCAGCAAAGCAACCCCAAAACATCAGGGAACCTCCGCCATGTTTGACTGTAGGGATCGTGTACTTTTCTTTGAATGCCTCTTTTTTCTCCTGTAAACTCTATGTTGATGCTTTTGCCCTAAAAGCTCTACTTTTGTCTCATCTGACCAGAGAACATTCTTCCAAAATGTTTTAGGCTTTTTCAGGTAAGTTTTGGCAAACTCCAGCCTGGCTTTTTTATGTCTCGGGGTAAGAAGTGGAGTCTTCCTGGGTCTCCTACCATACAGTCCCTTTTCATTCAGATGCCGACGGATAGTACGGGTTGACACCGTTGTACCCTCGGACTGCAGGGCAGCTTGAACTTGTTTGGATGTTAGTGGAGGTTCTTTATCCAACATCCGCACAATCTTGCATTGAAATCTCTTGTCAATTTTTCTTTTCTGGCCACATCTAGAGAGGTTAGCCACAGTGACATGGGCTTTAAACTTCTTGATGACACTGCGCACGGTAGACACAGGAACATTCAGGTCTTTGGAGATGGACTTGTAGCCTTGATATTGCTCATGCTTCCTCACAATTTGGTTTATCAAGTCCTCAGACAGTTCTTTGGTCTTCTTTCTTTTCTCCATGCTCAATGTGGTACACACAAGGACACAGGACAGAGGTTGAGTCAACTTTAATCCATGTCAACTGGCTGCAAGTGCGATTTAGTTATTGCCAACACCTGTTAGGTGCCACAGGTAAGTTATAGGTGCAGTTAATTACACAAATTAGAGAAGCATCACATGATTTTTCGAACAGTGCCAATACTTTTGTCCACCCTCTTTGTTATGTTTGGTGTGGAATTATATCCAATTTGGCTTTAGGACAATTCTTTTTGTGTTTTTTCATTTAAGACAAATTAAATGAAGATAATAATACCAAAGAATTTGTGTTTGCAATCATTTTCAGGAAGAAACTGAGTATTATCTGACAGAATTGCAGGGGTGTCAATACTTTTGGCCATGACTGTATTGCTCCATACAAAATGGGCACCATATAATGATCCCTACAGTATATGATGTGCCCCACAAAATGTTCCAGTATATGATGGGCCCCATATAATGCTCCATATATATATAATGGGGCCCATATGATGCTCCAGTATATGATGGACCCCATATAATGCTCCATATAAAATGGGCCCCATATATGATGCTCCAGTGTAAGATGGACCCCATATATGATGCCCCAGGGTATGATGGGCCCCATATAATGCTCCATATTTAATGGGCTCCATATATGATCTTCTAGTATATAATGGGCCCCATATAATGTTCCAATATATAATGGGCCCCATATAATGCTCCAGTGTATGATGGGCCCCATATATTGCTCCAAACAGAATGGGCTCCATATAATGCTGCACATATAATGTGCCCCATATAATATTCCATATATAATGGGCCCCATATGATGCACCATTTATAATGGGCCCCATATACTGCTTAATATATAATGGGGCCCATATATGATGCTCCAGTGTATAATGGGAACCATATATGATGTTCCAGGGTATGATGGTCCCATATATGATGCTCCAGGGTATGATGGGCCCCATATAGTGCTCCATATAGAATGGGTCACACATATGATGCTCCAGTAATGAAGGCCCTATATATGAGGCTCCTTGGTGTTAGCGATGTCTCTGGCTGCTGGTCCCGCTGCTGGCCCAGTACTCACCGCCTCCGGCCCGGGTTCTTCCTCTGAGGGCTCCTCGCTCATCGCCATCGTCCCTGGGTCCACTGCACTCCCCGCTCCAGTGTGTGCCTCCTGCTTCCCTGCACTCTGACAGGCTGCTTCCCGGCGCGCTCCTCCTCTGCCGTCGGCCACGCGCATTGTGCCTCTGCACATGCACTGTAGGGCCAAGCCACGCGCTCCTGCACTCCTCATGCCCTCGAGCACGGCGGGGAACTTCATTAGGCTTAAGGAGGTGAAGAAGTATCAGATTCCCGTGGTTACTCTGAAGTCTCCCAGCGTTATCGCCTCTGTGGATGGGAGACCTCTAAAAGAGTCCATATCCTTGGTCACAGAAGAGGTACGTCTGCAAATCGGGGCCTTGCACCAGGAGCGGATCGCACTCTACATTCTACCCAACCTATCCCATGCTCTGCTGCTCAGCCTTTCCTGGCTTCGGACACACGAGCCAGTCCTGGATTGGCGATCCGGCGAGGTTCTTCGCTGGGGGCATCCATGCCAAGAGAGGTGCCTGGGGTCTGTCCGGCCTGTCACTTCCGCTCCAGCCTCCTGGGGTCCTGTGGGCTTATCTGCTGCATACTGGTCTTTTTCGGATGTATTTGATAAGAAGGAGGCAGAGACACTTCCCCCGCATCGTCCATACGACTGTCCTATCGATTTGCGACCCGGAACTACCCCGCTCAGGGGGCGAATCCCTTGTCCCCGGCCGAGACCTCGGCTATGTCTGAGTATGTCCGTGAGAATTTGGCCAGAGGTTTCATACGGAAATCTTCTCCTGCCGGTGCCGGATTCTTCTTCGTGAAAAAGGATGGTTCGCTTCGGCCTTGCATCAACTTCCGAGGACTGAACAACATAACAGTAAAAAATAAGTATCCCTTGCAGCTCATCCCAGAGCTCTTCGATCGTCTACGTGGAGCCTGGGTCTTCTCTAAGTTGGACCTACGTGGAGCCTATAATCTCGTCCGCATTCACCCCGGCGACGAGTGGAAGACTGCCTTCAATACCCAGGATGGGCATTACGAATATCTTGTTATGCCTTTCAGCCTCTACAACACTCCCTCGGTGTTTCAAGAGTTCGTCAACGATATCTTCAATGGATCTGTTCATCTTGTGTTGCAGCGCCTGCGGGAGAATCGCCTCTACGCTAAGCTTGAGAAGTGCCTCTTTGAGCAGTCTTCCTTACCCTTCTTGGGCTACATTGTTTTGGATTCTGGACTCGATATGGATCCGGATAAACTGTCTGCAATTCTTCAATGGCCATGTCCGGTGGGGGTCAAGGCAATTCAACGTTTTCTCAGCTTTGCCAATTACTATCGTCAATTTGTGCCACATTTTTGTCTGTCATTAAACCCATTTCCAGCCTCACTCGCAAGGGAGTCAACTCCACGGTCTGGCCTCCGGAGGCTGAAGAACCCTTTTCTAGTTGGAAACAAGCTTTTGCGGCTGCTCCTGTTTTACACCGTCCCAAGGCGAAAAAGCCGTTCATTCTGGAGGTTGATGCTTCTTCCACAGGAGACTGTGCAGTGCTCTCTCAGAGGTCTCCATCTGGCCGCCTGGTTACCTGCGGGTTCTTTTCAAAGGCTCTATCTCCCGCAGAGTGTAATTACTCCATCGGGGATCGCGAGTTGCTAGCCATAAAGTTGGCACTAGAGGAGTCGCGCTATCTTCTAGAGGGATCGGTCCACCCGTTTACCATCTTTACCGACCATAAAAACCAGGCATACCTCCAGTCAGCCCAGAGACTCAACCCCCGACAAGCCAGATGGTCTCTCTTCTTTGGTCACTTCGATTTTGAACTGCGTTTCCGTGCCGAGCATAGGAACATCAAGGCCGACACGCTATCCCGGTCCCTTCAGTCTCCAGATTTGGTGGAAGAACCGACTCACATTATCGATCCGGCCAAGATCATCACTGTGGCTCTTGTGAGACTGATTACTCCACCTCCGAGCAAGACCTACGTTCCTGAGACAGATAGAAAAGAGGTGCTACGTTGGGGACATTCCTCTAAGGTTTCGGGACATGTCGGAGTCAAAAACACATTGGATCTCATTGCTCATTTTTATTGGTGGCCCTCTCTACGTCAAGATGTGACTGATTTCACGGCTTCATACCCCTCCTGTGCCAAGGTCAAGGTCCCCAGACAATCACCTTCCGGACTTCTGCTTCCCCTGCCGATTCCCTCAATTCCATGGCAACATATAGCTCTGGATTTCATCACGGATTTGCCCTGCTCATCTGGTTGCACAACTATCCTGGTGGCGGTAGACCGCTTCTCCAAGATGGCCCACTTTGTTCCTCTTCCAGCGCTGCCCTCCGCTCCTGAGTTGGCGAAGATTTTCATCCAGCACATCTTCCGCTTTCATGGCTTCCCGCAACATATTGTCTCAGTTCGTGGTGTACAGTTCACGTCTCGATTTTGGAGAGCCCTATGTAGACTTCTGGAGGTGAAATTGGACTTTTCCTCCGCCTACCATCCTCAGTCCAACGGTCAAGTGGAAAGCGTTAACCAGGTGCTGGCATCATATTTACGTCTGTTCTCCAATGCTCATCAAGAAAATTGGGTCCATCTTCTTCCCTGGGCAGAATTCGCCTACAATAATCATCCCAGAGAGTCTTCAGCCAAGTCTCCATTTTTTGTGGTGTTCGGGATGCACCCTGGTATTCCTCTTCATATATCTGCTACCTCCGGTGTTCCTGCAGCTGATTCCATAACCTTAGAGTTCTCCAAGATCTGGTTTGAGACTAAGGAAGCTCTAAAGAAGTCTAGAGAGCGCATGAAGAGACACACTGACAAGAGGCGTTTGGATTCCCCAACTTATCTCCCGGGGCAACGAGTATGGCTTTTGGCTAAGTATATTAGGCTGAAGATCCCCTCGAACAAATTGGGACCTCGCTACATTGGGCCTTTTAAGATTCTCAAGTGCCTTAACAGCGTGGCCTACAAGCTGGAGTTACCCACCTCGCTCCGTGTTCCCAACACCTTCCACGTCTCTCTCCTTAAGCAAGTCATCTTGAATCGATTCCATCCTGCTCTGGGCTCTTCTCCTCTACCTGTCAATTCTGATGATGTCTTCGAGGTGAAAGACATTTTGGCCTCGAAAAGGCTCAGGGGTAAAACATTTTTTCTAATCGATTGGAATGGTTTTGGTCCCGAGGAGAGATCCTGGGAGCCGCGGGAGAACATCAATGCCCCATGCATTCTTAAAAGGTTTTTATCCAGACACGGTAGGGGGGGTGTAAGAGGGGGGGTACTGTTAGCGCTGCCTCTGGCCCCGCTGCTGGTCCCTCTGCTGGCCCGGTACTCACCGCCTCCGGCCCGGGTTCTTCCTCTGAGGGCTCCCCGCTCCCCGCCATCAGCCCTGGGTCCACCGCGCTCCCCACTCCAGTGCGCGCCTCCTGCTTCCCTGCATGCTCCTCCTCTGCCATCGGCCGCGCGCATTGTGCCTCTGCGCATGCACCGTAGGGCCAGGCCGTGCGCCCCTGCACTCTCATGCCCTCTATTGTGACCTGACCTGGCAGCACCCGCGGACCTATCAGAGACACCCACCAGGTATTTCAAGCCGCCCTCCCTTAGTGGAGGCGCCTGACTATTGAGTTAGTACTCTTTGTGTCTAGACCCTGCTTGCCTCCACTAGCCCCGCTTGCCTCCGGTCGCTACCACTAGTCGCACCCTGCTTCCGCTCGCTACCCCTGTTCCCCATTTTGCCCTGTCTTTATCCCCTGCTAATCCTGTGTGTGTCCTCTGCTTTTTCAGAGCCTGCTCCAGCCCTGTCTGCCTCTGGTTTCCAGCTCCGTTTCACCTTCCTGCTTCCTACTAGCTCCTCTCTCCGGACTCTGGTTATCCCGGACCCCTCTCCGGATCCTCGTTCTTTCTGCATTGCCTGCTCATCCTCCTGAGCCGACCCCTGGTCCTGGCTGCTGTGGCTCTTGAAGTCCCTGAGCCTGCTCCCTAACAGTCCCTGTATAGGGGTTGTTTCCACCTGGCGCGCGCTCGGGGAAGGTTCGGCGCCGCGGCCCAGTGGGTCCACTCTTGCACCCGTCACCCACGGTGTAACACTTGGTATGAAGGGCCCCATATAATGCTCCATATATAATGGGCCTCATATATGATGCTCCTGTGTATGATAGGCTCCATATAATGCTCCATTTATAATGGGCCCCATATATGATGCTCCAGTGTATGATGGGCACCATATGATGGGTCCCATATATTGCTCTAAACACAAAAACCCTGAAACACTCACCTCTACTCGCTGGCCACTGCTCTGCTCCAGACTCCTCAGCGTCTGTGTCTTCCTGCTCTCTGGACTGTGACTGCTCAGGCAGAGGGTGCACACTAGTGACATCATTGCAAGTACCGGGTTCCTGAGCACAGGCACCGGGCCCCCATAGCGTGCCGATGTCCTCGATGGCGAGTGGGCTCCCCGCTTATGGGTCGCCCTCCCAGGGCTGTGGGGTACTCGGTACCGGGCCGGTCTCTCAGAGGGGATTGTCACAGCAGCGGTGACCCAGTCCGTGGCCCTGGGCGCCCATGTAAAAGGGGTTTGTGGCAGTGTGCTTATTGTGGTGAAAGTTTATAAGTGATTCGTGACGCCACCTGTGTCACGAATCACTCTTAGTACTGAGTTACACTGGAGTTCCTCCTGTCCGATGTTCTTATAAACTCTACTTGTACGGCAGACAGCTGTAGCCTGCTTCGGGGACTCCTTGCTACTAAGTCCCAGCTCACTATCCAGTTGCTGTTGTGCCCCCAAGTCTTGTGTGGGAATAAAGTGGTCACTACTTCTATTCCTCCGGTGTCTGCTGCAGGGCCATTAGTATCCATACAACCTTGGAGACCGGGCCCCGGCCTTGCGTTTAGAACTTCTAGGAAGAGTTCTCTTCTAACCCACATCCTCTGTTCTCTTTTACTCCTCACGTTCCGTACTAATCTTTCTTTCTATGGAGAGTCAGGCTTTCAGTCTATGTTGCTCTTTCTCTCTTCCTTTCCTGTGCCAGCAGACCCAGGTCACTGGGATCTGCTGCAGCACTTAATCATAGAATTGTAGAGTTGGAAGGGACCTCCTGGGCCATCTGGTCCAACCCCCTGCTCAAAGCAGGATTCGCTAAATCATCCCAGTCAGATGTCTGTCCAGCCTCTGTTTGAAGACTTCCATTGAAGGAGAACTCACCACTTCTCGTGGCAGCCTGTTCCACTCATTGATCACTCTAACTGTCAAAAAGTTTTTTCTAATATCTAATCTGTGTCTCCTCCAATTCAGTTTCATCCCATTGCTTCTAGTCTTTCCTTGTGCAAATGAGAATAAAGTTGATCTTTCTACAAGTTGATCTTTCTGACAGCCCTTTAGATATTTGTAGACAGCTATTAAGTCTCCTCTCAGTCTTCTCTTTTGCAAGCTAAACATTCCCAAATCCTGCAACCTTTCCTCATAAGACAGGGTTTGCAGACCGGTCACCATTCTGGTCGCTCTTTTCTGAACTTGCTCCAGTTTGTTGATGTCTTTTTTAAAATGTGGTGCCCAAAACTGGACACAATATTCCAGATGAGGTCTGACCAAAGAGGAGTAGAGGGAAATAATGACTTCACGTGATCTAGACTGTATGCTTCTGTTAATACATCCTAGAATTACATTTGCCTTTTTTGCTGCTGCATCACACTGTTGACTCATATTCAGTCTGTGATCTATTAGTATACCCGTCTTTTTCACATGTGCTGTCACTTAGCCCTATTCCTCCCATTCTGTATATGCTTTTTTCATTTTTATTGCCCAGATGTAGTACTGCATCATATATTGCCAGATATTTTTATGGTAATTCATTCCATCATCCATGTGTGCTGTCTGACAAGTGTGAACTGCATCATATATTGCCAGATATTTTTATGGTATTTCATTCCATCACTCCTGTGGTGGGTCTTTTTTTTTTTTTTTTTTTTTTTTTTATCTATTTGGTTTCCGCTTTGAAGTGTAGAAAGGTGTTTTTTTTTTCCCTTTCTCTGTTTGATGGCCTTGTCCAGCATTAGTTATTTACCCTGCATAGTAATGCCTGCTCTGGCCTTGTGCTAATTGGTTAATTACTGATTGTGGCCTTTTGGTGGCTGAAGCTAGCAGACATTTCATTTCATATATATTTAGCTCTGGCTGGGATAGCACGCGTGCGGGCTCACGCGTGCAACAGATATTAAGTGCAACAGGATCAAGTGTTTTGCAGTTAGACAATGCAGTTGGACAGGGTAGGAGACAGGTAAGGTGCATAAATTTTTCATGCACGCATGCTTCTTGGTCAGTCGTACTACATATGCATTGATCATATCAACCTGCTGCTTTTTTGTCTTCACCTCTGCTTTCTAACAACTCGCCTGCCCTTTTACACATTCTGTGCACTCTCTGCATATCCACCCCTCCCTTTTCCCCTCTCCCATGTATAACTCTGAGGCTCTATTGACATTTCTTACCCACACCAAACCATCCAAAACCACCATGCAGCACTCAAAACGTTCATACAAATCATCCCACCACCTGCTTTTTCTGTTTTTTCTCCTTTTAATAGCTGCAGGTGACATCTCCCCCAACCCTGGGCCTCCCTCCACCAGCATACGTTACTCTCCTCCAGCTGCATATAGAAACCCTGCTAATCTTATTAACATTCAGTGCATGCCTTCTCCTCTCACTTTCCAATGTGCTCTCTGGAATGCACGGTCTGTGTGTAACAAACTGACTTACATTCATGATCTTTTTCTCTCTAATTCCCTTAACCTTCTGGCTATTACAGAAACCTGGATCCAGCATTCAGACACCACCGCTGCTGCCGCTCTCTCGTTTGGTGGGCTGAAATTTTCACATACCACCAGACCTGAGAACAGACAGGGTGGAGGTGTTGGTTTGCTCCTTTCATCACAATGTGCTTTCCAGGTCATCCCCCCGGTTCCCTCACTTACATTTCCTTCCTTTGAAGTCCACGCCGTCAGACTCTTTAAGCCTTTCTCCTTACGAGTGGCGGTTGTTTATCGCCCTCCAGGCTCCTCCCGCCAGTTTCTAGACCACTTCACCACCTGGCTTACTCACTTTCTATCCTGTGACATCCCCACCCTCATCATGGGAGACTTTAACATCCCCATCAATGATCCGCTCTCCCAGTCTGCCTCTCATCTTCTTTCTCTAACTTCTTCATTCGGCCTCTCACAGTTTACTAATTCTCCTACACATGAGGACGGGAATACTCTGGACCTGGTTTTCTCCCGTCCCGGCTCGCTGCACGACTTTACTAACTCGCCTCTCCCGCTCTCGGACCACAACCTTCTTTCCTTCTCTGTCAAGAATTGTCTCCTCACCCGGGACACCCCCACTTACCACACTTATCGGAATACACGTACCATTAATACCCAACAGCTTAGGGACAATCTCCACACATCTTTAGCCCCCATCTCCACCCTCTCCTGTCCAGACATAACATTGTCACACTTCAATAATACACTGAAGAATGCCCTAGATGAAGCAGCACCTTCTATACGCAGAAAGACCCGACACAGACAACGGCAGCCCTGGCACACAACGCAAACACGCTTTCTTCAGCGCTGCTCGAGGTGTGCAGAGCGGCAGTGGAGAAAATCTCTCTTAGCAGAAGACTTCATCCACTATAAGTTCATGCTCAAAACCTATAACTCTGCCCTTCATCTGGCCAAACAATCCTACTTCACCACCCTCATCACCTCACTATCCAACAACCCAAGACGACTTTTTGAAACCTTAAACTCCCTCCTGAAACCTAAAGTACAGGCCCCCATCACCAACCTCAGCGGTGAGGATCTGGCCACTTATTTCCTAGAAAAAATCAACCACATACATCAGGATATCTCAGCCCTATCTCCTCAGTGCCTGGATCCCCTTCCCTGCCGCACCTCAAGCTCACTAGACATCTTTGAGCCTGTTTCAGAAGAAGAAGTTTCCAAGCTCCTCGCTTCTGCTCGGCCTACAACCTGCAACAGTGACCCTATTCCTTCACAGCTCCTGCAGTCTCTCTCACCAGTGGTCACCACTCACCTGACTAAAATCTTTAACCTCTCTCTTTCTTCAGGTATATTTCCCTCCTCATTTAAACATGCCATCATAACCCCTTTACTTAAAAAGCCATCCCTGGACCAGAACTGCACTGCTAACTACAGACCTGTCTCTAACCTTCCCTTCATCTCTAAACTCCTGGAACGCCTGATCCACTCCCGTCTAATCCACTATCTCTCGGATAACTCTCTTCTCGACCCCTTATAATCTGGTTTCCGCTCTTTACACTCTACTGAAACTGCCCTCACTAAAGTCTCTAATGATTTAATAACAGCTAAATCGAAAGGTCATTGCTCCCTGCTGATTCTACTGGATCTCTCTGCCGCATTTGACACTGTGGATCACCAGCTCCTCCTCACTATGCTCCGCTCTATAGGCCTCAAGGACACAGCCCTCTCCTGGTTCTCCTCCTACCTCTCTGACCGCTCCTTCACTGTATCTTTTTCCGGCTCCTCTTCCTCTTCTCGTCCCCTTACTATCGGGGTCCCGCAGGGCTCAGTCCTAGGCCCCCTCCTCTTCTCTTTATACACTGCCCCTATTGGACAAACAATCAGCAGATTTGGGTTCCAGTATCATCTCTATGCTGATGACACCCAATTATACACTTCTTCCCCTGACATCACCCCTACCCTAATTCAAAATACCAAGGATTGTCTGTCTGCTGTCTCTAGCATCATGTCCTCCCTCTATCTGAAATTAAATCTCTCTAAAACTGAACTTCTTGTGTTTCTCCCCTCTACTAACCTCACTCTACCTAACATCGAAATAACCCTGGAGGGTTCAACCATAACTCCCAAGCAGCATGCCCGCTGTCTTGGGGTCATATTCGACACTGAACTTTCCTTTACTCCGTACATCCGATCACTCAGTCGCTCTTGTCACCTGCATCTTAAAAACATCTCCAGAATCCGACCTTTTCTCACCTTTGAAACTGCTAAGACTCTTACTGTCGCTCTTATTCATTCTCGTCTGGACTACTGCAACTCTCTTCTGATCGGTCTCCCTCTTACCAAACTTTCTCCTCTCCAATCCATCTTGAATGCGGCAGCCAGGGTCATATTTCTGTCCAGCCGCTTCACCGATGCCTCCATCTTGTGCCAGTCATTACACTGGCTACCTATTCGCTACAGGGTCCAGTATAAACTCATCTCTCTCACCCACAAAGCTCTCCACTGTTCTGCACCGCCTTATATCTCCTCTCTCGTCTCTGTCTATCGCCCTACACGTGCCCTCCGTTCTACAAATGACCTAAGACTAACATCCCCCGTAATCCGAACCTCGCATCTCCGTCTCCAAGACTTCTCTCGTGCTGCTCCAGCTCTCTGGAATGCACTTCCCCAGACGATCAGACTGATACCTAGCCCTGACCTATTCAAGCGCGCTTTGAAAACCCATCTCTTCAAACAAGCCTACCACATCAACTACTCAGCAAGCTAACTTTGCCCTGTTCCCTCCTTCCAAATATTATTCTGAATCTGCACCCTACTATTCATCTGTCTCCACACCCTTCATGCACATGATAACTGCATTTGATACTTGTCTATTGCACTTAAACACACGGGCTGATGACCGGATCATGCAGCTTTATATGAAAATCCCTATTATAATTGCCAGACCTGAATTAACAAGCATTTCTCACCTACTGTGTCCCCCCATTTCCTTGTAGATTGTAAGCTTGCGAGCAGGGACCTCACTCCTAATGTCACTGTTTGAATTGTCTTAACTTGTATTGAATTTATTGTCTGTACATGTCCCCGCTTAATTGCAAAGTACTGCGGAATATGTTGGCGCTATATAAATAAAAATTATTATTATTATTATTATTATTATTATTACTTTGCATTTCTCCCTGTTAAAAACCATTCTGTTAGTTGCTGCCCACTTCTCCAGTTTATTTATATCTTTTTGAATCCTCTCTCTCTTCTCTAGTATTAGCTATCCCTCCTAGCTTTGTGTCATCAGCAAATTTAATCAGTTTACCCTCAATTCCTTCATCTAAATTGTTGATAAAGATGTTGAACAATACAGGGCCCAGGACAGAGCCCTGTGGTAACCCACTTGAGACATTCTTCCAACTGGATGTGCAGCCATTTACGACCACTCTTTGGGTCCGATCACTAAGCCAGTTATGAATCCACCTAACAGTTGCCTTGTTCATTCCATACTTAGTCATTTTTTCAATGAGGATTGTATGAGAGACTTTGTCAAATGCTTTGCTGAAGTCAAGATATACTATATCTACAGCATTTCCTTGATCCACCCAATCAGTGATTCCGTCATAGAAGGAAATTAAGTTAGTCTGACATGACTTATTAGTTACAAACCCATGCTGACTCTGTTTAATCACTTCATTCTTATCCAGGTACTGACATACATGTTGTTTAATAATTTGTTCAAAGATCTTTCCTGGTATAGAAGTCAGACTCACCGGCCTATAGTTGCATGGGTCCACCCTCTTCCCCTTTTTGAAGATAGGAACAACATTTGCTCTTCTCCAGTCTTCTGGCACTTCTCCTGTTCTCCAAGAATTTTCAAAGATTATGGAGAGGGGTTCAAAAATTTCTTCTGCTATCTCCTTCAGTACTCTGGGGTGTAATTCATCTGGACCTGGAGACTTGAATTCATTTAGGCTAGCTAAGTGTTTCCTCACTATCTTTCTGTTTATAGATATCCTGGATTCTTCTATTCCCTTAATAGGACAGTGAAGAACAGTTGATGTTACATTTCCTTTCTGAGAGAAAACAGATGCAAAATAGGAATTTAAAAGTTCAGCCTTCTCAGCATCCTGTCTTACCATTTCATCATTTTCATCCTGTAAAAATCCTATAGCATCTTTGACTTTTCTTTTACTTTTGACATATCCCCAAAATCCTTTATTATTGCTTTTGACATCTCTTGCAAGCCTCAATTCATTTTCAGCTTTAGATAATCTGATTTGTGCCCTGCAGGTTTTGCAGACAGCATTATATTCTTCTTTAGATATGCCTCCCTCTTTCCATTTTATAAAAAATTTTTTCTTCCTTTTTAGCATGTGCTTAAGTTCTGTGTTCATCCATCCTGGTTTCCTTAAATGCTTCCTATTCTTCCCTCTTTTCGGAATTGTTAACAACTGTGCTTTGAGAATTTCATTTTTCAAGATTTCCCATCCTTCCTGGACATTTTTGTCTTTAAGGATATCCAGCCATTGGATCCCTCCAATTCTCTTTCTGAATCCCTTAAAATCTGCCTTTCTGAAATCTAACCTTGACGTCTGAGTCTTCACAGGTCTTCCGCCTCTAGTTATCCAAAATTCTAAAATAGCATGGTAGCTACCTCCTAGGGTCCCAGCCACTTTTACCTCCTCAACCATTTCCTCCCTGTTTATAAGGATTAGATCCAAGGTAGCAGTTCCCCTTGTTTTCTCCCTTACCTTTTGGAAGATAAAGTTGTCAGCAAGAGAGGATAAGAATTTCCTTGACCTGTTAGTTTTGCCTGAGAGAGATTCCCAACAAATGTCTGGATAGTTGAAATCTCCCATGACAACTATGTCATATTTTTTGGAGAACTTGGCCATTTGATGCATAAAGAGTTCATCCATATCTTCAGCTTGCACAGGCGGCCGGTAGTAAATGCCTACAATGGTGTCCTTTCCATTGTTCTGTCCTTGTATTCTTACCCAAACAGTTTCCACAGAACTCCCAGTCTCTGAAGCTTCAATCTCTGTGCAGATATACGCGTTTCTAACATACAATGCGACATCTCCTCCTCGTTTATCAAGTCTGTTTCTTGCAAATAAGTTGCATCCTTCTAGTCTTGTATTCCAATCATGTGTAGCGTCCCACCAAGTTTCAGTGATTCCAATGACATCATATTTCTTTTCCTGTGTTAGTAGTTCCAATTCTCCTTGTTTGTTGCCCATGCTTTGTGCATTAGTATAGAAACATTTTAGTTTGTGATTGGTTTCTCTTTCTCCAATATTTTTATTAATTAGATTATTTTGTCTTTGTTCTTCCTTTCCACTTCTAATAGCAGAGTTCTCAATAGCATTTGTCAGGTGTATGGCTTTTTCTGGTCTTTTGCTTCCCTTCCCATGTTGTTCTAGTTTAAAGCTCTCCTTACAAGTGTAGCAAGGCGACTTCCAAATACATGCTTTCCAGTCTTCGTAAGGTGCACCCCATCTCTAGCAAGTAGTCCATCGTATAAGTAATTCACTCCGTGATCCAGAAATCCAAATCTTTGCTGACGGCACCATCGACGTAGCCAGTTGTTCACCTGCAGAATCTTATTCCACCTCTTTGTTCCATGGCCATCCACTGGGAGGATGGAAGAGAAGACCACCTGCGCTCCCAGTTCTTTCACTTTCTTGCCTAAGTCTTCAAAGTCTCTGCAGATGGTTTCCAGGTCGTTTCTTGCGGTGTCATTTGTCCCCACATGTAGTAGCAGGAATGGGTAGTCATCTGTAGGTCTGAAGAGTCCTGATATCCTGTCAGACACATCTTTAATTCTTGCACCTGGAAGACAGCACATTTCTCTTGAAGTTATATCCGGTCTGCAGATAGCGGCCTCTGTTCCTCTCAACAGGGAATCCCCCATGACCACCACTCTCCGTTTCTTCTTCACAATATTTTTCTTTCTCCATTCAGGAGGACTCTGAAGGCGTACAAGGTTGCTGTTTGTTGGCAAAGTCTTATCCTGATGTATTTCTTCATCGTTTTCCTGCGTGAGAGCCTGGTACTGGTTCCTGAGAAGTATGGGTGCTGACTGCCTCCTGATCCTCCTGCTTCTCTGGGTCACATGTCTCCATTCCTCTGTTTCTTCAGGTGCACTTCGAATTTCTTCTCTTTCTGTAACATGAAGAGATAATTCTGCTCTGTCCAAGAACTCTTCACCTTCCTTAACGATCTTCAACGTAGCTAACCTCTCTTCGAGATTTTGCAACTTTTCCTCCAACAGGGACACAAGCTTGCATTTGTGGCATGTGAAGTTTGGCTTTTCCACTGGTAAGTCTGTGAACATGTAGCATGAAATGCAGCTCACCAAATGGCTCCTGGCCTCTTCCATATTGAGATTTCTTAAAAACGATGAAAGATGAGCCGAAATATGCGCGCCGATAGGCGCGCAGTTTTCCGATTTCCTCTTTTCAGCTGCAACGGCCATCTATCCCTCTCTCCTGTGATCTGCTTCTCTCCAATTCTCTAACCAACTCACTTCCTCCACAACTGACCTCTCTGCTCAACTCCTCCTTCTCTTTTAGTGTAAACTAACTCCACCCACCTCCCAGCACGTTTCGTGTTCCAAGCAGGGAGCCACCAAGGGGTGCTATGCTACACTCCAAGCAGGGAGCCGCCGAAGTTGCTTTGCTACACTACTTTGTGGTGTGGGGTGCAGGTGTTGGAGTGTGGTCAGGTGTCTCCACCTTACCTGGATGGTGGGATACTACACCTCAGGAGGAGGTGCAGTACCCCTGTGACGAATGAGCCTCAGGGGCACCACACTTACTCTACACTACGGCACTTGCCCGGGTGCTGACGCCACCCCTGGTTGTCAATGTCACCTCAAGCTGGTATTGGAAATGTAACATGGAATATATGAAAATTGCTCCTCCGAATCCCTGTGACTTACCACTGTTCACATAACAAGTCTTTGAGCCTTCTCTTGGTACAACACAAGGTACTGATACTTTTGGCAGTGGTGAGGCAGACTTAAAAATACTAAGGAAACTGCTGATGTGACAAATACAGCAGTATGGGAAGGAGGCTTGAAAAGGGAGTCTAGCACATTCTTAAGTATTTTCAGCATCTGTTCATGAGGAGAGAAGATTTTGGCTTGAAGTAGAGATAACAAGTTCTGCTCCTTATAAAATAGAGATTAGACAGGACTGTCCTTGAATTTTCCTTAGAGATTAACTAAACTTTCTTCCTGGATTTTCATATTTGGCTGGCACTTTAAATGCCTATGGAGCGCCCGCCAGGGCCGTGGGGATACTCGATACCAGGCCGGTTCATAAGGAGATGTGTCACGGCCGCAGTGACCCGGTCTGTGGCCCTGGGCATCCAATGAAGATGATATTAAAAGGGGAAATAAAGTTTATAAGAGATTTGTGACGTCACCTGTGGTGTTCGGCAATTAAGGTGTTAGCCGACGCTGCAGATTCAGTCCACTGGGGCAGATGGTGATGCACCAGAGTTGGTTCAGCTTTCCACAGGCAGAGCTATTCCCCAGGGCAGTTATGGTGTAATATAATGGTGATGAGGGTTGTAGTGCAGGGCTGAGGTACCGCAGGAAAAATTCAGAGGACACAGCTGGGTACAGTTTTCAACGCTTTTCTCACAGTTGTGCAGATTACTGTCTACAGCCATGTGCTGAATCCTCCAGGCCTGTGGTCCAGCCAAGCCCCAGATTATTTGGGGTACACTTCTCCAGGACTCCATTCTTATGTTCCTTTCCTGGCCATCTCACTACATTGGTTCTCACTTCTCCTGCCCTGCGCCTTCACACACAGTGTCCCAAGCCAGCAGACTCAGATCTTGTCGGGCGATGTTTGTCAGACCTCTGGATCCTATATGTCTGCCTTTTCAGTAAATGTATGTGGAGTTGTCTGTAGCCAGGGCCGCACCTATAATGTAGCGACTTGCACCAGTTGCTCAAGCGGCAGGCAGCAGGGGGCGGCATTATGCTCTCCTCTACCCGCAGCACCTACAATTTAGCCTCTGCACGCTGATGCTGCTGTTGTGCAAGAGGCTGTAATTGATGCGGTCACAGGAGGGAAGGTGTCAGGGCCCCTTGATCATGTGACCCATGACTCCTCCCCTCCTGTGACCTCATCACTGGTCCTGTGTGCATCATTCCTTTATTCAGGACTGCTGTCTGTCATCGTTAGTGAGCTACTTGTGTGTGTGAGATGTGTGAGTGATACGTGTGAGCTGTGTGTGATACGTGTGAGCTGTGTGTGTGATACGTGCTAGCTGTGTGATACGTGTAAGCTGGGTGTGTGGTACGTGTGAGCTGTGTGTGATACGTGTAAGCTGGGTGTGTGATACGTGTGAGCTGTGTGTGATACGTGTAAGCTCGGTGTGTGATGCTGTGTGTGATACGTGTGAGCTGTGTGTGATACGTGTAAGCTGGGTGTGTGATACGTGTGAGCTGTGTGTGATACGTGTTAGCTGGGTGTGTGATACGTGTTAGCTGGGTGTGTGATACGTATGAGCTGTGCGTGATGTGTGAGCTGTGTGTGATACGTGTAAGCTGGGTGTGTGATACGTGTGAGCTATGTGTGATACGTGTTAGCTGGGTGTGTGATACGTGTTAGCTGGGTGTGTGATACGTGTTAGCTGGGTGTGTGATACGTGTGAGCTGGGTGTGTGATACGTGTGAGCTGGGTGTGTGATACGTGTGAGCTGGGTGTGTGATACGTGTAAGCTGGGTGTGTGATACGTGTGAGCTGGGTGTGTGATACGTGTGAGCTGGGTGTGATACGTGTAAGCTGTGTGTGTGTGCTATATGTGTGAGGTGTGAGCTGTGTGTGATTCGTGTGAGCTGTGTGTGTGTGTGATACGTGTGAGCTGTGTGTGTGTTATACGTGTGAGCTGTGTGTGTGTGATACGTGTGAGCTGTGTGTGTGATACATGTGAGCTGTGTGTGTGTGTGATACGTGTGAGCTGTGTGTGTGTGCGATACTTGTGAGCTGTGTGTGATACGTGAGCTGTGTGTGTGTGTGTGCGATACGTGTGAGCTGTGTGTGTGTGAAATGTGTGAGCTGTGTGTGTGATACGTGTGAGCGGTGTGTGTGATACGTGTGAGCTGTGTGTGTGCGATACGTGTGAGCGGTGTGAGCTGTGTGTGTGTGATATGTGTGAGCTGTGTGTGATACGTGTGAGCTGGGTGTGTGATACATGTGAGCTGTGTGTGATACGTGTAAGCTGGGTGTGTGATACGTGTGAGCTGTGTGTGATACGTCTAAGCTGGGTGTGTGATACGTGTGAGCTGTGTGTGATACGTGTGAGCTGTGTGTGTGTGATACGTGTGACCTGTCTGTGTGTGTGTGCGATACGTGTGAGGTGTGAGCTGTGTGTGATTTGTGTGAGCTGTGTGTGATACGTGTGTGCTGTGTGTGTGTGATACGTGTGAGCTGTGTGTGTGCGATACGTGTGAGCTGTGTGTGTGTGATACGTGTGAGCTGTGTGTGTGCGATACGTGTGAGCTGTGTGTGTGTGCGATACGTGTGAGCTGTGTGTGTGTGCGATACGTGTGAGCGATGTGAGCTGTATGTGATACGTGTGAGCTGTGTGTGTGTGATATGTGTGAGCTGTGTGTGTGATACATGTGAGCGGTGTGTGTGTGTGATACGTGTGAGCGGTGTGAGCTGTGTGTGATATGTGTGAGCTGTGTGTGTGATACGTGTGAATCCATGCAAAGAGAAAAGGTCGCACTCTTCGAGATGGAAGTTTCACGGATTTATTGACATATCATGAACATGTCAAGTCGGGGGAGTGACATAAGGAGTGAAAGAAAGGCTGACAACGGCCGTTTCGCGCTGCTCAGCCTTTCTTGCACTCCTTATGTCACTCCCCCGACTTGACATGTTCATGATATGTCTATAAATCAGTGAAACTTCCATCTCGATGAGTGCGACCTTTTCTCTTTGCATGGATTCCCAGGATTGACTGTTTCCAGGTCTGGCACCCGAGATTCCCAGCTGCTGGGCTTCTGTATGCCGCACATCATTTGAAGTCACACGGTAACAGCGGTGCCGTCCGCTTTTTATCTTGAGTTTTGTGATACGTGTGAGCTGTGTGTGATACGTGTGAGCTGTGTGTGTGTGATACGTGTGAGCTGGGCGTCTGTGTGATATGTGTGAGCTGTGTGTGTGATACGTGTGAGCTGTGATACGTGTGAGCTGTGTGTGATATGTGTGAGCTGTGTGTGTGATACGTGTGAGCGGTGTGTGTGATATGTGTGAGCTGTGTGTCTGATATGTGTGAGCCGTGTGTGATACGTGTGAGCTGTGTGTGTGTGTGTGCGATATGCGTGAGCTGTGTGTGATACGTGTGAGCTGTGATACGTGTGAGCTGTGTGTGATACGTGTGAGCTGTGTGTGATACGTGTGAGCTGTGTGTGTGATACGTGTGAGCTGTGATACGTGTGAGCTGTGTGTGTGATACGTGTGAGCTATGATACGTGTGAGCTGGGTGTGTGATACGTGCAAGCTGTGTGTGTGATACGTGTGAGCTGTGTGTGTGTGTGCGATACGTGTGAGGTGTGAGCTGTGTGTGATACATGTGAGCTGTGTGAGCTGTGTGTGTGATACGTGTGAGCTGTGTGTGTGATACGTGTGAGCTGTGTGTGTGTGTGCGATACGTGTGAGCTGTGGTGTGTGATACCTGTGAGCTGTGTGTGATACATGTAATCTGTGTGTATGTGCGATACGTGTGAGCTACTTGTGTGAGCTGTGTTATTCCTGTGTGAGCTAAAGCAAAAGTTGGCACAACCTGCCAGTGTTCTACGATTTTGGGTGAGGACATTCATTGTATGTGAGGTGGTGAATTTTTTTGTGTCAGGGCTGCTTTTTGGTCTCAGCCCGGACCTGTGTAAGAAGCAGAGCCGCATGTGTACGAGGTGGACGGAACAGAGTCGTGTGTGCGCAAGGTGTAAGGAGCAGAGCCATGCATGTGTACGGAGCGGAGCCGTGCGTGTGTACGAGGTGTACGGAGCGGAGCCGTGCGTGTGTACGAGGTGAACGGAGCGGAGCCGTGCGTGTGTATGAGGTGTACGGAGCGGAGCCGTGCGTGTGTATGAGGTGTACGGAGTGGAGCCATGCGTGTGTATGAGGTGTACAGAGCGGAGCCGTGCATGTGTACGAGGTGTACGGAGCGGAGCCGTGCGTGTGTACGAGGTGAACGGAGCGTAGCCGTGCGTGTGTATGAGGTGTACGGAGCGGAGCTGTGCGTGTGTATGAGGTGTACGGAGCGGAGCCATGCGTGTGTACGAGGTGTACAGAGCGGAGCCGTGCGTGTGTACGAGGTGCACGGAGCGGAACCGCACGTGTATGAGGTGCACGGAGCGGAGCCGCACGTGTACGAGGTGCATGGAGCGGAGCCGCATGTGTGCGGAGCAGAGATGTGTGCGAGGTGTAAGGAGCAGAGTCGCACATGTGTGAGGTGTACGGAGCCGCGTGTGCGAGGTGTACGGAGCGGAACTGCGAGTGTACAAGGTTTACGGAGTGGAACCATTTGTGTTCAAGGTTTACAGAGTGTGGCCACGTGTGTACAAGGTGTTTGAAGGAAAGCCGCATGTGTACGAGGTTTACGGAGTGGAGCCATGTGTGTACTGAGTGGAGCCGTGTGTGTGCGAAGGGTACAGAGCGGAGCTGTGTGTGTGCGAGGCATAAAAAGCAGAACCGTGTGTTTATGATGTGTGCAGAGCCATACGTGTACAAGGTGTATTGTGGATTCTGTCCCACTGCCCTGCCTGGGAGCTTACTTTCCCCGCGGACACAGAAGTACATGGCGGACCCGGGTGGAGTACTTTAAAATTCGCACGTGACGTTCTACCGGAAGTGATGTGCTAGAAGCTGAACGGAAATTAGGTAATTTTGGGAGGAGATTGTGACGGAACCATGGAGGCACTTCAGGGAATGTTTCAGATCCATCACCGTGTCCTCTTCCAACAGCGCGGACAGCAGGATCGCCTTGGACTCGGGGTTGTCGGCCATGTAAGCGAATCATGATATGTCCTGCATCGGGAGGCTCAGGTGGGCACTACAGTGGGAGCCGGGCTGCTATAGTATCTTTATAGAATCTTCCTCTCTCTGTTTCTTTATCTCTCTAATCTTTCTTTTTTTCTCTCTCTTGGTTCTTTCTTTCGCTCTCTGTTTCTTTCTTTCTTTCTCGCTCTCTCGTCTTTCTTTCTTTCCCCTCTTTCTTTCTCTCTTTGTTCTTTCTTTCTTTCTCTCTGTTTTTCTTTCTCTCTGTTCTTTCTTTTCCTCAGTACCAGTCAGTGTGCCCACAGTACCAGTAGAATAAGAGGGGTAGGAAACTCGGTGGCCCTGGTCATATTGAACCTCTCATACATTTTACTGGTGTATAATCATATGCCCTGTGCACCCCCATAAAGTGGGCCAGCCCCAGACAACAGAGTGCAAACAAATCACTATTACTATCAGTCCAAGTGGACAATTATATACTTAAAGTTAATGATGTCCCTGTGCCAAGCAGTGCAGAGGATCAGAATACACTGAGGAGAACAGAGCAGCGGGGTTTGGGGAGAAGAATTATATGGGGCCCATTATACTGTAGGAAGTAATATATGGTGCCCATTATGCTGTATGAAGTAATATATGGGGACCATTATACTGTATGAAGTAATATATGGTGCCCATTATACTGTATGCAGTAATATATGGTGCTCATTATACTGTATGAAGTAATATATTGGGCCCATTATACTGTAATATAAGGTATAGAAAAAAGTTGATTCAGCTCACCCTTATAGTGATGTCCACACCGCACATGAGTAGTTCTATCCGAGCAAGGAAGCGTCTCTGCTTGACGTCAGGTACTTGGGAAAAAAGAAGATATCCAGCTCCGGAGATAAAATCCAAAATCCAAAAACTGAGGACTAAGAGCACTACACGTGTTCAAAACGCGTCCAGTTATCTAGGACATTCCTTCCTCCAGTATATACTGGTTATCAAGCAGCTTATTACCTTTTAATTTGTTTCAATAAAGATTTTGGATTTTATCTCCGGAGCTGGATACCTTCTTTTTTCCCCTGTAATATATGGTGCCCATTATGCTGTATGAAGTAATATATGGGGCCCATTATACTGTGCGAAGTAATATATGGTGCACATTATACTGTATGAAGTAATATATGGGGCCCATTGTACTGTATGAAGCAATATATGGGGCCCATTATACTGTATGGAGCATTATATGGGGCCCATTATACTGTACGAAGTAATATATGGGGCCCATTATACTGTATGGAGCATTATATAGGGCCCATTATACTGTACGAAGTAATATATGGGGCCCATTATACAGTCATATGTTAAAGTTTGGGCACCCCTATTAATGTTAACCTTTTTTCTTTATAACAATTTTGGTTTTTGCAACAGCTATTTCAGTTTCATATATCTAATAACTGATGGACTCTTCATAGGAGAATCAAATAGGAGAACTACTTGCAAGTGGCCACCTTAAATACCTTTTCTCATGATTTGATACACCTGGCTATGAAGTTCAAAGCTCAATGAGGTTACAAAACCAATTTAGTGCTTCAGGAAGTCAGTAAAAAGTAGTTAGGAGTGTTCAAATCAAGAAAATGATAAGGGCGCCCATACTTTTGCACTGGTCAAATTTTGTTTAAATGCAGATTGCACATTTTCTGTTAGTACAATAAACCTCATTTGAATCCAGAAATATAACTGAGTCCATCAGTTATTAGATATATGAAACTGAAATAGCTGTTGCAAATACCAAAATTGTTATAAAGAAAAAAGGTTAACATTAATAGGGGTGCCCAAACTTTAACATATGACTGTACTGTATGGAGCATTATATGGGGCCCATTATACTGTACGAAGTAATATATGGGGCCCATTATGCTGTATGGAGCATTATATGGGGCCCATTATACTGTATGAAGTAATATATGGGGCACATAATACTGTATGGAGCATTATGTGGGGATAGGGGATGACTTTCTGTTTGTTGTGGATCTGACCGCTGGGACCCCCATGATCCTGGGAAACGTAGCTTTGAAGAGCACCATGTAAATGGAGCTGTGGTCAGTCATACGCACTGTGGTGCCATATACATGTGGCTCTTCAAATAACTCCTTAAAGAGAGTGATGAGGGGACAACAAAGTATAGCAAAAATGTACTGATCGGGGTGAGGAGTGTTATAGTTTGTGGGCTGGTGGGATTTGTGTGGCAGGGCTGCTTTTTTGTCCCAGTCTGGCCCTGTGCCAGGCCTACCATTGCCATTATTGATCCTTGTTCTGGATACTTCTGTGTTGTTCTTCTATGTGCGTGTGATGCCGCTGACATCCTTGTGTTTGGACACCTTTTTTTTTCTATTTATCTAAATCAAAATGTCCACTACTGTACTCAGTTTTACATGGTAGATATGAGAATTTACTTTGTGTGTGTGAGGGGACGTCCTTTTGCTGTTCGCCTCAGGCAGCAGAGAGGCTCGGTTCACCCCTGCCTATAGCACTTGCAATGCCTACCGCCTCCGGTTTCCTAGCTGAGTCCTTAGTTTCTCCACTAGTTTGGGGGCCGGTCCCCTACCTGCGACCTGGTCCCTCCACCGACCATGCTGATGGATGCGGGCCCCACGATTGGATCTATCACTATCCATGCCCCTAAGACCTCTTCATTCTCTAGCTCCCGCTGACAGGGAGCTGTTTTCTGCATGTCTCACTTCATCTCCTTCCTCTCCCAGACTACACACTTTCTCTCCTAATTTGCTCCTCCCCTCTTGTTTCCATGACATTTCTACTCTCTCCATCTACACCTTCTACCTAGTAACTCTATCCAGACTAGGATGAGGCCATCCTCCCACAGGGTACATCCAGGGGCCCTAACTGGAGTGGTGAGGTGTTGGATGCTGGTGTTAAGCCCCCGTCACACATAGCGATCTCGCTAGCGAGATCGCTGCTGAGTCACAAGTTTTGGGGCGCAACAGCGATCTCACCAGCGAGATCGCTGTGTGTGACACTGACCAGTGACCGACCCCCTTGCCGGTTATCGCTGATCGTCCTGGAATAGCCAGGACATTTTTTTGATCGCTGGTCTCCCGCTGGCCAACACGCATCGCTGCGTGTGACAGGCGGGAGAACAGTGATCAGCGCGCTGGTAACTAGGGTAAACGCAGGGTTTCCAAGCAGCGCGCAGTGCTTAGAAACCCGATGTGTACCTTAGTTACCAGCGCGCTGATGCAGGGAGCCGGTAACCAAGGTACACATTGGGTTTCTAAGTGATGCGCGCCGCTTAGAAACCCGATGTGTACCTTAGTTACCAGCTCACTGCCTCAGCGCGCTGGTAACTAACGTACACAGCGGCGCGGCACGCTCGGCGTTGTTGGTGCTGATCGCTGGTGAAGCTGTCTGTTTGACAGCTCACCAGTGATCATGTAGCGACACACCAGCGATCCTGACAAGTTGATATCATTGTCGGGATCGCTGGTGAGTTGCTATGTGTGACAGGGCCCTTAGAGTCCTGAGTAGTGCCCCCTCCTTAACCGAGAGTGGAAAACCACATCTCTAGATGAGGTGAGGTACCTCTGTGGCGACTGAACCCTCAGGAGCGCCACACCTACCGATCAGTTCAGGTCTGTGTCCTAAGACTCCCAGCGATGGCACAATAGACCCCAGATCAGCAGATCAGAGCTTATAACTCCAGTCTGAGCATGGAAAACACACCGAAGTACTGACACCCACATCTGCAAGGCAATTTCAGAACTATGAAAAATCAGGGAGAGAGCTTAGTTACCCTTTAAATCTTCTTTGACAACTAAAAGATCAAGAAATTTACTATATACGTACAGTGGGTTTGGAAATTATTCAGACCCCTTTAAATTTTTCACTCTTTGTTCCATTGCACACATTGGAATGGTAAATTTAAAAAAGTTCAATTTTTTTTCTCATTACTGTACACTCTGCACCCCATCTAGACTGAAAAAAAACAGAAATGTAGAAATTTTTGCAAATTTATTAAAAAAGAAAAACTGAAATATCACATGGTCATAAGTATTCAGATCCTTTTCCCAGAATTGAGTAGAAGCACGCTTTTGAGCTAGTACATCCATGAGTCTTCTTGGGAATGATGCAACAAGTTTTCACACCTGGAATTGGGGATCCTCTGCCATTCTTCCTTGCAGATCCTCTCCAGTTCCGTCAGGCTGGATGGTGAACATTGGTGGACAGCCATTTTCAAGTCTCTCCAGAGATGCTCAAATGGGTTTAGGTCAGGGATCTGGCTGTGAGCTTAGGGTCATCGTCTTGTTGGAAGGTGAACCTTCAGCAAGTATGAGGTCCAGAGCACTCTAGAAGAGGTTTTCATCCAGGATATCTCTGTACTTGGCCGCATTCATATTTCCTTCAATTGCAAACAGTTGTCCTGTCCCTGCAGCTGAAAAACACTCCCATAGCATGATGCTGCCACCACCATGTTTCACTGTTGGGATTGTATTGGGCAGGTGATGAGCAGTGCCTGGTTTTCTACACACATAGTGCTTAGAATTATCACCAAAAGTTCAATCTTTGTCTTATCAGACCAGAGAATCTTATTTCTCATAGTCTGGGAGTCCTTCATGTGTTTTTATTTTAGCAAACTCTGTGCAGGCTTTCATATGTCTGGCACAGAGGAGAGGCTTCCGTCGGGTCACTCTGTCATAAAGGTCCGACTGGTGGAGGGCTGCAGTGATAGTTGACTTTGTGGAACTTTCTCCCATCTCCCTATTGCTTCTGTGAAGCTCAGCCACAGTGATCTTGGGATTCTTCTTTACCTCTCTCACCAAGGCTCTTCTCCCATGATTGGTCAGTTTGGCTGGATGGCCAGGTCTAAGAAGGTTTCTGGTGGTCCCAAACTTCTTCCATTTAAGGATTATGGAGGCCACTATGCTCTTAGGAACCTTGAGTATTGCAGAAATGATTTTGTAACCTTGGCCAGATCTGTGCTTTGCCACAATTCTGTCTCTGAGCTCCTTGGTCAGTTCCTTTGACCTCATGATTCTCATTTGGTCTGACATGCACTGTGAGCTATGAGGTGTGACAGATGTGTGCCTTTACAAATCAAGTCCTATTAGTTTAATTAAACACAGCTGGACTCTAATAAAGTAGTAGAACATCTCAAGGAGGATCACAAGGAAATGGACAGCATGTGACTTAAATATGAGTGTCTGCGCAAAGGGTCTGAATACTTATGACCGTGTGATATTTCAGTTATTCTTTTTTAATACATTTGCAAAAAGTTCTACATTTCTGTTTTTTTTTCCAGTCAAGATGGGGTGCAGAGTGTACATTAATGAGAAAAAAAATGAACTTTTTTGATTTTACCAAATGGCTGCAATGAAACAAAGCGTGAAAAATTTAAAGGGGTTTGAATACTTTCTGCACCCACTGTATATACAGTTGAAACTAGAAGTTTACATACACTATATAAAAAGACACATATGCATGTTTTTCTCAATATCTGATATGAAATCAGAATAATGTTTTCCCGTTTTAGGTAAATTAGGATTACCATAAAGCCAAATGCCAGAATAATGAGAGACATAGAATGTATAAAAGTTTTCTCATTACCTACTACAAAGTCAAAACTTTACATACACTAAGTTTACTATGACTTTAACCCCTTTGTGACAGAACCAATTTGGTACTTAATGACCAAGCCAATTTCTACAATTCTTACGACTGTCATTTTATGAGGTCATAACTCTGGAACACTTAAACGTATCCCAATGAGTCTGAGACTGTTTTTTTCATGACATATCGTACTTCATGTTAGTGGCAACATTTCTTCTTTATAACTTGCGTTTATTTATGAAAAAAATGGAAATTTGGCAAAAACTTAGAAAATTTTGCAATTTTCTAACTTTTAATTTTTGTACCCTTAAATCATAGAGATATGTCACACAAAATAATTAATAAATAACATTTACCACATGTCTACTTTACACCAGCACAATTTTGGAAATATAGTTTTTTTTGTTAGGATGTTATAAGGGTTAACATTTGATCAGCAATTTCTCATTTTCCCAACAAAATTTACAAAACCTTCTTTTAGGGACAATCTCACATTTGAAGTGAGTTTGAGGGTGTCAATATAACAGAAAATACCCAAGAGTGACACCATTCTAAAAACTGCACCCCTCAAGGATCGCTAAACCACATTCAAGAAGTTTATTAACTCTTCAGGTGCTTCATGAGAACTAAAGCAATCTGGAAGGAAAAAATGAACATTTAACTTTTTCACGAAAAATTTACTTTGGAACCATTTTTTTATTTTCACAAGGGTATCAGGAGAAAATGGACCACAAAATTTGTTGTGAAATTTCTCATGAGCATGCCTATCCTATACCCCATATTTGGTGAAAAGCCACTGTTTGGGTGCATGGCAGGGCTCAGAAGGGAGGGAGCACCATTTGACTTTGAACGCAAAATTGGCTGGAATCAATGGAGGCGCCATGACGCGCTAGGAAAAATTTCCTATTGTTGGCTGGTGCTGGCTGGCAGATCTCGGCAGGCAGACTGCTCATGCACCCGCCATTTTCTCCCGAAAGAATAGGCCGGTGGCCCGGGGGACTTCACGGGGGGGTTACAGGGACATCAGCAGTATTGGGGGTATCGGGAGACTCTATTTCTCTCTCCTCTGATGTGCGAACACATTGTGGACTTGCACAAGTCTGGCTCATCCTTGGGTACAATTTCAAGATACCTGAAGGTGCCTCGTTGATCTGTACAAACAATTATGCAAAAGTACTAACAAGATAGGAATGTCCAGCCATCATACCGCTCAGGAAGGAGATGGGTTCTGTGTCCCAGGGATGAACGTGCTTTGGTCTGACATGTGCATATCAACCCAAGGACAAAAGCAAAAGACCTTGTGAGGATGATGGCGGAAGCTGGTAAGATTGTGTCAATGACACAGTGAAACGAGTGCTGTATAAACATGGGCTGAAATGCCACTCTGCCAGTAAGAAGCCATTACTCCTAAAGAAACATAAAAAGCCAGATTAATGTTTGCAAATGTACACAGAAACAAAGACCTTAATTTTTGGATACTTGACCTGTGGTCTGATGAAACTAAAATGTAAATTTTTGGGCATCGTTATGTTTGGAGGAAAAAGGGAGAAACTTGTTTTTGGAGTGGCCATCACAAAGCCTGCTCTCAATCCTATTGAATATTTATGGGCAAAGCTGAAAAGGCAGCGGTGAGTGAGGCGACCTACAAACCTGGATCAGTTACACCAGTTTTGTCAGGAGGAATGGGCCCAAATTCTGAACATCTATTGTGAGAAGCTTGCGGAAGGATATAACAAACATTTGACCCAAGTCACTCAGTTTAAAAGTGATGGTACCAAATACTAATGAAATTGCAGTCAGTAATAAAAATACCTTCAAACAGTGTTTCTCAACTCCAGTCCTCAAGACCCACCAACAGGTCAAGTTTTCAGGATATCCTTAGCATTGCACAGGTGATTTCAACACCTGCTCAAGCATTAATTCCATCACCTGTGCAATACTAAGGAAATCCTGAAAACATGACCTGTTGGTGGGTCTTGAGGACTGGAGTTGAGAAACACTGCCTTAAAATATTCTTTCTCTCATTATTCTGGCATTTGGCAAATATTAATAATCATGGTAATCCTAATTGACCTAAAATGGTAAAGTTTAATTCTAATTTTATGTCAGATATTGAGAAAAACATTCATATGTGTCTTTTTCTATAATGTATGTAAACTTTTAGTTTCAACTTTGGGGCGATTACTGATATCAATACCTGCTTAACTAAGCTCACAATCATACAGTGCTCTCAGACTATCACTATGTCGCAATGTCTGTTGGATTCACCCGAAAATATAGGATTCTGACGGGATATCCAGGGAAGCCACTCACTTCAATGAAGCCCACGGACTCAATTAGGGCCTTGTCTAGTCTCCATCCTGGCAGTGTTTGCCTTTTTCAGATGTGCACAAAAACGTGGTCTGCCATGTGGTCTGTGAATTGTGTTGTGAAGCACTGTGTTGTTTTGCGCTGTACTGGTAGTAAGCTGAGCTCTGCCCAGCAACAGACGGTGAGTATTGTAAGACATAGTTAAGTGTTGGGACTAGCCCAGAGAGGGAAGGGGTAAGTAGCAGGATCAGAGAGGACTTCCTCATAGTGATTCACACAGGGTCTTGCTTACAGTAAGGGTACCGTTAAACCTAGCGACTCACCAGCAATCCCGACCAGCGATATGACGCGGTCAGGATCGCTGGTGAATCGCTGGGTGGTCGCTAGTGAGCTGCCACTCAGGCAGATCTCACCAGCGACATCGCTGGGGACGGGGATCACTACCTACCTGTCAGACGCGGCAATCCTGCGTCCTCCCGCCCGGCTCCACGCGCCGCTCGTCGTCACAGCAGGAAGCGCCGCAGGAAGTGAGCGACGAGGAATGATCCAGCAGCTTCTCGCGCGATCAGCGATAACCAGCGGGGGAGCCGGTTAGAGGTAAGTATCACATGCAGCGATATCGCTAGTAATATCGCTGTAACATCACAAAATCGGTGACTTTACAGCGATATTGCTAGCGATATCGCAGTGTGTAACGGGGGCTTAAGAACAGACCTTTGGTCTTAGTGCTCAGCGAGACTGCATGCAGTGGGTTTTTGTGGCAAGAGAGAAAGGAGATCGGGGCAGAGATAGCGTGACCCTGAGGAATAGACCGAGACAGAGAGAGTGTTACAGAGATGCAATGCAGAGAGAAGGACAGGGCCAGCTCAAAGGACTGACCAGAGAGCAGAGTGATTAAGTGAAAAGGATCTGAAGAAGATACAACTAGCAGCAAAGCTCAGAGTAGTTTACAGCTCTTAAAGGTGAAGGACCAGGAAGGAATTGAACGTGAGACGAACTTAGTGTTTGGTGAGAGTACAGCATCAGAGAGCTTGAAGCTGAGTACAGCCATATTGGCAAACCCTTTTTTAAACGAGAAAATTCAGAATTGCAGGAAGACGAAATTACTTTGACGGACTGTACTGTGGTGTTAAGGTAGGTGGTGATGAAGAAAATGAGACCAGTGGAGGTAGGAATGTGTGAGGCCAAGGAAGTAACAAGACTGTGTATTGAAATGCTCTGTATTAATGAAGAAACATGTGAAAAGTTGTGTACAGGTTTTGTAAAGCTTCGTTTGTTAAGAACTGGTGGTCTCCTTTCATGAACTGGTTAACATCTGGGCTGGAAAACCAGTGTTACTGGTTACATGCGGCCTGCACGGGAGTAGCTCCCTCACAGCACAAGTCCACACACCCAGCCAAGACCCCCACTTTCATGTAATGTGCCAGGGTGCAACAGACGAGTACTTCGCCTACGGCTACTGCCGCTTGTTACTGATTCTCAAGTGCCTTGGTCCAGATGAGCAGTTGTTGAGCAGCAATGTGGACAGGCTGGAGCACTGGAAGCTGTAATGCCTGGAATGCACCTGAAGGAGAAGACAAGTAGACCACAGGGAAATTAAAGACACAAAGTTGCGATAATAGGAAAGTAGAGAAAACTTGCCAAGGTAGCAGAGCTGTGAAGTTCAGGAGATTCTCTGTGGCATTTTAGCAGAATTGAATAGGTCAGGTTGCTCACTGTTGATAAACAGCAGATCAGAACTTGGTAGCAGAACCCAGTGACATAGTAGAGTTTGGAATATTAGCAGGCTAACTGCTGTGATGTAGCAGATTTGTACAGAAAAGGAAATAAGTATTTGATCCCTTGCTGATTTTGTAAGTTTGCCCACTGACAAAGACATGTACAGTCTATAATTTAAAGGATAGGTTAATTTTAACATTGAGAGATAGAATATCAAAACTAAAATCCAGAAAATCACATTGTAGAAATTATAATTATTTGCATTTTGCAGTGAGAAATAAGTACCAACCATTAAGAGTTCTGGCTCCTACAGACCAGTTAGACGCTCTTAATCAACTCGCTACCGGCATTAAAGACACCGGTCTTACATAGTCACCTTTAGGCCTCTTTCACACATCAGTATTTTTGATCAGTATTTCATCAGTATTTGTATGCCAAAACCAGGAGTGTCTCCAAAACAAAGAACAGACATCAGTCTTTCAATTATATTTTTTTCTTGGTAAGTTCCATTCCTGGCTTTGGCATACAAACACTGATGCAAAATACTGACCAAATACTGATGTGTGAATGAGCCTTTATAAAAGACTCCTGTTCTCAGACTCAACTAGAAGTGTATTTCCTGAAGGAAGTACAGATAGTGCTTTGAAATGGTGCCCGGGCTGCCCCTTTAAGAGAGACTTGCCTGCTGCCCCTGCAAGACTTTCAATTCAGGATCCGTTTTAACTGTGGGTGCCTCTCAGGGGCCACTTTGGCCTCAGGGTCTGATTTGGTGGACGGGGCCCCTCAGGATCCGATTCGGTGGCCTGGGCTCCTCAGGGCTTGAATTGGTGGCCAGGATCTCTAAGGGTCTGATTTTGTGGGTGTGGCCCCTCAGGGTCCGATTTTGTGGGTGTGGCCCCTCAGGGTCTGATTTTGTGGGTGTGGCCCCTCAGGGTCTGATTTTGTGGGTGTAACCCCTCAGGGTCTGATTTTGTGGGTGGAGCCCCTCAGGGTCCGATTTTGTGGCCGGGGCCCCTCAGGGTCCTATTTTGTGGGTGGGGCCCCTCAGGGTCCGATTTTGTGGCCGGGTCCCCTCAGGGTCCGATTTTGTGGTTGGGTCCCTCAGGGTCCGATTTTGTGGGTGGGGCCCCTTAGAGTCTGATTTTGTGGGTGGAGCCCCTCTGGGTCCAATTTGGTGGGCGGGGCCACTCTGGGTCCAATTTGGTGGGCGGGGCCACTCTGGGTCCGATTTGGTGGGAGGGGCTTTTCTGTCTGATTTGGTGGGTGGGGCTTCTCTGGGTCCGATTTGGTGGGCGGGGCCACTCTGGGTCCGATTTGGTGGGCGGGGCCACTCTGGGTCCGATTTGGTGGGTGGGGCCACTCTGGGTCCGATTTGGTGAGCGGGGCCACTCTGGGTCCGATTTGGAGGCCAGGGTGGCTCAGCCTCCGATTTGTAGGCCAGGGTCGATCAACCTCCGATTTGGAGCCTGGGGTCACTCAGCTTTCGATTTGGCACGCCGGCCCTTTGACTCATTTCGGTGCGCCGGCCCTTTAAGAATCACTTTGGCGCGTCGGCCCTTTAAGAGCCAGTTTGGCTCACTGGGCTTCTAAATCCACTTTGGCGCATTCTCTCTCAGGGGCATGCGTCATGTGACAAAGCTAGATTTGCATGTGTGCTGTGGGTTTCGCTTTAACCTCTTAGCGACAGAGCCAGTTTGCAGCTTAATGACCAGGCCAATTTTTACAATTCTGACCACTGTCCCTTTATGAGGTTATAACTCTGGAACGTTTTAATGGATCCCGCTGATTCTGAGAATGTTTTTTCGTGACATATTGTACTTTATGTTAGTGGTAAAATTTCTTTGCTAAGTCTTGTGTTTATTTATGAAAAAAACGGAAATATGGCAAAAACTTTGAAAATTTTGCAATTTTAAAAGTTTAAATTTGTATGCCCATAAATCAGAGAGATGTGTCACAACAATTTCTTAATAAATAACATTTCCCACATATCTACTTTACATCACCACAATTTTGGAAGCAAAATTTTTTTTTGTTAGGAAGTTATAAAAGTTGACCAGCGATTTCTCATTTTTACAACAAAATTTACAAAACCATTTTTTTTAGGGACCACATCATATTTAAAGTCATTTTGAGGGGTGTACATGACAGAAAATACCCAAAAGTGGCACCATTCTAAAAACTAGACCCCTCAAGGTGCTCAAAACCACATTCAAGAAGTTTATTAACCCTTTAAGTGCTTCACAGGAACTAAAGCAATGTGGAAGAAAAAATTAACATTTAACTTTTTTTTGCAAAAAATTTACTTCAGAACCAATTTTTTTTATTTTCACAAGTGTTAAAATAGAAAATCAACCACAAAATTTGTTGTACAATTTCTCCTGAATACGCCGATACCCCATATGTGGGGGTAAACCACTTTTTCAGCACACGGCAGAGCTCGCAAGGGATGGAGCGCCGTTTGACTTTTTCAACGCAGAATTGGCTGGGATTGAGATTGGATGCCATGTTGCGTTCGGAGAGCCCTTAATGTGCCTAAACAGGGGAAACCTCCAACAAGTGACCCCATTTTGGAAACTAGACCCAATAAGGAACTTATCTAGATGTGTGGTGAGCACTTTGAACCTTCAAGTGCTTCACAGAAGTTTATAACGTAGAGCCGTGAAAATAAAAAATCCATTTTTTTTCCACAAAAATGATCTTTTCGCCCCCAAATTTTTATTTTTACAAGGGTAACAGGAGAAATAATACCCCCACAGTTGTTGTGCGATTTATCCTGAGTGCGCCGATACCCCATATGTGGGGGGGAACCACTGTTTGGGCACATGGGAGAGCTCGGAAGGGAAGGAGTGCCATTTTGGAATGCAGACTTTGATGGAATGGTCTGCAGGCATCATGTTGCGTTTGCAGTGGAAACCCCCCACAAGTGACCCCATTTTGGAAATTAGACCCCCTAAGGAACTTATCTAGATGTGTAGTGAGCACTTTGAACCCCCAAGCGCTTCACAGAAGTTTATAAACGCAGAGCCGTGAAAATAAAAAGTCTTTTTTATTTACACAAAAGTGATTTTTTAGACCCCATTCTTAGACCCCCAAAGTTGGTAAATAGTGGAAACCCCTCAATTCTTGCTCCAACCCTAACCCCAACACACCCCTAACCCTAATCCCAACCCTAACCTTAATCCCAACCCTAATCCCTAATCCTAATTCTAACCCTAATCCTAGTTCGCCCTAACCCTAATTCTAACCCGAGTCCTAACCCTAGCCCTAACCCTAATCCTAGCCCAACCCTAACCCTAGCCCAACCCTAACCCTAGCCCAACCCTAACCCTAGCCCTAACCCTAACCCTAATGAAAACTGAAAAAAAAAATATTTTCTTTATTTCAATATGTTGGCCTAACTAAGGGGGTGATAAACGGGGGGGTTATGTACTATTTTGTTCACAATGATAGTTTATCATCGTGATCAAAATGAATGAGTGGAATCTGCCAGGAGGAGCCGGCAGATTCCCGGCAGGCGCACTGCGCATGCGCCCGCCATTTTCCCCAGATCCAAGATGGTGGCACCCACCGGAGGACATCGGCGGGACACAGGACCACCGGGAGGGGACAGAGGACCACGGAGAGGTACCGGGGGGGATCGGGGACCCTCTTTCTCTTTCCTCTGATGTGCGATCACATCAGAGGAAAGAAAAATTAAATGTAAAATCGCGGCTTTTGTTTTTTGCGGTTGCCGTTATAGGGTTAATAACGGCGATCGCAAAAGCGGGGTCGGTAAAAACCGACCGATTCATGTTCTCTGGGGTCTCGGCTACCCCCGGCAGCCGAGACCTTGGAGAAAATCAGACACTGGGGGGCGCTATTCACTTTCTCCACAGCGCCATGAATTAGCGGCGCTGTGGTTTTAGTACAGATAAATACCGCCGTTAAAAGGCGTATCGGCGGTCGCTAAGGGGTTAAGAGCTGATATTATCTGCCAGAAACTCTGTCCTGGAGAGGTCATGTATAGTTCGTAGGTGTTGACATAGTAACTGGGTGTGCCTGCGCATATCAATGAGCTTAACTGCCATTTGAATCGCCTCAGGGCATGTTTTCTCTGTGGCAACATTTCCCCATTGAAATGCATTGAGGAAAATGTTTTTTCAAACGCAAATTGCGCAAAAACTACAAATCTGATCGACACGAAAATTACTTAGCACACCACTCGTGGACGCTGGCTTCGAAACGACACCTCAACGGAGTCTGTGCCTGTAGCGGTTCGGGCCGCATTAATTGCGGAAAATCAACTGAATAATAATAAGAAGAAGCAGAAAAAGAAGAAGTTAGCAGCGTTCGGATTACAATATAGTGGTTTTCTCAAACCACTATAATTAATCAGTCAGACTCTAACCTGTACAGCATGGGCAAGACCACTGTAGATGTAGTGAAGCGATGGCCGGGGGACCACCACAATGCAGGGAGACTACAGTACACAAGATGAGGTGCAAGCAACAAAGGGTTAATTTATTTACAGGCAAAGAATGCAGTGGATAGGAAAATGCAGAAACAGGGGTATGCTATGGAAACAGACAATTTACAAGGATAATATTCTCTAGCTGGGCCATCAAACAGCACGGAGCACCAACTATAAGGCCATGTGCACACGATGCAGATTTCCAGCAGATCCGCAGTGGATTTTACCGTGCAGAAACGCTGCATATCCGCATATCCGCATTGTGATGTACAGTAGCATGTTAATCAATAGAAAAAAAAAGCGCTGTGCAGACGCTGCGGATTTTTCCACGCGGTTTTCTTGTGGTTCAAAATATGCAGCATGTCACTTCTTTTGTGCGGTTTCCCACCTGCTCCATTCTCCAGATCCGCAGGGGAAAACCGCACAAAAACCGCAAGAAAAAAGGAAGAAATCCGCAGGAAAAATGCAGGTCATTTGACCTGCGGATTTCTTCAATTCTGCGCGGAAAATCCGCAGGGCAAAAAAGTACGTGCACTTAGCCTAACAGCTCAGTGTATTTATCCAAATGGCAAGACAACACATTAAAGTAACGTATGATGCTACACTAACTGTAACCTATCTGGCCTTTGCTACACCGGCTATACGGCTGCCGTGCTCTATCTATTGCAGCCTATCCTAAGCCCTAGCAAGTGCACAGAAGGGGTTAACACTCACAGTAGTGTTGGTATCTCAGTCCAATCCTGGGGCCCCTGCAACCTTGCAAGATGGTGCGCACTTCTTCCTGGAAGCTCTGTGCAATGTGATCTTTTCCTTGTGTGCAGGTCCAGTGATGCTCCTAGAAACGGTGGATTCCCTCCTCTGGATTCCTTTCTTGTCTTTTCTTCATGGCTCCTCACGGCAACATAGGAAAGCCACCTTGTTATCACAGAAGAGTTTACAAAGTCTTTCCCACACAGCTCCAGGCTAGGCATGTCTCTTTCCTGCAGAAATCTTGGCTTTCTCTCACACAGGAAACAGACCCTCCCCTCTCCAGTGCTCAGTCTTTTTGCAGGGGAGAGAGCAGAACGTTCCAAAACACCAACCAAGGGGTGCTGTCTCTTAAAGTGGCAGTGTGTCTCTTACTGTACATAACAACTCCACCCCCTTACAGTAGCATAGCCCAGCAATGTAGCAGACTATAGTTGGAAAAGTGACTTACTGTAGATATAGCAGAGCCTGGCAATGTAGCAGACTGGAGCAGATCAGGTGTCACACAATTAATGAAGTAGAAGAGCCTAGCAAAGGATCAGATTTGAGGTCAGCTGATTCACAGTCAAGATTTTGCAGAGCCCAGCAGTATCGAGGAGTAGAATAGGTGAGGTATCACACAGTAGTAAAAGTACAGCAGAATGGAACAGCAGTGACGTAACAGAAGCAGTAGCATAGCTACCGGGGGGACAGAGGGGGCGGTGGCCCCGGGCCCCATGCTCTCAGGGGGTCCACCTGGAGCTATGCTACAGTTACATTGTGCGGCAGAGCAGGGAGAATCAATCTCCTTGCTCTGCCGCCTGGCTGCTATGGTGCCCCTGAGCAGGTGGGGGGGCCCAGTGCGTCATCGCAGGTTCAGCTGTATCAGCTGGATGCCGATACAGCTGACCGGATTGATGAGAGAAGGAGCGAGGGTGGCTATAGGGCTGCATTAAACTACAGAGGGTGGCTATAGGGGTGCATTATACTACAGAGGGTGGCTATGAGGTGCATTATACTACAGAGGGTGGCTATGGGGCTACATTATATACTACAGAGGGTGGCTATAGGGCTGCATTATACTACAGAGGGTGGCTATGGGGGTTCATTATACTACAGAGGGTGGCTATTGGGGTGCATTATACTACACAGGGTGGCTATGGGGCTACATTATATACTATAGAGGGTGGTTATGGGAGTGAATTACACTACAGAGGGTGGCTATGGGGTGGATTATACTACAGAGGGTGCCTATAGGGGTGCATTATACTACAGAGGGTGGCTATTGGGGTGCATTATACTACAGAGGGTGGCTATGGGGCTACATTATATACTACAGAGGGTGGTTATGGGAGTGAATTACACTACAGAGGGTGGCTATGGGGTGGATTATACTACAGAGGGTGCCTATAGGGGTGCATTATACTACAGAGGGTGGCTATGGGGCTACATTATACTACAGAGGGTGGCTATGAGGTGCATTATACTACAGAGGGTGGCTATGGGGTGCATTTTACTACAGAGGGTGGCTATAGGGGTGCATTGTACTACAGAGGGTTGCTACGGGGGTGCATTATACTGCAGAGGGTGGCTATGGGGGTGCATTATATGATAGAGGCTGCCTATGGGGGTACATTACACTACAGAGGCTGCCTATGGTGGTGCATTTACACTACAGAGGCTGCCTATTGGGGTGCATTACACTACAGAGGCTGTCTATAGGGGTGCATTACGCTATAGAGTCTGCCTATGTGGAGTTCATTATACTATAGAGTCTGCCTATGTGGAGTTCATTATACTATAGAGTCTGCCTATGGGGAGTGCATTATACAATATAGAGTCTGCCTATGGAAAGTGCATTATACTATATGGAGACCTATGGGGAGTGCATTATACTCTATGGAGACCTATGGGGAGTGCATTATACTATATGAAGACCTATGGGGAGGGCATTATGCTATATGGAGATGGTGGACCTATGGGGAGTGCATTTTACAATATGAAAACCTATGGGGAGTGCATTATACTATGTGGAGGCCTATGGGGAGTACATTATACTATATGGAGACCTATGGGGAGTGCATTATACTATATTGAGAACTATCTGGTGTATTATGCTGTATGGAGGCTATCTAGGGGCCCATCATACAGTGTGGTGATTATAGTGACGGGCCATCATACAGTGTTGGAGCCATTAAATAGTTTGGGGGATATTAAGGGGTAAGTATATATACAGTGAGGTGGCATTATACTGTGTATAAAAGAGCATCATACTGTGTATAGGGGAGCTGTACAGGGGGGAGACTCGGGACATTATTAAATGTAAAGTGGGCATGTATTGTTATAGGGGAACTTATGTTTACTGTGACTGTCAAATGGGCACACAGAGGGCATTATTACATTCTAGGGGACAAAATGTGGACACTGTTTTCTAGGGCACTTGCACCCGGCCTTAGTATTTTCTAGAAGGTTGCTTTAAAATTTAGAGGTCACACAGAACCACACAATTCTTGCAGTAATAGGGACACATAAGGCAGCAGCGGCTCAGCATTGGGGTATCAGCAGGATGAGGAGTTTGTGCAGGTTGGAAATAGTCCCGTTTTGGACAGTGCTGAAAATGTGATAAGTGAAACGTGTCTTTGTTGTATTCTCAGTAGCCGAGTCCTGGCTTGAGGAGTTGTCATGTCGGTCTGGGCCAGATGGAAAAGGCGTGAAAAGTGAACGATTCCTTCAGAAAGAACGTCAGCGGTAAGGCAGTATCTGTAACTGTGCTGTGATCTCTTATACAGTATGTTCTGTAGGACAGGTAGCTACCACTGACCATATGGCGGTAATATCAATGTTGGTCTTTACTAGAGTTGAGCGAAACGGGTCGAAAAAATTCAAAAGTCGCCGACTTTTGGCAAAGTCGGGTTTCATGAAACGAAACCCGACCCTAGGATGAGGTCGGCCACGAGGTCGGCGACTTACGCGCCAAAGTCGCGTTTCAAAAGTTTGTTTTGCGCTCTTTTTCAGCCAATCAGGATCCACGGACACTGTGGGCAACGTGATGACATAGGCACGGGTCACCACCATCTTTCAGAAGGGCATGCAAGTGATTGGCTTGCTTTGGTGGGCGTCACAGGGGGTATAAAAGGGCGTGCACGCCGACCGCCATCTTACTTCTGCCGATCTTAGTATAGGGAGAGGTTGCTGCTGATTCTGTAGGGAGAGCGTTAGGCAGGGAAGAAGACAAAAAAACTGCTTCTGCTGCTAGCGATTTGGCCTGCACAACACACAAGTCACTGTGTGTGCAGTGCAAGGGGAGGCTATATTGTGGTGTATCAGTGGTGTTGGTTGTAGGGCTGCCTTTTAAGGCTTCCTGACACGCTGGCATTGCTGTTTACCCACTGCTCCGCAAACTGCTTTTTTAAAAGCAATCCAATCTCCCTTATCCTCTCGTCACTTTGGTCACAGGCAGCTGTGCCATCGAGCGTGTCACATAGCGCTCAGATATCAGTGGGCCGCACACAATCCACAAGTGTCCACTGTCCACAAGTGTACACAGAGATTCAAAATCTCCATTATCCTCTCGTCACTTTGGTCACAGGCAGCTGTGCCATCGAGCGTGTCACATAGCGCTCAGATATCAGTGGGCCGCACACAATCCACAAGTGTCCAGTGTCCAAAAGTGTACGCAGAGATTCAAAATCTCCATTATCCTCTCGTCACTTTGGTCACAGGCAGCTGTGCCATCGAGCGTGTCACATAGCGCTCAGATATCAGTGGGCCGCACACAATCCACAAGTGTCCACTGTCCAAAAGTGTACGCAGAGATTCAAAATCTCCATTATCCTCTCGTCACTTTGGTCACAGGCAGCTGTGCCATCGAGCGTGTCACATAGCGCTCAGATATCAGTGGGCCTCACACCATCCACAAGTGTCCAGTGTCCAAAAGTGTACGCAGAGATTCAAAATCTCCATTATCCTCTCGTCACTTTGGTCACAGGCAGCTGTGCCATCGAGCGTGTCACATAGCGCTCAGATATCAGTGGGCCTCACACCATCCACAAGTGTCCAGTGTCCAAAAGTGTACGCAGAGATTCAAAATCTCCATTATCCTCTCGTCACTTTGGTCACAGGCAGCTGTGCCATCGAGCGTGTCACATAGCGCTCAGATATCAGTGGGCCTCACACCATCCACAAGTGTCCAGTGTCCAAAAGTGTACGCAGAGATTCAAAATCTCCATTATCCTCTCATCACTTTGGTCACAGGCAGCTGTGCCATCGAGCGTGTCACATAGCGCTCAGATATCAGTGGGCCTCACACAATCCACAAGTGTCCAGTGTCCAAAAGTGTACGCAGAGATTCAAAATCTCCATTATCCTCTCGTCACTTTGGTCACAGGCAGCTGTGCCATCGAGCGTGTCACATAGCGCTCAGATATCAGTGGGCCTCACACAATCCACAAGTGTCCAGTGTCCAAAAGTGTACGCAGAGATTCAAAATCTCCATTATCCTCTCGTCACTTTGGTCACAGGCAGCTGTGCCATCGAGCGTGTCACATAGCGCTCAGATATCAGTGGGCCGCACACAATCCACAAGTGTCCACTGTCCAAAAGTGTACGCAGAGATTCAAAATCTCCATTATCCTCTCGTCACTTTGGTCACAGGCAGCTGTGCCATCGAGCGTGTCACATAGCGCTCAGATATCAGTGGGCCTCACACCATCCACAAGTGTCCAGTGTCCAAAAGTGTACGCAGAGATTCAAAATCTCCATTATCCTCTCGTCACTTTGGTCACAGGCAGCTGTGCCATCGAGCGTGTCACATAGCGCTCAGATATCAGTGGGCCTCACACCATCCACAAGTGTCCAGTGTCCAAAAGTGTACGCAGAGATTCAAAATCTCCATTATCCTCTCGTCACTTTGGTCACAGGCAGCTGTGCCATCGAGCGTGTCACATAGCGCTCAGATATCAGTGGGCCTCACACCATCCACAAGTGTCCAGTGTCCAAAAGTGTACGCAGAGATTCAAAATCTCCATTATCCTCTCATCACTTTGGTCACAGGCAGCTGTGCCATCGAGCGTGTCACATAGCGCTCAGATATCAGTGGGCCTCACACAATCCACAAGTGTCCAGTGTCCAAAAGTGTACGCAGAGATTCAAAATCTCCATTATCCTCTCGTCACTTTGGTCACAGGCAGCTGTGCCATCGAGCGTGTCACATAGCGCTCAGATATCAGTGGGCCTCACACAATCCACAAGTGTCCAGTGTCCAAAAGTGTACGCAGAGATTCAAAATCTCCATTATCCTCTCGTCACTTTGGTCACAGGCAGCTGTGCCATCGAGCGTGTCACATAGCGCTCAGATATCAGTGGGCCTCACACCATCCACAAGTGTCCAGTGTCCAAAAGTGTACGCAGAGATTCAAAATCTCCATTATCCTCTCGTCACTTTGGTCACAGGCAGCTGTGCCATCGAGCGTGTCACATAGCGCTCAGATATCAGTGGGCCGCACACAATCCACAAGTGTCCACTGTCCACAAGTGTACACAGAGATTCAAAATCTCCATTATCCTCTCGTCACTTTGGTCACAGGCAGCTGTGCCATCGAGCGTGTCACATAGCGCTTAGATATCAGTGGGCCGCACACAATCCACAAGTGTCCAGTGTCCAAAAGTGTACGCAGAGATTCAAAATCTCCATTATCCTCTCGTCACTTTGGTCACAGGCAGCTGTGCCATCGAGCGTGTCACATAGCGCTCAGATATCAGTGGGCCGCACACAATCCACAAGTGTCCACTGTCCAAAAGTGTACGCAGAGATTCAAAATCTCCATTATCCTCTCGTCACTTTGGTCACAGGCAGCTGTGCCATCGAGCGTGTCACATAGGGCTCAGATATCAGTGGGCCTCACACCATCCACAAGTGTCCAGTGTCCAAAAGTGTACGCAGAGATTCAAAATCTCCATTATCCTCTCGTCACTTTGGTCACAGGCAGCTGTGCCATCGAGCGTGTCACATAGCGCTGAGATATCAGTGGGCCTCACACCATCCACAAGTGTCCAGTGTCCAAAAGTGTACGCAGAGATTCAAAATCTCCATTATCCTCTCGTCACTTTGGTCACAGGCAGCTGTGCCATCGAGCGTGTCACATAGCGCTCAGATATCAGTGGGCCTCACACCATCCACAAGTGTCCAGTGTCCAAAAGTGTACGCAGAGATTCAAAATCTCCATTATCCTCTCATCACTTTGGTCACAGGCAGCTGTGCCATCGAGCGTGTCACATAGCGCTCAGATATCAGTGGGCCTCACACAATCCACAAGTGTCCAGTGTCCAAAAGTGTACGCAGAGATTCAAAATCTCCATTATCCTCTCGTCACTTTGGTCACAGGCAGCTGTGCCATCGAGCGTGTCACATAGCGCTCAGATATCAGTGGGCCTCACACAATCCACAAGTGTCCAGTGTCCAAAAGTGTACGGAGAGATTCAAAATCTCCATTATCCTCTCGTCACTTTGGTCACAGGCAGCTGTGCCATCGAGCGTGTCACATAGCGCTCAGATATCAGTGGGCCTCACACCATCCACAAGTGTCCAGTGTCCAAAAGTGTACGCAGAGATTCAAAATCTCCATTATCCTCTCGTCACTTTGGTCACAGGCAGCTGTGCCATCGAGCGTGTCACATAGCGCTCAGATATCAGTGGGCCACCATCCACAAGTGTCCAGTGTCCAAAAGTGTACGCAGAGATTCAAAATCTCCATTATCCTCTCGTCACTTTGGTCACAGGCAGCTGTGCCATCGAGCGTGTCACATAGCGCTCAGATATCAGTGGGCCTCACACCATCCACAAGTGTCCAGTGTCCAAAAGTGTACGCAGAGATTCAAAATCTCCATTATCCTCTCGTCACTTTGGTCACAGGCAGCTGTGCCATCGAGCGTGTCACATAGCGCTCAGATATCAGTGGGCCTCACACAATCCACAAGTGTCCAGTGTCCAAAAGTGTACGCAGAGATTCAAAATCTCCATTATCCTCTCGTCACTTTGGTCACAGGCAGCTGTGCCATCGAGCGTGTCACATAGCGCTCAGATATCAGTGGGCCTCACACCATCCACAAGTGTCCAGTGTCCAAAAGTGTATGCAGAGATTCAAAATCTCCATTATCCTCTCGTCACTTTGGTCACAGGCAGCTGTGCCATCGAGCGTGTCACATAGCGCTCAGATATCAGTGGGCCTCACACCATCCACAAGTGTCCAGTGTCCAAAAGTGTACGCAGAGATTCAAAATTTCCATTATCCTCTCGTCACTTTGGTCACAGGCAGCTGTGCCATCGAGCGTGTCACATAGCGCTCAGATATCAGTGGGCCTCACACCATCCACAAGTGTCCAGTGTCCAAAAGTGTACGCAGAGATTCAAAATCTCCATTATCCTCTCGTCACTTTGGTCACAGGCAGCTGTGCCATCGAGCGTGTCACATAGCGCTCAGATATCAGTGGGCCTCACACCATCCACAAGTGTCCAGTGTCCAAAAGTGTACGCAGAGATTCAAAATCTCCATTATCCTCTCGTCACTTTGGTCACAGGCAGCTGTGCCATCGAGCTTGTCACATAGCGCTCAGATATCAGTGGGCCTCACACCATCCACAAGTGTCCAGTGTCCAAAAGTGTACGCAGAGATTCAAAATCTCCATTATCCTCTCGTCACTTTGGTCACAGGCAGCTGTGCCATCGAGCGTGTCACATAGCGCTCAGATATCAGTGGGCCTCACACCATCCACAAGTGTCCAGTGTCCAAAAGTGTACGCAGAGATTCAAAATCTCCATTATCCTCTCGTCACTTTGGTCACAGGCAGCTGTGCCATCGAGCGTGTCACATAGCGCTCAGATATCAGTGGGCCTCACACAATCCACAAGTGTCCAGTGTCCAAAAGTGTACGCAGAGATTCAAAATCTCCATTATCCTCTCGTCACTTTGGTCACAGGCAGCTGTGCCATCGAGCGTCTCACATAGCGCTCAGATATCAGTGGGCCTCACACAATCCACAAGTGTCCACTGTCCACAAGTGTGTGCAGAAATTCTAAAACTCCCCTGTCCTATAGACACCTTGTACCTTGTTTTACATTACTATATAGTTTGTTGGATTTTGTCTACATTTCTACCAAAAATGAGGAAGGCTGGTGGAAGAGGCCGTGGAATTGGGCGGGGGTTGGCAGCTGGTAATGATGGTGTTGGTGGTGGATCTGATGGTAGTGGCAAGAGCAAAATAGGACCAAATGCAGGAGGTGCTGACCCTGCGTCATCGTCTGGCTACATAAGGCCTCGAACGCTTAGTTTTCTAGGAGTTGGCAAACCGCTTTTAAAGGCAGAGCATCAGGAAAAAGTTTTCTTACATTGCTGACTCAGCCTCCAGCTCTATCGCCTCCTCTTCTTCAGTTGTAAAAAGTAAAAGCACTGAGTCGTCATTGGAGGCTCATGTTCATGAACCACACCTTTCCTTGTGTCCTTCACCCCAACCAAGATTGAAGGATGACGCAGGCCATACTACTGATTACTCCATGGAGCTGTTTTCACATACCATGCCTGGATTATCAAGTGAAATGGTGAATTACCCAGGCCAAGATGAATCTGACATGGAGTGCACTGATGCACAGCCGCTGATGGATGATTCTGCTGGCACATTCACTCAGAGCACTACATTGTCCTCGCAGTGTACAGAGCCAGATTCTGACCCTGATGAGACTCAGGTGCCCCTTCCCGCACACTATACCACCATACACGGTGACACAGAGGAAGGTGCACATGACATAGAAGAGGAGGTGATGGATGACCCAGTTGTTGACCCAGATTGGCATCCATTGGGGGAAGAGGGTGCTGCTTCCAATAGCTCAGATGAGGAGCATCCACAGCAGACATCGACATCGCAACAGCTGTTATCTGGCAGGCCCGGAGCACTCTAAAGACAGGTTCCAAACATCAAAAGAGTTGCTGGACAGCTTGTCCAGAGGGTCAAAAGATCACAGCGTGCTAGGCCGCAAAATGTCTGCCAAAGTAGGAAGAGTGCAGTGTGGCACTTTTTTGAACAAAATCCTCATGATCAGGCCAAGGTTATCTGTAAGAAGTGCGCAAAGCCCTTTAGCCGAGGGAAAAATCTGAAAAATTTGAATACCAGTTGCATGCTTAGACATTTAACCAGCATGCACTTTCAAGCGTGGACACAACACCAAACCTCAAGTGCCACATGTGCAACTGATCACAACGAAGGTAGTCATCAACGCTACATTGTTTCCCCCACTGTAAGCCCACCGGTTAGCACAGCAGCAAATGTTGAGGTGTCGTTGCAAGGCCACAGCAGTCAGGGAATCCCACTGTTATATCAACGAAATACTGATTCTAGGCCATCAGAAAGAACACCAACTCCATCACCATCATCAACCCTCTCTCAGTCCGCCCTGTCCACTGCTACTTCCACCATATGCAGCTCTCAAGTCCAGCTCACCCTCCCAGACACTATGAGTAGGTCAAGAAAGTACTCAGTCTCTCATCCGCGTACACTGGGTTTGAACGCCCACATTGCCAAACTAATCTCGTTTGAGATGATGCCCTTTCGGTTGGTGGAAAGCACAGCTTTCCGCGAACTCATGGCCTATGCAGTACCACGCTATGACCTACCCAGTCGCCACTTCTTCTCTCGCAAAGCCATCCCAGCCCTCCACCGTCATGTGAAAGACCGCATTGTCCATGCACTCAAGCAGTCAGTGAGCGGAAAGGTGCACCTCACAACTGATGCATGGTCCAGTCGGCATGGCCAGGGCCGTTACGTGTCCATCACTGCGCACTGGGTTAATGTGGTGGATGCAGGGTCCACAGGGGACATCGGTGGTGGGACAGTGCTGCCTAGCCCACGGTATAGGAAACAGTTGGCTGTAGGCGTTCGACCCTCCTCCTCCTCCTCCTCCTCCTCCAGAAGCGAAAGCTCGTCCACAGAGCGCAGTCGTACGAGCACTCCATCTGCAGCTGCCACTGTTGCACACGATGTGTCCCCCTATCGAGCAGCTAGTGGAAAGCGTCAGCAGGCTGTGTTGCAGATGATGTGTTTGGGCGACAGACACACCGCCGAGGTGCTGGCCGAGTACTTGAAGCGACAAACTGAGTCATGGCTGGGCAGTGTACAACTTGAGGCAGGCAAGGTAGTTAGTGATAACGGCCGTAATTTTGTGGCAGCCATAGCCCTTTCAAAACTCAGCCACATACCTTGCTTGGCTCACACCTTGAACCTGGTGGTGCAGTGCTTCCTCAAAAATTATCCGGAGTTAACAGCCCTGCTCCAGAAGGTGCGAAGACTGTGCGCGCACATCCGCCAGTCGCCTGTACACTCCGTTCGTATGCAGAAGCTGCAGCGATTGCTCCACCTTCCCAACCACCGCCTCATTATCGACATTGCAACAAGGTGGAACTCCACCCTGCACATGGTGGAGCGGCTGTGCGAGCAGAGGCAGGCCATAATGCATTTGTGGGAGGATACACGGCCAGGCACTTTGAGAGCAGACATGGAGTTGACAGGCGTGCAGTGGTCGAAGCTGAAAGACCTTTGTAAAGTCCTTCAGTGTTTTGAGGAATGCACACGGCTGGTAAGCGCAGACGACGCCATCCTAAGCATGAGCATTCCACTTATGCGTCTGCTCATGCAAACTTTGACGCACCTTAAGGAGCAGGCGTCTGCAGCCAATGTTGATGAGGAGGAAGAGGAGGAGGGAATCCTTGATGACATTCAGCCATTGTCTGCTCAGGGACCTCTCCTGGACGAGGTGGAGGAAGAAGAGGAGGAGGAGGAGGAGGATGATGGGGATGATTACTTAGGGGAGGAGGATGCATCTCGTGGGGCAAGTGAAAATGTTGGCGTGGCAAGGTCTGGTACAGGGTTTGTGCGTGACTGGAGGGATGTGGATTTGCCAGAAAGTGCTCCTCCACCCAGCACTCGCAGTGCATCATTGACACCGGGAACATTGGCCCACATGTCAGATTATGCCTTGCGGATCCTAAAAAGGGACCCCCGCATTGCCAAAATGATGAACGATGACGACTACTGGTTGGCCAGCATCCTGGATCCACGCTATAAAGGCAAATTACAAAACATCATGCCACAGGAGAACCTTGACCTAATATTGGCTAATAAACAAGCAACTCCGGTAAATCGGTTGCTTGAGGCATTCCCAGCACACAGCAGCGGTGATGGTTCTCACAAGAGCCGTACGGGCCGGGGGCAGCTTGGCAGAGGTGTTCGTGGTGCACACAGCAGAAGTGGCGTTGGAGACAGGGGTTTCATGACAATGTTGTGGACTGATTTTTCAAATACCGCTCACACAACTGGTAATACTGCATCGATGGAAAGTGACAGGAGACAGCAGTTGTCAACTATGGTTACAAACTACTTTTCCTCCCATATCGATGTTCTCCCACACAGGTCATTCCCCTTTGACTATTGGGCCGCTAAACTGGACACCTGGCCTGAATTGGCCCAATTTGCCTTACAGGAGCTCGCTTGCCCAGCTGCAAGTGTGCTATCGGAAAGAGTCTTCAGTGCAGCTGGATCAATCCTGACAGAAAAAAGGATCCGTCTGTCAACCCAAAATGTGGATGATCTAACCTTCATTAAAATGAACCACGCATGGGTTTCCAAGGATTTTGTCCCACCTTCCCCTGATGACACATAGGGTGACAGAAAAATGGCTTGCTTTGGTCCACCTCTTCCTGGTACTTCACCTATTTCGCCTTTTGCATCAGCTGAATGTCCAACATCAACATATGCCACTTTCTAAAACTCCATAACTGTGCTGCCTCCCCCCCCATGGCCGGGGTCACCACCTAGCGCACGACACCGTGCGAGTGCCGTTGCCCTGGACAGGTGGGTAGGCCGACTCTTGAGCGCGGGCACTGGCACAAGGTCCCTCATAGTGCAATCAAGTGTCTCTGACGGTGGTGGTGCACACCCGCCGTCAGACACACCGCTGTACTATGAGGGGCCCAGTGCCAGTACCGACGCCCACGAGTGGGCCCCCCTTGCTTGGCCAGGGCCCCAGCATTTGCAATCTTTACCTCTCCCTGCTCCTCCGCTGTGTAATCTGGGCCGTCAAATCCATACTGTGCCTGACACCGTCTGAGCCTGCCTCCTGAGACATATATTTTGAATGTGTACGCTATCCATACATGTTATCCAGGGATACGGTACCCTTTCTAACCTTTGTGCAATGACGTGCAATCCATACTGGGCCTAACACCGTCTGAGCCTGCCTCATGCTATATAGACATATATTTTGAATGTGTACGCTATCCATACATGTTATCCGGGGATACGGTACCCTTTCTAACCTTTGTGCAATGACGTGCAATCCATACTGGGCCTAACACCGTCTGAGCCTGCCTCATGCTGTATAGACATATATTTTGAATGTGTACGCTATCCATACATGTTATCCGGGGATACGGTACCCTTTCTAACCTTTGTGCAATGACGTGCAATCCATACTGGGCCTAACACCGTCTGAGCCTGCCTCATGCTGTATAGACATATATTTTGAATGTGTACGCTATCCATACATGTTATCCGGGGATACGGTACCCTTTCTAACCTTTGTGCAATGACGTGCAATCCATACTGGGCCTAACACCGTCTGAGCCTGCCTCATGCTGTATAGACATATATTTTGAATGTGTACGCTATCCATACATGTTATCCGGGGATACGGTACCCTTTCTAACCTTTGTGCAATGACGTGCAATCCATACTGGGCCTAACACCGTCTGAGCCTGCCTCATGCTGTATAGACATATATTTTGAATGTGTACGCTATCCATACATGTTATCCGGGGATACGGTACCCCTTCTAACCTTTGTGCAATGACGTGCAATCCATACTGGGCCTAACACCGTCTGAGCCTGCCTCATGCTGTATAGACATATATTTTGAATGTGTACGCTATCCATACATGTTATCCGGGGATACGGTACCCTTTCTAACCTTTGTGCAATGACGTGCAATCCATACTGGGCCTAACACCGTCTGAGCCTGCCTCATGCTGTATAGACATATATTTTGAATGTGTACGCTATCCATACATGTTATCCGGGGATGCGGTACCCTTTCTAACCTTTGTGCAATGACGTGCAATCCATACTGGGCCTAACACCGTCTGAGCCTGCCTCATGCTGTATAGACATATATTTTGAATGTGTACGCTATCCATACATGTTATCCGGGGATACGGTACCCCTTCTAACCTTTGTGCAATGACGTGCAATCCATACTGGGCCTAACACCGTCTGAGCCTGCCTCATGCTGTATAGACATATATTTTGAATGTGTACGCTATCCATACATGTTATCCAGGGATACGGTACCCTTTCTAACCTTTGTGTAATCACGTGCAATCCATACTGGGCCTAACACCGTCTGAGCCTGCCTCATGCTGTATAGACATATATTTTGAATGTGTACGCTATCCATACATGTTATCCGGGGATACGGTACCCCTTCTAACCTTTGTGCAATGACGTGCAATCCATACTGGGCCTAACACCGTCTGAGCCTGCCTCATGCTGTATAGACATATATTTTGAATGTGTACGCTATCCATACATGTTATCCGGGGATACGGTACCCCTTCTAACCTTTGTGCAATGACGTGCAATCCATACTGGGCCTAACACCATCTGAGCCTGCCTCATGCTGTATAGACATATATTTTGAATGTGTACGCTATCCATACATGTTATCCAGGGATACGGTACCCTTTCTAACCTTTGTGCAATGACGTGCAATCCATACTGGGCCTAACACCGTCTGAGCCTGCCTCATGCTGTATAGACATATATTTTGAATGTGTACGCTATCCATACATGTTATCCGGGGATACGGTACCCTTTCTAACCTTTGTGCAATGACGTGCAATCCATACTGGGCCTAACACCGTCTGAGCCTGCCTCATGCTGTATAGACATATATTTTGAATGTGTACGCTATCCATACATGTTATCCGGGGATACGGTACCCTTTCTAACCTTTGTGCAATGACGTGCAATCCATACTGGGCCTAACACCGTCTGAGCCTGCCTCATGCTGTATAGACATATATTTTGAATGTGTGCGCTATCCATACATGTTATCCGGGGATACGGTACCCTTTCTAACCTTTGTGCAATGACGTGCAATCCATACTGGGCCTAACACCGTCTGAGCCTGCCTCATGCTGTATAGACATATATTTTGAATGTGTACGCTATCCATACATGTTATCCGAGGATACGGTACCCTTTCTAACCTTTGTGCAATGACGTGCAATCCATACTGGGCCTAACACCGTCTGAGCCTGCCTCATGCTGTATAGACATATATTTTGAATGTGTACGCTATCCATACATGTTATCCGGGGATACGGTACCCCTTCTAACCTTTGTGCAATGACGTGCAATCCATACTGGGCCTAACACCGTCTGAGCCTGCCTCATGCTGTATAGACATATATTTTGAATGTGTACGCTATCCATACATGTTATCCGGGGATACGGTACCCTTTCTAACCTTTGTGCAATGACGTGCAATCCATACTGGGCCTAACACCGTCTGAGCCTGCCTCATGCTGTATAGACATATATTTTGAATGTGTACGCTATCCATACATGTTATCCGGGGATGCGGTACCCTTTCTAACCTTTGTGCAATGACGTGCAATCCATACTGGGCCTAACACCGTCTGAGCCTGCCTCATGCTGTATAGACATATATTTTGAATGTGTACGCTATCCATACATGTTATCCGGGGATACGGTACCCCTTCTAACCTTTGTGCAATGACGTGCAATCCATACTGGGCCTAACACCGTCTGAGCCTGCCTCATGCTGTATAGACATATATTTTGAATGTGTACGCTATCCATACATGTTATCCAGGGATACGGTACCCTTTCTAACCTTTGTGTAATCACGTGCAATCCATACTGGGCGTGAGAACGGCTGGCGAGATGTTAAGCAAGCTACAGCACCTGTCCAGACAAGTACAGGGATTCCCTAGCGAGGAGACTTATTTGATTGTTTTCAATGTTGGGACAGCAATTTTTGGGGAGCACTATACTCTGGAGAATGATAGATGGGGCCCACCATACACTGGAACATTCCAAAGGTGGACATCAGACACTGGAGCAGCATTTACAGGGCCCATTATACACTAGAGCATTAGAAATGGGGCCCATTATGTTTGGAGCATTATTTGGGCCCATAAGACAGTGGAGCTTCATCCATGGGGACCAACATATACTGTAGCATTATGTGGAGCTCATCATATACTGTTTCAAACATTATATGGGACCAATGATTTTGTATGGAGAAATAGATGGGCCTCGTCATGAGATGTAAAAAGTGAGGTATTTTTCATTGTACTATACCGCTATTTCTCTGCCGTATCGGAGCATGATGAGTTGTGGTATGTGTTAAAGGGGCGCTCTTTCGCCCAGGGCACATGAAAACCTGCAGCCAGCCCTCCCCCCCCACAAATTTAGCCAAATAACCCCCATTTTTCAGTGCGTAACTTGTATTATGAAGTTAATTAAGGTTGACAAGCTTAAGTAAGAAGAATTGATGCTTTTGGCATTCAAATGGGCACTGTAGGTGTGTTTCCTGTCCTCCTCTCACTGCCGACTTTTATTCCCCATTGACTTACATTGGGTTTCGTGTTTCGGGACGACCCCGACTTTTCCCTATAATCGGACGATCTTGCTCGACCCGACTTTTGGAAAAGTCGGGTTTCACGAAACGAAACGCGACCCTAAAAAACCAAAAGTCGCTCAACTCTAGTCTTTACGAGTATATTGCGATTATTTTCAGTAACAACGCGGTCATCTGCTGAGGTTCTCCTCCACTATTAGGGTGCGTCACCCAGTTATAATCAAGGTTACCTGGTTAGGGGCCCACTCAGAAGTTTCGCCCCCCCTGAACCAAAACCCTAGCTATGCCTCTGAACAGAAGTATTTGATAGCACACAAACTACTTGCCGCCGCCTGAGCCTGCCAAAAAGACTGGAAGGCATGATCTCAGGCATGTAGGGTTACAGAGGAACAGAAGGAATGAAGCAGGGAACAAGTGGAGAGCAGGCGCTTGAGACGGGCCAAGTGAAACATGCGTTCCTTAGGGTGGAGTATACATTTTCTAGTTCTTTAACTCATCATTGGATAATCTATTGATGCCCCCCCTTTGATCTACCATATAGTGCCCAAATAGTACAAGCAGGCGTATAATGTTATAATGACACTGCTCGTCAGTTCTCCATATTGGACAAACATGGCAATAAACTGGGCAATGTCACTGGATTCAATATAGCTGCTTTCCAATAGGTTTGGGCACAAAATTTGGGATTGGATGCAAAAGGACCTGTGGTGTCCCTTACGGTAGTGAAAAAGATTGCACACACTTAAGAAGACATCGGTCAGGAGGGTTGTCCTAAAATGATTAGATGCAGATAAACGTTTTCCTGTCAGCTGCAAAAATACAACCATCAGCATACCCTGCATCTGTTTGAAGACCCCCTGCTCCAGGATCTACAAGCATGAATGAAATCATAGTCATCATTAGAGTTGAGCGAAACGGGTCGAAAAAATTCAAAAGTCGCCGACTTTTGGCAAAGTCGGGTTTCATGAAACGAAACCCGACCCTAGGATGAGGTCGGCCACGAGGTCGGCGACTTACGCGCCAAAGTCGCGTTTCAAAAGTTTGTTTTGCGCTCTTTTTCAGCCAATCAGGATCCACGGACACTGTGGGCAACGTGATGACATAGGCACGGGTCACCACCATCTTTCAGAAGGGCATGCAAGTGATTGGCTTGCTTTGGTGGGCGTCACAGGGGGTATAAAAGGGCGTGCACGCCGACCGCCATCTTACTTCTGCCGATCTTAGTATAGGGAGAGGTTGCTGCTGATTCTGTAGGGAGAGCGTTAGGCAGGGAAGAAGACAAAAAAAATGCTTCTGCTGCTAGCGATTTGGCCTGCACAACACACAAGTCACTGTGTGTGCAGTGCAAGGGGAGGCTATATTGTGGTGTATCAGTGGTGTTGGTTGTTGGGCTGCCTTTTAAGGCTTCCTGACACGTTGGCATTGCTGTTTACCCACTGCTCTGCAAACTGCTTTTTTAAAAGCAATCCAATCTCCCTTATCCTCTCGTCACTTTGGTCACAGGCAGCTGTGCCATCGAGCGTGTCACATAGCGCTCAGATATCAGTGGGCCGCACACAATCCACAAGTGTCCAGTGTCCAAAAGTGTACGCAGAGATTCAAAATCTCCATTATCCTCTCGTCACTTTGGTCACAGGCAGCTGTGCCATCGAGCGTGTCACATAGCGCTCAGATATCAGTGGGCCGCACACAATCCACAAGTGTCCAGTGTCCAAAAGTGTACGCAGAGATTCAAAATCTCCATTATCCTCTCGTCACTTTGGTCACAGGCAGCTGTGCCATCGAGCGTGTCACATAGCGCTCAGATATCAGTGGGCCGCACACAATCCACAAGTGTCCAGTGTCCAAAAGTGTACGCAGAGATTCAAAATCTCCATTATCCTCTCGTCACTTTGGTCACAGGCAGCTGTGCCATCGAGCGTGTCACATAGCGCTCAGATATCAGTGGGCCGCACACAATCCACAAGTGTCCAGTGTCCAAAAGTGTACGCAGAGATTCAAAATCTCCATTATCCTCTCGTCACTTTGGTCACAGGCAGCTGTGCCATCGAGCGTGTCACATAGCGCTCAGATATCAGTGGGCCGCACACAATCCACAAGTGTCCAGTGTCCAAAAGTGTACGCAGAGATTCAAAATCTCCATTATCCTCTCGTCACTTTGGTCACAGGCAGCTGTGCCATCGAGCGTGTCATATAGCGCTCAGATATCAGTGGGCCGCACACAATCCACAAGTGTCCACTGTCCACAAGTGTACGCAGAGATTCAAAATCTCCATTATCCTCTCGTCACTTTGGTCACAGGCAGCTGTGCCATCGAGCGTGTCACATAGCGCTCAGATATCAGTGGGCCGCACACAATCCACAAGTGTCCAGAGTCAAAAAGTGTACGCAGAGATTCAAAATCTCCATTATCCTCTCGTCACTTTGGTCACAGGCAGCTGTGCCATCGAGCGTGTCACATAGCGCTCAGATATCAGTGGGCCGCACACAATCTACAAGTGTCCAGTGTCCAAAAGTGTACGCAGAGAATCAAAATCTCCATTATCCTCTCGTCACTTTGGTCACAGGCAGCTGTGCCATCGAGCGTGTCACATAGCGCTCAGATATCAGTGGGCCGCACACAATCCACAAGTGTCCAGTGTCCAAAAGTGTACGCAGAGATTCAAAATCTCCATTATCCTCTCGTCACTTTGGTCACAGGCAGCTGTGCCATCGAGCGTGTCACATAGCGCTCAGATATCAGTGGGCCGCACACAATCCACAAGTGTCCAGTGTCCAAAAGTGTACGCAGAGATTCAAAATCTCCATTATCCTCTCGTCACTTTGGTCACAGGCAGCTGTGCCATCGAGCGTGTCACATAGCGCTCAGATATCAGTGGGCCGCACACAATCCACAAGTGTCCACTGTCCACAAGTGTACGCAGAGATTCAAAATCTCCATTATCCTCTCGTCACTTTGGTCACAGGCAGCTGTGCCATTGAGCGTGTCACATAGCGCTCAGATATCAGTGGGCCGCACACAATCCACAAGTGTCCAGTGTCCAAAAGTGTACGCAGAGATTCAAAATCTCCATTATCCTCTCGTCACTTTGGTCACAGGCATCTGTGCCATCGAGCGTGTCACATAGCGCTCAGATATCAGTGGGCCGCACACAATCCACAAGTGTCCACTGTCCACAAGTGTACGCAGAGATTCAAAATCTCCATTATCCTCTCGTCACTTTGGTCACAGGCAGCTGTGCCATCGAGCGTGTCACATAGCGCTCAGATATCAGTGGGCCGCACACAATCCACAAGTGTCCAGTGTCCAAAAGTGTACGCAGAGATTCAAAATCTCCATTATCCTCTCGTCACTTTGGTCACAGGCAGCTGTGCCATCGAGCGTGTCACATAGCGCTCAGATATCAGTGGGCCGCACACAATCCACAAGTGTCCACTGTCCACAAGTGTACGCAGAGATTCAAAATCTCCATTATCCTCTCGTCACTTTGGTCACAGGCAGCTGTGCCATCGAGCGTGTCACATAGCGCTCAGATATCAGTGGGCCGCACACAATCCACAAGTGTCCAGTGTCCAAAAGTGTACGCAGAGATTCAAAATCTCCATTATCCTCTCGTCACTTTGGTCACAGGCAGCTGTGCCATCGAGCGTGTCACATAGCGCTCAGATATCAGTGGGCCGCACACAATCCACAAGTGTCCACTGTCCACAAGTGTACGCAGAGATTCAAAATCTCCATTATCCTCTCGTCACTTTGGTCACAGGCAGCTGTGCCATCGAGCGTGTCACATAGCGCTCAGATATCAGTGGGCCGCACACAATCCACAAGTGTCCACTGTCCACAAGTGTACGCAGAGATTCAAAATCTCCATTATCCTCTCGTCACTTTGGTTACAGGCAGCTGTGCCATCGAGCGTGTCACATAGCGCTCAGATATCAGTGGGCCGCACACAATCCACAAGTGTCCACTGTCCACAAGTGTGTGCAGAAATTCTAAAACTCCCCTGTCCTATAGACACCTTGTACCTTGTTTTACATTACTATATAGTTTGTTGGATTTTGTCTACATTTCTACCAAAAATGAGGAAGGCTGGTGGAAGAGGCCGTGGAAATGGGCGGGGGTTGGCAGCTGGTAATGATGGTGTTGGTGGTGGATCTGATGGTAGTGGCAAGAGCAAAATAGGACCGAATGCAGGAGGTGCTGACCCTGCGTCATCGTCTGGCTACATAAGGACTCGAACGCTTAGTTTTCTAGGAGTTGGCAAACCGCTTTTAAAGGCAGAGCATCAGGAAAAAGTTTTGTCTTACATTGCTGACTCAGCCTCCAGCTCTATCGCCTCCTCTTCTTCAGTTGTAAAAAGTAAAAGCACTGAGTCGTCATTGGAGGCTCATGTTCATGAACCACACCTTTCCTTGTGTCCTTCACCCCAACCAAGATTGATGGATGACGCAGGCCATACTACTGATTACTCCATGGAGCTGTTTTCACATACCATGCCTGGATAATCAAGTCAAATGGTGAATTACCCAGGCCAAGATGAATCTGACATGGAGTGCACTGATGCACAGCCGCTGATGGATGATTCTGCTGGTACATTCACTGCGAGCACTACATTGTCCTCGCAGTGTACAGAGCCAGATTTTGACCCTGATGAGACTCAGGTGCCCCTTCCCGCACACTATACCACCATACACGGTGACACAGAGAAAGGTGCACATGACATAGAAGAGGAGGTGATGGATGACCCAGTTGTTGACCCAGATTGGCATCCATTGGGGGAAGAGGGTGCTGCTTCCAATAGCTCAGATGAGGAGCATCCACAGCAGACATCGACATCGCAACAGCTGTTATCTGGCAGGCCCGGAGCACTCCAAAGACAGGTTCCAAACATCAAAAGAGTTGCTGGACAGCTTGTCCAGAGGGTCAAAAGATCACAGCGTGCTAGGCCGCAAAATGTCTGCCAAAGTAGGAAGAGTGCAGAGTGGCAGTTTTTTGAACAAAATCCTCATGATCAGGCCAAGGTTATCTGTAAGAAATGCGCAAAGACCTTTAGCCGAGGGAAAAATCTGAAAAATTGGAATACCAGTTGCATGCTTAGACATTTAACCAGCATGCACTTGCAAGCGTGGACACAACACCAAACCTCAAGTGCCACATGTGCAACTGATCACAACGAAGGTAGTCAGCAACGCTACATTGTTTCCCCCACTGTAAGCCCACCGGTTAGCACAGCAGCAAATGTTGAGGTGTCGTTGCAAGGCCACAGCAGTCAGGGAATCCCACTGTTATATCAACGAAAGACTGATTCTAGGCCATCAGAAAGAACACCAACTCCATCACCATCATCAACCCTCTCTCAGTCCGCCCTGTCCACCGCTACTTCCACCATATGCAGCTCTCAAGTCCAGCTCACCCTCCCAGACACTATGAGTAGGTCAAGAAAGTACTCAGTCTCTCATCCGCGTACACTGGGTTTGAACGCCCACATTGCCAAACTAATCTCGTTTGAGATGATGCCCTTTCGGTTGGTGGAAAGCACAGCTTTCCGCGAACTCATGGCCTATGCAGTACCACGCTATGACCTACCCAGTCGCCACTTCTTCTCTCGCAAAGCCATCCCAGCCCTCCACCATCATGTGAAAGACCGCATTGTCCATGCACTCAAGCAGTCAGTGAGCGGAAAGGTGCACCTCACAACTGATGCATGGTCCAGTCGGCATGGCCAGGGCCGTTACGTGTCCATCACTGCGCACTGGGTTAAAGTGGTGGATGCAGGGTCCACAGGGGACAGCGGTGGTGGGACAGTGCTGCCTAGCCCACGGTATAGGAAACAGTTGGCTGTAGGCGTTCGACCCTCCTCCTCCTCCTCCAGAAGCGAAAGCTCGTCCACAGAGCGCAGTCGTACGAGCACTCCATCTGCAGCTGCCACTGTTGCACACGATGTGTCCCCCTATCGAGCAGCTAGTGGAAAGCGTCAGCAGGCTGTGTTGCAGATGATGTGTTTGGGCGACAGACACACCGCCGAGGTGCTGGCCGAGTACTTGAAGCGACAAACTGAGTCATGGCTGGGCAGTGTACATCTTGAGGCAGGCAAGGTAGTTAGTGATAACGGCCGTAATTTTGTGGCAGCCATAGCCCTTTCAAAACTCAGCCACATACCTTGCTTGGCTCACACCTTGAACCTGGTGGTGCAGTGCTTCCTCAAAAATTATCCGGAGTTAACAGCCCTGCTCCAGAAGGTGCGAAGACTGTGCGCGCACATCCGCCGGTCGCCTGTACACTCCGTTCGTATGCAGAAGCTGCAGCGATTGCTCCACCTTCCCAACCACCGCCTCATTATCGACATTGCAACAAGGTGGAACTCCACCCTGCACATGGTGGAGCGGCTGTGCGAGCAGAGGCAGGCCATAATGCATTTGTGGGAGGATACACGGCCAGGCACTTTGAGAGCAGACATGGAGTTGACAGGCGTGCAGTGGTCGAAGCTGAAAGACCTTTGTAAAGTCCTTCAGTGTTTTGAGGAATGCACACGGCTGGTAAGCGCAGACGACGCCATCCTAAGCATGAGCATCCCACTTATGCGTCTGCTCATGCAAACTTTGACGCACCTTAAGGAGCAGGCGTCTGCAGCCAATGTTGATGAGGAGGAAGAGGAGGAGGGAATCCTTGATGACATTCAGCCATTGTCTGCTCAGGGACCTCTCCTGGACGAGGTGGAGGAAGAAGAGGAGGAGGAGGAGGAGGATGATGGGGATGATTACTTAGGGGAGGAGGATGCATCTCGTGGGGCAAGTGAAAATGTTGGCGTGGCAAGGTCTGGTACAGGGTTTGTGCGTGACTGGAGGGATGTGGATTTGCCAGAAAGTGCTCCTCCACCCAGCACTCGCAGTGCATCATTGACACCGGGAACATTGGCCCACATGTCAGATTATGCCTTGCGGATCCTAAAAAGGGACCCCCGCATTGCCAAAATGATGAACGATGACGACTACTGGTTGGCCAGCATCCTGGATCCACGCTATAAAGGCAAATTACAAAGCATCATGCCACAGGAGAACCTTGACCTAATATTGGCTAATAAACAAGCAACTCTGGTAAATCGGTTGCTTGAGGCATTCCCAGCACACAGCAGCGGTGATGGTTCTCACACGAGCCGTACGGGCCGGGGGCAGCTTGGCAGAGGTGTTCGTGGTGCACACAGCAGAAGTGGCGTTGGAGACAGGGGTTTCATGACAATGTTGTGGACTGATTTTTCAAATACCGCTCACACAACTGGTAATACTGCATCGATGGAAAGTGACAGGAGACAGCAGTTGTCAACTATGGTTACAAACTACTTTTCCTCCCATATCGATGTTCTCCCACACAGGTCATTCCCCTTTGACTAATGGGCCGCTAAACTGGACACCTGGCCTGAATTGGCACAATATGCCTTACAGGAGCTCGCTTGCCCAGCTGCAAGTGTGCTATCGGAAAGAGTCTTCAGTGCAGCTGGATCAATCCTGACAGAAAAAAGGACCCGTCTGTCAACCCAAAATGTGGATGATCTAACCTTCATTAAAATGAACCACGCATGGGTTTCCAAGGATTTTGTCCCACCTTCCCCTGATGACACATAGGGTGACAGAAAAATGGCTTGCTTTGGTCCACCTCTTCCTGGTACTTCACCTATTTCGCCTTTTGCATCAGTTGAATCAACATCAACATATGCCACTTTCTAAAACTCCATAACTGTGCTGCCTCCCCCCCCATGGCCGGGGTCACCACCTAGCGCACGACACCGTGCGAGTGCCGTTGCCCTGGACAGGTGGGTTGGCCGACTCTTGGGCGCGGGCACTGGCACAGGGTCCCTCATAGTGCAATCAAGTGTCTCTGACGGTGGTGGTGCACACCCGCCGTCAGACACACCGCTGTACTATGAGGGGCCCAGTGCCAGTACCGACGCCCACGAGTGGGCCCCCCTTGCTTGGCCAGGGCCCCAGCATTTGCAATCTTTACCTCTCCCTGCTCCTCCGCTGTGTAATCTGGGCCGTCAAATCCATACTGTGCCTGACACCGTCTGAGCCTGCCTCCTGAGACATATATTTTGAATGTGTACGCTATCCATACATGTTATCCAGGGATACGGTACCCTTTCTAACCTTTGTGCAATGACGTGCAATCCATACTGGGCCTAACACCGTCTGAGCCTGCCTCATGCTGTATAGACATATATTTTGAATGTGTGCGCTATCCATACATGTTATCCGGGGATACGGTACCCCTTCTAACCTTTGTGCAATGACGTGCAATCCATACTGGGCCTAACACCGTCTGAGCCTGCCTCATGCTGTATAGAAATATATTTTGAATGTGTACGCTATCCATACATGTTATCCGGGGATACGGTACCCTTTCTAACCTTTGTGCAATGACGTGCAATCCATACTGGGCCTAACACCGTCTGAGCCTGCCTCATGCTGTATAGACATATATTTTGAATGTGTACGCTATCCATACATGTTATCCGGGGATACGGTACCCCTTCTAACCTTTGTGCAATGACGTGCAATCCATACTGGGCCTAACACCGTCTGAACCTGCCTCATGCTGTATAGACATATATTTTGAATGTGTACGCTATCCATACATGTTATCCGGGGATACGGTACCCCTTCTAACCTTTGTGCAATGACGTGCAATTCATACTGGGCCTAACACCGTCTGAGCCTGCCTCATGCTGTATAGACATATATTTTGAATGTGTACGCTATCCATACATGTTATCCGGGGATACGGTACCCCTTCTAACCTTTGTGCAATGACGTGCAATCCATACTGGGCCTAACACCGTCTGAGCCTGCCTCATGCTGTATAGACATATATTTTGAATGTGTACGCTATCCATACATGTTATCCGGGGATACGGTACCCCTTCTAACCTTTGTGCAATGACGTGCAATCCATACTGGGCCTAACACCGTCTGAGCCTGCCTCATGCTGTATAGACATATATTTTGAATGTGTACGCTATCCATACATGTTATCCGGGGATACGGTACCCCTTCTAACCTTTGTGCAATGACGTGCAATCCATACTGGGCCTAACACCATCTGAGCCTGCCTCATGCTGTATAGACATATATTTTGAATGTGTACGCTATCCATACATGTTATCCGGGGATACGGTACCCCTTCTAACCTTTGTGCAATGACGTGCAATCCATACTGGGCCTAACACCGTCTGAGCCTGCCTCATGCTGTATAGACATATATTTTGAATGTGTACGCTATCCATACATGTTATCCGGTGATACGGTACCCCTTCTAACCTTTGTGCAATGACGTGCAATCCATACTGGGCCTAACACCGTCTGAGCCTGCCTCATGCTGTATAGACATATATTTTGAATGTGTACGCTATCCATACATGTTATCCGGGGATACGGTACCCCTTCTAACCTTTGTGCAATGACGTGCAATCCATACTGGGCCTAACACCGTCTGAGCCTGCCTCATGCTGTATAGACATATATTTTGAATGTGTACGCTATCCATACATGTTTTCCGGGGATACGGTACCCCTTCTAACCTTTGTGCAATGACGTGCAATCCATACTGGGCCTAACACCGTCTGAGCCTGCCTCATGCTGTATAGACATATATTTTGAATGTGTACGCTATCCATACATGTTATCCGGGGATACGGTACCCTTTCTAACCTTTGTGCAATCACGTGCAATCCATACTGGGCCTAACACCGTCTGAGCCTGCCTCATGCTGTATAGACATATAATTTGAATGTGTACGCTATCCATACATGTTATCCGGGGATACGGTACCCTTTCTAACCTTTGTGCAATGACGTGCAATCCATACTGGGCCTAACACCGTCTGAGCCTGCCTCATGCTGTATAGACATATATTTTGAATGTGTACGCTATCCATACATGTTATCCGGGGATACGGTACCCCTTCTAACCTTTGTGCAATGACGTGCAATCCATACTGGGCCTAACACCGTCTGAGCCTGCCTCATGCTGTATAGACATATATTTTGAATGTGTACGCTATCCATACATGTTATCCGGGGATACGGTACCCTTTCTAACCTTTGTGCAATGACGTGCAATCCATACTGGGCCTAACACCGTCTGAGCCTGCCTCATGCTGTATAGACATATATTTTGAATGTGTACGCTATCCATACATGTTATCCGGGGATACGGTACCCCTTCTAACCTTTGTGCAATGACGTGCAATCCATACTGGGCCTAACACCGTCTGAGCCTGCCTCATGCTGTATAGACATATATTTTGAATGTGTACGCTATCCATACATGTTATCCGGGGATACGGTACCCCTTCTAACCTTTGTGCAATGACGTGCAATCCATACTGGGCCTAACACCGTCTGAGCCTGCCTCATGCTGTATAGACATATATTTTGAATGTGTACGCTATCCATACATGTTATCCGGGGATACGGTACCCCTTCTAACCTTTGTGCAATGACGTGCAATCCATACTGGGCCTAACACCGTCTGAGCCTGCCTCATGCTGTATAGACATATATTTTGAATGTGTACGCTATCCATACATGTTATCCGGGGATACGGTACCCTTTCTAACCTTTGTGCAATCACGTGCAATCCATACTGGGCCTAACACCGTCTGAGCCTGCCTCATGCTGTATAGACATATATTTTGAATGTGTACGCTATCCATACATGTTATCCGGGGATACGGTACCCTTTCTAACCTTTGTGCAATGACGTGCAATCCATACTGGGCCTAACACCGTCTGAGCCTGCCTCATGCTGTATAGACATATATTTTGAATGTGTACGCTATCCATACATGTTATTCGGGGATACGGTACCCCTTCTAACCTTTGTGCAGTGACGTGCAATCCATACTGGGCCTAACACCGTCTGAGCCTGCCTCATGCTGTATAGACATATATTTTGAATGTGTACGCTATCCATACATGTTATCCGGGGATACGGTACCCTTTCTAACCTTTGTGCAATGACGTGCAATCCATACTGGGCCTAACACCGTCTGAGCCTGCCTCATGCTGTATAGACATATATTTTGAATGTGTACGCTATCCATACATGTTATCCGGGGATACGGTACCCCTTCTAACCTTTGTGCAATGACGTGCAATCCATACTGGGCCTAACACCGTCTGAGCCTGCCTCATGCTGTATAGACATATATTTTGAATGTGTACGCTATCCATACATGTTATCCAGGGATACGGTACCCTTTCTAACCTTTGTGCAATCACGTGCAATCCATACTGGGCGTGAGAACGGCTGGCGAGCTGTTAAGCAAGCTACAGCACCTGTCCAGACAAGTACAGGGATTCCCTAGCGAGGAGACTTATTTGATTGTTTTCTATGTTGGGACAGCAATTTTTGGGGAGCACTATACTCTGTAGAATGATAGATGGGGCCCACCATACACTGGAACATTCCAAAGGTGGACATCAGACACTGGAGCAGCATTTACAGGGCCCATTATACACTAGAGCATTAGAAATGGGGCCCATTATGTTTGGAGCATTATTTGGGCCCATAAGACAGTGGAGCTTCATCCATGGGGACCAACATATACTGTAGCATTATGTGGAGCTCATCATATACTGTTTCAAACATTATATGGGACCAATGATTTTGTATGGAGAAATAGATGGGCCTCGTCATGAGATGTAAAAAGTGAGGTATTTATCATTGTACTATACCGCTATTTCTCTGCCGTATCGGAGCATGATGATTTGTGGTATGTGTTAAAGGGGCGCTCTTTCGCCCAGGGCACATGAAAACCTGCAGCCAGCCCACCCCCCCCCCACAAATTTAGCCAAATAACCCCCATTTTTCAGTGCGTAACTTGTATTATGAAGTTAATTAAGGTTGACAAGCTTAAGTAAGAAGAATTGATGCTTTTGGCATTCAAATGGGCACTGTAGTTGTGTTTCCTGTCCTCCTCTCACTGCCGACTTTTATTCCCCATTGACTTACATTGGGTTTCGTGTTTCGGGACGACCCCGACTTTTCCCTATAATCGGACGATCTTGCTCGACCCGACTTTTGGAAAAGTCGGGTTTCACGAAACGAAACGCGACCCTAAAAAACCAAAAGTCGCTCAACTCTAGTCATCATGTGTCCATCCCATCTTAAAGTATTAAAATTTTATCTATGGGTAAGAAAGAAATTCATTCTTCACCATCAAGGAGTTAAATTTTATTGTGAAAAACTTATTTTAAATACCATGGAGGTGGGAAGTTGGGGGAAGGGCGGTTTGGAAAACTTAAGGAAAGAACTGCTAGAACTTTTCTTCAGAGATCTGCAGAGATCTAGTAATTTTAGTTGACACTGGCTGAGGGGAGGATTCATTACAGTGCAGAATATGTCATGCCTATTAAAAAATAGTCACCAGCCGCATCAAGCCTTGAAAAGAAGCCTCCTGCACAGGATGTCATTAGCCATTAGTGCTGCTGCCTTCGCTTTTTGGCATACATTGTCACTAAGGTGGCTGCGAGTCACAACCTCTGCAGACACCAGCCGGGAGAAGGCAGAATTTTCTTCCCTCTGTAGAATTAAAGCAATTAATTGAATAATACTGCAGGAGAGTTGAAAGCCCTACACCTACATGGAGCTGAACCTTGTCCGTATGTGCTCTCCATCCTCCTTATAATCTTCACAGATGACCTGGATTCATAGAACCTTGCAGAACCTTCTGCCTGTCCTGAACTCACTGCAGTAATTTGCATTCTAGTCTATGTACTGTCACCCAGGGTGTCTGGAAGAGAGGAGGGAATAAAATGGAAAAGGAGGTCTACAGCAGGAGCTGGAAAGTCCCACTCCCACCACAGGCTCCATATCGGCATAGGTGGGTCATTAGCCCAATAACCCTCCAGGCTCCAATTTATTCGTCATAATATAGAACCACTAAGAAGTTCTCATCTTCCTTATTTGCTAATGATGACACATAGTCCCCATCCAGAGTGAATAAGATCAACTACAATATTTTGACAAGTCACATTGCCACTGCAGGATCTTAATGCTCACTGTTCTTAATATCCACTTTATTGACCAAGATAGATACGATGTGGCTTATTAACCCCTTTACTCAAAGCAACTCTATTTTCTCTTATTTACCATTTACAGATTTTCATTAACACTAATGAGGATAACTTCTGATCGGGTAAGGGTCTACAAGTTCCACCTCACTAAAATGTACAGTATGTCCTTGGAATCTGGTTTTTATGTCACATGGGTTATTTAACTGCAAACACCATTGGTAATGGGCCATGAACCATGATCCATTAAAAGCTACTGGCTCTACATGCATGGGTATCTTCCATGGTTGGTGGACATTTATAAATCGGATGTGCAGGAACCCAATTATTCAACTAATGATCAACCAGATCTCATATAACATACTCATCTATCAAAGTGGACATTAAACTTGAAGACCCAACTGTCACCTTTCAAGGAGTACATAATGGTGAGTCCAATGCCTTAACCTTTCCACCAGTATCAACGATCTACAAGGTTAATGTCCACTATGGTGGTAGATAACCAGATTAGATGATATTTAGTTCCTAATTCATATCAGTTTAATGGACAGGATGTAAGCAGGTTGCAGGATGCAGTGACACTATGGAGGCAGAGCAAGGGTTAACAGGTTAAAAATTTAATTTGGAACAATAAAGTGACGCAGGTTGCAGGATGCAGTGACACTATGGAGGCAGAGCAAGGGTTAACAGGTTAAAAATTTAATTTGGAACAATAAAGTGACTCCTCACATTGAAATAACAGTTAAATTGCAGGAGAAAATGATAATGTAACAGCAGTCCAGTTATCAAACTTATCGTATCTTTAGGTTCCTCATACGCACATGATCCGTTGGGGGTTGTACTGGCAACGGCCAGCGTAATGTCTTCAGATGGGGTCCTGCAACGAACGGTCCAACATCTGGCGGCAACGGGCGGTCTCCAGTTTTGCCTGTTGAGCCCTTAGTCCATAAGCTTGTGCAGCTAAAGTAAAGAGAGCTGCAGAGATCCCGGTATCAAGCGTAGGCTGGTGCGCGTTGTCCAGCAGAGGGGACCGCAGCTTAATATCCCATAGCCGGCTCACGTTTCCCCGCACGAGCGCAGTCTTACTCTTAGATGAGCGAACAGCGCTCTCCACCCTCACTGTCCCACTGGCGTGCCCAGGAGATGTCTGTCGGCCGAAGTACGTTGCAGCGCTGCTGCTCGGAGTGCGGAATGCACTGCCTACCCTCCTGCACTCTCCCTGACAGCGGGAAATTTCCTGTTGCTTTGCGCGCTTTCAGCTGTTTCCAGTTCAAACACGCCCCCTCTTCCCGGGCGAGGGGGTCTGTCCGGTCCCCTGTTCCTTCTCCCGGGCAACATGGGATGCATCCTTGACAGTTTTGGACCCGGCTCAATACAGGTACCCGCAGCCTGTTCTTCCTCCTTACAAGGACACTGCAAAATCTGTTGATGACAGGCCACCAACAATGTGAAGGATTGGCCGCCATACATTTGATTAGAAGAAAACTCTGCAAGTGGTTATTGTAAAAGGGGATGCCCAGAAATACCCCAACATTACACCAGATAGCTTTATTTAACCGGTGGTTTTCAGTGGGTCCTAAACTGGATCCTTCACCCAGCAAAGATGTGCCAAAGTAGCAGTCACTTTACAGCTGCACAATGCATAATACTCAAATGTAGTTAGCATAAGGCAATAAAAAAGTAAAAAATGGGAAAAGCACAAGGGGCAACAAGCAGGGGCAAATATTAATACAAAGGGAAGAACACACCAGTACCAGGGATTCCCGCTTCCTACAATCTTGTGACTTCATTGTTTTTCGTCAAAGAGTTTCCTCAGACTTTTTTTAGCCTACTCTACAAATTGTTTAATCAGTGAGACCTCCTTCTTAAAGGGAATCTGTCACCCTTTTTTTGGACTATCAGCTGCTGGCATTGAGGCTAGTTTCACACTTGCTTTTTTTTGCAGCGCGTTTTTCCCGCAAAAAAACGCATTGAAAAAACGCATACATAAGCATACAACTGCTGCGTTTTTTTCAAGCATTTTTATGAGCATGCATGAAAAAAACGCAGCGTTTTTATGCGTTTGTATGCGTTTTTAGCGCGTTTTTACCGCGTTTGCGTTTTTTTCCAACATTTTTAGGTGGCCCCTCACACTACCCAAACCATGACTTTACTAACCCTAACCCTGACCCTAACCCTAACCCTAACCCTGACCCTAACCCTAACCCTGACCCTAACCCTTAACCAAATCATACTTAACCCTAACCCAAACCCTAAACCCTAACTAACCCTAACCCTAACCCTGACCCTAACCCTAACCCTGACCCTAACCCTGACCCTAACCCTAACCCTAACCCTGACCCTAACCCTGACCCTAACCCTAACCCTAACCCTGACCCTAACCCTTAACAAAACCATACTTAACCCTAACCCTGACCCTAACCCTAACCCTAACCCTAACCCTAACCCTAACCCTAACCCTTAACCAAACCATACTTAACCCTAATCCTGACCCTAACCCTGACCCTAATCCTTAACAAAACCATACTTAACCCTAACCCTGACCCTAACCCTTAACCAAACCATACTTAACCCTAACCCTGACCCAAAACCCAACCCTAACCCTGACCCTGACCCTAACCCTAACCCTAAACCCCCTTAACTAACCCTAACTCTAACTCAAACCCCTAAATTCCATGGTTAAAAAAAAAAAACGCATATGCAAAAAAACGCTTACATGAGCATGCCAGTGCGCACATATGCGCATCCATAGGCTATAATGGCCATTTTTAGCGCAAAACGTGCGCATATGTGCGCATGCGCTTTTTTGCAGGGCCAAAAAATGCAACATGATGCGTCTGGAAAATCCAATCGCACACCCCAAAAAAACGCAGCGCATGAAAATCGCATACATGCGCTTACAAGCGCGCAGGTATGCGCACCCATGTTAAATATAGGGGAAAAAACGCATGCGCAGGTTAGCGTTTTTTTCCAGCGCTAAAAAACGCAAATGTGAAACCAGCCTAACATCAGGGGCTTATCTACAGCATTCTGTAATGATGTAGATAAGCCCCCCCCCGATGTAGCCTGAAAGACAAGAAAAACATGTTAGATTACACTGCGCAGGCGTCAGGAGAGGTCTGGTGCCTGCGCACTGCAGTATTCTGCTCTACCCTCAAGAGGGCAGATCAGTGCGCCTGCACCGGAGCCACTATAGGAAGGAAAGAAGAGGACATTATCGTATGAAGATGGGAGGCGCCTGACCGGACCAGATCGCGACACCCATCGGACTGGACCGCCCCCCCCGGTGAGTATAATCTAACCTGTTTTTCTTATCTTTCAGGTTACATCAGGGGCTTATCTACAGCATTACAGAATGCTGTATATAAGCCCCTGATGTCAATGCAGGAAGCTGATAGTGAATTTTTAAAGGGAATCTGTCACCCTTTTTTGACTATCATCCATCTCAAGAGTTCCAAGTTTGGTAAAACAATGGGCATAAACGCAACTCCAGCAATTTCATAACTCAAAGTCTAAGGGGCAGACACGAATGTTATTTCTATATGACTGGAAGCTGGAGATGAGCAAATTGATTTGCAGAGCTCTCGTCTAGCATCCAGGTCAGTATTTTGGGAACACTGAACAGGAGAGCCTTGGGAACTGCCTCCTAACTTTCGTCGTCCACAGATCTTTTGATTAACCAGCCTGGGGCAGCGTTGTGTGTGAATCACACTCCAATGATGACGTTATGTAACAAGGGCAACCGGGGGATAGTCCTAGCCAAATTACTTAAAGATACAGTACACAGACAGAGTCCACTGAGTAAATGGTCAGCAAGCACCCACGGCCCCTTGTACATGAATAGACAGAACTGACACAGCTTCGTCCCACGGGTTACCTTCTCTTCCTCTGGTCACCGTAGTCCAGACAATGATATTTCAAGAATGCAGCTGTTTTCCAACAAGAAAGACAATTTCAACACTGGCTTCCTGCTCTCTCCCTGACACTTGCTACGGCCGCACCCACAACAAACACAGAAGTCCACTCACTGGGATCTGGGTACTTAAAAACCCCTTCAGCAGGGACCCTTCCAGAGTCCTGGGGCCTGTGTTGTGGTCCTTCAGTCCTTTTAAGTCCTTGAATCCTTCTTTAGGTCCTTGAGTCCTTCTTTAGGTCCTTGAGTCCTCTTGAGCCTGGGGCAACATATCTCTTCCATCTGGGAGTCTGGCAGTGCCCCGTCTTTTACTGCACGTCTGCTCAGGGCTAACGTATCCGAGCTTCTGACTGGGGACAGCAGCTTCCTCCCGCCTTTCTGCTGCTGACTCAGCCCTCCAACTTAACTATTTACATTCCCTAACTCTACACAAACAGCAATTACACATGACAATACATCTAGGAACAATACCATAGGGAACATTAGGACCGGGTAAACACAGCATAATCAAGGCCGAAGACACATGTAACATTACAGTATAAAACACATACGTACAGTATAACATACAGGTACATAACATGTACATAAAAGTGCACAGGGGGGGGCGTGGCATGGCAGGCGAGGAGTGAAGACGTGTTCAGGAGAGCTCCCATCCCCGTACAGATACCTGACCCGAAAAGCGCCCTTTACAAATGCCCTCTAACCCGATGACTACCAGGAGGAGCAGGGGGACCATATCCGCCGGCCCCGCAGCACCCGACAGGACCTCTCAGAGCATATCCCGCTACCTTACAGCAGCGGGAAGGAAGAAGGCCGCGGGCGCCATGACAGGAGGCGCGTGGAGTACAGCGAGCGCCGCTGACAACAGGAGACAGAGCACAAGAGGTGAGGGAGCGGCCTGGTGGGACAATGGAGCATGGAGAGACCCCTCAGAGACCTACCTGTGTGGACACTGGAGCCCCACGGGTGAGTGGATGCTCTCCCCGGGATGGAGTCGTTGAGCCCCTGGAGGCCTGTCTCTCACAGGGGAACCCTGTAGTTGGAGCAGCACAACCACGCTCTATAGCTGCGGGAGGTGACCAGGGTGGGATGCCTACAGAACCCCCCACACCATACTCACGAGGAGACGGCGGTGTCCCCCCGGATGTCAGTCTTGGCACCACTGGTGGATCTCCAGCATTGGGGGTTGCGGACCCCATGATAGGGGAGCAGGAGGATGGCACTGGATCGCCTGTATATCGGGCAGGACAGCTGCCTGGCGCGGCTCCCCCACTTGCCCACCGAATAGATGCATCTATAATATCACCGGGTGAGGCATCGGCATCTCCATTGACTGGATACTCTGCAGCACCCATAGGAGCTGATCTCAATTTACTATACAATAAACTAAAGGATATTCCAACTAAGCGGGATATGGAGCAGTACATTGCTCGTCTAGAATCATCCTATAAGGCTGAACTTTCTGTACTTAAAGATGACATCCAACAATGTGGCGAGAAAGTGGAATCCCATGACCAGCTTCTATCCTCCCTGAATGAAAGAATGGAGGCTCAAGAAAGCGTCACAGCAGCCCAAGCTAGACAACTACAGACCCTAGCAGAAATGCTGGATGACTCCGAGAACAGGGGACGCAGGAATAATATAAGAATACGAGGGTTACCTGAATCTATACCTCCCCGGGAGCTGAATACCACTCTGAGAGGCATTTTCAACACGGTGTTAGACAGACCTCAAGACACCCCATTGGAAATAGACCGTGCACATAGGGCTCTAGGCCTACGTCCCGGCGAACAAGACCCACCGAGAGATGTGATATGCCGAGTGCACAAGTACCAACTTAAAGATGCGGTCATGGGAGCAGCCAGAAGAGCAAAGCCCATACACCATTTGGATTCTCGCATACAGCTTTTTCCAGATCTGTCCAGATGGACCTTACAGAGACGTAGAGCTCTTTGCCCCCTCTTGAATGAACTGCGGCAGCGTGACCTTCTTTATACCTGGGGATTTCCATTTTGTCTTCGAGTTCAGAAGAGAGGCAGAGTGCATCGATTGAGTCACCCTAGTGGTGTTCCAGCTTTTTCAGCTGCCCTCGACATACCTGTGGTGGATATTCCTGACTGGCCATCCTTACCATCATTTTATCGAATGGAGGACCCCCGCAGAGGCCTAGACCCTCAACAACAGCGTCGTCGCGGAAGATGGCCTAATGGACAGGGACGCATACACCCGGAAGGAGAAGCTGACTGATTATCCTGTATTATATTCTTAAATAGCCCATATTTCTTAAATTAGCAATGTTCTTTGTCCTTTAGTGGACTATTAATCTAGGATGTCCTGTTTTTGAAAAAAGAAGTGGATTCTAAAAAATTTATACTAGTTCAGAGTTATAGGGTGGGGTACCTTTGTGTACTGTCCATCTCAACGATATTGAAGCTAGTCGGGAGTCGTTATAGGTATCATACGTGTTATAGTTCTGATAGGATGCATATGGTCTTTACCCGTTACATTTTTGATTTGCAAGGAACACGACTGTTATATCATTACGGGGTCGGGTGTCGAGGGAGGTGGTATCTCCGACTCCTCTTTTGTCGTACACGTGCCCCCTGGAGACGCTGCTTTGCCATTAAGGCACGCAGCCACTAACGTTTTTCTCCACTTGGTTAAATTTTCTGTTGGAGTGTGACTATCCGCACTCGTATTGTTAATTTCTTCTATTCTTTGTCCTTTGTTAACTTTATTTACTTTTCTTTTTGCCTTTTGCTGTATCCACCCCTCCCTTTTCCTAGCCTTTCTCTCCCTTCTCAGTAGCGGGCACTGGACCCCGAGGCCGACTCATCCTTGTAGGTGAAATTTACATCCTTGACCCTGGACTACATCCACAATGCCAGATAAGGCTGCCACGCAGAAGATCATATTGGGCTCCTTAAATACTAGAGGCTTTAACATTCCGCAGAAACGGTCACATATCTTATATGGCATGCATAAGAAAAGAGTAAATGTGTTGCTTTTACAAGAGACACATTTTAAAACTGGACATGTTCCTAATATACACGATCGTTATTACACAACCTGGTTTCATAGTACCAACCCGAACTCCCGATCCCGAGGTGTATCTATAGCACTCCATAAATCCCTTCAACATACCATGTTGGACACATTGGTCGACACGGAGGGCAGATACGTAATTTTGAAAATTCAAATTTTTTCAACAATATATACTATAGCAGGATGGTACGCCCCCAGCCGAGACCAAATACGGACAGCTAGATCCTTCTTGAAGACAATGGCTGATTTTGCGGAAGGGGTTATTATACTAGGGGGTGATTTTAATTTGACTCTTAACCCGACATTGGACTCCACAGCGGCAAAATCTTACCTATCTCTTCGTCAACTGTCCTCTTTGAAAAAAGACCTACATGATTTACGTCTTACAGATGTCTGGAGACTACTTAACCCTGACGGGAAAGATTATACGTTCTTCTCCACACCACATAACTCCTATGGTAGAATAGACATCTTCCTCCTTAGTCATTGCGCACTGGCCAGGGATCCGAAACCGTCCATCGGCAGTTTTTTATGGTCGGATCATGCTTCAGTCTTTCTAGACATTAGTCCTCCAGATTCAGGGGTACGACTGTGGACGTGGAGATTGAACGATAACCTTTTAAAGGACACTACTTGTGTGGTTGATATTAAGACTACCATAGCAGAATTCCTACAAGACCACGCACATGACACTACTGCTATGCCTATCAAATGGGAAACTCTCAAATGCATACTCAGAGGGGTACTTATCAAACATGGATCTCGCCTAAAACAAATAAAAAGTAGGGAAATTATAGACCTAACGGAAAAAATTTTGAGGTTGGAGACGAAACATAAGATGACTAAGGAGGCGGAGACGATGACTGACCTGATTAAATGCAGAGACGATCTGAAGTCACTACTAAATGAGAAATACCGTCACCATAGAAATCGTTTTAAGAGTATATTATACGGTCAGGCCAATAAATGTGGGCGTTTATTAGCTAGATTTCTACATCCACGCAATCAAACCGCATACATTCCATCTCTCCAACGACATAGAGGTCAGACGACGTCGAACCCGACAGAAATTTTGGATATAATGAGGCGGTATTACCATACATTGTATAATATTAATGGAGATTACCCCCCTCAACCGCCTTTGGACCCCCAATCACACATAGAGTCTTATATACGGGACACAGCCCTTCCGACATTGGCCACAGACCTGACGACGCCATTAGATACTGATTTTACGTTAGAGGAGATTGACGACGTCATTCGAAATACTCCAACTGGTAAAAGTCCGGGACCGGATGGTTTTTCCCCTCATTTTTACAAGATGTTTTGCGAACAACTTGGCCCCATCATGACGTCGGTGTTCAATACCATTGCACTCGACACCCTGTTTGTCCCACAATCTTTAGAGGCGTTTATCACAGTCATACCGAAGCCAGGGAAAGATCCTAAAGTAGTAACTAATTACCGCCCAATATCTCTCATCAATATCGACGTAAAATTGTATGCTAAGATCTTGGCAAATCGACTGGCTCCTCTTCTACCTTTAGTAGTACATTCGGACCAGGTGGGATTTGTGCGAGGGAGAGAAGCGAGAGATGGCATAGGTAAAACTCTCATATTGACTGCACATGCTAAATCAAAATGTAAGCCACTGGCTTTGTTATCGATTGACGCGGAGAAGGCCTTTGACCGTGTGCACTGGGGCTTCATGTTCTCGGCCCTAAAACAACTGGGCCTGGGAAATCGTTTCCTACACAGAATCGCAGCCCTATACTCTGGCCCTTCAGCGAGGGTTAGGGTTAACGGGGCTTTATCAGACCCTATTTCCATTGGGAACAGGACTCAACAGGGTTGCCCCCTGTCGCCTCTCTTGTATGCGATAGTTATGGAACATTTGGCGGTGGCGATTAGGAAGAGCTCCAGTGTGAACGGTCTCTGGGTGGACCGCGTTCATTATAAGGCCTCTCTTTATGCAGATGATCTCTTACTGTATATATCCCAACCCCACATTACTCTCCCATCACTAATGGAAGAGTTTCGAAAATATGGAGCAGTCAGTAACTTTAAAATCAATTTTCAGAAAACTGAAGCACTCAACATTTCCTTAGGACTGGCAGAACTTACAAGCATAATGGGAAACTTCCCCTTTCGATGGAAAACTGGGGCCATTCAATATTTGGGTGTTCAAATTCCTACTGACATGACTGACCTATACAAATTAAACTATGTACCCCTCTTAGAATCGACTCTGAAACGTCTGAGGGAATACGGACGGAAAACTATCTCATGGTTTGGTAGGATGAATTCATTTAAGATGGACATTCTTCCCAGGTTTTTATACCTGTTCCAGGCGGTTCCGGTTGTACCGCCGAAGACATTCTTCCAGACCATCAGATCTGCGCTAATTCGCTTTATCTGGCAGGCTTCTAGACCCCGTTTAAAATATTCTATCTTAACTACTCCAAAATCCAGAGGTGGTGCGGGTCTCCCTGACCTGGAACTTTACCATAGGGCCTCCTTACTTGCACGTTTATTTGACTGGCAATTCAACTACCACTCTAAACAATGGGTTCAATTGGAGCAAACATCTTTTAGTATCCCATTGCGCCATCTTCCATGGATCTGACGTTATGAGTTAGGTGCAAATGAATCTGAGGAATCCACTGGCTTCTTGATTCGAGAAGTCCTACAGATATGGAATCGTTTTAAAAATAAAAAGAAATTTATTAGCACCCTAAATCCACTGACACCAATATTTGTTAACCCGGATTTTCCCCCAGGATGTCACAGAAACCAATTTCTGGGTTGGCATAGTAGTTCTGACTTAAGACTAGGACAGGTCTTGGTGGGGGGGAGTGTTCCGTCCTGGGATGCCATACGAGAGAAGTTCCCCGATGGGGCTCTCTCCTGGATGGAATACAACCAATTGAGGTCACTTTTTCGGGGACGTTTGGTCGATCGTTCTTCTGTTCCCCCCATGACACGGCTGGAAACTTTACTACAACAACAGAGCCCTCCCTCTCATCTGATTTCTCTTTTATATCAGGAATTCCACACAGGAGACTCGGACAGGGCTCCGAGCTATATTCGAGCGTGGAAGGATGAGATGGGATGTAAATTTTCAGGTGAAGACCTTGACAAAGCATACCTCTTCACACATAAAATGTCTCCGGCTGGGGGCGCACAAGAGAAAAACTTTAAGATAGTGACCAGGTGGTATCTGTCCCCCTTCAGACTAAAATCTATTTTCCCGTCCGTGGACGATGTCTGCTGGCGTTGTGGAGCTGAGAGGGGTACGCTGCTCCATATATGGTGGCAGTGCCCTGCTGTACGATCCTTCTGGGAAAAGGTGTTTCGGGCTTATCAAAAGATTACTGGGAAATATGTTCCCCCCTCCCCACAGATTGCCATCCTATCAATTCTCCCGGGATCTATATCCACTCAGAAGAAGAGCCTTCTTAGGTTTTGTATTACCGCGGAGCGGATGGTGATCCCACGTCACTGGCGCACGACAACACCGCCAACTATGGCAGAATGGTTGGCGGAATTTGCAGACATTTTCCGTATGGAGGAATTATTGGCTGAAATGGAAGGTGATAACACCCGGTTGGTCCGAGCGTGGCAGCCTTGGATCTTATTCAAGGAAACATCTGAACTCCCTCGATTGCTCGAGGAAGCTCCTTAATGGTCGGCTCGGAAATCCGTGGCCCGCTTTTCCTTTTCCTTTCCTCACCCCTCCCCTTCCCCTCTCTTTCTTTTCCTTTTCCCCCACATCCTCTCCTGTGAGTCTCTTTTCCCCTTCTTAACTTCTTTCTTTCTTTGTCTTAGGAGTGCACTCCCATTGGTTACAAGCAAAGGTGCTGTTATGTATGTTCGCAATTATTATCTCCTTATACTTGATCAGGGATGCTGATAATGTACTGGAGGACACACTGAGCATAATGACACTTTACATTTTGTCTTATTATATATGAGTAGCTATGGTATGAAAAATGCTCTTACAGTTGAGTTAATTAAGATACGAAGACAAATTCCTGTTTGTTCTCTTACATAAGATAATTTTGAGGAAGGTGCGTCGATCTTTGCTCGACCAAGGCACACGAACATATGAGCCGGAAGACATATTATCTTTACAGGGGACTGATTATACTGTAACCAAGTGTGGTTTGGTGTACAATTCTTGTTGTTGTCTTATATGTTGTGTCTAATTGTTTTCAATTAAACAGATTCAACATAAAAGTGCACAGGGGGTCACACGGAAAGAGGAGAGGGCACAACTGAGGGGACCTGCCACCTCCTTACAGTTACATTAGGCCAGAGATAAAAGAGCATCCACGGATGCCAGTAAATGGGAGTTGCTTCATGTGGTTCCATTCTGAGAGCCACACAATACTGATATGGCTGTTTTGTCAGGGTCCTGCAAATCTATATTGGAGGTCTTTTACTGACTGCTATAGAGGCCACATTCATTCTAGTAATGACGTGGCACCCTAGGAGTCCGGTTGCCACAATGACATTGCCTTCCTCACGAGGGTGATGTCAGGCCTGAAGCAAGGAGGGATTCCCTGGCCAGGTATACACAGCATGCAACACAGTTCCTGCTCCAGGCCAGCAGAGGGAGCTCTGAACCCAACTTCAGGGGAGCTGCTCTCTCTTGTCAGGAGGAGGAAGTTAATTAGAGTTTCAGTGAGTCAGTGCTGGGGACTGGACGAGTGCAGAGCTTGTCCCCTGACTGGAGTGCATTCTGAGTCAGAGAGGAAGGGAAAAGTATAGGAAAGCTTGGGAAGAGGAGCTGTGACCACAATCATCCCAGAGCTCAGCGCTAGAACTGGACAACGGAGTCCGTGGCTCCAGAGCACTACGGTCTCATCAGCTAAATCCGGAGGGCAGAAGATTGCAAGTTTTCTGACCCCATCACACACCTGAAGGCACAACCGCAGGTTAGAGCCCGGAGATGCCATGAGGAGCAACACCTGTGAAACGCTCACGCTGCCTGCCATGCGGGTAGCGTTTTCTGACAGACAGTGAGAGAAACAGAGGACTGAGCAGAGCTTTAGGCAGCAAGGACCTCAAATAGAGCAGCGCAGTAAGGAGGCCTCCAATCCACCTGGCTGAGTGGATCCTGAGTTGCTTTGGGCTGCCCGGACCTCCATTGTCATCTGTAACCAGTGCTCCGCTCTGCACCTCTATACATCCAGTAAAGGTAAAGGAAACTACAACCCCGCTGTGTCCTCAGATTTATTTGCTATACCATCTGCCCTGCACTACAACCACCACCATCATCTCATCACTTAAAAATACAGTTGCCCTGGGGCCTAGTTCTACCTGTGGATAGCTGTAACAACTCTGCTGCATCACCATCAGCCCCAGCGGACTCTGAAGCAGCATCAGCTAACACCTTATTTGCCGAATACCACAGGTGGCGTCACAAACTAATTCTCTTTTAAATCATCCCCTATAAACTTTATTGAACATTTTCATTGGACGCCCAGGGCCACAGACCGGATCACCGCTGTCATGACACTTCCCCTTTCAGAACTGGCCCGGTACTGAGTACCCCAAGGCCCTGGTCGGCGCTCCAATGACCCTGTGAGGAGCTAATGTGATGGATTTCTGTGCTGCAAAAGGAAACACGCAGCCAAGGGAACTTGGGGTCTGGATGCAGTGAAGCTGTGCAGTGGTTGGGTATCAGGAATGGGAGAAAAAGTATATTATGCCAAACAGAGAGGATGGTCGGGTTCACAAGGAATTGGCAATATGTGAACTCAACAATCTTTTACGTTTCTCGGAAGAGGCCCTTAAGTCAAACATAAAGTGTATCTTCCATGCAGTAAATAAGTTTAGTGGTTCAACTTCAATGAGGAAGCCGAGCATGACGCACTCATGGATGGAAGAACAAAGTCAGATAAGCTCTGTAGTTACAGCTTTCAGGCGGCTACACTCCAGCTTTCCAGAATAATCCTAATGGCATCTCTCTCAGGTCTCAATCTCTTTTCTCCAGCCCAACGTTCCTGATGATCAACGTGCCGGGAGGCTATCCAACTGTCCTGGTACCAGACCCGCTGGTCTCCATTGTAGCACTAGTTGTTTTCTTCCACCATTGTATTTGGGCTTACTTTGTCTTACAGGAAGCTCTGCTGCAGTCTCTGGGTCACATCAGCAATGGGGTCAGATTCAGACCACACTATAAACACTCAGGCACAACTCCTTACCGGGGTTGTGCAGACTTCTGAATCCTAACAGAATGCGCACTGCACGCTGTCAGAATTCTCTGGTGTCGCTGTCGAGATTGGGCAGTCATGTGACCACAAGAATTATATTTGCATACATGCGGTCATTTTCCGACTTGATGTGCTTGGCATTGCTCAATACAAAGGAATTGAATGAGGCCGAGAATGTCTAGTTGAAATGTGGCCAGAAGAATGTAAATCTCATACTTTCTGTCACGTGAACGCCTAGTTTCAGCAACGACACTGGAGAATTCTGTCAATATGTGGTGCACAGACTTTAACCCCTTTACCCCCAAGGGTGGTTTGCACGTTAATGACTGGGCCAATTTTTACAATTCTGACCACTGTCCCTTTAGGTAATAACTCTGGAACGCTACCATGGATCCCGGTGATTATGATACTGTTTTCTCGTGACATATTGTACTTCATGTTAGTGGTAAAATTTCATTCATATAACTTGCGTTTATTTGTGAAAAGAATTGAAATTTGGCAAAAATTTTGAAAATTTCGCAATTTTCCAACTTTGAATTTTTATGCCCTTAAATCACAGAGATATGGCATGCAAAAAACTTAATAAGTAAAATTTCCCACATGTTTACTTTACATCAGCACAATTTTGGAACCAAAAGGTTTTTTTTATTAGGAAGTTATAAAGGTTAAAAGTTGACCAGCGATTTCTCATTTTTACAACACCATTTTTTTAGGGACCACATCACATTTTAAGTCACTTTGAGGGATCTATATGATAGAAAATACCCAAAAGTGACACCATTCTAAAAACTGTAACCCTGACGGTACTCAAAACCACATTCAAGAAGTTTATTAACCCTTCAGGTGCTTCACAGGAATTTTTTGAATGTTTAAAAAAAATGAACATTTAACTTTTTTCACAAAAAAATTACTTCAGGTCCAATTTTTTTTATTTCACCAAGCGTAACAGGAGAAACTGGACTGCAAAAATTATTGTGCAATTTGTCCTGAGTAGGCTGATACCTGATATGTGGGGGGAACCACTGTTTCAGTGCATCGCAGAGCTCAGAAGGGAAGGAGCCTTCGTTTGACTTTTTCAACGCAAAATAGGCTGGAATTGAGATCGGACGCCATGTCACGTTTGGAGAGCCCCTGATGTGCCTAAACAGTGGAAACCCCCCACAAGTGACCCCATTTTGGAAACTAGACCCCCCAAGGAACTTATCTAGATATGTGGTGAGAACTTTAAACCCCCAAGTGCTTCACAGAAGTTTATAACGTACAGCCGTACAATTAAAAAATCATATTTTTTTCCACAAAAATGATCTTTTCATCCCCAATTTTTATTTTCCCAAGGGAAACAAGACCCCAAAAGTTATTGTGCAATTTTTCCTGAGTATGTGGATACCCCATATGTGGTGGTAAACCACTGTTTGGGTGCATGGCAGAGCTTGGAAGGGAATGAGCGCCGTTTGACTTTTTCAACGCAGAATTGGCTTGATGCCATGTCGCATTTGGAGAGCCCCTGATGTGTCTAAACAGTGGCAACCCCCACAAATGACACCATTTTGGAAAGTAGACCCCCCAAGGAACTTATCTAGATGTGTGGTGAGAACGTAGAACCCCCAAGGACTTCAAAGAAGTTTATAACGGACAGCCATAAAATTAAAAAAAATCATATTTTTTCCACAAAAATGATCTTTTCACCCCCAATTTTTATTTTCTCATGGAAAAAAGGACCCCAAAAGTTATTATGCAATTTGTCCTGAGTATGATGATATCCTGAGTATGATGATACCCCATATGTGGGGGTAAAACACTGTTTGGGCACATGGCAGAGCCCAGAATGGAAGGAGCGCCGTTTGACGCAAAATTGGCTGGAATTGAGATCAGACGCCATGTCACGTTTGGAGAGCCCCTGATGTGCCTAAACAGTGGAAACCCCCACAAGTGACCCCATTTTGGAAACTAGACCCCCAAGGAACTTATCTAGATGTGTGGTGAGCACTTTGAACCCCCAAGTGCTTCACAGTTTATAACACCCGGCCGTGAAAATTAAAAAATCATATTTTTAACACAAAAATGATCTTTTAACCCCCAATTTTTATTTTCCCAAGGAAAACAGGACCCCAAAATTTATTGTGCAATTTGTCCTGAGTACGCTGATACCCCATATGTGGGGGTAAACCACTGTTTGGGTGCATGGCAGAGCTCAGAAAGGAATGAGCGCCGTTTGACTTTTTCAACGCAAAATTGGCTTCATGCTGTATCGCATTTGGAGAGCCCCTGATGTGCCTAAACAGTGGAACCCCCCCACAAATGACATCATTTTGGAAACTAGACCCCCAAAGGAACTTATTTATATATGTGGTGAGAACTTTGAACCCCCAAGGACTTCACAGAAGTTTGTAACGTACAGCCATACAATTAAAAAATCATATTTTTTCCACAAAAATGATCTTTTCACCCCAATTTTTATTTTCCCAATGGAAACAGGACCCCAAAAGTTATTGTGCAATTTGTCCTGGGTACGCTCATAACCCATATGTGGAGGTAAACCACTGTTTGGGTGCATGCCAGAGCTCGGAAGGGAATGAGCGCCGTTTGACTTTTTCAACGCAGAATTGGCTTGACTCCATATCGCATTTGGAGAGCCCCTGATGTGCCTAAACAGTGGAAACCCCTCCCACAAATGACATCATTTTGGAAATTAGACCCCCCAAGGAACTTATCTAGATGAGTGGGGAGAACTTTGAAGCCCCAAAGGCTTCACAGAAGTTTATAACGTACAGCCGTAAAATTAAAAAATCATATTTTTTCCACAAAAATGATCTTTTCACCCCCAATTTTTATTTTCCCAAGGAAAACAGGACTCCAAAAGTTATTGTGCAATTTGTCCTGGGTACTCTGATACCCCATATGTGGGGGTAAACCACTGTTTGGGCGCATGCCAGAGCTCGGAAGGGAATGAGCGCCGTTTGACTTTTTCAACGCAAAATTGGCTTGACTCCATATCGCATTTGGAGAGCCCCTGATGTGCCTAAACAGTGGAAACCCCCCACAAATGACATCATTTTAGAAACTAGACCCCCCAAGGAACTTATCTAGATGTATGGTGAGAACCTTGAAGCCCCAAGGGCTTCACAGAAGTTAATAACTTACAGCCATAAAATTAAAAAATCATATTTTTTCCACAAAAATGATCTTTTCACCCCCAATTTTTATTTTCAAAAGTAAAACAGGACCCCAAAAGTTATTGTGCAATTTGGTGCATGGCAGAGCTCAGAAGGGAAGGAGCGCCGTTTGACGCAAAATTGGCTGGTATTGAGATCGGACGCCATGTCACATTTGGAGAGCCCCTAAATAGTGTAAACCCCCCACAAGTGACCCCATTTTGGAAACTAGACCCCCCAAGGAACTTATATAGATGTGTGGGGAGCACTTTGAACCCCCAAGTTCTTCACCACAGAAGTTTATAACGCCCAGCCATGAAAATAAAAAAATCATATTTTTTCCACAAACATGATCTTTTAGTCCCCAATTTTTTTATTTTACCAAGGGTAACAGGAGAAATTGGACCCCAAATGTTGTTGTTCAATTTGTCCAGAGTACGCTGATACCCCATATGTGGGAGAAAACTACTGTATGGGCACACGTCGGGGCTCGAAAAGGAAGTAGTGACGTTTTGGAATGCAGACTTTGATGGAATAGTCTGCGGGTGTCATGTTGCCTCTGGAAAGCCCCTGATGTGCCTAAACTGTGGAAACCCCCCACAAGTGACCCCATTTGGAAACTAGACACCCCAAGGAACTTATCTAGATGTGTGATGAGCATTTTGAACCCCCAAGTGCTTCACAGAAGTTTATAACGCAGAGCCATAAAAATAAAAAAATCATATTTTTTTTCCACAAAAATGATATTTTTGCCCCCAATTTTTTATTTTACTAAGGGTAACAGGAGAAATTGGACCCCAAAAGTTGTTGTGCATTTTGTCCTGAGTAGGCTGTTTTTTTATTTACAAAAAAAGAATTTATTAGAGATTTTTTTTTCATTTATTTAGGATTTTTTTTTTAATTATTTCTTCATATATTTTTTGTTTTTTAACTTTATTATATTGTCCTAGTGTTGGACAATATAATAAAGTGTCAGATCGCTGACAGGGATCAGGGAAGCACGCAGTGGTTCCCTAATCCCCCGGTACACTGCAATCATGTTTGATCGCCGTGTTCCGGGGGTTAATGTGCCAAGGGCATTCTGTGACCGCTCCTGGCACATGATAATCAGCTGACACCCGGCCACGATCAGCGGCGCTCCCCTCGTGAGGGCCGCTGATCGCGATGACATACTATCCCGTCCATGGGAATTAAGTCCCCGGTCACATGGACGGGATAGTACGTCAGATGGCAGAAAGGAGTTAAGGATTCAGAAGATTGTAGTTACTTAGAGTGACTGCAGACTTATAATAATAATAAATTTTATTTTTATAGCGCCGACATATTCCGCAGCACTTTACATTTCAGAGGGGATTTGTACAGACAATAGACATTACAGCATAACAATAATCACATACAGTAGATTATAACAAATACCAAGAGGAAAGAGGGCCCTGCTCGCAAGCTTACAGTCTATGAGGAAAGAGGGAGACACGAAAGGTGGGTGGTAACAGTTACCCTGATTGTATGGACCAGTCATAATGTTAAGTGTGTAACAGTACAGACACAGAGGGCTAATGGAGGCATAAAGCATGTGGGAACATGATGCGGGGAACCTGGTTATGGTAAAACTTTTGGCTCTGCCACACAGGGATAGATTAGGTTAATGTGTTGGGGTGGTAGGCCAGTCTGAATAAATGCGTTTTCAGGACACGCTTAAAATTGTGGGGATTGGGGACTAATCGTATTGACCTGGGAAGTGCATTCCAAAGAATTGGCGCGGCACGTGTAAAGTCTTGGAGACGGGAGTGGGAGGTTCTGACTATTGAGGATGCTAATCTCAGGTCATCAGCAGAACGGAGGGCGCGGGTAGGGTGGTATACTGAAACAAGGGAGGAGATGTAGGGTGGTGCTGAGCCATGGAGGGCTTTGTGAGTGAGGGTAATAAGTTTATACTGAATTCTGGAGTGGATGGGTAGCCAGTGTAATGACTGGCACAAGGTAGAGGCATCGGTGTAACGATTGGTGAGGAATATGATCCTGGCTGCAGCATTCAAGACAGATTGGAGGGGGGAGAGTTTGGTAAGAGGGAGACCGATTAGAAGAGAGTTACAATAGTCGAGACGAGAATGAATAAGAGAAACAGTAAGAGTTTTTGCAGAGTCAAAGGTAAGAAAAGGTCGAATTCTAGAAATGTTTTTGAGGTGCAGATGACAAGAGCGAGCCAGTGATCGAATGTGGGGGGCAAAGGAAAGCTCGGAATCAAGTATGACCCCAAGACAGCGGGCCTGTTGCTGGGGAGTAATAGTGGAACCACACACAGAAATGGCAATGTCGGGTATAGGTACATTAGTAGAGGGAGGAAACACCAGGAGTTCAGTCTTTGACAGGTTCAGTTTCAGATATAGTGAGGACATGATATTAGACACAGCGTTTAGACAATCGCCGGTGTTTTCTAGAAAGGCTGGCGTGATGTCAGGAGAAGAAGCGTATAATTGGGTGTCATTAGCATAGAGATGGTACTGGAAATCAAATCTACTGATTGTTTGACCAATAGGGGCAGTGTACAAGGAGAAGAGGAGGGGACCTAGAACCGATCCTTGGGGGACCCCAACAGTAAGGGGATGATGAGAGGAGGAGGAACTGGCAAAAGATACAGTAAAGGAGCGGTCGGAGAGATAGGAGGAGAACCAGGAGAGAACGGTATCCTTGAGGCCAATGGAACGGAGCATAGTGAGGAGGAGCTGATGATCCACAGTGTCGAATGCTGCAGAGAGATCCAAGAGAATTAGCATGGAGTAGTGACCATTTGATTTAGCTGTTAGCAGATCATTAGAGACTTTAGTGAGGGCAGTTTCAGTGGAGTGTAAAGAGCGGAAACCGGATTGGAGAGGGTCGAGAAGAGAGTTTTCTGAGAGATAGCGGATAAGACGGGAGTGGACCAGGCGTTCCAGGAGTTTAGAGATGAAGGGAAGATTAGAGACAGGTCTATAGTTTGCGGCACAGTTTTGGTCGAGGGATGGTTTTTTAAGTAGTGGATGTATGATGGCATGCTTAAATGAGAAGGGAAAAATACCAGAAGAGAGAGAGAGGTTAAATATTTTAGTTAGGTGAGGGGTGACAGCAGGGGAAAGGGACTGAAGGAGCTGTGACGGAAATGGGTCACTGGTGCAAGTAGTTGGGCGAGAAGATGCAAGGAGCCTGCTTACTTCTTCTTCTGTGACTGGTTCAAAATCAGAGAGTGAGTTAGATGCAGTGGGGGAGGGAGGACAGTGCATGGTATGAGGTGATTGGGAGATAATTTCCTGTCGGATCTGGTCAATTTTTTCTTTGAAGTAATTGGCCAAATCGTCAGCTCGGAGCTCCATGGTTGGGGCCTGTACTCTTGGATTGAGTAGAGAATGAAAAGTGTCAAAGAGACGTTTCGGGTTATTGGACAGTGAGGTGATGAGGGTGTTGAAATAGGTTTGTTTGGAGAGGTGAAGGGCAGTGTTGTATGTTCTAAGCATAAACTTAAAATGGATGAAATCTTCGGGTAGATTGGATTTTCTCCACAGACGTTCGGCGCACCTGGAGCACCGCTGCAGGAAACGTGTTTGCACCGTGTGCCAGGGTTGTCGCCGTCTGCGTTGTGGTGTTCTATTTATAGGGGGTGCAAATTCATCCAGGGCATTTTGAAGTGTTTCATTGTAATGCTTCAATGCAGAATCAGGACAGGAGAGGGAGGAGATAGGGGCCAATGAAGACTGCAAGTTCTTCATAAGTTTCTGGGTGTTAATGGCCTGTATGTTTCTATAAGTATGGACAGTGGGGGTGACCTGAGCAGCCTGGCAGTTCTTGATAGAGAATGAAAGAAGATTGTGGTCAGAGAGCCGAGAGAAGACCAAGTCGAGGGAGTTTCCGTCTTCATGCATTGGAGAATTAGTAAGCTGCGAAAGGCCAAATGAGGAGGTTAGAGATAAAAGGTGAGTAGCAGATGGTGAGAGGGGAAGAGCAATGGGGATGTTGAAATCACCCATGATGAGGGTAGGGATGTCACAGGAGAGAAAATGTGGAAGCCAAGTGGCAAAATGATCCAGGAACTGATGGGAGGGGCCGGGAGGACGATACACCACCACCACTCGCATGGAGAAGGGGGTGTAGAGTCTGACGGCATGGACCTCAAAAGAAGGGAAGACAAGTGAGGGTACTTGAGGGATAACCTGAAAGGTACATTTTGGTGACAGGAGCAGACCAACGCCTCCACCAGCTCTATTGTCTGATCTTGGGGTATGAGAGAAGTGTAGCCCCCCGTATGAAAGAGCAGCAGCAGCAGCGGTAGTGTCTGACTGCTGGATCCAGGTTTCAGTAAGAGCCAGGAGGTTAAGAGAATTAGAAAGGAAAAAGTCATGAATGAAGGAGAGTTTGTTACACACTGAGCGAGAATTCCAAAGTGCACAATTAAGAGAGACAGATGGCATGCAGGGAATATTAATAAGATTAGAGGGGTTTCTGAGTGTAGCAGTCGGGAGGTTTGACTTTCTATAACATGGGGGACCAGGGTTGGGAGCAATGTCTCCTGCGACTAGGAGGAGGATAGAAAGAGTGAGCAGATGGTTAAGTGATTTGTGAGAGCGTCTCTGATGTTGAATGGTGGGACTGACTGGATCTGTGCAGTTTAACAACGTGAAAAGAGCATGAGTGCTATACATAGGAGAGGAAAGAAGCGAGGGGCCAATGTGGATGGAGTGTAGAGAGTTAATGCCAGGGCAGTGGATGTGTGTGAATGCAGCGGCCAGGATTAAAATTACACAAATGCATATGGTATATATTTGTTGTACTCCAAATGTACAGGGAGTAGATGTATATAAATGTAAGACTTTTTGTAAATGTAAGACTTTTACTACAACACCAGTCAACCCTTTTAAGTGTTCTCCAATGCTACCCGTTATATAGACACACATATCAATTTCATATTGTGATTCTAATGCATCCTAGCACCATTGTATATAAGTAAATGATTAAATACAACTTTTAATACAGTTTCTTATGGCGATACATACTAATATATTAGTATATATATATATACACACACACACATACTTTACAATAGGGATGCAAGCTCTGTGATAGGCATTAGGCAGTTTTGGTACGAACACGTGCTGCTTTAATTGCTTTTCCACATGTTGCACAGAACCAAAATATCAAAATCGTAAACATAAATTTCTAGTCTTATCAAGGCGCTAACTAAACATTATATGCCCTGACTACTTCAGACACCACTGAACTAGCCCCAGATTGGTCAGACAAAACTGCTATCAATCATGGCAACTAGTGATATTTGCAGTTTGGGGCACATGGCCTGTGCAGACTCTTCTCAAAGAGATTCTGGCTTGTTTCTTTCCTCAACTTTAAGACGCCTCCAGTCTTGTCAACTCCCCTAGGTGACTGACCTAGCCTGTTCATAAGCAGAGCTAATAAACAAATATATATATACTGTATGTATATTCAGTCATTCAGTCATTCATTCATTGCTTTTGTGATCTTCATAGATGTTTAGCTGTGCACCAAATAGGAAGGTCCCTGAATAATGGTGCAGCCCCCCATATGGCAGCGCGGTGGCTCAGTGGACAGCCTTGCAGCACTGGAGTCCTGGGTTCGAATCCCACCAAGGACAACATCTGCAAGGAGTTTGTATGTTCTCCACGTGTTTCCGTGGGTTTCCTCCGGGTACTCCGGTTTCCTCCCACATTCCAAAGACATACTGATAGGGAATTTAGATTGTGAGCCCCATTGGTGACAGTGATGATAATGTGTGCAAACTGTAAAGCGCTGCGGAATAAGTTAGCGCTATTAAAAGATTATTTATATGGCAGCCTTAGCGCCTTCGGAGACTTCCTTGGTAGCGTCTTGCTGCTCTCTGTGCGGTGAGCAGTGAGTTAGACAAGACGTTGTGTGTTATTTGTTTGGCGTTTTATCACGGTCAGATTCCATCTCGGCTGAATCGTAATCTCTCACCCCGCCAGCCGCACTCTGCAGGGTGATATTCACATCTCGTTATGTCATCAGCTCAGCTCCGGGTTTGTCTGCTTCTATTTCTAGTGTCTCTGGAGGACAAGACAGATTCCTTATTCTTTCACCCTGTGGGGGGATTCGTGTGCTCCTGTCTAGACTAAGGGTCCCTAGAGCACCCCTACACCCCCTCTACCCTCTAACCGTATCTAGATCCAGTCTAGAATAAAACTCTCTATAGACAAGACTGGGAAAAGTCCATGACTCTACTAATGAAGATGAGAGAGAGGCCACGTGCCCTGGAAGACCACCTACACTAATCTCTCTCAAGTAACTTGTCCTCAGATGGACCCACCACCTCGATCATGTTTCACTATGTACTTGTCTCATGAAAAGATCTGCAATTTTTTTTCCTTGATTTTGCGTTCTTCTTTACGTTCAATGCCTTGCCATCAATAAATTGGAATATTTTAGATCATATTTAGAGACAAACAACCTGTACAGACGTATTAGTCCAGACAGCTGAGGGTGCGCTACAATGGCAACATTGGCGGTGTGGCAGAATACAGTCAAGTATGCCCTGTTATCAGCTGTTTCAGACTTGAAAGAACCTGACAGCAGGACAGGGAAATGCAATCTATTGTTCTCTGTTATAAGCGAGAATGGAGAATGGCTAACTGCCTGACAGGTGAAAAATACAATCTATGGTTCCCTGGTATCGGTCGTTGCAGGCTAGAAAGAGCGCAATGTTATTCTAATGGGACTTAAAGGAATATTGACTTATTTGGGGCCTAAATTGCATTTCATGTGCTCCGTTTCAAATTCTGGGTCCCCATTATGAGAGAATATTTTTTTTCCTCTGCCGCAGTGATGTGACTTGCTATAAATGTGTGAATCCAGCGTCAAGATGAAGCATACAGTTGTGGCCAAAAGTATTGACCCTCCTGCAATTCTGTCAGATAATACTCAGTTTCTTCCTGAAAATGATTGCAAACACAAATTCTTTGGTATTATTATCGTCATTTAATTTGTCTTAAATTAAAAAACACAAAAGAGAATGAAGCAAAAAGCAAAACATTGATCATTTCACACAAAACTCCAAAAATGGGCCAGACAAAAGAATTGGCACCCTCAGCCTAATACTTGGTTGCACAACCTTTAGCCAAAATAGCTGCGACCAACCACTTCCAGCAACCATCAATGAATTTCTTACAATGCTCTGCTGGAATTTTAGACCATTCTTCTTTCGCAAACTGCTCCAGGTCCCTGATATTAGAAGGGTGCCTTCTCCAAACTGCCATTTTTAGATCTCTCCACAGGTGTTCTATGGGATTCAGGTCTGGACTCATTGCTGGCCACCTTAGAAGTCTCCAGTGCTTTCTCTCAAACCATTTTCTAGTGCTTTTTGAAGTGTGTTTTGGGTCATTGTCCTGCTGGAAGATCCATGACCTCTGTGGGAGACCCAGCTTTCTCACACTGGGCCCTACATTATGCTGCAAAATTTGTTGGTAGTCTTCAGACTTTATAATGCCATGCACACAGTCAAGCAGTCCAGTGCCAGAGGCAGCAAAGGAACCCCAAAACATCAGGGAACCTCCGCCATGTTTGACTGTAGGGACTGTGTTCTTTTCTTTGAATGCCTCTTTTTTCTCCTGTAAACTCTATGTTGATGCCTTTGCCCAAAAAGCTCTACTTTTGTCTCATCTGACCAGAGAACATTCTTCCAAAACGTTTTAGGCTTTTTCAGGTAAGTTTTGGCAAACTCCAGCCTCGGGGTAAGAAGTGGGGTCTTCCTGGGTCTCCTACCATACAGTCCCTTTTCATTCAGATGCCGACGGATAGTACGGGTTGACACTGTTGTACCCTCAGACTGCAGGGCAGCTTGAAATTGTTTGGATGTTAGTCGAGGTTCTTTATCCAACATCCGCACAATCTTGCATTGAAATCTCTTGTCAATTTTTCTTTTCCATCCACATCTAGGGAGGTTAGCCACAGTGCCATGGGCTTTAAACTTCTTGATGATGACACTGCGCACGGTAGACACAGGAACATTCAGGTTTTGGAGATGGACTTGTAGCCTTGAGATTGCTCATGCTTCCTCACAATTTGGTTTCTCAAGTCCTCAGACAGTTCTTTGGTCTTCTTTCTTTTCTCCATGCTCAATGTGGTACACACAAGGACACAGGACAGAGGTTGAGTCAACTTTAATCCATGTCAACTGGCTGCAAGTGTGATTTAGTTATTGCCAACACCTGTTAGGTGCCACAGGTAAGTTACAGGTGCTGTTAATTACACAAATTAGAGAAGCATCACATGATTTTTCGAACAGTGCCGATACTTTTGTCCACCCTCTTTTTTATGTTTGGTGTGGAATTAAATCCAATTTGGCTTTAGGACAGTTCTTTTTGTGTTTTTTCATTTAAGACAAATTAAATGAAGATAATAATACCAAAGAATTTGTGTTTGCAATCATTTTCAGGAAGAAACTGAGTATTATCTGACAGAATTGCAGGGGTGTCAATACTTTTGGCCACAACTGTATGAGCTTTTCCTTACACATTTCTGGACGCAGCATCACTTTAAGAGTAAGCGCAATGATGGATTGTCCCTCAGAATCCTGAATTACGGCTTGACGTCTCGAGACTTATGACTAAATAAATCGTTCCGTTAAAGAAAAAGCCGCCACGAGGATCTAAAATTGAATCTGTGTTTACTACTTGTGCAGCCGCGCAAAATGGAGACCAAAAACATGTTAATATTTTCGGCAGGCAATGAGGCGAATGATTCATCTGGTCTAGACGCTGAAATCACAGCGCAGCCGGAGCAAATAAAACCGACCGTGTCTCGGCAGCAGATTAGAGGATGTCATTTACTTAAAATTTGCAGCGAGACACCGCACGAAGAGCGGAGAAAAATGGCCCGGCGACTTATCGCTGGATTCCAGCGGGAGAGACAAGGGATGTCATCTGCCTCTCACGCTTCCTGACAATTGAGTTTTCTGCCAATCAATAACCAGAAGCTTTTTATTCCTTGACTCGTTTTATCAAACTTTTCGCCTCATTCATTGTCCTCGTGGCAGGCGGCATGGAGGTGGGGGCGGGGAGCGTTATTAGAGCGTCTGCTGATGCCATAGATGAAAGCTGATTGCAAGAACAAAAAAGAAGAGAAAGTTTCAGTGACACCCCAAGAAGGTCAATTACCTAGTAGAAATGATGGAATGTATTCATTAGGGGGCACCTTGTGTGCAAGAGGGTAACATCACTGAGGTGTGGGGCGCATGGTGCTGAAATGGCTCGTTACTCTTACATAATGGATGCTGACATGTGAGGGGATGAATGGATAGGTGGATGACTGGATGGATGGATGGATGGATGGATAGATAGGTACATACAAATATATGAATTAGATATTACATAAAGATAGATGGATAAATAGATACATGCATACTAAAACACCAAAAAATGGGGGTAGCTGTAGTTCTGCCCCCAATATTTAGAGTTTTAGAGTGTAAGAAGCTTTGGTGACAACCTGAATGGATATGAATTCTCTTTGCTTGAAAACTGCTGCTTTTTCCATCTCTACATAGATAGACAAATAAATAACAGATAGATAGATACAGTTGTGGCCAAAAGTATTGACATCCCTGCAATTTTGTCAGATAATACTCAGTTTGTTCCTGAAAATGATAGCAAACACAAATTCTTTGGTATTATTATCTTCATTTAATTTGTCTTAAATGAAAAAACACAAAAAGAATTGTCCTAAAGCCAAATTGGATATAATTCCACACCAAACATAAAAAAGAGGGTGGACAAAAGTATTGGCACTGTTCGAAAAATCATGTGATGCTTCTCTAATTTGTGTAATTAACAGCACCTGTAACTTACCTGTGGCACCTAACAGGTGTTGGCAATAACTAAATCACACTTGCAGCCAGTTGACATGGATTAACGTTGACTCAACCTCTGTCCTGTGTCCTTGTGTGTACCACATTGAGCATGGAGAAAAGAAAGAAGACCAAAGAACTATCTGAGAACTTGAGAAACCAAATTGTGAGGAAGCATGAGCAATCTCAAGGCTACAAGTCCATCTCCAAAGACCTGAATGTTCCTGTGTCTACTGTGCGCAGTGTCATCAAGAAGTTTAAAGCCTATGGCACTGTGGCTAACCTCCCTAGATGTGGACGGAAAAGAAAAATTGACAAGAGATTTCAACGCAAGATTGTGCGGATGTTGGATGAAGAACCTCGACTAACATCCAAACAATTTCAAGCTGCCCTGCAGTCCGAGGATACAACAGTGTCAACCCGTACTATCCGTCGGCGTCTGAATGAAAAGGGACTGTATGGTAGGAGACCCAGGAAGACCCCACTTCTTACCCCGAGAAATAAAAAAGCCATGCTGGAGTTTGCCAAAACTTACCTGAAAAAGCCTAAAACGTTTTGGAAGAATGTTCTCTGGTCAGATGAGACAAAAGTAGAGCTTTTTGGGCAAAGGCATCAACATAGAGTTTACAGGAGAAAAAAAGCAGCATTCAAAGAAAAAAAACACGGTCCCTACAGTCAAACATGGCAGCGGTTCCCTGATGTTTTGGGGTTCCTTTGCTGCCTCTGGCACTGGACTGCTTGACCGTGTGCATGGCGTTATGAAGTCTGAAGGCTACCAACAAATTTTGCAGCATAATGTAGGGCCCAGTGTGAGAAAGCTGGGTCTCCCACAGAGGTCATGGGTCTTCCAGCAGGACAATGACCCAAAACACCCTTCAAAAAGCACTAGAAAATGGTTTGAGAGAAAGCACTGGAGACTTCTAACGTGGCCAGCAATGAGTCCAGACCTGAATCCCATAGAACACCTGTGGAGAGATCTAAAAATGGCAGTTTGGAGAAGGCACCCTTCAAATATCATGGACCAGGAGCAGTTTGCCAAAGAAGAATGGTCTAAAATTCCAGCAGAGCATTGTAAGAAACTCATTGATGGTTACCGGAAGCGGTTGGTTGCAGTTATTTTGGCTAAAGGTTGTGCAACCAAGTATTAGGCTGAGGGTGCCAATACTTTGGTTTGGCCCATTTTTGGAGTTCTGTGTGAAATGATCAATGTTTTGCTTTTTGCTTCATTCTCTTTTTTTTTTTTTTTTTTATTTAAGACAAATTAAATGAAGATAATAATACCAAAGAATTTGTGTTTGCAATTATTTTCAGGAAGAAACTGAGTATTATCTGACAAAATTGCAGGGGTGTCAATACTTTTGGCCACAACTGTAGATAGATAGATAGATATTGGATACAATGCTGAGGAGGCCTGAGCACTCACCAATTGGTATTGTCCTCTTCCATTTGTTTGCAATATAGATAAATAAATAGATAAATGATAGATAGATAGATAGATAATAGATAATACATAGATTAATAGATAGATAACAGATATACTGTATAGATAATAGATAAATAGATAACCGATATGTAGACAGATAATAGATAGCGAGAGAGATAGATAGCCATGAGATAGATAGATAGATAGATAGATAGATATTGGATACAATGCTGAGGAGGTCTGAGCACCCACCAGTTAGTATTGTGATGTTCCATTTGTTTGCAATATAGATAAATAGATAGATAGTAGATAGATAATAGATAAATAGATAGAAAATAGATAGATAGGAGATGGATAATAGATAGAAAATAGATAGATATGAGATTGATAGATACATCTATATGAGACAGATAGATGATAGATAGATAGATAGATAGATAGATAGATAGATAGAAGATATATATGAAATAAATAGATATGAGATTGATAGATAGATAGATAAGAGATAGATAGGTAACAGATATACGGATAGATAGATAGATAGATAGATAGATAGATAGATAAATAAATACCAAACCTTAAAAATAGATAGATAGGAGATATATGATTGATTAATAGATAGATAACAGATAGATCTGAGATAGATAGATATCTGAGTAATGCGGTTGTCCAACGCAAAATATAAATGGAAAAAAATCAGGCAGCACTCCAGTTCAAGGAAAAATTGTGGACTTTAATCCAGCACCAAGTGATGCAACGTTTTGACCTCACAGCACGAAAAAAGACCATGCTGTAAGGTCGAAACGTTGCACCACTTGGTGCTGGATTAAAGTCCACAATTTTTCCTTGAACTGGAGTGCTGCCTGATTTTTTTTCCATTTACAATAGATAGATAGATAGATAGATAGATAACAGATATACAGATTAATAGATAAATAGAAGATAGATAGGAGATAGATAGATAATTTGTAACAAGGTGGCACGGGGTGGTAGTAATGGGCGAGTTCACTAAGCAACAGTCAGTGAGCACCCGGCACCTTGAACATGAAAGGATAAATAAAGTTCTGGTACTGCTATACCGTTGGTTACCTCCTTTACTCCAGCTTCTGGCTCCCAGGTTTCAGGAAACACCAGAGTCACAGTTCTTTTCCAACAGTTGAACTTTACTAAACAGTAAATCATCATCACATCAGCAGCACAGTTCACACAGGGCAACGATACCTGTACTTTCCCTTCCTTTGCCATACGGGTGGTCCCTTTTAGGCAGTCCATGTTCCATGTGTACCTTCAGCATCACCACCTCTCTGTCCGGTTCCAATAGGGAAAGGTGCCTGGAATGCCATCTCAGCTGCTCCTCCTCTGGTCTTAGACCCCGAATCCTTCCTGGGGATGATTCCTTTAAGCTAGTGCCCGTTCATACTATTCGTCAGCTTCCCCTTACTGGCATCCACAGACTTATCCCCACAGATTGCTACTGTCCATTGCATATGTCCCGCCCTTGGGCAGACTGCCCAGGCGTCTGACACAAATCAGGAAGTGCCTGTCCTATACCTCCCTGGTCTTTGCTGCTCTGCTCTTACTCCTCCCCTCTAAATAACCCCTTGCAGCCTGTGCCTAAACTAACACTATTATCTATCCTATTCTCTATCTCTAATGTGCCCGCCTCAATTCTAACCTCGCTATTAGTCTATACTAACTTCTATCCCTAATCCTAAACATATACACAGTACATGGCAGATACAAGATATCAAAGTACATAAACATTACACTACACATTAATAACAATGAGGTGCCGCACATAATCGTGTGAACAGTGTCCGGGGAGAGGAGGCACGTGAGGTTCCCCGCCACCTCCTTACAAATAGATAGATTAATAGATAGATAACAGATAGATAAATAGATACCAAACCTTCAATATTGTAGCAAAAAATTGGAGGTAGTACACCAACTTGTAAAAATGAAAAAAGTGCTACTTAGTAGCCTATAACGGCGACTTCTCGGTTAAAAACATGAACCTTTCTCAAGACTGTGTAATAAAAGTAATGCTTAGAACTAATGATCAGGAGGAGACCACGTCCTCATGATAATGGGAGGAGTTATAGCTGTAGTTGTCACGAGCTCTTGCCCATCAGCCTCCATCAGTAAAAAAATATCTTTCTCTTTCTCAGTAGTTTTCTAGTGGAGGAGGCTGACAGGCAGGACTGGTCACATGCTCCTCCACCATCGGCCATTTTAAAAACTGGACCTCTGTGAAGTCTGTGATGAAAACTGTATTGACAAGTGCAAGGGGAGAACCTGTAATACGTATAGCTTAGTAAATGCAACAAAATCATGTCCTCAACACATCTGGTAAGATAAAGGTAATGTGGACAATCCCTTTAAGAACCAGGAAACTCAAAAAGCACTGCTGAGCCTGAGGTTGCCCTCTGTTGTGCTTCCTAGGATTAGGGGCCCCTTTTACAAAAGTTTACATTTTATTGGCTAGTATCCAACAGATGCCAGATTACCAGAATTGTACTGCAGAATTTATCGCCCGAGGGGAATGTAATTGGTGACATATCTGCAGAGATAACCATAAATGGCAGCCAGACAGATCCCTTCCTCTCATTATGGGATTAGGTTTCCCTCTAAAAGCAAATCGCTGGAGCCTACAAGGGTAAAAGACACATAAGCCCGGATCCATTAAACCAGCACACCAATGCACACCTGTCTCAATGAGGGGAGGTCCTGGTGAAAGATTCACCTAATTCACCAAGAACCACATTCCTCGTCATCATTTAGGCACGTCTTATAAGTGCTATGCGCCTCCGCCAGGAATCTTACTCCTGTCAAAGACCATGTGACACTTGTGGCATAAAATAAGCAAACATCCTGATTGAGTACACCTTGTCGCGGTGGGATGGCTTTTACTGTTTTTTTTTCCACAAAATAGTGTCAACTATGTACCCTATGTTAATTATATGTACTATCACTATTCACTTACTGTACAGTATTTGCTCATTTTATTTTTATCCTAGTTTATCTTAAGCAATTAAAGTGGCATAAGTTTTCATGAATTTGGCAGGCAGGCTTAGCCATGTCTCGACCCAGCCATGCTCTGCCCATTTTGGTGGAGCTAGCCAGGACTAAAGAAAGAAACAAGACAGAAAAAGAATTGACACCTTCAAAATCGTGGTGCTGGAGAATTATGTTACCAATATCATGGATGGCAAAAAGAACAAACAAATCAGTTTTGGAACAAATCCAACCAGACATGTGACTGAAAGCAAGCATCACTGAGCTACAACTTGCCTACTTTGGAGACATCATATGGAGAAAGCAATCACCGGAGAAGAACATCATGGTCTGAAGAACAGAAGGGACAAGGCAAAGAGGAAGACCAACAACCTGATATCTTGATATTATCAAGATAACGGCAGAAAAGACCCTGATGGACCTATCTAATCTTGCACAAGATCGATCTACCTCCAAAGCATTCATCCATCAAGTCAACATGGCTCGATATCGAGCCAAAGGCCATTAAATAATAGCCAGGACTGGTATGAAAAGGACAAAAGTTAAAAAAATTTTGATGAACTACCGGGGTTGTAAAGAAAAATGTTGCAGCATTTGAAAATATTTTACTCCAGAAAACTGTCGTAAACACCTTCATGAATCAGGGTCATAATGTTAAAAAATGAAAAGTTATACATGACTTTTTTATTTTTTTAATGTAACTATTTAATTACACTAACCCTAGAACAGCCATAGTCCTAGCCCTAACCCAGCCATAGTTCTAGCCCAGCCATAGTCCTAGCCCTAACCCTAACCTTAACCCTAGTCTGAGCCCTAACCCTATCTCCGCCCTAGTCCTAGCCCTTACCCTAGCCCAGCCATAGTCCTAGCCCTAACCCTAGCCCAGCCATAGTCCTAGCCCTTACCCTAGCCCAGCCATAGTCCTAGCCCTAACTCTAGCCCAGCCATAGTTCTAGCCCTTACCCTAGCCCAGCCATAGTCCTAGCCTAGCCATAGTCCTAGCCCTAACACGAACACAGCCAGAGTCCTAGCCCTAACCCTAGCCCAGGTATAGTCTTAGCCCTAACCCTAACTTTAGCCATAGCCCTAGCCCTAACCCTAGTCCATCCATAGTCTTAGCCCTATCCCAAACCTTAGCACTAGTTAGGTTTTGAAAAGAGTTCCTCTGCAGGTCAGGTGAGAGGAGCGAAAAGAAGCATACTGAGAGCGCATCCCAGCATATTGCTATTAGATGGGCTGTGAAAAGGCATCATTGTAAAATGTGGCTTGTTAAAGACTGCTGAAGAAAAAACCAAAATGAAAGTCATCAAGGGATTATATAAACAATAAAAAGTAAAAAAAAAAAATACTGTGCTCTACTTTTAGATTTAGTGTCTCCATTCATTCAAAACAGAGGGCCACCGCATAAGAAAATATTTTTTTTTGGCAAGTGGAGTCAATAAAACATGCACCAAGACTTAAAGTGTTCATTCTGATCTTCCTGGTTTAAGAATATAATACTAAAACTACAGTAAAGACAGAGAAAAAAATCAGACTATAGAGTACAGATGTAGAGGGAGTGTGGCACCCCCAGGAGTATGATCACCACAGTGGCATTACCTTCCTCCTAGGGAGGGTGATGTCATGCTTGGAAGCAATGAAAGGGTCTCTCTATCAGGTAAATCCAGCACACAGCACAGTTCCCACTCCAGGCCAGCAGAGGGAGCTCTGAACCAAACTGCTGAGGAGCTGCTCTCTGGGGCCAGGAAAGGGAAGTTAGTTCAGTTCGTGTGGAGAAGGTGAAGTGTGAGGACATGGGAGAGGGGAGCTGGAGGATTGAGCAGAATTCAGGCTTACTTCTAGCTGTAGCGCATGGTCCGGAGTCCGGTATCCGAGGGTGTATGGATGCTGATGGTCCTGCAGCAAAAACCAGAGGAACAAGAGGCTGTAACTGCTCTGTTCCCAGCTAAGACTCAGAGGCAGAGCAGCAACTTGTGTGAGCCAGGAAAAGGAGGCTACGGCTGTCTGCCATATGGGAGGAGTTCTAAAGAGAGCAAGCAAGAGGAACTTCAGTGTAACTCAGTACTGCAAGTGCCTCAGCTAAGCGCTAGGAAGGAGACTACACAACCCATCTGCATAGAGAGATTCCTAAGTTGCTTTCAGGCTGATTAACTCCTGTTCCATCTGTAATCTGGATCCTGGACTGCACTTACAAAGCACAGTAAAGGTAAATAAAACTGCACCCTGTTGTGTCATTGCCTTCTTCCTGCAACCCCTTCAGCACTGCTACATCTCTGTGCCTAACACTGCACCCTCTTCCTCAACACCTATTACTACTGCCCTGGGACTACAGCTCTACCTGTGGGGAGCTCTTACATCTTGCTGTCTTATACCATCTGTCCCAGAGGATCTGCCTGCAGCGTCTGCTTAACCCCTTCATTGCCGAGCACCACAGGTGGTGTCACGTATCATCCACCTATAAACTTTATTCAGCCACGTTTCACCCCTTTTGCATGGACGCCCAGGGCCACCGACCGGGTCAGCACCACCGTGACACATCCCTCTGAGCCACCGGCCCGATACCGAGTAACCCCACTGCCCTAGCGGGCGATCCATTTTGGCGTCACGAACAGAATTTACGAAGCCCGGTGCCACCGGGTCCTGTGTGCCAGAGACTGTATTGTGTGTTATAGACTTATTGTGCAATTACTGCCATTACCCCTCCACTTGGCGCGCGCGGGAAGCCAGAGGGGTGTGCTGTCGTGGACGGAGCCTGCCAGAGAGTGCAAAAAGTGAAGTGCTGCGCACGAAGAGACCAGCGGGCGGGAAGTCCTGGCGTCCCCCCGATCATCCAGCCTGCGGAGCGGCAACCGGTAAGCCAGTGAAACACGGGGCCTGGCCAACGTTAACTATGGGGTGAATGTCTGAGGCAAGAGAAGATGCAGCGGTGAACGCCACCATACCCCCCACAGCGCCGCAAGATGCAGGGGCCAGCGCAGCTGCGGCTCCAATGGCACCGCAGAATCCAGCGGCCTCCAGAGCACCGCAAGAACAAGCGCCCACCGCAACAGTCCCCATAATGCCGCTGTATAATGCCTTGCCCTATATACCAGGAGTGGCCTGGTTACCGCAGTACTCAGGGGAGTCACATACCCTGAGTGAATTTAAAGTGAGACTGTGCAGTTTGTTTGAAGTGTATCCTCTGTTTGAAAGCCAAAAGGTGAACATCCTTATTGGGCAGCTAACTGGTGCAGCGCAAAGAGAAGTAAAGTCCTGGCAGGACACTGATAAAGAGACTGTTAAAAAGATTCTGGCTAAGCTTAGAAGCCCCTTTGACACCCGCCCGCATTGCAGCCGAAATAAAAATGAGATTCTTTGGGTGTAAGCAAAGAATGCAGGACAGTATAAGGGACTATGCTCTTAACCTGCAGGAGGCGCTGCGAGCCATAAAGCAGACTGACCCAGACAGTGTGAAAGATGGAGACAGGCTGTTAAAGGAGCAATTTATTGAGGGACTCGTATCCAGTACCCACAGAGCACAGCTGCGTATCATAGCCCTACAGAACCCTGATCTAGACTTTGCAGACTTTAAAGAAAGGGCTATCCGGGTGCTGCATGAACCAAATGTCAGCCGTCCAGCACCCCTCGGCGTCTGGCAATCACATACCACCAAGAAGCAGCATCTTTCTGTCAGAGCCCAGTGGAGGCTGACGCACAGACTCTGGATAATGATCCATCTACAGAACTGCGCCTTCAGGTCCAAGAGCTGACCAAAAATATGGCTGCACTTGCCAAAACTGTGCAGTCCATGCAGGTGTCCTCAAAGGAGAAGATTCAGCTGGAATCCAGTCCAGAGGATGTCCCGTGGCTACGGAAGAAGAGGATCCCGCCACTCCGAGGGAGAGACAACGATCAATATGACCAGGACGGACGTCCCATCTGTCGTCACTGCCGCAAGGCAGGCCATATCGCAAGATTCTGCTATTTAAGTGAGCAACCCCTGGGGCAGAGGGCCCCCCAGCAGTAGGACCACAAGGCCCAAAGAACTGGCAAGCCAAGTATGTTGGAGGGCGACCGGTCCTCCCAGTGGTGATTGACGGCATCCCCATGAACGCTTTGCTGGACATTGGCTCTCAGGTGACAACTATGCCATATATCCTTTACAAACGGTATTGGGATGACTCTGAACTTACTCACGGCCCAAGTGATGAGCTGACAGTAGTTGCCAGAAATGGTCAGTCTTTGCCGCAAGTAGGATGTAAAGAGATTACCATTAAGGTGGGGCGAGTGGAGTTAAAATCTCAAGGTCTGATAGTTGTAGACATTGATCAACGAGAATGTAACCTAATGATGACCTTAGGTACTAATGTGATTGAAAATTGTCTTGCCGAGGTTATTGTTTTGTTGCAATAGGTAGCCGAGACTGCTGGTTCCAGTGAACGAGTCCTGCAGAAGGAGATTAAGGCCCTGATGTAAAGACAGCAGGTAGAACTGTCTGGTGGAGATATTGGCAGCGTCAGAGTGAGTGATTCTTTCCCCATTGTGATACCTCCCATATGTGAAATGTTAATTTGGTGTCGGGCAGCCATAGGCCTCAGAGGAAAAGATTACCAAGCATTGGTAGAGCCAGTGTACTCTGATAGCAGGCCCACTGTCCTGACAGCCAGAGGGGTAGTTGATGTCCGCAAAGGGAGAGTACCTGTACGCCTCTTGAATTGTGGGGAGGAGTAGGCCACAATACCTCGGTATGCCACAGTTGCTAAGCTGTTTAATGTCAGCAACAACGCCATACAGGCAGCAGAGCCCTTGGTCTCATCGGACCAGGCAGGGGACAATGGCTCTGTAAAGCAGCTGGAGGAGTGGTGTCAGCAGCTGCATGTGGGAACTGACTCCACCCCTTCATACCAAAAGAATGGGGATTACCGAGTGGCTCAGGAGTATGAGAGGGTATTCAGCAAACACCCTCTAGACTTTGGGAAGGCAAAAGGGGTTCAACACCATATCCCCAATGGAAATCATCCACCCATTAAAGAAAGGTACCGGCCTATGTCCCTAACACAATATCAATGTGCCAAAAGTATGTTGCGGGAAATTAAGGAAGCTGGGGTGATCAGAGATAGTTGTAGCCCCTGGGCAGCCCCAATAGTCTTTGTGAAAAAGAAAGATGGTACCATGAGAATGTGTGTTGATTACAGAAAAATTAACAGCATTACACATAAGGATGCCTACCCATTACCCAGAATTGAAGAGTCATTAGCTGCACTTAAAACTGCTAACTATTTTTAGACCTTAGATCTCACTAGTGGGTATTGTCATGTTCCCATGGCAGAGGCATGTGGCACCCCTGAGGCTCAGTCGCCACAGAGGCACTGCACCTCCTCCTGAGGTGTGGTGCCTCACCATCCAGGTAAGTTGGAGGCTCCTGACCACGCTCCAACACTCGCATCCCACACAACACAGTAGTTCAGCAAAGCCACATTGCGGCTCCCTGCTTGGAATGTAGCAGAGCACCTTTGGTGGCTCCCTGCTTGGAACACTAAACGTGCTGGGAGGCGGGTGGAGTTTAGAATACATAAGAGAGCGGGGAGGTTTAGGATTACAGGTCAGTTGGTGGGAGGAAGCCACTCAGAGGAGTGAGAAAAGAAGATCCCTGAGAGAGGGATGGAGGAAGGAGGTGCTGCAGCAGACCTCAGTGACCTGGGTCTGCTGGCACGGGAAAGGAAAGAATGAGAAAGACATTGAACTGAAACCCGATCTTCCATGAGAAGGAGAGATTAATACGGAACGAAGGAGTAAAAGGGAACAGAGGACGTGGGTTAGGAGAGAACCCTGCCCAGAAGTTTGAAGCGCGAGGCCGGGGCCCGGTCCCCGAGGCTGTATGGATGCTAATCGCCCTGCAGCAGACACCAGTGGAGTAGTGGGCTGTAAGTGCACTACTCCCATCTAAGACTTGGGGGCACAACAGCAACTTGGATAGTGAGCCGGGACTCAGGAGTAAGGAGTCCCCGAAGCAGGCTACAGCTGTCTGCCGTACAAGTAGAGTTCTTGGGAACATCTGTCAGAAGGAACTCCAGTGTAACACAGTACTAGGAGATCTTCACACTTAAAGGCGCTATAAGAGGAGACGTTCAGAAAGGCACATGTTGGCGGAGTGTTGGAAGGGAGCATTCCATCTGACCTGGAGGTTGATTGAGCCCCTGACCCGGAGGACACAGTACGGAGTCAGGCACCTGTGTTTACTACAGACTGTGAGTAAAGCTTTGGAACTACAAGCCCTGGTGTCCTCCATTCACTCTTGCGCCAGCACACCTGGTACCGCTACATCTGGGTACCAGCTTCTACACTACCTGCGCCACTCAGCTACCCCTACATCTGCACTGCCCTGGGACTACAGCTCCACCTGTGGGGAGATTCACGATCTTGGCTGCAACACACCACTAGTCCCAGAGGATCTGCATGCAGCGTCGGCTTAACACCTCCCTTGCCGAACACCACAGGTGGCGTCACGAACTATTCATCTACTCTATTTCATTGTTCTTTCAACCCCCTTTTGCAATGGAGCCCCAGGGCCACGGACCGGGTCACAGCTTCCGTGACAACTCCCATTGAGATCAATGGGCCCAGTGCCGAGTACCCCGATAGCCCTGGCCGGGGTGCTCCAGGCAAACAAGGAGAAAACAGGTGTTTACCGCACCAATGGGTCTCTGCGAGTTCAACTACATGCCGTTCAGGTTCTGCATCGCCCCAGGGACACTTCAACGGCTAATGGAGTGCTGTCTTGGACACAAGAACTTCGAGACAGTTCTGTTGTACCTTGATGATGTCATTGTTTTCTCCAAGACTTATGAAGACCATCTGGAGCATCTGGCTGAGGTGTTTGAAGCCTTGTCCAACTTTGGCCTGAAAGTGAAGCCATCCAAATGCCACCTCCTGAAGCCCAAGGTGCAGTACCTCTGTCATGTAGTGAGTGTAGAAGGTGTGGCACCGGATCCTGACAAAGTCACTGTCATCCGGGACTGGCAGAAGCCCAGCAACCTCTATGAGGTACGTCAATTCCTCGGGTTGGTAGGCTACTACCGAAGGTTCATCAAAGGCTTCACTGAGATAGCCACACCTATGCAAAATCTTCTGGTGGGCCAGCCCAAGAGAGCCAGGAAGAAGAGTCCTACATTTGAGTGGAATGAGGAACTGGAGAGGTCCTTCACTCGACTGAAAATGGCTCTCACAGGAGATGAAGTTCTGGCCTACCCAGATTATGACCAACCATTTGTTCTGTATACTGAGGCCAGCAACGTGGGACTGGGAGCAGTACTGTCACAGGTACATAATGGCAAAGAAAGAGTGATCTCCTACGCCAGCAGTAAGCTTCATTCCACTGAAAGGAACCCTGGCAACTACAGTTCCTTCAAACTGATGTTCTTCGCCATAGTCTGGGCTGTGACTGAACAATTCAAGCATTACCTAGCTTCAGCCAAGTTTACCATCTTCACGGACAACAACCCGCTGACTCACTTGGAAACTGCAAAACTAGGTACACTGGAGCAGTGATGGATGGCCCGGCTGTCTAACTATGAATTTACCATCAAGTACCGAGAGGGGCACAAGAATGTCAATGCTGATGCGCTGTCCAGGATGCCCAATCTGCCAGATGGGGGAGAACACCCTGAGGCACTCGAAGAAATAGAGATACCTACCTTCCACTGGCCAATTGCGGCCCAACGTGCCCATGGAGTGAGAAACAGACGATCTATCGTGAAAGACGCCACCCTAAATCCGTTGCCTCATCATGACTGGGCAGAAATGCAGGATAGCGACCCCGCAGTCCGCCTGGTAAAGGAGCTACTGTCACAAGCTGATTCATGCCCAGGTCCAGATGCTCCTGAAGAAACCCAGCAGTTGTGGAAGAAAAGAGGCAGGCTGTTCATCTATGAGGGAAAGTTGTGTCGGAGGAGTATCAATGCCAGCACTCATGAGCTGGTCTGGCAGGTGGCAGTCCCAAAGAGGGAGGCATCGATGGTCTTGGAAGCGTACCATAATGGAGCAGGACACTTTGGATGGAAGAAGTTGGAGGCCTTGCTCCGGGAGAGATTCTACTGGGCTGGTTTGAGGAAGGCAATTGAAAATTTCTGCCGGGAATGTGGACAATGCAACCTGCGCAGGAAGGGCCGTAACAGCCAGCGAGCTCCTTTACAGCCAATAATAATTAAACAGCCACTTGAGTTAGTAGCCCTGGACCATGTGAAGCTGGTCCCAAGCCGTTCAGGCTACATTTATGCTCTTACCATCGTTGACCACTACTCGAGATTCCAGGTAGTCGTGCCTGTCAAGGATCAAACAGCCTGGACAGCAGCCAGAGCATTCCAACAGCACTTTTGTCGACCACACGGATATCCCGAGCGAGTGCTTACAGATCAAGGTCCAGCCTTTGAGGCAGAAGTGTTCCAGGAATTCTGTAACTTGTATGGTTGCAAGAAGATCAGAACAACACCGTACCATCCAGAGACCAATGGCATGTGTGAAAAGATGAATCAAGTGGTGATCAAACTACTGAAGACCTTGCCTTTGTAAGAGAGGAATCTGTGGCCAGAGAAGTTGCCAGATCTGGTAGACCTCTACAATCACATTCCTGTGAATTCCACCAACTGCACACCAGCCGACCTAATGAGAGCAAGGCCTGGCAAGTTGCCTTATAATTTGGATATGGGAGTCCTTACACCTGAGGTGACATCATCAGATGCTGACTGGGATACAGAAGAGTACAAGAGTGTGTAGAAAAGAGTCTAGCTCAGGCGAGACAAAAGCAGGAGAAGAACTACAATCAACATGCACCTGCAGTTCCCCTGTCACCAGGAGAGCAAGTCCTAAAGAGGAAAAGGAGGATGCACAAATTGGATGACCAATGGGAGGCTGAACCCTACACCGTCCTACCATCAAACTTTGACAACACCAAAGTGTGCCTTATCAGTAAGGATGGAGGAGAAACCTAATCAGCAGTATCGAGGGATCATCTGAAACTGTGCCCTGATCAACTAAAGGAAAAGATGGGAGAGCAAAACAACCTTCAACCCATAGAGGAAGAAGAGAAAAAGGTCAGCACTATACTCAGAGAATTTCCGGCAAACTGGACAAGAGTGGATCAAGCCATCGTAGTTCCTGTCCGAATCTTTCCCCAGCCTACTGCAACTGAAGTAGCAGAGACTCAAGACAACTCTGAAAATCAGGAAGTTCAGGCAGCGGATGCCACACCAGCAGTGGAGCAAGAGGATCCTCGTCCTGCCAGTGGTGAATGTGTCATGCCCACAGTGAATCTAAGAGTTCGCAGACGGCTACTACCCAGTTTACCAACAGCAGTAACAGGCCCACTAAACCTAAATAGGCCATTAGAAGCACCCATGCTACGCAGATCTACCCGTAGTACAAAAGGTGACATCCCAGTTAGATATAGAGATTAAAGTGCAAATAGAAAATGTAAACTGTACCTGTAAATATGCAACTTTTGAAGCTTATGTGCCTACAGAGACTCTGTAAGAACTTTTTGAATATCTTATTTTGTTTTGATGGACAATTAGGCCACAGGACTGTGTGTGGCCAAAACAATCCTTGTATATAGCTACCAACTTGCTCAGGAATTTCACCATGGACATTGACGCATGGACTAATCGTCACAAGGACTATTTTTGAGCTTTGGTTTTTGTAATTTTTCATTTTTGAAATCTTGGAACAGTTACAATTGTTCATTTGTTTATATGTTCGCATGTTTTCTCAGTCCAGGAGTACTGAATTGCACTATAGGGGAATGTGGCGCCCCCTGGAGCATGGTCGTCACAGTGGCATTACCTTCCTCCTAAGGAGGGTGATGTCATGCTTGGAAGCAATGAAAGGGTCTCTCTATCAGGTAAATCCACCACACAGCACAGTTCCCACTCCAGGCCAGCAGAGGGAGCTCTGAACCAAACTGCTGAGGAGCTGCTCTCTGGGGCCAGAAAAGGGAAGTTAGTTCAGTTAGTGTGGAGAAGGTGAAGTGTGAGGATGTGGGAGAGAGGAGCTGGAGGATTGAGCAGAATTCAAGGTCACTTCTAGTTGTAGCGCATGGTCTAGAGTCCGGTATCCGAGGTTTTATGGATGCTGATAGTCCTGCAGCAAAAACTGGAGGAACAAGAGGCTGTAAATGCACTATTCCCAGCTAAGACTCGGAGGCACAGCAGCAACTTGTGTGAGCCAGGAAAAGGAGGCTACGGCTGTCTGCCATATGAGGGGAGTTCTAAAGAGAGCAAGCAAGAGGAACTTCAGTGTAACTCAGAACTGCAAGTGCCTCAGATAAGCGCTAGAAAGGAGACTACACAACCCATCTGCATAGAGAGATTCCTAAGTTGCTTTCAGGCTGATTAACTCCTGTTCCATCTGTAATCTGGATCCTGGACTGCACTTACAAAGCACAGTAAAGGTAAAGGAAACTGCACCCTGTTGTGTCATTGCCTTCTTCCTGCAAACCCTTTCAGCACTGCTACATCTCTGTGCCTAACACTGCACCCTCTTCCTCAACACCTATTACTACTGCTCTGGGACTACAGCTCTACCTGTGGGGAGCTCTTACATCTTGCTGTCTTATACCATCTGTCCCAGATGATCTGCCTGCAGCGTCTGCTTAACCCCTTCATTGTCGAGCACCACAGGTGGTGTCACGTATCATCCACCCATAAACTTTATTCAGCCACGTTTCACCCCTTTTGCATGGATGCCCAGGGCCACGGACCGGGTCACCGCCACCGTGACACATCCCTCTGAGACATCGGCCCGGTACCGAGTAACCCCACTGCCCTGGCGGGCAATCCAGGAGCATGAGAGGGCAGCTGCCAGACCCCTCCATTAGTTGCTTATCTATGCAAAGAACAATAGCCCGATCAATGGGTTTGGCCAATTTTAGTCTAATGTGAATGGGGGCTTTACTTTTGTCTGTAAGTTAATTATGACTTAAATGGACAGCCTGCTTTTTTGCTTTTTTAGTGCAGGATTTTCTATACTCAATCTTCTCTTTCTATATTTCCTGTCAATTTTTTTTTTCTTTTTGAAAAAGTTGCACTTAATGTTAACTCAGCCACGCGGCCCATACTCTCGCTAATTATTATTACATTTAGCCGGCCTGTTAAGTGATATTAAAATGTCATCCTATGCATCTCATTAAGTGACTGCTTCGGCTGTGAAAGCAATTCAGTGCCGGGAAAGGGGGCGACTTTCCAAGCTGAAGCGACAGATAAATACCCTTAATCGCCCAGACTGTGCCAGCGACCCGAGATGTGAGGTCGGGAGATCTGAGGCTGGAAATGTTTTATATGGAGATAATAGGGTAAAAAAGGGATTTAGACTCTCATATGTTTCTGGAAAAGTTGAGTGATTGCTGATAAAGGTAGAATTACAGCTTCCATTCACTCAGATTTCTAAGACTCCTGATTGACCAACCTGTGTACCAAAGAGCTAAGGAAAGCTTGGTGAAATGTGACCATCAAAGGACGAATGAAGGATTAATTTTTGGAAAATTTCTTTTGACTTATATCACCCAGCTTTTCCTTTTCTGCACCTTCATCTTTCCATATTACTACAACATGATATGCCGTTATTCCAGCTTTAATTCACCCAGCATTCCCATACTCCTACACAGAAAATCTGGCTATTAGTGAATGAAGAAAGCTTAGTGATAACTTATGATCCTGCTGTCATTTGCTGTATCCCTAACCACATAACTGGATAGATTTGCCATTCAGGAGTCTAGGAAAGATGGGTGACATTGCCCCTGATATAAGATATTATGATTGCCATACTATGAGTCTATATAGAACTGAGACAGATCCATACAAATCTGTGCAGCAAGGAGAGTCAGTCTGTAGTACAGCAATTCCCAAACAGAGGAAACGTTAGTCACTGGCAACCTGGAGTCACCAAAGGTGCAGTAAAGGGTCCAAGATATGAAAGATTATTACAGCATACAGCCAGGATGAAGACACTAAAACATTTAGAGTGAGCACGTAGGTCTTTATAGGATTCAGAACTCTACAAGGGTGCATATGTAAGGCGGCCAGGGTGGTAGTCGTGGCTACAGGCTGTAGTGTTTCCACACCCTGGCGCCCCACCAAGGACAAGTCCAGCAATACCTTTACATGGCAGGTTCGTTACTTCGTTACTGAGAAAACGGAGTTTGATCTGAAGCCTCTGTCACTCCGGCGCTGCCTCCTCCTGCTTCCTCCAGCTCCATTGGCTGAAGTCACACAGCATAGAGCCTGTCAGTCAAGCAGGAGGAGGCAAAGAATAGAGCTGGAGTGACATAGGCTTTAGATCTAAATATATCTTTGCATATAATTTCAAATGTTGATTTCTCAGTAATAGAAGATGGGAATGGTCTTATAATGGTATCGCTGAACTAGTCTTTGAAAGAGCTACATGTGCATGTCAAATGTTTGTGGGGGTGAAATCCAGATTCCCATTAAACTCACTGCTCTCAGGCAAACACAATAAGAATTGCAGAAAAATTAGATCATCAGTGAGATAACTGAAAAGAAAAATTAAAAAATAAATAATCCGCCATGTTTTTGTTGCCTCTTTCCTGCCGTCTAAACTTTGATTTTGTTAAGCTTGGATCAGATCTCCTGCAGAGGAGCGGCGCCTGCTGTAATTAGGACTCTGCTTCCTACACTGCACTATTATAATTAGAAGAGTCGGTACGGCGTAGATTTACTAATGTATCTGAAGAGGATGCCTGCGGGAGCGAGCAACGCTGTCATCAGTGCACCAAGACTGTGATAGAGGGGCACTGCGGCTTCTGTTCACTGACCACAGATTACCGACGTGACCGCTAGACCAGGTCCTGTGAATCAATAGGCACCAACTCTAGTTGGCATCTATTTGTAACAGTAGTTACCAGAGCTAGCTCTTATCTCTGTTGTTTAACCACTTAAATGCCACTTTCTCACTCTTTGATAGCTGCATTCAGGTGGTGTAATCCTGCTGAAGGCCCCCCCCCCCCGTCACCAGCATCTGGTGCACATGTGAAGCCCAGTCACAGGCTGCGCTTCTTAGGAGACTGTAATTTTTTACTATATACAGGAATACTCGGGTATTACAGTAAATAGTACAAGTGATCAAACAATCAAAGGTTCAAGTCCTCCAGGGGAACTAAAACAGGGGAACTAAAACAGGAAAAAAAAGTTATTTAAAAAAATTATCACCACCACCACCCCTTTTTCTCTATCTGTACATAAATGAAAGAAATGAACCTATCGAGGTGTTCGTAAATGTCCGATCTGTGAAAGTATAAAGCAGTCAAATCCTGACATGCCAGAATTTGCATTTCTTCAAAAAAAAAGCAGAAAAAACCCCCAAAACATTGTATGCAAATCCAAAATGGCACCTATGAAAACTACAGCTTGGCACATGACAAAAGCAAGCCCCCATACAGCTCCATTTACTGAACAATGGAAAAAGTTACTGGTCTAGTAAAATGAAAGTTGGCAGAATTGCATTATTTTTTCACCATTTCACCCCATTTTAATTTTTTTTTTACATGTCAGTCTCAATGAGGGGTCAGGGTGGAGTGTGAGGCTCAAGCCTCTTAATGAATCAGGTGAGGCGCAAAGTGGCATGCGCCTCCATGAAGTTTGCGTTGAATCTTATCCAGTCAATGACTGGAGTAAGATTTGTGGTGTACGACACTCCATTGCTCGTCTTCAATTTGAACGAGCAAGGTTTGCCACATTGTCGTAGCTGACCGAAAATTGCTTGAAAACACCAAAAGTCGCTTGTGTCAAGCAATAATGTTCTAACTTTTCAACGCTTTTCCTGACAGTTTTCTGATGTAAAATCCTTGATTAATCAGGGCCTTTATGAGAAAATGAATTACGTCATTTAAAGCAACATAACTTGTTCCGCAAAAAAAAAAAGAAAAAAAACCTCTTCCGGCGACGTCAATGAAAAAGAAAAAAAAAAACTAGCTATGGCTCTTGGAAAAAGAGGAGGAAAAAAGTCAATGGCAACAAAAACAAAAATTGGCTTTCCCTTAGGAGTTAAAACAGTTCTCCCAACAATTGCGGCAGAACTGCGGGTAAAAAAAATTGCAAATAGGAGAGAATAAAATGCTAATGTGCTGCTGTGGATGAGGGATGAGGGAACACTAAGTATCCTGAAGATGCACAATGCGACACTGGATCTTCATTTCCGCCATCAGCGAGGTGACAGGTTTTCTCCAGCATCCTCGCCGTGGTCTCCGCTGCTCCCCGCTCGCTAATTTTGTAATCTGTTTTGTGACTGTCTAGACATTGTTTGGGTCCAGCCGCGGGCCTGCTGATCAGTTGTGCGCCCGCTGCGGCGGGCAGAGTTCACTGGAGCTGTCCTGTTCTGTTTCTCCAGTTATTAGGAGGCTAAATTATTCTGCTTTCCCAGACAAGAGTCACGCAGAAGCAGCAAGAGAGCGGGAGGCAGGACAAGCTGGCGGGCGAGGTAAACAGGTCAAACGCCTCGCTTCTCTGCTTCATCAGATTGCTCAGCGGCTGCGAACACCGAAAGCGAAGGGGCACGACCGTCGCATCATGGCATGAACGCAAAAGTGGAATATGTCTCGAAAAAAATGAAATGAAAAAGTTGCGCCACCATCGTATGTAAATCTATCTGCCATCTCTGCAATGTTCTGATAATTCTTTGAGCCTAATTCATTATTGCATTTGCACCTTCTTGTTGTCTAGTTTTTGGCCTTTTTTGACCATTTTTCTTTTGCACCTTATTTTGCTCTTAATTTACGCCTTTTTAAACCAATTTTATATTTTCGCCTGATTTCTTTTCATTATGTTAATCATTATTTGCCCAGTTTAGGGTTTCCGGATGTTTTCAGATCATTCATCAACTGGGACTTTTGTAAAAATTGCTAAAGTTTGGCACAAATGTACTGCAGTCCATCTTGGAGTATTTTTTTATATTGTTGGTTTTTTCTTTTGTATGTAAATTTTGTGGTATTTTAATGAAATATGAGACTTTTTGCACTAAAAAGCTGTAAAAGAAATTTAAAGGCAAAAATAAAGAGCGTTTTTGATTTTGCTCAAAATTCGCGGACGCCTTTGAAGAATTTGTTACAGAAGGCATCAATGAATACCACAAAAAAAAGAAAAATAGACTTAAAAATAAAAAAAGGCAAATAATGAACCAGACCTTTTGTATATCAATTCTTCATCATTTTCAAGATCCCTGCTTGCGGTCAGTGGATTTATTCTAAAAACCTAATTCTTGCTACAATTATATCATTCCTTACTGAAGATTGTTGCAATGTGTCAATGCAAGTAAAATGTAACAAACTATCAGGACAGAAGAGAGATTTGTGCTGCTGATGAGTTTATGGCAGAGGGGATAGTCTATACTGGATTCAGTTGTAACACAGGGTTCTAAAATCTACATGTAAGGTATTCTTCGAGCATGCTCGTGTGCTAACCGAGTGTCTTCGGTATGCTCTAAACATATGTTTGGGTCCCCGCATTTGCGACTGTTTGACAGACATGCAGGATGGGGACTCAAACATATTTTTCGAGCACGCCGAAGACACTCGGTTAGCACACGAGCATGCTCGGATAACACCTTATCTGAGCATGTTCGCTCATCATCACTAGTAAACCTGTATCACTGACAAAAGGCAGAGATTTAGAAAACATGACCCCTTTCTTACCCTTTAATGCCTACCATTGGGCCCACAACCATAGCCACCCCATAATGCCTACCATTGGGCCCACAACCATAGCCACCCCATAATGCCTACCATTGGGCCCACAACCATAGCCACCCCATAATGCCTACCATAGGGCCCACAACCATAGCCACCTCAAAATGCCTGCGATAGGGCCCACAACCATAGACACCCCATAATGCCTGCGATAGGGCCAACAACCATAGCCACCCCATAATGCCTACCATTGGGCCCACAACCATAGCCACCTCATGATGCCTACCATTGGGCCTACAACCATAGCCACCCCATAATGCCTACCATAGGGCCTACATCCATAGCTACCTCATAATGCCTACCATTGGGCCCACAACCATAGCCACCCCATAATGCCTACCATTGGGCCCACAACCATAGCACCCCATAATGCCTACCATAGGGCCCACAACCATAGCCACCTCAAAATGCCTGCGATAGGGCCCACAACCATAGACACCCCATAATGCATGCGATAGGGCCCACAACCATAGCCACCCCACAATGCCTGCGATAGGGCCCACAACCATAGCCACCTCATAATGCCTACCATAGGGCCCACAACCATAGACACCCCATAATGCCTGCGATAGGGCCAACAACCATAGCCACCACATATTGCCTACCATAGGGCCCACAACCATAGCCACCTCATAATGCCTACCATTGGGCCTACAACCATAGCCACCCCATAATGCCTACCATAGGGCCCACAACCATAGCCACCTCATAATGCCTACCATTGGGCCCACAACCATAGGCACCTCATAATGCCTACCATTGGGCCCACAACCATAGCCACCTCATAATGCCTACCATAGGGCCCACAACCATAGACACCCCATAATGCCTGCGATAGGGCCAACAACCATAGCCACCCCATATTGCCTACCATTGGGCCCACAACCATAGCCACCCCATAATGCCTACCATAAGACCCACAACCATAGCCACCTCATAATGCCTACCATAGGGCCCACAACCATAGCCACCTCATAATGCCTGCGATAGGGCCCACAACCATAGACACCCCATAATGCCTGCGATAGGGCCAACAACCATAGCCACCCCATATTGCCTACCATAGGGCCCACAACCATAGACACCCCATAATGGCTGCGATAGGACGCACAACCATAGCCACCCCATAATGCCTGCCATATTGTACCCAGCCATGGAATTTCATAAATGATGACTATAGTGTACAAAGCCACAGTAAGCTATGTCTGCCATATTGCTCACAACTAAACCCCCAATAATACCGTCCATAGTGTACACAGCCATAGTGCCACATAAGCCATGCCAAAATGTACACAGTCAAAACACCCCATAATGCTAGCCATGCTATCTATACCACATAATGCCTGCCATAGTGCCCATTACCGTAGCCCTCTATAATGCCTGCCATAGTATGCATGCACAGCTATAGTGCCCCACCTAAATCCTCCATGTGACCGCCATAGTGCTCCATGATGCCGGCCAAAGCTATAGCCAAAGAGTGTCCATCATAAAGCCCAAAACGCTAATGAACCACAATGCCTGCGATATTGCCCAGAGCCATGATACCCCAAAAGCTATCCTTGCTTCCTATACCTGATAATGCCTATAATAGTGCCCACAGATGTCATACCCTATAATGGTAGCTATAGTGACATTTCATGGCTAAACTATACTACTAAATTGCAGTAACAAAATCCCCCAAAAACACCAAGTGACCCCTTTCTCTGCCGCATGCAATAATTTGGGGAAAGGGGCACTGTAATGGTGGGCAGCACCCATCATCTGATATTTGTGTAAGAGACCACGGGAGGAGAACGCTCTACTGTCTACTCCTGTCTGACTCACAGCAGCCGCTATATACATTTCCTCATATACCTACTGAAGTGAATGAATCTACAGAAAGGAATGCGAGTCACATAGCAGTATAGGAGATTATAGAAATACTGCACCCACACTGCAAACAGGAAATCACCCCCTGCTGCAGGAATGCATCTCAAGGCCATCCTCAGACAGAAAATTGTCCTAGCTGTACCTGCAATTCTTCACTTAAGGAGACTTTTTTTTTTTTTTTACATATTTTAAATGTTTTACATATGCAATTGCAATTTTCCCATCAGCCACTAGGTGTCAGGACAATAGGCTGCACTTTAAACAGAAGGATCTCATTTAATGCTCGGTTCACACATCCGTTTTTCATGTCCGTATTGGGTCTGTTTTTTAAGGACAACAAATACGGACATACACATATCCATTGTATTCAATGGTAGTGCGCACATGTTAGGTTTTCACACTGACCATTTGTCCGTGTGAAAAACCTGGAGACATGTCCTTTATTTGCGCAGCAAAGACAAAATGCATGCCGCACATGGATGACATCCATGTGTCATCCGTGTGACACATAATGGAGCCAGAAAAATACATTTCATACAGCGCCAGCGGTGAGCTCATTGACATCACCGCAGTTCATCAAGCCGATCGCAATGACCTACCCGAGGCCTGGGGAAGTGTAGCTTCAGTGACCGGTGGTAACGTCAATGACGTCAATGAAGCTGAGCTCTGACCCTCCTGGATGACAGGCTGAACGATCACATCATGCCACATTACTGCGTGGGACAAATGGATTATCGTCGGGCAGGTGAGCAATATGGTGTTTTTTATTTTTAATTTTACACTAATTAATATGTAAAAGAGGGTGGGGAGTGTTTATTTCAAATAAAGGAGTCTGTGTCATTCTTTCAATTACAGGACTTTATTATGGGTGTGTCTTTTTTCAATTTGACTATGGGGTTAGTAATGGGGGCGTCTTATAGACGCCTCTTCATTACCAACTCCTGGGCTCGATGTCAGTAGACATAAAACAGCAGACATCAACCCCAAATGTACTACCCCACTTGCCATTGCCACAGGGCAAGTGGGAAGAGCGGAGGCTAAGCATCAGAATCGGTACATTTTATGGATACATCATTTCTGGGTGGCTGAGAGTTGATGTTTTTAGTCTGGGAGGGGGTCAATATCCATGTATCCATGGTCCCTTCCCTGACTATTAATATATTTTTTATTTATTTTACTCTTTTACATAGTGCCATTAATTCCACAGCGCTTTACTAACATTATTGGCAATGTCTCCGATGGGGCTCAAAATCTAGAATCCCTATCAGTATGTCTTTGGAGTGTGGGAGGAAACCGGAGCAGCTGGGGGAAACCCACTCAAACACAGGGAGAACATACAAACTCCTTGCAGATGTTGTCCTTGGTGGGATTTGAACCTGGGACCACTGAGCCACTGTGAATATCAGTCCACAGCTGTCTGTTTAGCCTTTGCTGTTTAGAATTTATAGGGGGAGGGACCCTACATCAATTTTTTTCGGGGTCCCTCTGGAAACTATCCAGTAAAGGCTAAGCAAACAGCTGTGAGCTGTTATTAATAGGCTGGGAACATTTAGGGCTAATGTCCCTCAGTATGTCTTTGGAGTGTGGGAGGAAACCGGAGCACCCGGAGGAAACCCACTCAAACACGAGAAGAACATACAAAATCCTTGCAGGTGTTGTCCTTGGTGGGATTTGAACCTTGGACCAAAGTGCTGCAAGGCTCTAGTGCTAACCACTGAGCCACCATGAATATTATCCCACAGCTGTCTATTTAGCCTTTGCTGTTTAGAATTTATAGGGGGAGGGACCCTACGTCAATTTTTTTCTGGGTTCCCTCTGGAAACTAACCAGTAAAGGCTAAGCAAACAGCTGTGAGCAGTTATTAATAGGCTGGAAACATTTAGGGCTAACGGCCCCTTTCCCAGATAATTAATATCAGCCCCCAGCTGTCGGATTTCCCTCTGCTGGTTTTGAAAAGTATCCGGGAGCCCAAGCAGGTTTTTGTCTTATTATTATTATTTATTTAAAAAAACACTATCTATCTATCATGTTTCTCATCACAATCTCTATCTTTGAACATCAATAATACCTAACACTCTTTAGTTTCTACTCTTCATTTCATTTCATACGTGTCACACCGAGAGCACATTGATAGCACACTCGGGACCGGAGTCTGGGGCTGCATGTCTTTCTATGCAGCTGAACGCTCCGGTCCAAACCACCGGGTATTGATGCGAGATACTCGTGCGAGTTTCTCGCATTGCTCTCGCAACTGTGACCCCGGCCTTAAAGGGATCCTCCATTTTTTTAAAATTTCTCATTGCCTTTAAATTAAAAAAAAAATTGGTTTCCTTATGAGAATAAGGCTATAAAAAGTGCAGAAGCTGCTGATTGTGAGATAATGACTAGGAGACGACGAGCAGATAACATGTCCTGACTTATTCCTGGAGTTTGTGTGAATCATAATCAGCATTGTGACTCACAGGTGTTACGTCTGGGCGAAACGCAAACACGTGTCCCGGGGCTGTGAGATTCTCTATTCCTTTTTTCCTGGGAACTTATTTTACTGTGGTCATTGTTTAACCACGCGGTTATTAATAGAAATATAAGTGTTTTTTGCCGGCTCAGGGTGTCATAGTCAGCGACAGAGGTGATAAATTCTGGAAGTTTCTGTCCCGGAGGGGGGCGCCGTGCTCTGCCGCAGAGTGCTGACTCATACAACAGCATGATTTTATGGTGCTTTATGATCTCTGCCCTATTTATGGCACTCAGTACACATACCTTAGTCTAAATCACCTGTCTATTGACTCCATAGTTATTAAATATCCAGCCTTGCATCCTAATAATATACATTAAAAGCATTATTACTTTTGCAATCTTCAAATATTCCCAGATTTTGCTACCTGGAAACCATCAGCAAGTTGCTGTTGACCAATCCGGTATTTTTATTATAGTCTATTGTTAAAAACAATGGATACATAAAGGTTTCCTGCTATGAGTCTAAATAGTGCATTAACATCTTTAAGGGGTTGTCCACTTTGTGCATGCACTGGCTGATTGGGGGGGATACGGCTGTTAGGAACCCAAAGACTGACCATTAGCACAGCACAGCAGGATGACTCTTCATATCTCATCTTCCTGAGCTCCTTTGTGAGTAATAGGGGATTTATAGGATATTGACACTAAAGTCCCCTTTACATTTAGCGATGCACCAGCGATCCCGACCACGATATGACCCGGTCAGGATCACTGGTGCATCGCTAAATGGTCGCTAGTGAGCTGCCACACAGGCAGATCTCTCCAGCGACGTAGCGACGCAGCAGCGGTCGTTACTTACCTTTCAGATGCGGCGATGGTGACGTCCTCTGCCCGCGTCCACGCATTGCTCATCGGCGCCAGCAGGAAGACCAGCAGGAAGCAGCAACGAAAAATGGCCCAGGACGTTCTCGCGCGATCAGCGATAGCCAGCGGGGGAGCCGGTCGGAGGTAAGTGTCACACATAGCGATATCGCTGCTGCGTCACAAAATCGGTGACGCTTTAGCGATATTGCTAGTGATATCGCTATGTGTAAAGCCCCCTTAAGATACGGCATGGCTGCTGTTATCCCCAGTATCCTCTGTCGTTATTAAAAATCCAGTTCGTTAATATTATTGCCACGTGGAAACCATCAACAAGTTATTGATTCATCCAGTATTTTTACTAAGCTCTCCTGCTGAAACTTTCAGTATATAATGGTTCAGTGCATCTGATTAAGTGAGTGGTCAAATTTGGGCAACCACTGTTCATTGACTTAGGGCACAATTTGTTGCATTGCTTTTTAGGGTGTCGACCTCTGTGGCAATGTAGGGCAGATATCCAGGGCCCTACAGCGATACCATAGTACAGGGTTCCCCAACTCCAGTCCTCAAGGCCCACCAACAGATCATGTTTTCCAGATTTCCTTAGTATTGCTCAGGTGATAATTGCTTCACCTGTGCAATACAAAGGAAATCCTGAAAACATGATGTGTTGGTGGGCCTTGTGGACTGGAGTTGGGGAACCCTGCCATAATAGACATCCAATCACCCTCGTACCTCTGTATCCTCTACTAATCTCTATGTCTGAATATTTTATGAATATATGAATACTTTTTTGATTTTTCTAATTTTTTAATTACTATCTATTAAAGTATTTTATTTTTAATTTAAGTACTTTTTCCATTGAAAGGTTATGTTCACGCGTTGCAGGGTTTTTGTTTTTTTTTTTATGCAAATTAAAATCTGCATTTTACAGTACCAGCATTTGAGAAATCTTCTGCATACATGGAGCGTCCTCCAGAGTCGTGGGGATACTTGGTACTAGGCCGGTTCTAAGGGGGATGTGTCACGGCAACAGTGACACGGTCCGTGGTCCCGGGCGTCCAATGAAAATCATTCTAAAAGGGGAAATGAAAATTTATAAAGGGTTAATTCGTGACGCCACCTGTGGTACTCAGTAATAAGGTGTTGGTCGACGCTGCTTGAAGAGACCGCTGGGGCTGATGGTGATGCAGCGGAGTTGGTACAGCTCTCCACAGGTAGAGCTAAGTCCCAGGGCAATTATATTATAAAAAATGGTGATGATGGATGTAATGCAGGGCTGAGGTGATGCAGCAAATAAACAGGAGGACACAGCGGGGTGCAGTCTTCACACTTTTACTCACAGTTTGAGGTGCAGACCAGGGCACTGAGTAGAGATGGTAATGGGGATTCAGGCAGCCTGGTAGCAACTTAGGATCCACTAAGCCAGATGGGTTGGAAGCCTCCTTTCTGCGCTGTCCTATGAGGTCCTAGCTGCCTAAAGCTATGCTCAGTCCTCTGTTCCTTAGGGGCCCATCACACATAGCGAGATTGCTAACGAGATTGCTGATTTGGTGACGCATTAGCGATCTTGCTAGCGATCTCGCTGTGTGTGACATGCATCAGCGACCAGCCCCCCTGCCGGGTATCGCTGATCGTGCAGGAATGTCCTGGGCCATTTGTTGATCATTGGCCTCCCGCTGGCCAGCAGCATCACTGCGTGTGGCTGCGGGAGACCAACGATCAGCGAGCTCCCAGCGCTGTAAGCAGACGCTGGGAGCTGGTATCCAAGGTAAATATCGGGAAACTAAGCACGCGCGGCACTTAGTTACCTGCTGTGTACCTTGAATACCAGCGTGCTCGAGCTGGTATCCAAGGTAAACAGCGGGTAACTAAGTGCCGCTTGCACTTAGTTACCCAATATTTACCTTGGATACCAGCTCTCAGTGCGAGCACGCAGGTATCCAAGGTACACAGCGGGTAACTAAGCAACCCGCGCGCTTAGTTACCCGATATTTACCTTGGATGCCAGCGTCCTCGCTGGTCCTGATCTCTGGTGTGTCTGCCTGTTTGGCAGCTCACCAGCGATCTTGTAGTGATGCACCAGCGATCCTGACCAGGTCGTATCGCTGTCGGGATCGCTGGTGCATCGTTTGATGTGATGGGACCCCTACTGTTCTTTAGTCCTTGCCTGTATTGCAGGCAGCTTGAGCCTTTTACAGGTGTCACTCCTTCATGGTGGCTCTTGCTCTGGCATGCTGCTGTGCCTTCAGGTGTGTGATGGGGCCAGGAGGCCTGCAGTCTCCTGCCCTCCAGATTTGGTTACTGGGACTGTTATACCCATGCAGCCATGAACTTTGGCGTCCGGTGTCAAGCGCTCTTCCCTGGGGTGAGCTTGATCACAGCTCCAATCCCCAGGCTTTCCTAAACTTCCACTTTCCTCTCTTTTCACTCTGCTCTTTGGACGAGCTCCTCACAGCTCCTGTCCCTTGTACAGACTCTCACAGACTGACTAACCCAGCCTCCAGGCCAGAACTAATAAGGAAGCTTTCCTGAAACCAGGCTTTCAGCTCCCCCATCTGGTCTGGAGTCAGGAAAGGTGTTGTATGCTGGTGTTATCTGGCTAGGGAAACCCACCTTGCTTCCAGGCATGACATCACCCCCTGTGAGGGAGGCAATGCCACTGTGGCAACCGGACTCCTGGGGTGCCACACACACATTGTTTTTTTTTTCCTGACTGAATCGGAAGACTGCTGCGTTTTTACAAACTGCAGCATGTCACTTTCAGTGTTTTTTGTAGCAGTTTTTCACCCATAGAGAGCAATGAGTATGTGCAAAAAAGCAGCAAAAACGCAAGTATCAGATTTTGCTGCATTTTAGGTATAGGAACGACAGGCATTAAACTGTATCAGCATGCAACAACAGACAAATGTACCTGAAAACTGCGGCAGGTTAAGCAGCTTCTTTACCACCAAGAGAGCACATTTTGCCTGCAGAAAAAAAACGCAGCAAAAATGCAACGTGTGAACGTAGCCTTAGACTGACCGTAGTAATTGGCCAGTGTCATGGTAGGCATAATTGTCAACATTTCTAGGGAAGTTTAAACCCCACTCCCAAGCCAGCTTTTGGGTGGTGTACATATCAACCCTACCTTCTTTAAATCAGGTGCCCCAGGAAGTCTGCAATTGCTGTAAACGATGCAGCAAGGCAAGCCAATTTCTATTAATCCATGGACCCTCAAAGTGAGAGCGAATGGGGTGAATAAGGTAGAGCACCTCCTTACACTGCACAGCGACCCCACAAATTATTAACTTTAGGTGTATTTATCATCGTGTTGATATAAAGAAACATAAAAGATTATAATATGAACAAATCTTTTCTTGCCAGTTGACCTGCTTGCTGATGGTTTCCACTTTTCTTTCTACCCTGTAGATAACTAAATAATTAAAATAAAAAAAATAAGAAACCTAGTAAAGATATATTACAGGGGTGTTAGCTGATATATATACTGACTATAGAGTCAAGCCGATGGGAGAATCACAGCCATTGGCGCAATGTTGTCATCACAGTTTGCGAGTTGTTGAATGCACCATTAAACCCCTCTGTCATCTATAGCTAGGAGGAGGGGGCTATCATGTACACCAGCAGCAGACCAATACCCCCAGTGCGGCTGCCCCCTTAAGACATGACCAAAAAGTGTAAATTCGTCATTTTTGCAATCAGTCGCCAATGGGTTAACAGAACTTTTCGCCTTCTTTTTGCAGAAACTTTTGTTCTTATTATTTAATTGTTCTAATGGAAAAGCTTCAAAAGCGGCAGGGGAAGAAAAAAAAAACTGCAATAAGCAGCTTTTTTTGGAAGAAAAAAAAAATTGCAGATAGTTCTAGCTGACTTTGAAATCACTTTAGACGGGCTGTGGTAAGGTGCGCCGGCGCGGTGATCTGAATGCAGGGAGAAGCCGGCTGTAATTTGTATTCAGAGGGTATGAATTTCATCCTCTCACATGAGACGACGCTGTTTAATTAGGTCTGGTAGTTAACTCCACTGCCGGGCGATTTGATTTTTTTTTTTTTGGAACAGTCTTTCAGCCTCTTGGGAAACAACGGACTTCAGACGAAAAAAAAAAAAAAAATCAAAAGCGAGCAGTTTGAGGAGCTGGAAAAAATATGGCTTCCAGCTATAGGTTAGAGCGTAGAACGTAATACGCCGAGGCTAACATTTTGCTCTGCTTATTAGTTTTAATGAAGTCGGCTTAGCTTTCCTTTGTCAAAAAAAAATAAAAAAAATTAAAAAAATAAGGATTTTTTTACATTTTTTATTTTAGTTTTTTATTTTTTTTTAGTTATGCTCAGTGGTTTATTATAATACAAGTATGAAACTGTCACAGTCAGAGTTCTTTTTCTCTAAAATAAGAGCACCCTGTGGGGACAAAACGATGACAAAGCCATTTGCATTATTTACTAAAATTTTTGGTGCAGCTGCAAAGAAACTTTCTAGACTTAAATTTATCGACAGGCTGATTTTGAATTATATATATACCGTATATATATATGTATAATTTTATTATATTCTATTTTATTTTATTCAAAGCATAATTGAAGATTCCAAAAATGTTAGAAAGTAAGAATGTTTTATTTTTTTTGTTTGTTTTCCCATATAGAATAATATAATACAACTAAAAAAGAAAAATCTGCAAGTCAGCCTTGTATGATTTCTTTAATTTTATATTTTTTCGTGCAATATGAGAAGAAAAAAAAAGTTAAGTCCTATGCAACATTCAAAATTACACAAAACATTAGTAAACGTTGTCAGTTTTGATTTGCTTGTAGGCCTGGTCGAAATGCATGGCATTTACAAATTGCTCAATCCGTTTCATTCTACGTCCATACCTTTTATGTGACTGGCTGAAGAATGGTTCCTCAGGGGCGGGGCTGAGGTAGACTTGCATATAAAGTGGTAATTCTATAAGGTTTTGGATCCTGTCCGGGTACAAGAAAGTGTAGGCGTGAAATGTCCCAGGATGTGATAACCAAGTGGCTTGGTATGGTGAACCCCCAAATTTTTCTAAGGTATGTCTTCTCCAAAAACAAAGAAAGAGAGAAAGAGGTGATAGAGGTTAAAGCAATTCTCCACCAGGGTTAACCAAGGCTTAGATTAATGGCCGTCTCTCAGAAGGTGAAGTTTCAAACTTCTGAGCACATGTCTCCGTGATAATTCTTACCCTTAAGTCCAGGTTGCTGTTTGAAAGGCCTCAACAATCTGCTTATGAGAAAATCAGACCAATTATTATGATCATAATTTGAGCAGAGTTTGATCAGAGTGTGTGTGTGGTACGAGTGTAATCCGATTTTCTCATACTTTGAGAAATTAAAAAAAAAAAATCTCCACCTTCTACATTCTGACAGTCTGTGAAAATCAAACCGCACTCAGTTGGCATCCAAGTGCAGAATGATTTTTTCATGAATCCATACACTTGCACTGCTGATTTTGATCCGACCATCAGATCAAAATCAGAAACGTCTCAGGTATTTTCCACAGATGGCTTGGTGTAAGGAACAAATCGGACATGTGAATGACCTCACAGACTATCACAGGTACGAGTGCTACCTGTGAAAATCATGGATTGCACTCGTATGCAAATATCAGACATCTGAATAAGCCCTTAGAGCAGGGATGTCAAACTCAAATACAAAGAGGACCAAAATGAAAAACTTGGCTAAACCTTGATATTTAAAAATGTGCCCCACATAGTCCTCCATACAGAATAATGGGCATCACATAGTCCTCCATACAGAATAATGGGCATCACATAGTCCTTCACACAGAATAATGGGCATCACATAGTCCTCCACACAGAATAATGGGCATCACATAGTCCTCCACACAGAATAATGGGCATCACATAGTCTTCCATACAGAATAATGGGCATCACATAGTCCTCCATACAGAATAATGGGCATCATATAGTTCTCCATATAGAATAATGGGCCCCACATAGTCCTCCATATGGAATAATGAGCACCACATAGTCCTCCACACAGAATAATGGGCATCACATAGTCCTCCACACAGAATAATGGGCATCATAGTCTTCCATACAGAATAATGGGCATCACATAGTCATCCATACAGAAAAATATGCCCCACATAATCCTCCATACAGAATAATGGGCATCACATAGTCCTCCATACAGAATAATGGGCATCACATAGTCCTCCATACAGAATAATGGGCATCACATAGTCCTCCACACAGAATAATGGGCATCACATAGTCCTCCACACAGAATAATGGGCATCACATAGTCCTCCACACAGAATAATGGGCATCACATAGTCCTCCATACAGAATAATGGGCATCACATAGTCCTCCACACAGAATAATGGGCATCACATAGTCCTCCACACAGAATAATGGGCATCACATAGTCCTCCACACAGAATAATGGGCATCACATAGTCCTCCACACAGAATAATGGGCATCACATAGTCTTCCATACAGAATAATGGGCATCACATAGTCTTCCATACAGAATAATGGGCATCACATAGTCCTCCATACAGAATAATGGGCATCACATAGTCCTCTGTACAGAATAATGGGCCCCCCATAGTCATCCATACAGAAAAATATGCCCCACATAATCCTCCATACAGAATAATGGGCATCACATAGTCCTCCATACAGAATAATGGGCATCACATAGTCCTCCATACAGAATAATGGGCACCACATAGTCCTCCACACAGAATAATGGGCATCACATAGTCCTCCACACAGAATAATGGGCATCACATAGTCCTCCACACAGAATAATGGGCATCACATAGTCTTCCATACAGAATAATGGGCATCACATAGTCCTCCATACAGAATAATGGGCATCACATAGTTCTCCATATAGAATAAGGGGCCCCACATAGTCCTCCATATAGAATAATGAGCACCACATAGTCATCCATACAGAATAATGGTTCCACATAGTCCTCCATACAGAATAATGGGCTCCACATAGTCCTCCACACAGAATAATGGGCCTCACATAGTCCTCCATTCAGAACAATGGGCCTCACATAATCCTCCATACAGACTTATGGGCATCACATTGTCCTCCTTACAGAATAATGGGCCCCAAATAGTTGGCCCCAAATAGTTGTCCACACAGTATAAATGGCCACAGATAGTCCCCCACACAGAATAATGGGTCCTGCATAGTCCTCCATACAGAATAATGGCCCTATATAGTGCTCCATACAGAATAATGGCACCTCATAGTTCTCCATACAGTATAATGGCCCCACATAGTCCTCCATACAGAATAATGGACCCCACATAGTCCTCCATACAGAATGGGCATCACATAGTCCTCCATACAGAATAATGGGCATCACATAGTCCTCCATACAGAATAATGGGCCCCACATAGTCCTCCATACAGAATAATGGGCCCCACATAGTCCTCCATACAGAATAATGGGCATCACAGTCCTCCACACAGAATAATGGGCATCACATAGTCCTCCATACAGAATAATGGGCATCACATAGTCCTCCACACAGAATAATGGGCATCACATAGTCCTCCAAACAGAATAATAGGCATCACATAGTCCTCCTTACAGAATAATGGGCATCACATAGTCCTCCAAACAGAATAATGGGCATCACATAGTTCACCATATAGAATAATGGGCCCCACATAGTCCTCCAAGCAGAATAATGGGTATCACATAGTCCTCCAAACAGAATAATGGGCATCACATAGTTCTCCATACAGAATAATGGGCACCACATAGTCATCCATACAAAATAATGGGCCCCACATAATCCTTCATACAGAATTATGGGCATCACATTGTCCTCCATCTACTACATAATTGTCTTATTCTGTCTGTCTGTCTGTAACCGAAATCCCGCAGCTGATTGTAACTGTAAGCTGCGCCTGCCGCTGATTGGTCGCGACCGGCCATCATCTAGGCCATGACCAATCAGCGACAGGCGGGATTTCCGTTACAACCAGAGAGACAGACAGACAATAAGACGATTATATACAGTAGTAGATACATGTCTGTATGAGGAGAGAGAAATATATACATACACGTCTGTATGAGGAGAAATATATACATACACGTCTGTATCAGGAGAAATATATATATATATATATACACACGTCTGTATGAGGAGAAATATATATATACATATCTATATGAGGAGAAATATATATATATACACATGTCTGTATGAGGAGAAATATATATATATATACACACACCTGTCTGTATGAGGAGAAATATATATATACATATCTATATGAGGAGAAATATATATATACACGTCTGTATGAGGAGAAATATATATATATATATACACACACATGTCTGTATGAGGAGAAATATATATACATATACACGTGTGTATGAGGAGAAGAGAATATATAAACGCTGTCTGTCTGTCTCTCTGTAACGAAAATCCCACGTCGCAGATTGGTCGCGCCCGGCCGCGACCATTCAGCGACAGGCGCAGTCCGGCCACGAATTGGCATGGAATTCGAATGACGCACGCCACCGCTACCATCGGGAAATCTGCAGCGCTAGCCACTGATCTCCCGACGGTTGCCGCAGGTCATCTCCTGCCGCACGGATTTGCCGCAATCAGCGATACTGGCACAGAATCTTCATAAATAAACTACATACATGTTCTAGAATACCCGATGCGTTAGAATCGGGACACCATCTAGTATAGAATAATGGACCCCACATAGTCATCCATACAGTATGATTGGCCCCGCTTATTCCGCCACACAGAATAATGGGTCCTTCATAGTCCTCCATACAGAATAATGGCCCCATATAGTGCTCCATACAGAATTGCACCTCATAGTTCTCCATACAGTATAATGGCCCCACAAAATGCTTCATACAGTAAATTGGCCCTATATAGTCCTCCATACAGTATAATGGGTCCCACATAGTCCTCCATACAATATAATGGGCCCCACATAGTCCTCCATACAATATAATGGGCCCCACATGGTCCTCCATACATTATAATAGGCCCCACATTGTCCTCCATACATTATAATGGCACAACATATTCCTCGGCATAAGGGGCCAAATATAATCACCCTGAGGACCAGATTTGGCCCGCAGGCAAGAGTTAGACACGAATGCCTTAGAGAATGTCCACAAGTAGTTTAGTTGCTGTGTATGAATCTGTTATTCTCAGTATACTTTTTTATGTTCATGATGTACATAAGAGGTACATAATGGAAGGCGCTGAGTCACCCTAAAGCGCAAAGTATTTTTAGGAGAGTAGTCGGCTGATCTTGTGGAACATCACAGGCTGAGAACTGCATAAGAAAGAGCAGTCTCCCAGCAGCACAGAGTGCTTCAGAAAAGGAGTATGCTGGTGTTTTAGAAGGTCAAAAATGGAGCATTACATAGAGATAAGGTCAGGGTATAACTGAGAAGCACAGAATACTTCAGGAAATGCACCTGTCTAAGAAGTTACTATCTTTCTTGCATCTTATTTCTTGTTTGGTCTCGGATTTGTCGATTTGGGTTTATGATGCTGAAACTGCTAATTGCCGCAAAACCTGAGCGTGGCTAAATGGCACTTTAACTAATTGGATGTCACCACAACATTAACCCATTCAGTAATCCGTGGCAGATGCTGATTTATTACTGGAAACCTTCCAAAGGAAAAAATCTATTTATAAGCAGAAGGAAAATTACCTCTGAAATGAAAAGAAACCGACATGACCGTCATTACGGTTCTCATCCAGCTTTCCCAGTCTCCTGAATGTCAGCTTATTTACAGTTATCTCCCCCCTCTTCTGCATCAATATCACTGCATTACTAGGCTAACATGTAAGAGGATTGGGACAGAGTGCCTATGGGTTGCCCTCCCAGGGCTGTGGGGTACTCGGTACCGGGCCCGATGAGCTTCAATGGGAGATGTCACGGCAGCTGGGACCCGGCCCGTGGCCCTGGGTGCTCATTGTAAAAGGAGTTGTTGCAATGTGCTTATGGTGATGAAAGTTTATAAGTGATTCGTGACGCCACCTGTGGTGTTCGGCAATGGAGATGTAAGCCGACGCTGCAGACAGATCCTCTGGGACAGATGGTGTGGTGCAGCAATGATGTTATAGCCCTCCACAGGCAGGGCTGTAGTCCCAGGGCAGAGTAGGTGAAGTGACACGTAGATGGTGTAGTGTCAGGCGCAAGGGATGTAGCAGTGCTGGGCAGGTTGGCGCAGGAATAAGTGGAGGACACCAGGGCATGTAGTTCCAAAGCTTTACTCACAGTCTGTTGCAGGTGCAGGTGCCCGCATCCGTGCCGTGTCCTTCGGGTCAGGAGCTCAACCAACTTCCAGGCAAGATGACGTACTCCTTTCCAACACTCCACCAACATGTGTGCCTCTTCTGAACGTCTCCTCTTATAGCGCCTTTGAATGAAGTACTCCTAGTACTGAGTTACAATGGAGTTCCTCCTGACAGATGTTCCTATGAACTCTACTTGTACGGCAGACAGCTGTAGCCTGCTTCGGGGACTCCTTGTTACTAAGTCCCGGCTCTCTATTATGTTGCTGTTGTGCCCCCAAGTCTTGTGTGGGAATAAAGTCATCGCTACTTCTATTCCTCCGGTGTCTGCTGCACGACCATTAATATCCATACAACCTCGGCGACCGGACCCCGTCCTTGCGCTTAGAACTTGGGAAGGGTTCTCTTCTCCAACCCTGATCCTTAGTCCTCCTATTCTCCTTACGTTCCGTGCTAATCCTTCTTCCCAATGGAGAATCAAGCTTCCTTTCTCTGTCTCTTTCCTGTGCCAGCAGACCCAGATCACTGTGGCCTGCTGCAGCACTTCCTTCTTCCATCGCTTTCCCGGGGATCTTCTCTGTCTCACTCTCTGTCCTTCTACATCCTCACTCATTGACTGAATGAATGACTGAACGACTCACTCAACTCTTCCCGCTCTTTTATGTAAACTAAACTCCACCCACCTCCCAGCACGTTTCGTGTTCCAAGCAGGAAGCCACCAAGGGGTGCTATGCTACACTCCAAGCAGGGAGCCGCCGAAGGTGCTTTGCTACACTACTTTGTGGTGTGGGGTGCAGGTGTTGGAGTGTGGTCAGGTGTCTCCACCTTACCTGGATGGTGGGGTACCACACCTCAGGAGGAGGTGCAGTACCTCTGTGGTGACTGAACCCTCAGGGGCGCCACATACCCCCGGTTAAACACAGCACGTCCACGGGCTGCAAGAAAACAGAAGTTGACAAATACAGGAACATACTACATTTTTGTAATGCAAAACAAACAGTTCTTATCTAATCTTCTCAATATGAGAGGCACTGTCTCTTGAACGTTGCAAACAATTTTAACTAACTATCTTTAAAGTTATGCTACCTAATTTAAAGTGCTATTTCAAGCATTATCACTTCTTACACATTTTCTACTTTCTTTTGTTAACCCTAAGTGACAACCGCCGATGCCTGGTTTGTCACCTGCATTTTCCAAATCTTCATCTTTATTCAAATCTCTTTATTAAAACATTCCTATTTGTCATTGATACTAACTAGAGTCTATATAAAAGCTATTCTCTATTAATACTGTCATAAGGCACATTATAAGATACTTCACATCAAAACTTCAATAATTCTGGTAAGTGCTGGACACCGCTCCCAGCCGGAATCTCTTGCAATGTCCTTTTGGTAGGAGCCAGGCTCCACGATGAGGTAGTCCTTATTTATAAAAGACCTAAGTAAAACCAAGAGAGGGCACCTAAAGAGGTGCAAACTATTTACAATGACAGTTTGTGATTCACTCCAAGTTCATGATCACCACAGTTCAGATTTTCTTAATAACTGTTGCCAACGCAACTAGGCAAACTGAAGAAACTGGAACATAATTGTAAGCAATGGGGCACAACGGTGCAAATACCCTCCTGGGTAACAAAGTTAGTTATTCATATTCTCCTTAATGTTGGTGGGCCCCTCCTGGGGGTTGAGGCGGGGGTCCTGAATTTGTGGCAAAGGAAACCCGTGATGCATAGTGACACCCATCAGCTGCTCAGACTCCTCTGCTGAGATCAGAAGATGTCGAATGGGACGTGCTTGTTCCAGCCTTACTCTATTTAGCAGGGACTTCTTCCATTTCCCCATCGCAGTCAGCTTAGTGCTTTTAAATTGAGAACACAGCTCCTCCATTTGTCCCATGCGGAGTGCTGGCCCGTTGCACACGGTGTACGGGAACTCAGGGGGCAACCCAGCTGCAGGGGCGGCGGTCGTACCTGATGTCTCCCGGTGGTGTCGCGGCTCCGGTGCAGGCTCGGCGCGGCTCCTGGTGGCTGTTGGAACTGCCTGGTTAAGTACTGAAGACGGCGGTGGAGCAGATGGTGCCTCCGGATCCGCGGGGATCTCCGGCGGGACCTGCGCAGCCGCGCTGGGTCCAGGTTGGGGCTCAGCTTCCTCCGCTTCAGGCCACAGGCCCTCAGATAACTCCTCCGCACAAGCCTCATACAGCGGCGGTGACAGCGGGGCGGTGGTGATAGATGCTGCCGGTGGTATTGCAGCGGTCGCAGGCTCCACAGGGTTTGCCTGGGGGAGATCTGGTGCAGCAACGGCGGGTACCGGTGACTGGAGTACCGCGGGTGTAGTCCCCTCCAGGGCGGGCTGCCACTTCTTCCTCCAGTGCGCCTCCTGCTTCAGCCGCAGATCATGAGTCAGCCGATCAATCTCATCCTCCAGCTGTTGACAGTCTAGATGGGAAGCCAGATCAGAGCCTTCAGCTATTGCGCCTGGGATATTCAACTTAACCTTCCTTCGCTCTTCAGGCCTCCTCTCTCCTTCCATCATGGCGTTCTCTCCTTTCTCTTCCTGTCTGGCCTCTTTTCCCGCCACCAGCTCCCGCCCCTCCTTCTGGAGGCAGCAGATTCTTCCTACTCCTCCATACCATGCCAGTATATGAACCCCTCGGGGGGTGGGCCATGTTGCTGTCGCATAGAAGTTCAGACAGGGGAGGCCCAGGACAGTTTGCGGTCTTTTCTTAGGACCACCCATATTATCACGCCCCTCTTCTCCGCGCTGGCGGCCATTTTAGCATTAATTTTACAGTATCAAATTGGGTCTTTTGCACATTTCCACAAACTTTTAAGTCCAATAAATCGTAGGCACACAGAACCCTGTGGCACCGGGCTTTGTCATCCTGTTCGTGACGCCAGAAATGGGTCACCCTCCCAGGGCTGTGGGGTACTCGTACCGGGCCCGATGAGCTTCAATGGGAGATGTCACGGCAGCTGGGACCTGGCCCGTGGCCCTGGGCACCCATTGTAAAAGGAGTTGTTGCAGTGTGCTTGTGGTGATGAAAGTTTATAAGTGATTCGTGACGCCACCTGTGGTGTTCAGCAATGGAGATGTAAGCCGAGGCTGCAGACAGATCCTCTGGGACAGATGGTGTGGTGCAGCAATGATGTTATAGCCCTCCACAGGCAGGGCTGTAGTTCCAGGGCAGAGTAGGTGAAGTGACACGTAGATGGTGTAGTGTCGGGCGCAAGGGATGTAGCAGTGCAGGGCAGGTTGGCGCAGGAATAAGTGGAGGACACCAGGGCATCTAGTTCCAAAGCTTTACTCACAGTCTGTTGTGGCACAAGAGCCCGCATCTGTGCAGTGTCCTCCGGGTCAGGAGCTCAGCCAACCTCCAGGCAAGATGAAGTACTCCTTTCCAACACTCCGCCAACATATGTGCCTTTTCTGAACGTCTCCTCTTATAGCACCTTTGAATGAAGTACTCCTAGTACTGAGTTACACTGGAGTTCCTCCTGTCAGATGTTCCTATGAACTCTACTTGTACGGCAGACAGCTGTAGCCTGCTTCGGGGACTCCTTGCTACTAAGTCCCTGCTCTCTCTTATGTTGCTGTTGTGCCCCCAAGTCTTGTGTGGGAATAAAGTGGTCACTACTTCTATTCCTCCGGTGTCTGCTACAGGACCATTAGTATCCATACAACCTCAGGGACCAGACCCCGACCTTGCGCTTAGGACTTGGGAAGGGTTCTCTCTCCAACCCTGATCCTTAGTCCTTCTCTTCTCCTTATGTTCCATGCCAATCCTTCTTCCCAATGGAGAATCAAGCTTCCTTTCTCTGTCTCTTTCCTGTGTCAGCAGACCCAGATCACTGTGGCCTGCTGCAGCACTTCCTTCTTCCATCCCTCTCCCGGGGATCTTCTCTGTCTCACTCTCTGTCCTTCTACATCCTCACTCACTGACTGATTGAATGACTGAACGACTCACTCAACGCTTCCCGCTCTTTTATGTAAACTAAACTCCACCCACCTCCCAGCACATTTCGCGTTCCAAGCAGGGAGCCACCAAGGGGTGCTATGCTACACTCCAAGCAGGGAGCCACCGAAGGTGCTTTGTACACTACTTTGTGGTGTGGGGTGCAGGTGTTGGAGTGTGGTCAGGTGTTTCCACCTTACCTGGATTGTGGGGTACCACACCTCAGGAGGTGCAGTACCTCTGTGGTGACTGAACCCTCAGGGGCGCCACACCTAAAAATCCTCTTATAAGAGACCATAATATTCGTATTGATTTCTTAACATTCATGCCATGTAAGAGTAGGGCCAAATCTCTATCCACCGTGATGGCCAAATGCCGCACAATGTTTCACAATTGTATGGCCATAAGTGGACAGGGTATCGGACTCGCTATCACAACATTGCGGCCTCATAAGGATGACTACCAGCTGAATGGCTCCGAACTATATCGCTGTGTGAGAATGTAGATGGCTCTGGAACAACTGACTGAATACACGAGAGTTGTTGACATGTGGCGCCTATGCGGCACGAAAGTGCGTCAAGCTGATTGGCGCTGTGTGGGCACGCGATTCAGATTGAAATGGCTGTGTGTGTGGAGAAACATTAGAAGGCTTCCAGCATGCCCGAAATGAAAAAGTATAGTGTTTCCTGCCATCCATGGAAAGTCACGGAGGGCTTAGGCAGTGGGTAGGTGCTATACTACCTGAGAGAGCCTGCGACATCTAGGTTAGGGGCAGACACATACACCACACAGTGTGCTGCCTCAAACTACATGACTTTGAGGGAAAATTGCCCCTGTAACCAACTCTCCTGGGAATTGAAGACAAACAAGCTGCCATTTTAAGAGAGAACCACAATCTATAGCGAAACTGCAAAAAAGTGGTTGCTTCCTGAGTATTGCCATGAGGGATTCGGTCACTGAGGCAGAATCAGAAGGTCTCTGAGGGTATGAGGTGGGAAGAGACCAGTTGTGATGTGACCTATGACAGTCACAAGTCCTGTCAGGGCAACATGTTCCCTTTTTCGAAGAACGGTTGAACGTAGTAGCAGAGTGTATCTTTTGAGAATCCACCGGTACACAGGAGAACCTCACTGTTCAAGTTATCTTTAGTAAACAGTATTTACTTCTTATGGGTAAACATGAGGTAAGAATTCAGAAGCACACAGCCCGTGCTGCTGGTATAATACAGTCAAAAGCGAAAGTAAAACTAACAATAACAAGAGAGCTTCCCTCCCCACAACACAGCAAACATTTAACTTCACACTATCCACTATCGCCATCTGCTGTCAGGCTAGTGTAAAGACCTCCTTTATATAAACAATAAGTCCATTTCTGTTGCATATGCCAACACCCTTTCTAAACAGTAAGGACTTATTCAATCAAACCCAACTTTTTTATTAGTCTCTGGTGTTTATCAGCATTCAACGCCTTCGTTAAGATGTCTGCTGTTATTTCTTCAGTAGGATAATCCTTTAAGAAATTATACTTCACATTTCCCAAGTCTTTGATTTCAAAATGTCACTTCAAGATTTTTAGAATGTTTTCTTTATCCCTTTCTTGTTCAAAGCAAATCAAAATGTTGTCTACATATATGAGTACATAAATCCATCTATTCATCAGCCTTTTTGTGTACAAGCATGGATCAGCTTTGCTTCTTTGAAATTTTTCATTTGTAAGCACTTCCGTGATTTTGTCATTCCATGCTTTAGCTGCTTGCTTTAAACCATATATGCTTTTCTGTAATTTGCAAACTTTGGGCTTCCTTCATCTTTGAATCCTGGTGGTTGTTCCATGTAAATGCCTTCTATTAAATCACCATTCAAAAATGCTGTCTTTACATCCAGATGTGTCAGTTCCATCTGTTTCATTGCTGCAACTGTGAGTAAAGTTCTTATTGTAGTATGTTTGACAACTGGAGCAAATGTCTCATCATAGTCTTCTCCATATTTTTGAGAATACCCTTTAGCTACGAGTCTTGCTCGGTATCTTTCAGGTGTGCCATCTGTTTGGTATTTTACTTTAAAAATCCAATTACATCCTATGGCTTTTCTTCCTTATGGTAAAACTGTCAGTGTCCATGTATTTGTGTCATGCATGGATTTATGGATTTCATTTCTAATTCTGTTGCTTCTATCCATTTATTATCTTCTTCTTTAGGGAGTTTAGATATGTCTTCCCAAGAAGTAGGTTCATAAATTTTACTTGTGCTTGTCTTGTATGAGAGACGCTTTGGTGGTTTACCATTGTTTTATCTTATTGAATGTCTTGGTTCTTTGTCTGTTTGTGGTTGTATTTCTTCATTTTCAGTATTCTGTTCTTCATCAATTTCAACTACTTTCTCATCAGATACCTATTCAGCTATCTCACTGCTGTTTTTCTCATTTTTTGTGTCAATTGAAATCATAGTGTCTTCATTTAGATCCTCAATGAATGTCACACTGTTACTCACCATGACTCTGTCTATTTTGGGATCTAGGATTCTGTATCCCTTCCAGTGTTCACTATATCCAACAAATATTCCCTCCATGGATCTGTTTTGAAGTTTGGAACGTTTTTCTGTTGGAATGAATACAAAAACTTTACATCCTAAAACTTTTAAGTTTTTGACACTTGGTTTCATACCTTGCCACAGTTCATATGGAGTTTTCTTCAGTTTTCTGGAAAAAAGTCTGTTCTGTAGATATGTAGCTGTCATTGCTTCCTCACCTCAATATTTCTCTGATAGTTTGGAATCTGTCAGCATACATCTCATCATTTCTGTCAGAGTTCTGTTTTTCCTTTCTGCTACTCCATTTTGTTCAGGTGTTCGGAACAGTTTTCTGGTGTTCTATTCCATTCTGTCTTAAGTAATTTTCTATTTTGTGACCTGTAAATTCACCTCCATTATCACTTGAAATTTGTTACTCGACCTTGTTATGTAGTCTACAAGTTTATCAAAAACTTCACTTTTGTTCTTAATTAAGTATGTGACTGTGTATCTTGAATAGTCATCTATGAAAGTCACCATGTATCTATTTCCTCCTGATGTAGTCACTTGCATGGGTCCACAAATGTCAGTATGCACCAAATCAAGCGGTCTTTTGCTTTTCATCTCACTTTCTTTTGGAATAGATATTCTTGTGGCTTTAGATTTTATACAACATTCACATCTTATGGTAATTGAGCAATCTGATATCTTTAGATCTTTTGTCAATTCTTTTCTTTGTAGCTCCCTTATACTGACAGGGTGTCTGTGTCCTAGATGTCTATGCCACACGTGAATACAGTTCTTGTGATCATGTGTACATACCTTCATCTGTTCCTTTGGTGTGTCATTATGATATAATTGTTCATCTGCCTTGACATTGGTTATCACCTTGTTTCCTGCTAGAATTGCACACTCATTGTCTTTGAATTTTACAGTGAGTCCATTGGCTGTTAAACACTTTACAGATAACAATCCACCTTCCAATTTTGGAACATACAACACATTCTGTACAAGTATCTTTGAATCTTGTCCAAACTTGTTTGAACAGTTTAGCATACCTTGTCCTATGCCTTCTGTGGTTATTTTCCTTCCATCTGCAAGATAAATGGCTTATTTCTTATCTAAATCAAGATCAGTGAAGAAATTCTTGTCACTTGTCATATGACTCGTTGCTCCTTAATCAATAAACCAACCAAGTGATGATTTCTTGTCTGTTACTTTAAATGTGCCATTACAATTATTCTCACATGAATCGGAAATTGTGTTTTTCACTTTCTGTGTATGCTCTTTATGTTGTAATTTTTGTTGATCTGCTTTCCATATAGTACAGTTTTTCTTTAAATGACCTATTTTCTTACATCTGAAACATTCTCTTGTCTCTTTATTATAGGGTTTTTTAAATTCTGTAGCTTTAAGAGTGTTTGCAGTCCTTTTCAGTAGAAGAATCATTTGTCTGTTCTTTTCTTCTCTGTTATTCATCTATTAGTCTGGTTTTCACAAAATCTAATGTGATGTCTTTTTCTGGTCTTGTCTCTAGGGCATTTATCAAGGCTGTATACGAATCTGGTAAACTGCACAATAATATTGCTGCTACATGACTTTCTTTAATGTCTTCACCAATAGACCTTAGCTGTGATATTACTAACATCATTGAGAATATGTGCTTCTGCATGTCGTCATTTGCACTCAATCTCATACTGTAAAGCTTTCTTAATAGAAATAACTTTTGATTTAAACTAGATCTTTCATATAGCTTTTTCAATGTCTCCCACATTCCTTTCACTGTTTCTTCATTTCTTATGTGTATTAATTGAGCATCATCCACTAATAAGCTAATGGTGGCTCTAGCTTCTCTATTCTTTCTATCCCATGTCTGAATATCTTCATCAGGTCTATCTGTAATGATTACTTCCCATAAATCATCTTTAGATAACAACATCTCTACTTTGAATTTCCATAACTCATAATTTTCACTGTTCAGCTTAGCTACTGTGACTTTCAGCTCAGTGCTGCACATCATTTTTATATAATCTTACTTGTTTTCTGAAGATATTCTTCTTTCTTCTTTCTTCTTGAGAGTGCCTGTATATCATGTGTGTGGTGATTCTCTGTAATTATCTCCAGTGTGCGGCCATCCAGTTCCTGGAACATAAATTCCTTTGTCCCTCTGTATCTGGATTTTTTCTTTTCAGCCTCCTTTCACTGGGCTTTATCTCCTTTCTGTTAACAGAGATTATCTGCTTCTCCGGTGTCTGGATTTATTGCTTGGAGCTATTTTCTGGGTGTCTCTGTCCTGGGTGTCTGGGACTATCTCCTGTTCTGGGCCAATAACCTATAGCAGAGTGTATCTTTTGAGAATCCAAAGGTACACAGGAGAACTTCACTGAGCAAGTTATCTTGAGTAAACAGCATTTACTTCTTATGGGTAAACATGAGATAAGAATTCAGAAGCACACAGCCAGTGCTGCTGGTATAATACAGTCAAAAGCGAAAGTAAAACTAACAATAACAAGAGAGCTTCCCTACCCACAATACCGCAAACATTTAACTTCACACTATCGCCATCTGCTGTCAGGCTAATGTAAAGTCCTCCTTTATATAAACAATAAGTCAATTTCTGTTGCATATGCCAACATGTAGATGTACTGTGGCCTCGGTAGGCTTGACAGAAACCAATATGACTGCCACTACAGCTCATATTCAGCTTTCCCAAGCTTTTGAATGTCCTGTTATTTTTTGTTACCCTCTTTGGGAGCTTCCTGGTGACTGTTTTGATTTTTCGCAGCTTTCCTAAATGCAGATACTATTATAAACTGACAGGAAAGGATTTATGGGAGGGAAGGAACATGTTGTAAGGTGGTCATCATCATCATCTTCCTCATTATGTGTGTGGTGACCCCTGGCTCAGGCCACTGCTCGCAGATAAATGACATAACGCCATCGCAGTATTAATATATTATTGTCTCGCAGGAGATGAGCGGCGTCCCCTATACAGCACATCAACGGGCCTGAAACATTAACAATGACACTTTATAGATGTAAAATGTGCAAATTGATAGAAAGACACTTCACTTAGCTCCGGCGTACAGGAGAAAGAGGCAGGAGGCTCCGGAGCCGTTTAGATTTAACTTGGAAAATATAATTAGTGGTTGTGACATCTCCTCCTGTGGAGCACAATTTACAGACGCTAATCATCTTACTGCAGAACGCAGCAGAGAGCGCGGTACAGAACATTTCCTTACAAGGCAGTCGTACCACAGCGCCGGCTGCCTCTCACACAGAATGGGCTTAGATACACAGCTCAGCAGACAGTATCAAACGCGATGAGTTTAGATACAAATTCAACTGACAATAACGCGCTTCACATACAATGGTTCAGCAAACGTAATATGGGAAAGTAGCCGTGGGTGAGGTACTCATCTTCCACGCCCCAACACACTACGTGAAGATGGGGTTCCTGGCTGGGTGTGTGGGCTTTGCCTTGCAGGCTATGTGATGCCGGTGACTTCGGCTGTTCAGGATCAGATGTTGAGAGATTCAGTAACGGAGACCACCAGCCAACAAAAAACAGTTTTTTACTCAACAGTAAATTGGTGGGGTGTATATACAATAGATAGCAGGTGCATAACTTCTCGAGCGTTTCCTTAACAACATGGAGCATATTCACACAGTCTCTCTACCTCTTGCAGGCTTACTTGCTTTTTCTTTCTCCTTCACCACAACCCAGCACAGTACCACAGTCTAGTAAGTGAGAGTCATGACCGCGAATGGCCAATATGGCCTCTTCTTACCTGCCATCACCTCTAGGCACCGTCCCACATAAGGAAAAATGCTGCCCCCTTCAAAATAAAAACCACTACACATTAAATTCTCTTTGTATAATATTGGCCACAGCGGCCAGTTTATTGACAAACAATAACATAAAACATTTTTAAACAATACATAATACTATGCAATTTTAAATACAAAAACATGAGGGGAGGGTTCTTGTAGCTCCCGAAAGATCTGGCTTTCAAATTTGGCAAAACAAAAGAACTTTAACCACCACTTTACCCTCAGCCATACACCACCAGCTCTAGGGCACCTTAAATCCCATTCCGGGAAGACGAACCACCAATCAGCTCCGAGGGTGAAAACCCCGTCCAGAGCCCGTAACTATATGCCAGATCAACTCAAAATTTTAACTGTCCGGAATTTAACTTATAATTCCCTCCCCGCTGAAACAGCATCAACTCCAAGAACCCCACCCCCCGCCAACCACGAGCAGCCCTGACCACCTCAGGCTCGTGAGTGCCCCAACCCAGCCAATTCTCTCTCAATCCCTTCCTGTATTGCCAGTGCCCACAAATCAATTCCTACCTCATTTAAAAGCACCCTGTCCTCCCTCCAGAAATTCCCAACCCCCTGATTCCAATTCAAAGTGCCTGACACTGATACCCCCATTCCTAGAAACGAAACCTGCCATGGCCCTATTCAACTTAACCCTAGCCCTATTTATCCCTTTTAACGATCGGGCCGCCCTCCATTTTTGACGGGGAACAACATCAGACCAAACCGTCAAAACTCCCGGAAACGATGTCCACATCCTAAGAAAGTCAAAACGAATGTCCCTAATCAGCTCACTCTCAAATGCACCACCAAAATGTCGGGTGCTCTATCCAAACGCGAGGCTCGTGAAAAATATGTCAAAAACCAGCTCCAAACCATAACTCGAAAACCTAACCATCAAATCACAACCTGATCCCTGCTAAAACCCAATTGCCTACCGTTCGGCCTCACGTCCGCCCGAAACACCCCCCAATACACAAAAGAGTGTCCGAAAATACAGGCCAGATATGGATCCCGACCTGCAATACGTAATACTATAAAAAAAAGTTAACCACCCCCCTTTTGTTCATTGCCCAATTCCCCTAGTGGTGCACGTATGTTAAGTAGCAGCCCGAGGTCCATCGGCTAATACGCTTGATCACATCCGCACCCAAGCCAAGACTATCAGCCTCTGAAGCAGCCCCAATCCTGAACGAATGTGACCCGTACCTTTCCAGCAGAAGACCCAGCTCAGCTAATCCCCTGTTGAAAATTGCAATAAACTGAAAGCGGGATAAAAATGTCCCACCCTCATGACACAACAACGGGCCCACCCGGACTGACCACAGACTCCAATACGCTTCCAAGCACCTTTTTGGGCACATCATGGACCCCTCAACTCTACCCAACACCACCTACTTATCTTTACCTAACTGATCCGTTTTGGAACGTTGAATCCAAAACGCAATGCCCCCGCCAAAAATTCCACATCTTCTGCCAATAGGCCACCTGCCCTAACCCTACTACGGGACACTAATTCGCCTATTCGCAGGGCCCCAAAAATGCCAAAGAAAAAGCAAACTTAAACAACGCCATTTCAAAATTAGAGCAACAGATCCTCTTCAGGGCTCCTCCCAACCGTTCGAGCTAATTAAACGAGACAGGCCTATGACTATCAAAACTCTGGGTACCTTTTCGAAAACCCTTTAATGCCTACTTTACCAAGAAATTCTTAGTTACATCAACCGAGCCCTCCAATTTAAAACCAAAAGCAAGACCAGCCAAAAATTTCCCAACTTTAGAAACAGACCATCCCAAATCCGCCACCCTGCCAACCAAAAATAACACTGCTAAAGCCTTATCTTCCTCAGACCCAAACGCTCCCCACTGTATTACCCAACTTCGCCATATTTTCCAAGATGCTTCATAGGACGCCCAGGTCTGGCTCGTGACCGATGCTTGAATCAACCTTCCTGCTCATCCGTAATCATCTGTCACAAGTGCGAAGGGCATTCCATTCCTGAGGCCTCCGCGCCTGGGGCAGCTCCTGGAAACGCTCCCACTGCAAACGAGATAAAGCATCCCCTATAGAGTTTTGCACACCTAGCACGTGCACCGCAGAAATCCAAGCGTTCAGTTCTAGACACCGTAAAACGAGTGCTCTCACCAACTTAATCACCGGGGGAGAGGAAGCGGACAAAGTGTTGATTACAGACACCACGCTCATATTGTCACAATGAAATCTCACTCTACGTTTCGCAAACCTTTCACCCCAAATCAAAACCGCCACCACAATGGGGAACAATTCCAACAACACAAGGTTTCTCGTGAAACCCCTCTGATGCCACCAAACCGGCCATCTCCCAACACTCCACTAACCTCTGCAAAAAACCCCATAACCGACACTGCCTGCTGCATCCGTATAGATCTCGCAATTAACGTTATTCACCATCTGCTGCTGAATCAAAGAACGACCGTTGTACTTTACCAAAAAGCTCTGCCACACAGCCAAATCTTCTTTATGCTCTTTATTCAAATGGATGAAGTGATGCGCCACTCGCACCCCAGCAGTCGCACCAGACAACCTACGGCAAAAATTCGGCCCTTAGGCATTATCCTGCATGCGAAGTTCAAAGACTGTAACTCCTTCAATGTCACCTTTTTCATCCTCCCAATGTGATGCACCTCCTGCCTAAGTAACAACAATTTGTCCTCCAGCAACCGACACTCCATTCTCTCCGAATCAATCAGTATTCCCAGGAAGCTCAAGACAGTGCTAGGGCCCTCAGTCTTTTCCTTTGCCAACAGCACACCAAAATGTTCCGCCACCCATTCCATTACCGCCAACGTATTCCTACACATAATAGAATCCGGCATACTAATAAACACGAAATCGTCCAAATAATGAATGACGGACGAAACGCCCGCAACATCCCTAACAACCTATTCTAAAAAAGTACTGAACATCTCAAACAATGAACATGAAATTGCACAACCCATCGGCAAACATCTGTCCAAATAGTAGCCACCATTCCAGAAACATCCAAACAGGGGAATGCTATCCCCGCTCCATAACTACGAACCCAGTGCACCGCCGTGTCAAATGAGGTATCCACCACAGAACACAACTCCTGAGAAATGCCGTTATTAACTGATTGCCCCTTCGGGTACGATAAATGCTGTATTAACCTAAATTTATTCGGTTCCTTTTTTGGTACCCCACCCAACGGGGAAACAATCATCCCTTTTATAGGTAAAAACAAAAACGGGCCGGCCATTCTGCTCAATTCAACCTCTTTTTTAATTTGACGCTGGCTACCTCCGCATGTAAATCAGCCGACCTCAAAATCTTAACGGAAAAGGGGGACCGTGTGGTTAGGGGAGGGATTCTGAAACCATCTGCAAAACCGTTCCATATGACCCCAGCCTTGTCCTGATCTGGATACCTACTTAGATAGGGGGCTATCTTTTGAAGTTTCTCCGGCATCACCCCCTTGACTGGCACCCACCGCTGGCTTCCCCCTTGCTTTCTTAAAACATTTGGTATCCCCTTGTGAACTTCCGTTGCAGTGGGAGCAATCGTGTTTAAATTTACAGGTATTGCCGTATTTACACTGACCCTCATTGAAATGCCAGCATGTTCCTGGTTTTTCCTTTGCTCCCTGTGACCCTTGACTACTGCTTCCATGGCCTGCCTGCTGGTTGCCACCACCTCCGACTGCCAGTACCTGACTGGAGCCTTCACCTTTAACCAGAGCCCGATATCTTTTTGGTCCCACCTAATCTCTGGCCGAACCGACTTCTTCTGTCTGAATTGCTCATCTTAGCGCCTCAAGAATTGCGTCAAGATAACAAGATAAGCCAGAACAGTTCTCTGGGGACTTTTCTCCTATTACACTCACTAGAATTGCAAAAGCTTGCAACCAATTAACGAAAGTCTATGGAATCAGCCGCCATCTCCTCTTTTCTTCCTCCGCCTTCTTGCTGTCATCACTCTTTCCCTTATCCAAATTAAACTTCTCCAAGGGAAGGAGGGAGAAAATCTCCACATATTCATCCCACCAAATCTTCTCTTGCACCTCCTTCTTTAAATGCACCCCAAGGGTCCCTCAAAGCACATGTATACCTCACCCTTCGCTCTATCATCCAGTTTTACAGAATCCCTTTTTTCTTTTTCCATCTGCACTGACACAGAAACACCATGCGACGATGCCTGCTCCCCCCCTCACTGGCCTAAACAGTTCAGCCACCATCTGAGACCCGAGCCCCGACCCCAAGACCCATTCCCCTACCGGAGACGCCCCGACCCCACTCACTGCCCCACTCTCCAATCTTTTCAAAAATCCCGACATACTAAGCAAAATATCCCAAATATCCGGCCCTACCACCCCACTGGAACCCCCTGACCCCCGTTCAACTGATCACGACGCCTGACTCCCCTCAAGTACACCTGACACAGCCCCTGCGGGCGACAAACCAGACATAGACTCATACTAACCGAGCTGCGCGGGTGCTGTGTCCCTGTCAGCCCGACATCCTGAATCCTGTCACTCTCAGTCCACGCTGATATCGCTGCCAGACTCCAAGTCTTCAGCACCATTATGCTGCCCCTGGCCTCCTCGTCACCAGGGGGGACCGGAGCGCGTGCGGTGCCTCGCACCACCGACCTCAGCCTTGATCTTGACCGGACCTGCATCACAAATTATAGGCTTAGACACAACAGATCAGCAGAGAGTATTACATATAATAAGCTGAAGCTTAGATACTCCAACTTTTAAGTGGCTAAAAAGGAAAACATCATGGGAATATTGTACGTGGCCAATAATCATGATACTTGGAGTAGACAGGTTCTGAGCTGTGTCGCCTATGTTGGGCTCTCTGGCCTGTACTAATTGGCTCACTTTTGGCTGGGGAGTTATAATTGTTGTTCTCTCCGTGCTCGTTATGTTCCACTTGCAATGCCTTTTAAGCAGAAATGTTACATTTTGGTATAAATAGCGCCACTTCCGCATCCTCTAAGGTTAATTGAGTTTTCACAAGAAATATACATATATTTTTACCAAATTTAATATAATGTTTCTAGTGATGAGATGATTAAATAAGCAGCCATCTAGAGAGTAAGAGAGTATGGAGACAACACATATGATATATTTACTTATGTATAGTGATATGGAGCCTGCTGGTATAACCTGGGTATCTCCTGTATATAATTATATATGTACAGCTGGTATAATCAGGGTATCTTTTGCATATAGTGATATTGAGCATGCTGGTATAACCTGGGTATCTTCTGTATATAATTATATATGTACAGCTGGTATAAGTAATTCATCTTCTGTATATATAGTGATATGGAGCATGCTGGTATAACCTGGGTATATTCTGTGTATAATTTTATACAGTGGGTACAGAAATTATTCAGACCCCTTTAAATGTTTCACTCTTTGTTTCATTGCAGCCATTTGGTAAATTTAAAAAAGTTAATTTTTTTCTCATTAAGGCCGGTTTCACATTAGCGCTTTTTAAGCGCACGCACGGCCGGGGGTAGCTCCGCCCCCGAGCCGGCTCTCTGCCCGGCGTGCCCGCCCCTTGCTTGTAGCGCCGCCTACTAGCGAACAGCGGCGCCTGCGATCGGCGCACCCTATCTTTAGCATAGGGTGCGCAGATCGTGCGCAGGCCGTGCGCTAGTTGCGCTTTGACCTGCGCTGCGCACTTTTGACGGTGCGCCGTGCGCGCCAAAATCAAACTTTTCGGATTTTGGCGCGCACGGCGCACCGTCAAAAGTGCGCAGCGCAGGTCAAAGCGCAACTAGCGCACGGCCTGCGCACGATCTGCGCACCCTATGCTAAAGATAGGGTGCGCCGATCGCAGGCGCCGCTGTCCGCTAGTAGGCGGCGCTACAAGCAAGGGGCAGGCACGCCGGGCAGAGAGCCGGCTCGGGGGCGGAGCTACCCCCGGCCGTGCGTGCGCTTAAAAAGCGCTAATGTGAAACCGGCCTAATGTACACTCTGCACCCCATCTTGACTGAAAAAAACAGAAATGTAGAAATTTTTGTAAATTTATTAAAAAAAGAAAAACTGAAATATCACATGGTCATAAGTATTCAGTCCCTTTGCTCAGTAGTGAGTAGAAGCACCCTTTTGAGCTAGTACAGCCATGAGTCTTCTTGGGAATGATACAAGTTTTTGCACACCTGGATTTAGGGATCCTCTGCTATTCTTCCCTGCAGATCCTCTCCAGTTTCATCAAGTTGGATGGTGAACGTTGGTGGACAGCCATTTTCAGGTGTCTCCAGAGATGTTCAATTAGGTTTAAGTCAGGGCTCTGGCTAGGCCATTCAAGAATGGTCACAGAGTTGCTCTGAAGTCACTCCTTTTTTATTTTAGCTGTGTGCTTAGTGTCATTGTCTTGTTGAAAGGTGAACCTTCGGCAAAGTCTGAGGTCCAGAGCACTTTGGAAGAGGTTTTCATCCAGGATATCTCTGTACTTTACCGCATTCGTGTTTCATTCAATTGCAACAAGTTGTCCTGTCCCTGCAGCTGAAAAACACCCACACTGCATGATGCTGCCACCACCATGTTTCACTGTTGGGATTGTACTGGGCAGGTGATGAGCAGTGTCTGGTTTTCTCCACACATACCACTTAGAATTATCACCAAAAAGTTCTATCTTTGTCTCATCAGACCAGAGAATCTTATTTCTCATAGTCTGGGAGTCCTTCATATGTTTTTAGCAAACTCTATGCGACTTTCATATGTCTGGCACTGAGGAGAGGCTTCCGTCAGGCCACTCTGCCATAAAGGCTCGACTGGTGGATGTCTGTAGCGATAGTTGACGTTGTGAAACTTTCTTCCATCTCCCTACTGCATCTGTAGAGCTCAGCCACAATGATCTTCTGGTTCTTCTTTACCTCTCTCACCAAAACTCTTCTCCCAAGATTGCTCAGTTTGGCTGGACGGCCAGGTCTAGGAAGACTTCTGGTGGTCCCAAACTTCTTCCATTTAAGGATTATGAAGGCCACTGTGTTCTTTGGAACCTTGAGTACTGCAGAAATTCTTTTGTAACCTTGTCCAGATCTGTGCCTTGCCACAATTCTGCCTCTGAGCTCCTTGGCCAGTTCCTTTGACCTCATGATTCTCATTTGGTCTGACATGCACTGTGAGGTCTTATAGGTGTGTGCCTTTACAAATCAAGTCCTATCAGTTTATTTAAACACAGCTGGACTCCACTGAAGGAGTAGAACCATCTCAAGGAGGATCACAAGGATGTGGACAGCATGTTACTTAAATGAGTGTCTGAGCAAAGGGTCTGAATACGTATAGCCATGTGATATTTCAGTTTTTCTTTTTTAATAAATTTGCAAAAATTTATACATTTCTGTTTTTTCAGTCAAGATGGGGTGCAGAGTGTACATTAATGAGATAAAAATGAACTTTTTTGAATTTAACAAATGACTGCTATGAAACAAAGAGTTAAAAATGTAAAGGGGTCTGATTACTTTCCGTAGCCATTGTATAGTGATCTAGCGCTTGCTGGTATAACCTGGGTATATTTTATATATAATTATTTAGCTGGTATAAGTTATACATTTTCTATATATATAGTGATACACGAGGGTGTAAAGTGTATTTTATTGGGATTTTATGTGATATACTAACACAAAGTAGCAAGTTTTTGTGAAGTCTAAAGGAAATAATACACGATTTTCTAAAAATATATTATAAAAATATAAAACTGAACATTGTGATGTGCTTTTGGATTCAGCCCCCAGTAGTCATAGGGTGTGTGTACACGCTGCGGATTCTGCTCCGGATCCGCAGCAGGTTTGGCTCTGCGGGTCCGCAGCAGATTCTGCTGCGCTGTACAGTACCTTTATTTCCTATGGTAAAAAAAAACGCAGTGCACATGCTGCGGATTTTTCCGCGCGGTTTTGCTGCGGGTTACAATCCGCAGCATGTCAATTCTTTGTGCGGTCTCCGCTGCGGTTTCACACCTTATCATTATGAGGTGTGAAACCGCAGGGCAAAACTGCAGGCTAATCCGCTTTTGTCCTGTGGATTTACCTGCGGATTTTCCAACAAAATCCGCACACCCTAAAAACTACGTGTGCACTTACCCTGATATCCCTTGTGAGACAGTGATGGGAATCATATATGAGGGTTGTTTTGTATTCCCCTGAATGTGCTTAGAATCATACTGAACCGCTGGAGTGCATTCATTGTAATCACAGCCACAACTGTGGTTACCATGCAAAATAAAAGTGTGGACTGGGTAAAGTTATTTGACTAAGTCAGTTTAGGAAAACTTGCGATACTTATGACCATGTGATATTTCAGTTTTTCTTTTTTTAATAAATTTGCAAAAATTTCTGTTTTTTTTTTTTCAGTCAAGAGCTTTTATTTTTTGAGAGACCTGTATCATGGTAGTGGGATGGATCTCTCCCTCCATTCCAGGTCTTACATGTGACCCACGGCCATGGTTTTCATTCAAACCTGCAGTTAAGGTTTGGATGTGTCAGTTTTTTCTTTGGATTGCATATGCAGCAGAGCTAAAGGTACTGTGGTTGTATGCCTGGCTGTGTGAAGCTAACATAGACCAGAGCCAGAGATGTGGGCAGCAAAGACAGCACCCGTGAACCTTTTTTGGGGTTCAAATGCCAACAGCACTGGACTTTATTTCCATGTTCCCGGCTGCAATCCAGAGGTGAGCAATTTCATGTGTGCAGTATTTGGACAATAAAGGATATTTTTATTAACTTGCCAGGGTCACTGTATCACTAAATTCACTAGCAGAAACACTGCTGCCTTACACCCTAAATTACCTGTGTGTAAGTTATTCTCAATATAACTACAGCTGTTCTGTAAAGGCCTCAGTGGTTTGTTTGAGAACATTATTCATTAAACAGTATCATGAAATTCAAGGAACACACCAGACAGGTCAGGGATAAAGTTATGGAGAAAGGTAAAGCTGGGTTAGGTTATGAAAAAAAAATAGCCCAAGCTCTGAACATCTCACGGAGCACTATTCAATCCATGTTCCAAATTGGAAGGAGTATGGCTCACCTGCAAACCCATCAAGACGTGGCCATCCACCTAAACTGACATCCCAAACAAGAAGAGAATTAATTGAAGAAGCAGCCAAGAGGTCAATGGTCACTTTGGAGGAGCCTCAGAGATCCACAGCTCAGGTGAGAGAAACTGTCCACAAGACAAATATTGGTCTTATACTCTACAAATCTGGCCTTTATGGAAGAGCAGTAAGAAGAAAGACATTTTTAATGCAAGTTACAAGAAGTTCCATTCACAGTTTTCAAAACAGTCATGTAGAGGGCATAGCAAGCAAATGGAAGAAGTTGATCTGGTCAGATGAGACCAAAGTAGATGTTTTGGGGTTAAATGCAAAACGCTATGTTTGACAGAAAACTAACACTGCAAATCACCCTGAAAACATCATCCCCACTGTCAAACATGGTGGTGGCAACATCATGTGGTGGGGATGTTTTCCTTCAGAATGGACAGGGAAGCTGATTAGAGTTGATGGGAAGATGGATGGAGCTAAATACAGAACGATCCAGAGGAAAACTTGTTAGAGGCTGCAAAAGACTTGAAACTGGGGTGTAGGTTCACATTCTAGCAGGACAACGGCCCTAAACATACCGCCAGAGCTACAATGAGATTGTTTAGATCAAAGCATATTCATGTGTGTGAATGGCCCAGCCACAGTCCAGACCTAAATTCCATTGAGAATTTTTGACAAGAATTGAAAATTGCTGTTCACAGATGCCTCCATCCAATCTTACTGAGCTAGAGTTAGTTTTCAAAGTAGAATGGGCTAAAATTTCAGCCTCCTAAATGTGCAAAGCTGATGGAAACATACCACCAAAAGACTCTCAGCAGTAATTGCAGTGAGAAAGTATTGATCCAGGGGGACGGAATAAAAATGCATGTCACAATTTTCAGATTTGTATTTTTATAATGTGTAGAAAACATCACCCCTGTGATGACCATCTCCATCTCAGGCCCTTCATCTGTGCCATCACATACAGGTATCGCTCAAAAGTATATGATATTGGATTGTTGGTGTTTAAGGGGAGACTACATTAATTTAATTGGGCTGTAATCTCCTATGTGCCGGTTTATTTTCCTTTATTTGACCAGTCTAACATTAGTTTAACCAGGTACGGACTTGGTCTGTAAGTCAGCCCTGGCATTTGAACTCACACAGGCCCATATTGTCCCTATGAACCAGATTGGATATATTACTAATATTACCCTGGATGGAGGAAAGGAAGATTTTCTACAAGACCAATATTTCTAATGATACCTGTAGCCTGTTGGGTAAATGACGGAGTCAGCGATTTTGTGCTCAGTCACAACTCTTAACAGTATGGTTGTCTTGAGAACACCGATTCTGTTAATGTAGCAGACAAGGCAGCCCATGACCAGACAAGCACTTCTTGCACTTGCCAGAATTGCCAGATGGCCAGTCCGGCCCTGGGTCTAACACTGAATTGAACTAAATACGACTCATTCATATAAAAGTGCCACATAGGAACTGCAAGAGCCTCTGCCATTTCTAGTGGTATTTGTTGTGAGTTCATTTTCCCCTCCGTCACTGAGGCCTGGTGAACTCCCTATTCTAGTGAAGGAAGGTAGTGAGCCTGATTATCAGGCACCTGGGACTGATGAAGACGATTGGCTGAGTGGAGTCACTGACTGGATTTAAGGCAGCCTACGCCCTTTCTGCCCTGCGGGTGATTTCTCTGTGGACTCTTGGACTCCAGTCTGATTCCTGCTCTCCTAAAGCTAAGTTTGCTGTTTTGCCTTTTTGCATCTAAGATTTGTTTTTGTTTTTCTTGCTTTTTGGATTCTGCCACTCCCTGCTGGAGTGTGCAGTGTTCCTTGAGCTCTGTTTTCTGAAAGTACCTGAGTGCTGATTTAGTTTTTGAAGCTTAGTTGCTTCAGGGCCATTTTTATATCAGCTTGTTGGCTTTTGTCTCTGATAGGGTTTTGGCAGATTGCAGACAGCAGCCTTCCTATCCGTTCCTATCTAGGTAGTTTTTGGGCCCCGTCTTTGCTCAGCCTGTCTTTCTGTCTGTGTAAGTGTTTTCATCTTGCTTCACCGTCATTATATGTGGGGGGCTGCCTATTGCTTTGGGGTCTGTTCTGGGGCAGTTAGATTTCCCCTTTCCTTCTTTAGGTCTATGTATCTCTCCGGCTGTGATCGAGGGGTCTAGGTCATCGTAGGAACCCCCCACGGCTACTGCTAGTTGTGTTGATAGGTTCAGGGGTCTGCAATCTGATAGTTGCCAACTTCTCTGGTTTTCAGGACTTAGCTATCATTTCTGTTTTTGCCTCCTACGGTGACTCAATCATAACAGAATCACCCGCCCAACCGCAGATCCTGGGGTACTCAATAGCAGGAAAGAATTGTGTTTAAAAAAAAAAAAAAAAAAAGTGTGTGTATATTCTTTCCTCTATATCTCTGAGGCCGTAGGGGGAATTTTTTTTCTCTCAATGGAGATAAAGCAAGTGTCTGATCGTGTGGAGCAGCTCGCTGCTGAAGTGCGAGGAATTTCCGCCTATCTTGCTCGTTCACATGCTGTTGAACCAAAGATCCCCACACCTGATGTATTTTTTGGGGATCGATCTAAATTTTTGAGTTTCAAAAATAATTGTAAATTATTTTTTGCTTTGAAGCCTAACTCGTCGGGGAGCCCCGCGCAGCAGGTTAAAATTGTCATCTCTTTGCTGCGCGGCGATCCCCAGGATTGGGCGTTTTCTTTGAAACCAGATGACCCTATTCTGACTAATGTGAACGCATTTTTTCAAGCCTTGGGGTTGCTGTACGACGAACGTAATGCTATTGATCAGGCTGAAAAGACCCTGTTAGCATTGAACCAGGGTCGAGAATCTGCAGAGTTGTACTGTCAAAAGTTCCGAAAGTGGGCGGTCCTTACTACCTGGAATGATAGTGCCTTGGCTGCTCTCTTTCGGAAGGGTTTGTCAGAAGCCGTAAAAGATACTATGGTGGGATTTCCTGTTCCCTCTGGTCTGGACGATTCTATGTCTTTAGCCATTCAGGTAGATCGGCGTTTACGTGAACGCAGGATTACACGAGAGGTGTTGCCACCGGTTGAACGGACGTCTGAACCTATGCAATGTGATGGAGTTTTGTCTGGGGCGCAACGTCAGGAATTCAGAAGGCGTAATAAGCTGTGTTTTTTCTGTGGAGTTGCCTCACATGTTATTTCTGTTTGTCCTAAACGTGAGAAACGCTTTGCACATACGTTTTCTGTTGGTGGGGTTCAGCCTAAGTTTCTTTTGGCGATTACTCTGATCTGTTCAGCTGTCCACATTTTCCGCCAAGGCTTTTGTGGATTCGGGAGCAGCGCTAAACCTAATGGACTTGGATTTTGCTAAACGTTGTGGATTTCCGTTGACACCTCTGCAGATGCCTATCCCTTTGAGGAGGATTGATGCTACCCCTCTGGCTAAAAATAAACCTCAGTTTTGGACCCAGTTGGTCATGCGGGTCGCCCCAGACCACCAAGAAAATTGCAGATTTTTGGTGTTGCATGGTCTGCATGATGCCGTTGTTCTGGGGTTTCCCTGGTTGCAGATTCATAATCCAGTTTTGGATTGGAAGTCTGTGTCTGTGGTGAGTTGGGGTTGCCGGTGTACCTTTAGTGAGGCTCTGGTTTTTTCCACCTCTCCTTAGTCGCATGAGGTTCCTGACTATTTGGCGGACTACTATGATGTATTTAGTGAGAATGAGTCTGCGTCCTTGCCTACTCATAGGAGTTATGACTGTGCTATTGAACTAAACCCGGGGTGTAAATTTCCTAAGGGTCGGCTCTTCAATTTATCTGTACCCGAGCACGAGGCTATGCGGTCCTATATTAAGGAGGCGTTGGAGAAGGGTCATATTAGACCATCCTCTTCCCCTTAGGTGCCGTTTTTTTTTTTGTGGCCAAGAAGGATGGTTCTTTAAGGCCTTGTATTGATTATCGTGCCCTCAATAAAATTACTATTAAATATCAGTATCCGTTACCCCTGATTTCGGATCTATTCTCTAGAGTCAGAGGTGCTTGCTGGTTTACCAAGCTTGACCTCAGGGGGGCGTATAATCTTATCCGCATTAAGCAGGGGGATGAATGGAAGACGGCGTTTAATACTCCGGAGGGACATTTTGAGTACCTGGTGATGCCTTTTGGGCTCACTAATGCCCCTTCTGTCTTCCAGTGCTTCATGAACGATATTTTCCGAGACTTTGTCGATAAGTTTTTGATTATCTATCTGGATGATATTTTGATCTTCTCCAAGGATTGGGATTCTCATGTGGAACATATTCGGACTGTGTTCCGGATCTTGAGAGAAAATTCTCTGTATGTCAAAGGATCAAAATGCCTTTTTGGAGTACAGAGAATTTCTTTTTTGGGATTTATTTTTTCTCCGTCAACTATTGAAATGGACCCGGCCAAGGTACAGGCCATTTATGATTGGGTTCAGCCCACTTCTTTGAAGGCCCTCCAGAAGTTTTTGGGTTTTGCTAATTTTTATCGGAAATTTATAGCAAAATTTTCTAGTATTGCCAAACCATTGACTGACCTGACCAGGAAGGGTGCGGATGTGTTGAATTGGTCTCCGGAGGCGGTTGCTTCCTTTCAGGAGCTGAAGCGTAGATTTACCTCCGCCCCGGTTCTGCGGCAACCTGATGTCTCACTCCCGTTCCAGGTAGAGGTGGATGCTTCTGAGATTGGTGCAGGAGCGGTGTTGTCCAAAAAGGATCCGGTAACATCTAAAATGAATCCCTGTGCTTTCTTTTCCCGTAAGTTCTCTTCATCTGAACGTAACTATGATGTGGGGAATCGGGAACTGTTGGCCATGAAATGGGCATTTGAGGAGTGGAGACATTGGTTGGAGGGAGCCAAACATCAAGTTGTGTTCCTCACTGACCACAAAAATTTGATTTACCTAGAGTCGGCTAAACGCTTGAACCCTAGACAGGCTAGGTGGGCCTTGTTTTTTACACGTTTTGATTTTGTGGTCTCTTTCCCTCCTGGAACTAAGAATGTCAAGGCAGACGCCCTCTCTAGGAGTTTCTTTGCTGATTCTCCTGTGGTGACCAAGCCTGCCACCATCTTAGGCGAAGGGGTAGTTCTTTCTGCCATCTCGCCCGATTTGAGACTTGCTCTGCAAGAGTTCCAGGAGGACAAACCTGAGCGTTGCCCCAATGGAAAGTTGTATGTTCCTGACCAGTGGAAGAAGAGAGTGATGTCTGAAGTTCATTGCTCTGCATTGGCTGGTCATCCAGGTATTTTTGGTACTAGAGATCTGGTGAGTCGCTCTTTTTGGTGGCCCACCTTGTCTCATGATGTCAGGAATTTTGTGCAGTCCTGTGGGACTTGCTCCCGGTCTAAATCTTGTTCTCGCTCTAGTGGGTTGTTGATGCCTTTGCCGGTCCCCAGGAGGCCATGGACCCATATTTCAATGGATTTCATTTCTGATATGCCAGTCTCTCAAAGAATGACTGTTATTTGGGTGATTTGTGATAGGTTCTCTAAGATGGTTCATCTTGTACCACTCCCTAAGTTGCCATCTTCCTCTGAGTTGGTGCCTCTGTTTTTGCAACAGGTGGTTCGCTTGCATGGGATTCCTGAGAACATTGTATCTGACAGAGGAGTTCAATTTGTGTCTAAATTTTGGAGGACGTTCTGTTCCAAGTTGGGAATTCAGTTGTCCTTCTCCTCTGCTTTTCACCCTCAGACCAATGGGCAGCCAGAGAGAACAAACTAGACATTGGAGTCGTATTTGAGATGTTTTATTTCCGCTGATCAGGATGATTGGGTTTCATTTTTGCCCTTGGCCAAATTTGCTTTAAATAATAGAGCTAGTTCTGCCACTTTGATGTCACCTTTTTTTTGTAACTTTGGTTTTCACCCTCGATTTTCTTCAGGGCAGGTGGAGCCTTCTGCCTGCCCAGGAGTTGACACTGTGGTGGAGAGAATGCACCAGATCTGGGACCAAGTGGTGGATAAGTTGTCTCTCTCCCAGGAAAAGGGCCAGCGGTTTTCCAATCGACATAGGACCATTGGTCCCTAGTTTAAGATTGGTGATATGGTGTGGTTGTCATCAAAAAATATTGCTATGAAGGTGGCTTCTCCTAAGTTTAAGCCTAGATTTATTGGACCTTACAAGATTTTGGAGATTATTAATCCGGTCTCTTTTCGTTTGGCTCTTCATGTCACATTTAAGATCCATAATGTGTTCCATAAGTCCTTGTCGAAGAGGTTTGTTGAGCCAGTTGTGCCTGAGGTGGCACCTCCGGACCCTGTATTGGTTGAAGGTAACTTGGAATATGAGGTAGAGAAAATTCTGGATTCCCGTCTGGCTAGACGGAGACTCCAGTATTTGGTTAAGTGGAAGGGTTATGGTCAGGAGGATAATTCCTGGGTCTCTGCCTCTGATCTTCATGCCAAAAGATTGGTGCGTGCCTTTCATCGGGCTCACCCTGATCGCCCTGGTAGCGTTGTTGAGGGTTCGGTAACCCCTCCTCAAGGGGGGGTACTGTTGTGAGTTCATTTTCCCCTCCGTCACTGAGGCCTGGTGAACTCCCTATTCTAGTGAAGGAACGTAGTGAGCCTGATTATCAGGCACCTGGGACTGATGAAGATGATTGGCTGAGTGGAGTCACTGACTGGATTTAAGGCAGTCTACGCCCTTTCTGCCCTGCGGGTGATTTCTCTGTGGACTCTTGGACTCCAGTCTGATTCCTGCTCTCCTAAAGCTAAGTTTGCTGTTTTGCCTTTTTGCATCTAAGATTTGTTTTTGTTTTTCTTGCTTTTTGGATTCTGCCACTCCCTGCTGGAGTGTGCAGTGTTCCTTGAGCTCTGTTTTCTGAAAGTACCTGAGTGCTGATTTAGTTTTTGAAGCTTAGTTGCTTCAGGGCCATTTTTATATCAGCTTATTGGCTTTTGTCTCTGATAGGGTTTTGGCAGATTGCAGACAGCAGCCTTCCTATCCGTTCCTATCTAGGTAGTTTTTGGGCCCCGTCTTTGCTCAGCCTGTCTTTCTGTCTGTGTAAGTGTTTTCATCTTGCTTCACCGTCATTATATGTGGGGGGCTGCCTATTGCTTTGGGGTCTGTTCTGGGGCAGTTAGATTTCCCCTTTCCTTCTTTAGGTCTATGTATCTCTCCGGCTGTGATCGAGGGGTCTAGGTCATCGTAGGAACCCCCCACGGCTACTGCTAGTTGTGTTGATAGGTTCAGGGGTCTGCAATCTGATAGTTGCCAACTTCTCTGGTTTTCAGGACTTAGCTAGCATTTCTGTTTTTGCCTCCTACGGTGACTCAATCATAACAGGTATTATTGTTATATCCCCCATAAACCTGACACCTCTTTACATCATCCCTATACATATGGGAACTTTTCATCTGGGATGTTTAAGTTTACATGTATGATAACTGATATGGGTGGTCACAGTACCTGAAATGTTCTAATATCCCTTCCATCTAATATATAAAGCTCAAAGTGTGTATGTATGTATGTATGCGTGTATGTCCGGGATAGGCATCCGCACCGTCGCAGCTACAGCCATAAAATTTGGCATAGTCACACGTCTGGACCCCGAGAGCATCCTAAGCTATGTTGTGAGGCGAAATTTTAACCCCGCACGTTCCAATTCACCAAACAATTTTGCCCCTATCTACATACTGGGGAAAAAGTGTGTGCGTGTCAAGCCCCGCCCCTCATTATGATGTCATAATGCCCCTATCTACATACTGGGGAAAAAGTGTGTGCGTATCAAGCCCCACCCCTCATTATGATGTCACAATGGTTGTCATGGCGACGCTGATGTCATCATAGGTTGCAAGCCCCGCTGCTCATTATGATGTCATAATGGTTTACTATGGGATGGAGGATGTGTGATGGGTATATGGGCACCGGACTATGGGATGGAGGATATGTATGACGGGTATATGGGCACGGGACTATGGGATGGAGGATGTGTGATGGGTATATGGGCACCGGACTATGGGATGGAGGATATGTATGATGGGTATATGGGCATGGGACTATGAGATGAAGGATGTGTGATGGGTATATGGGCACTCGACTATGGGATGGAGGATATGTATGATGGGTATATAGGCACGGGACTATGGATGGAGGATATGTATGATGGGTATATGGGCACGGGACTATGGGATGGAGGATGTGTGATGGGTAAATGGGCTCCGGACTATGGGATGGAGGATATGTATGATGGGTATATGGGCACGGGCCTATGGGATCGTGGATATGTATGATGGGTATATGGGCACTGGACTATGGGATGGAGGATATGTATGATGGGTATATGGGCACGGGACTATGGGATGGAGGATGTGTGATGGGTATATGGGCACGGGACTATGGGATGGCGGATATGTATGATGGGTATATGGGCACAGGACTATGGGATGGAGGATATGTATGATGGGTATATGGGCATGGGACTATGAGATGAAGGATGTGTGATGGGTATATGGGCAACTCGACTATGGGATGGAGGATATGTATGATGGGTATATAGGCACGGGACTATGGATGGAGGATATGTATGATGGGTATATGGGCACGGGACTATGGGATGGAGGATGTGTGATGGGTATATGGGCACTGGACTATGGGATGGAGGATATGTATGACGGGTATATGGGCACGGGACTATGGGATGGCGGATATGTATGATGGGTATATGGGCACAGGACTATGGGATGGAGGATATGTATGATGGGTATATGGGCATGGGACTATGAGATGAAGGATGTATGATGGGTATATGGGCACTCGACTATGGGATGGCGAATATGTATGATGGGTATATGGGCATGGGACTATGGGATGGAGGATGTGTGATTGGTATATGGGCACTCGACTATGGGATGGAGGATATGCACGATGGGTATATGGGCACGGGCCTGTGGGATCGTGGATATTTATGATGGGTATATGGGCACGGGACTATGGGATGGAGGATAATTATAATTTGCTATAGCTAACCACAGTTAGTTACTATGCCCGGGCAACGCAGGGCTCTTCAGCTAGTTTATCTATATATTAACCAGTATTTGGATTATACATATTGAATTGGTCATAACAGCATCCCCTGTTGGACATTCTTTTCTCTTATTCTTAATATTTCAATACAAAACATATTTTTAATGGATTTCTTCAGTACTCGGTCTGAGTTTTTTGTTTTGATTTATATGGTAAGTGCCATTTATAATCATATGTGGATATTCGTTAATAACTTCTTGAATATACACTCAAATAACACATCCTAGATCTGAATGAATGAAATATTCTCATTGAATACTTTGTTCTGTACAAAGTTGAATATGCTGACAACAAAATCACACAAAAATAATCAATGGAAATCAAATTTATTAACCAATGGAAGCCTGGATTTGGAGTCACACACAAAATTAAAGTGGAATGTAATGTCCTTAAAATGAGTCCAAAAGAGGCTCAGTATTGTGTATGGCCTCCACGTGCCTGTATGACCTCCCTACTATACAAAGCATGGGCATGTTCCTGATGAGACGGCAAATGGTCTCCAGAGGGATCTCCTCCCAGACCTGGACTAAAGCATCCACCAACTCCTGGACAGTCTGTGGTGCAAAGTGACGTTGGTGGATGCAGCGAGACATGATGTCCCAGATGTGCTCAATCGGATTCAGGTCTGGGGAACGGGCAGGCCAGTCCATAGCTTCAATGCCTTCATATTGCAGGAACTGCTGACACACTCCAGCCACATGAGGTTTGGCATTGTCCTGCATTAGGAGGAACCCAGGGAAAACAGCACCAGCATATGGTCTCACAAGGGGTCTGAGGATCTCATCTCTGTATCTAATGGCAGCCAGGCTACCTCTGGCAAGCACATAGCACATGCCACCCCACACCATTACTGACCCACTGCCAAACTGGTCATGCTGAAGGATGTTGCAGGCAGCAGATCGCTCTCCACGGCGTCTCCAGACTCTGTCACGTCTATCACATGTGCTCAGTGTGAACCTGCTTTCATCTGTGAAGAGCACAGGGCACCAGTGGCAAATTTGCCTATCCTGGTGTTCTGTGGAAAATGCCAAGCGTCCTGCACGGTGTTGACCTGTGAGCACAACCCCCATCTGTGGACATCGGGTACTCAGACCATCCTCATGGAGTCGGTTTCTAACCGTTTGTGCAGACACATGCACATTTGTGGCCTGCTGGAGATCATTTTGCAGGGTTCTTGCAGTGCTCCTTATGTTCCTCCTTGTACAAAAGCTAAGGTAGAGGTCCTGCTGCTGAGTTGTTGCCCTCCTACGGCCCCTCCACGTCTCCTGGTGTACTGGCCTGTCTCGTGGTAGCGCTTCCAGCCTCTGGGCACTACGCTGATAGACACAGCAAACCTTCTTGCCACAGCTCGCATTGATGTGCCATCCTGGATGAGCTGCACTACCTGAGTCACTTGTGTCATTTGCACAACAGCATGTGAAATTGATTGTCAACCAGTGTTGCTTCCTAAGTGGACAGTTTGATTTCACAGAAGTTTGATTTACTTGGAGATATATTCTGTTGCTTAAGTGTTCCCATTATTTTTTTGAGCAGTGTATTAGTGTCTATTTAGGCCATGATGGTATAATCTGGGTTTCTTTCTTTAGTAGAAATAAATCCCAGAAAAGTACATTTTTTATTCAGATATACAGACATTCACATCAGACATGAATCTCTAGGATTCAGAGAGGTGCTTACTTTGATATAAGCTCACATTCTCTCATCTTAAAACATCCTGTCTAGGAGACTATAGGCCAAGATGTGCCCCCCACCGAGACTCAGATAAATAAAGATCCAAGACGCTCGTATATCTAGAAGGGAAGGTGGTAAAAAAGGAGGAATATACAGAATTTTGCAGTAGATGGGGGTTTTCTATTTACTATATTTAATATATTAAATATACTGGACATTGCACAAGTTTTTAGCAGATCTGGAAAAATTGTGTTTTGAACAAGCTTCCTACCAAGTTTCCTTTAAAGCTGTGTGCAAGTGTACCTAGAAGAATTGATGAAGACAAAGGGCGGTCACACCAAATATTGATTTACCATATATATGTAAGGGGATGGCAGTGCTATGGACAGTAGAGAAAAGCTGCCCCTTTAAGAGACAGCACCCCCTTGGTTAGAGCAGTGGGACAGTCTGTGCTCCCCTGCTGTAAAGGCTGTTTGGCTTCATCTGCCAGACTACAGAGGGGAGGGGCTGCTTTTCTGTGTGTAGAAGAGACCTGAGATTTCTCCAGGAAGGAGGTGTGCCTCGTTCGAAGACCATCTTGCCCGGCTTGGACAGGTACTCAGAAGACTGTGGGCTCATAACCTGAAGGTGAAGCCAAAGAAGTGCCACCTCTTCAAGAGAGAGATCGAGTACCTGGGCCACATAGTGTCACAAGACGGAGTTCTGCCTTCACCAGAAAAAGTGGCTGCTATCCTGAAGTGGCCAGTTCCTCGAACCGTGCGGGAACTCCAGGCCTTCCTTGGACTCGCTGGGTACTACCGACGGTTTGTCAAAGATTTCGCAAAGGTGGCAGGTCCTCTGAATGGACTGCTGAGGGGGACCGCCGGAGTGTCGAAGACCCAGTGCATCCCCTGGGACCAGAGGCAAGATGAGGCTTTCCGGGCTATAAAGAATGCTCTTACTTCAGCCCCGATTTTGGCCTACTCAGATTTCGATCAACCGTTCCTGTTGCAGACAGTAGCCTTTATGGACTCAGTGCAGTACTTTCCCAAATACAGGATGGACATGAGAGAGCCATTGGGTATGCCAGTAGGTCCCTGCGAGACAGTGAAAGAAACCCCCATAATTACAGCTCTTTCCGGTTAGAGCTCCTGGCCCTCGTGTGGTCCATGACAGAGAAGTTTGCGGGCTTCCTGGCAGGGACGAAGATTCAAGTTCAAACGGACAATAATCCCCTGGCCCACCTTGAGAATGCTAAATTGGGGGCCTTACAACAACAGTGGGTGCCTCACCTGGCCAAGTTTGCCTTTACCATCCGTTATCACTCTGCTACTGAAACTCCAGTGGGGGATCTCGAAGAACACCTCGAAGAGGAAGAAACCTCAGACTTTCGTAAGTTCAAGACCCCAGTGGTTGTGGTCCAGTCGAGTAGGGAGGCCTGCACACTACCCCGATCTCTGGGGAGAACCAATGAAGAGTTGGGAAATGTTCAAGTTGAAGACGGAGGGCTGAGACAGATGAAATGCTGGGTAGCGCAGAAGCGGAAGCCAGGCAAACAAGAGAGAGATAGTCTGGACGCTGAGAGGAAGAGTGTCTCACACCAGTGGGATAGGCTGGAGGTGTGAGAATCGGTGCTATATTGCAAGAGGCAACAGCTGAAAGATACTGAAGTAAGGTGGCAGGTGGTCATCCCAGGAGGAATGGCCCAAGAAGTGGCTAAAGATGCCTACGAATTCAGAGCCCACTTCAGGTCCACAAAGACCTACCAGTGGTTACAGCGGCACATGTACTGCCCCCGGTTGGAGTCCGTGGTAGAAGAGGTTTGCCGGCAATGTTGTGTATGCGACCTCATTAAGAGTACTGAACAAAGGGCACCCATCCAGACCATACATACTAAGGAACTGCTAGAAGTCCTGTTGATTGACTATCTCCTCATGGGACACTCAGCCCTGGGGCCACAGTACAGTTTGGTGATGACCGACCATTTCTCCAAGTTTGCGGTAGTCACCTCGACTAGAGATCAGACTGCTGAGTCGGTGGCATGGGCCATCTGTCAAGACTTCATCCGAGTGTATGGGTGCCCAAAGCACATCCACTCTGACCAAGTTGCATGTTTCCAAGGCAAGGTGATGGAAGAACTGTACCGTTTGATTGGCATCGAGCGGTCCCGGACCACCCCTTACCATCCTCAAGGCGATGGAGCATGAGAACGCTTCAACCGGACCTTACCTCAAATGCTGAGGACGTTGGAAGAGGACAAGAAGGCATGCATATGCCGAGGGGGGCATTTTCAGCACGAAAAAATGTGCTGAAAATCTCGGCTTATACACAAGTATATATGGTAATTTACATTTTTCCTTTGTTCTTTCACTTTGCATTTGTTTATTGACAAAAAAAAATAGTAAGACTTCTTCTGAAATTCTTTTTTTTTACCTTTTCCACACCTGCCTAAAGCTTTTCGGAGTACTGTACTTATAACTTGTGTTATATATTTTTAGTTATTACAAAAAAGTACAGAATTTTTTCAGAATTTCAGATTGTGTAAAAGTGGAGAAAATTTTAGACCACTATTTCCTTCACAAGGAGTGATCTACAAACAAAGATCATTCCAAAAACAAGGCTTATAATAATTTACCTGGACACAAAAGTACCCAAGATCAACGCTAAGCAACTAAAGGACTCTATATCACTAGCTAATGTTAATCTTAATGACAATGTTGTGCATGGCAGGATTGCAAGGCGAAAGCCACTTTTTCCCAAAATGAGCATTAATTTCAAGCTACAGTTTACTAAAGATCATCTGAACAAGCCAGCCAGAACAATTATTAGAACAATGTTTTGTGGATGAATGAGACTAAAATAGTTCTTTAAATGGGAAGCATTTTTAGCATTACAGCATAAAAACCTCATGCCATTTGTGGAACACAGAGGTGGTAGAATCATGGTTTGGGCCTTATTTACTGCCTATGGGCCTGGAAGACTACCATCTATATTGCAACAATGAAATCTGCATTATACCAGCAAATTCTAAAGGGAAATATCAGGATGTCTGTCCATAAGCTGAATCTCAAAACAATCTGGGGCATGGAGTAAGGCAACCACCCAAAGCCATGTCTTTCTACAAAAGCATGGTTTTAAAGAAAATTAAAGCTTTGAAATGACCAAGTCAAAATCCAGACGTAAATCCTATAGCAATGTTATGGAAGGATATGAAGAGAGTAGTTTCATAGGAGAAAAGCCACCGACATATGAGAGTTGAAGCTGTTATTTAGGCAAGAACGGGCTAAAAAAAAACTCCAAGCCAATGTGCAGGACTAACCAACAATTTAGGCATCATATCTATGAGGGACACAGTAGGCATAAAATAATGTACCAAGGGCCGAGTGAAGGCATAATCATTAGGCACTGTCAGTCCATCTTACACTCTGTGTGGGGGCACTGTAGGACCATGATAATGTATGAGGGACACTGTGAGAGCATCACAATGAATGGTGGCAACTATGGAGTCTTCAAACTGTCTGGTGGACACCAAGGACGTCAGAGGCGTAGCTAGGGTTTTGGTTCAGGGGGGGCGAAACTTCTGAGTGGGCCCCTAAACCAGGTAACCTTGATTATAACTGGGTGACGCACCCTAATAGTGGAGGAGAACCTCAGCAGATGAACGCGCTGTTACTGAAAATAATCGCAATATAAAGACCAACATTGATATTACCACCATATGGTCAGTGGTAGATACCAGTCCTACAGAACATACTGTATAAGAGATCACAGCACAGCTACAGATAATGACTTACCACTGACATTCTTTCTGAAAGAATCGTTCACTTTTCACGCCTTTTCCATCTGGCCCAGACCGACATGACAACTCCTCAAGCCAGGACTCGGCTACAGAGAATACAACAAAGACACGTTTCACTTCTCACATTTTCAGCACTGTCTAAAACGGGACTATTCCCAACCTGCACAAACTCCTCATCCTGCTGATACCCCATTGCTGAGCCGCTGCTGCCTTATGTGTCCCTATTACTGCAAAAATTGTGTGGTTCTGTGTGACCTCTAAATTTTAAAGCAACCCTCTAGAAAATACCAAGGCCGGGTGCAAGTGCCCTAGAAAACAGTGTCGACATTTTGTCCCCTAGAATGTAATAATGCCCTCTGTGTGCCCATTTGACAGTCACAGTAACATAAGTTCCCCTATAACAATACTACCCACTTTACATTTAATAATGTCCCGAGTCTCCCCCCTGAACAGCTCCTCTATACACAGTATGATGCTCTCTTATGCACAGTATAATGCCCCCTCACTGTATATACTTACCCCTTAATATCCCCCAAACTATTTAATGGCTCCAACACTGTATGATGGCCCCGTCACTATAATCACCATACTGTATGATGGGCACCTAGATAGCCTCCATATAGCATAATACATCAGATAGTTCTCAATATAGTATAACGCACTCCCCATAGGTCTCCATATAGTATAATGTACTCCCCATAGGTTTCCATATTGTATAATGCACTCCCCATAGGTCCACCGTCTCCATATAGTATAATGCACTCCCCATAGTCCTCCATATAGTATAATGTACTCCCCATAGGGCTCCATGTAGTATAATGCACTTCTTATAGGTCTTCATATAGTATAATGCACTTTCCATAGTTCTGCATATAGTATAATGCACTCTCCATAGGCAGACTCTATATTGGATAATGCACTCCCCATAGGCAGACTCTATACTGTATATAATGCACTCCCCATAGGCAGACTCTATAGTATAATGAACTCCACATAGGCAGGCTCTATAGCGTAATCCACCCCTATAGGCAGCTGTTGTGAACTCTCTTAATCCAACTTTTGAGGCAAGGCTCCCTCTGGTGGATACTGCTGGTAGTGGAGCTGGTCAACATGATGTTAACCCAACAGCTGCAGAAGATAATTGGAGGAGTGGGGGTAGTGACTGGGACTACATAAGCGAGCAGACTTCTCTCAGTGGCTGCCGGTGATACTCTTTTCTTTGCTAATTGAGGATTTCTGTCTCTGCCTGATCCTGCATTTTTCAGCTAAGTGTCATTTGCTAAACCCTTTGCATCTGATTTTGCCTGTCAGGGGTCAGCTTGCTCCCCCTGGGGCTGCTGGCTCCTGCCCAGTATTTTTGCATCTTGTGTTTGTTTGCTCAGTCCCCTGCTGTATTAGCCTGTTGCTAGCCGCCAGTTCTTACCTGAGTGCTGATATAGTGGGGGCGAGGTTTGTGCAATCCTCAGTATTTTTGTACATCAGTTGTGTTGGAATTGTTAGGGTTTTTGCGTGATTGCAGACAGTGCCTTTTCTGTCCTGTCCTATCTAGTCAGTGTGGGCCCCATCATTTGCTCAGTCTATTTTCTGTCTGTTTGTGCTTCATCTTGTCTCACCTACAATATATGTTTGGGGGCTGTCTATTCCTTTGGGGATCTGCTCCGAGGCAGTTTAGATTTCACCTTTCTGTCTTTAGGCTTAGTTAGTCCTCCGGCTGTGACGAGGCGTCTAGGGCAACGTAAGAAGGCTCCACGGCTACTGCTAGTTGTGTTGTTAAGATCAGGGGTCTGCAATCTGCTGAGTGACCAACCTCTCTGGTGTTCTGGTGGCGTAGCCTATTGCGCTCTCCTCCTCGGTGACCCATTCATAACAGGCAGCTTCTGTAGTGTAATGCACCCCTATAGGCAGCCTCTGTAGTGTAATGCACCCCCATAGGCAGCCTCTGTAGTGTAATGCACCCCCATAGACAGCCTCTGTAGTGTAATGCATCCCCATAGGCAGATTCTATAATGTATTGCACCCCCGTAGCCACCCTCTGTAGTATAATGCACCCCATAGCCACCCTCTATAGTATCATGCACCCCTATAGCCACCCTCTGTAGTATAATGTAGCCCCATAGCCACCCTCTGTAGTATAATGCACACCATAGCCACCCTCTATAGTATCATGCACCCCTATAGCTACCCTCTGTAGTATAATGTAGCCCCATAGCCACCCTCTGTAGTATAATGCACACCATAGCCACCCTCTGTAGTATAATGAATCTGTCACGTGGACCCATCCTGTGTGACACGACCCACAGGTCGGTAACTAAAACAACAAAACTGGCACGTGTAACTGTCCTGTGTGACACGACCCGCAGGCCGGTAACTGAAACAACAGGACACGGGGGAAGGGGAAACAGTTACAACGGTGGGCCCTGCGATAGGGAACGGGGACGTGGAGACCTCCTGCACTCCCCTGAGTCAGTGTCCCTCACACTCCTAGTGTTCCCTATACAGCCTCCTCACCTGTCGCCGAGTCGGATACCTGTCACCCTAGCACACCCTACACCTATCCCTTGCTAGGGAGCTGGGTGGTGCAGGCACTGGCCCCACCACTGTACTAATACACATCAGGGAAAAATATAAACAGGGGAAACACTAAAAACACTTATCTTGCTCTGCTGCAGCACCAGGCAACAGAGTGCATCACCGGATTAACTTTTCACAGTGGCTCGACACCTCAGAGCCAACTGCCACCTTCACCATCTCACTCTGCTGCGGACACCGGGCAGACAGAGTTCAACACCAGTTTCAGCAGTGGCTCCAACCTTCAAGCCAGCTGCTAACTTCACCAGGTTTCTGCAGTGGCTTCACACCTCAGCCAGCTGCTCCCTTCACCGTGGTAGGAATCCTAAAAGGACGCTATCACCAACACCTGCTCATAGACCATGTGACCCTGGTAGGAAAAGGGAATGGTCAAATAATCAGGGGCCAAACAGCTGCTATAACCCCAGTGACCACCGGGGCAAAAGGCAAAGCAAAGAAAACATCAAGTGCAATGACACTTGTGGCCACCGGGGGCAAAAGTTAATCAAAGCAACTATAAGGATGCAATGACACCCGTGGCCACCGGGGGCAAAGCTAACCTTAAGCCAAAGGCTTGAAGGAAAAAAAAAAGGTTTACATGCGTTAATCCAGAAGCTGACACGGCTCCAAGAATTGGATCTTGACAGAACCCCTATAGCCACCCTCTGTAGTATAATGCAGCCCCATAGCCAACCTCTGTAGTATAATGCCCCCCATAGCCACCCTCTGTAGTATAATGCACCCCATAGCCACCCTCTGTAGTATAAAGTAGCCCAATAGCCACCCTCTGTAGTATAATGCACCCCCATAGGCACCCTCTGTAGTACAATGCACCCCATAGCCATCCTCTGTAGTGTAATGCACTCCCATAGCCACCCTCTGAAGTATATAATGTAGCCCCATAGCCACCCTCTGTAGTATAATGCACCCCCATAGCCGCCCTCTGTAGTATAATGAACCCCCATAGCCACCCTCTGTAGTATATAATGTAGCCCCAATAGCCACCCTCTGTAGTGTAATGCAGCCCTATAGCCACCCTCTATAGTGTAATGCAGCCCTATAGCCACCCTCTGTAGTTTAATGCCCCCCCATAAACTAAATACTCAACTCTTCCTCCTGGTTCCTGCACTGCTCCCGCTCATCTTCGACTGCAGGCGCCGAGTACTGACATCATCAAGCCCACTGTCAGTGTTGGCGTCGGTGACGTCAGACGCTGACAGGGGGATGATGAGAGAAGGAGCTGAACCTGCGATGACGGGCAGGGGGCCCACTGCTGGCACCGGGCCCCCCCCCGCCTACTCAGGGGCCCCATAGCGGCAGAGCAGGGAGATTGATTCTCTCCCTGCTCTGCTGCATAATGTAACTGTAGCGTAGCTCCGGGTGGGCCCCCTGAGAGTGCCACCGCCCCCTTTGCCCCCCCCGGTAGCTAGGCTACTGATGGACGTATCATACTACATGAGGGGGCAAAAATAGTAATATAATATATGATGGGAAGTGAGGGCATCATTTATGTATGTGGGGAGCGGTGAGGGTGTGATTTATATATGCAGGTTCCCCGCATCATGTTCCCACATGCTTTATGCATCCATTAGCCCTCTGTGTCTGTACTGTTACACACTTAACATTATGGCTGGTCCATACAATCAGGGCAACTGTTACCACCCACCTTTCGTGTCTCCCTTTTTTTTCCACATAGATTGTAAGCTTGGGAGCAGGGCCCTCATTCCTCTTGGTATCTGTCATGATCTATGTGATTATTGTTATGCTGTAATGTCTATTGTCTGTACAAGTCCCCTCTGAAATGTACGTAAAGTGCTGCAGAATATGTCAGCGCTATAGAAATAAAATGTATTATTATTATATTATATATATACTGTGTGTGTGTATATTTTATATATATATATATATATACACTCACTGGCCACTTTATTAGGTACACCATGCTAGTAACGGGTTGGACCCCCTTTTGCCTTCAGAACTGCCTCAATTCTTCGTGGCAGAGATTCAACAAGGTGCTGGAAGCATTCCTCAGAGATTTTGGACCATATTGACATGATGGCATCACACAGTTGGCGCAGATTTGTCGGCTGCACATCCCTGATGCGAATCTCCCGTTCCACCACATCCCAAAGATGCTCTATTGGATTGAGATCTGGTGACTGAGGAGGCCATTTGAGTACAGTGAACTCATTGTCATGGTCAAGAAACCAATCTGAGATGATTCGAGCTTTATGACATGGTGCATTATCCTGCTGAAAGTAGCCATCAGATGCCTGTTCTTAGCTGAGAGGAGTGGTACCCAGTGTGGTCTTCTCCTGCTGTAGCCCATCTGCCTCAAAGTTCGACGCACTGTGCGTTCAGAGATGCTCTTCTGCCTACCTTGGTTGTAACGGGTGGCAATTTGAGTCACTGTTGCCTTTCTATCAGCTCGAACCAGTATGCCCATTCTCCTCTGACCTCTGGCATCAACAAGGCATTTCCGGCCACAGAACTGCCGCTCACTGGATTTTTTTTCTTTTTCGGACCATTCTCTGTAAACCCTAGAGATGGTTGTGCGTGAAAATCCCAGTAGATCAGCAGTTTCTGAAATACTCAGACCAGCCCTTCTGGCACCAACAATCTTGCCACGTTCAAAGGCACTCAAATCACCTTTCTTCCCCATACTGATGCTCGGTTTGAACTGCAGGAGATTGTCTTGACCATGTCTACATGCCTAAATGCACTGAGTTGCCGCCATGTGATTGGCTGATTAGAAATTAAGTCTTAACACACAGTTGGACAGGTGTACCTAATAAAGTGGCCAGTGAGTGTATATACACACACATATATGTGTGTGTATATATATATATATATATATATATATATATATATACTCTCTACAATGTCAACAGGAAATTAAGAACCTTCCTCAGAAACTCAATGGAGCTATGGAGAACAACATTGGAAGTCATCTCAAGACAACTAGCACAAGTGACCATCAAGTGCAGCATATACCAAGGTGATGCACTGTCCCCATTGCTGTTCTGCATAGGCTTGAACCCACTCAGTCAGATAATTACAGAGTCTGGCTATGGATACAAGTTCAAGAGTGGAAGCACCATCATCCACCTCTTTTACATGGATGACATCAAGCTGTATGCGAAAAACGAACAAGACATCAATTCACTGATCCACCTGACAAGGATCTACAGCGAAGACATCAGGATGTCCTTCAGACTGGAGAAGTGCGGCCGGTTGGTAATAAAGAGAGGCAAGCTAGTCAAGACTGGTGGAGTGGAATTACCAGCAGGGCACAGAGCAGACGTACAGACATGCTACAAGTACCTCGGCATCCCACAGGGATACGGTACCCATGATGAGGAGGCAAGGAAATCAGCAACATCCAAATACCATCAAAGGGTAAGACAGCTCCTGAAGAGCCAGCTCAATGGGAAGAAAAATATTTGCACCGTCAATAGATATGCCCTGCCAGTTATCAGATACTCTGCTGGCATAGTGTGCTGGCCAAAAGAAGAGATGGAAGCTGCAGATGTGAACACACGAAGGCTCCTCACAATGCATGGAGGTCTCCACCCTAAGTCTAGCACCCAAAGATTGTATACCAACAGAAAGCAGGGTGGTTGAGTCTTGATAAGCATCCAAGCCACCATTATGGATGAAACAAGGAGTATCCAGGAATACATCAGAAAAATGGCACCAAAAGATGAGATGCTGAGAGAAAGCCTAAGGCAGCAATAACAACAGATCCAGAAGGAAGAATGTGGTGCCCCTGAGGGTTCAGTCGCCACAGAGGTACTGCGCCTCCTCCTGAGGTGTGGTACCCCACTATCCAGGTAAGGTGGAGACACATGACCACACTCCAACACCTGCATCCCACACAACATAGTAGTGTAGCAAAGCACCTTTGGTGGCTCCCTGCTTGGAACACGAAGAGTGCTGGGAAGTGGGTGGAGCTTAGACTGCACAAGAGAGCGGGAGAATATTAGGAAAAGGTCAGTCTGTGAGAGAAGATCCCCTGAGAGGGATGGAGTGAAGGAAGTGCTGCAGCAGACTCCTGTGACCTGGAGCTGCTAGCACAGGAAAGAGCCATAGAAAGCCTGATTCTTCAGAGGGAAGAAAAATTAGTGCGGAACGTAAGGAGAAGAAGAGAACTAAGGACTAGGGTCGGAGCAGAGCCCTTCCTCAAGTTTGAAGCGCATGGCCGGGGTCCGGTCCCCGAGGTTGTATGAATACTGATGTTCCTGCAGCAGAAACCGGAGGAATAGAAGTCATCACCACTTTATTCCCATCTAAGACTTGGGGCACAACAGCAACGTGGGTGAGCCGGGACATGATAGCAAGGAGTCCCCGAAGCAGGCTACAGCTGTCTGCCATACTAGTAGAGTTCTAAGTAACATCAAGAAGGAGGAACTTGAGTTTAATATGCAACTACAAGTACTTCAGATTAGGCGCTAGTGTGGAGATGTTCAGAGAAGGCACATGTTGGAGGAGTGCTGGAAAGGTGTACTTTACCTTGCCTGGGAGTTGGCTGAGCCCCTGACTGGGAGGACACGGGCATCTGTGTGCACCAGACTGTGAGTAAAGCTTTGGAATTACATGCCCTTGTGTCCTCCACTTATTCTTGCGCCTTACACCCAGTTCTGCTGCATCTACTTCTTTACACCATCTCCCCACTTGCCAACCTCATCTACTCTGCCCTGGGACTACAGCTCCACGTGTGGGAGCTTCAACATCATTGCTGCACGACACCATCTGTCCCATAGAAGCAACCCTGCAGCGCTGGTCAAACTAACCGAAAACCACAGGTGGCATCACGAATCATCTCAACAACTTTATTCCCATCACTCTACCCCTTTTAGGCTAAGTTCACACGTACCGGAACTCTCGCGGAAATTACCGCGAGAATTCCGGAATTCCATTCCACGGGAAAATCGCATTTTAAATTCCCGCGATTTTCCCGCGGAAAAACTAGCATTTTGCAAGCGTAATTAGCTTGCAAAATGCTAGCGTTTTCCAAGCGATCTGTAGCATCGCTTGGCGAACTGATTGACAGGTTGGTCACACTCGTCAAACATAGTGTTTGACAAGTGTGACCAACTTTTTACTACTGAGGCCGCCTATGCAGCATCAGTAGTAAAAGATAAAATGTAAAAAAAAAACCTTCCGACGTCCCGCGCAGCCGTTCCCAGTAATCCTTTGCAAAAATGCCCGCGATGACGTGCGTTCTCGCGGGATCGCGACGTCTCGAGGTAATTCGCGATGACGTCGCGCGAATGACCACGAGACTTCGCGATCCCGCGAGAACGGACGCCATTGCGGCCATTTTCGCAAAGGATTACTGGGAACGAGAGCGTGGAGAGAGGCGGGAAGGCTGCGCGGGATGTCGGAAGGTAAGAATAACAATATTTTTTATTTTAAATTCTATTTTTTACAGAGATATGGTACCCAAAAGCCCGGAGGACAGTCTCCTCTCCTCCGGACCGTGGGTACCATCCTCAAATGTTCTGCTTACTTTCCGCATGATGTGCACAGCCACATGCGGGAAGTATGCAGAACAATGCATTCCTATGGGTGCGGGATTGCCGCGATTCCGCAAAATTAATGAGCATGCTGCGGTTTTTACCACGAAGCGATTCCGCCACGGTAAAAGCCTCAGCATTAGCACAGCTTTGCGGAATCCCATAGGAATGCATGGAATGCTTATTTTTCGCATTTTCGCGGCAAAATCGCGCGGTTAAAACCGCCGCGGAAACACGAAAAAAATGCAACGTGTGAACTCAGTCTTACATTGACCGCCTGAGGCCACGAACCAGGTCACTGCCACTGTGACATCTCCCATTGAAGTCAACAGGCCCGGCACCGTGTACCCCACGGCCTCTGGGGGCGGGTCAAGAACATGAACATGAAGCGCTATGGCAAGACAAGCCGCTGCATGGGATGTAGCATCGACAGATAATGAAGGTGGCTGACATGGAGAAATCCTACCAATGGCTGGAGAAAGCTGGACTCCAAGACAGCACAGAGGCACTAATCATAGTGGCACAAGAGCAAGTACTAAGTACCAGATCCATAGAAGCAGGAATCTACCACACTAGACAAGACCCAAGGTGCAGATTATGCAAAGAAACCTCAGAAACCGTCAAACATATAGTGGCAGGATGCAAAATGCAAGCAGGTACAGCGTATACCGAACGCCACAACAAAGTAGTGGGAATTGTACAAGAGCATCTGCACAGCATATGGGCTAAGTCCCCTGCCCTAAGTCCAGTTGGGAGACCCCAGAAAAAGTGGTGAAGAATGAAAGGGCTAAAATCCTGTGGGACTTCAAGATCCAGACAGATAAGCAGGTATTGGCTAACCAACCAGACATTGTGATAGTAGACAAGGATTAGAAGACTGCAATGATAATAGATGTGGCAGTGCCAAGTGACAGCAACATCAGAAAGAAAGAATATGAGAAGTTGGAGATATACCAGGGCCTCAAAGGAGAACTGGAGAAGATGTGGAAAGTGAAGGCAACAGTGATTCCAGT